>NC_044558.1:96999102-97710767 GCF_007565055.1 Rhinopithecus roxellana
TGTCTACGGAGGGACATCAAGAAGGAATAGACTTTAATTCAAGCCAGGGAATTAAATACAATTTTATTTTTGTCATTACAAACAGTATACTTTGTTTTAGAAAATTTAGAAAATGCAAATAAGCACCAACGAAATGATAATCACCTCTTACTGCGCCGTGTCTCTCCACGAAAATACCAACACTGGTTGGCACTGGGCCAGTATGTTTTACTTCCAGTAGAGGGCGCCATGCACCGCAGTCAAACACCATTTATGTAAGCCGCTGCGAGGGGAAACCTGGAGTAAGGTAACCCACGCCCTCCTTGTGTTTTAGCTACTCTTAAAGACAATACCTCAGGTAGCTGCCCAGCTGTTCTACCTTGAAACCTGCCCTAGAATGATCTTCAAATTGGTGTCAACAATGAGCTTATACACAAAGCCTGTCCTCGTTCCTCCAAAGACCAGGCAGAAATGCCAGGCTGAGATCACAGGTTCTTTCTTTCCAAACACGTGATCCAAATGGCAAGCCTCTAATTGCCCAGTGCTGTAAATGTGATTATTTGCAGTGAGAATTTATTTATGCCAGAATCAGCTGATTCTTGGCATTGCTAATTTCATTGCTCATTCTCTTATTTTTCAGTCTGATTATAATAATTGCCATACTTTGGATAAAGATCAAGTAGCTTGTTTTCATAATGAACTGCTATAAATAATGGCCAAATGTGGGGCACAACAATTATAGGAAAAGACGTTTCTTGTAGCACAGGTGTCAAAAGGAAGAAACTGAACACAACCTAAGCATTCATCAATAGGGGGCAGTTAAATAAATGATGATACTACCGAGATGAGGAAGGCTATGCAGCTGTTAAGAATAATGCTCAGCTGAGCGTGGTGGCTTATGCCTGCAATCCCAGCACTTTAGGAGGAGACTGAAGCAGGCAGGTCGCTTGATTCAGGCATTCAAGACCAGCCTGGGCAACATGGTGAAACCTTGTCTCTGCAAAAAATACAAAAATTAGCCAAGTGTGGTGGTGCACACCTGTAGTCCCAGCTATTCAGGAGGCTGAGGTGGGAGGATCATCTACCCCAGGAGGTCAAGGCTACACTAAGCTGAGATCGTGTCACTGCACTCCAGCCTGGGTGACAGAGTGAGATGCTGTCTCAAAAGAAAAAAATAAAAAGAGTAATTCTTGGCCAGGCATGGTGGCTCATGCCTGTAGTTCCAGCACTTTGGGAGGCCAAGGCAAAAGGATTGCTTGAGCCCAGGAGTGTGAGACCAGCCTGGACAAAATAGTGAGACTCCATGTCTACAAAAAAAAAGAAGAAAGAAAAGGAAAAATTAGCTGGGCATGACTGTGCATGCCTGTCACCCCAGCTACTTGGGAGACTGAGGCGGGAGAATCATTTGAGCCCAGGAGCTCAAGGCTGCAGTGAGCTATGATCGCACCACTACACTCCAGCCTGGGTGACACACCAGACCCTGTCTCAAAAATAAATAAAACTGTAGATTTACCTCTCCTAACATGAAAAGATTTCCATGTTGTCTTGTTGAAGCAGATTCTAACACAGAAATTCAAGAGCAAGAAGTTTCCTCTGGGAGACTCAGCCGCAGGTCCTCCAAATGGTCCCGCTTCACAGATGAGGGGAATTGTCCAGTGAGGGTGACTCCCGGGAAGTTTAAATTCTTTGGCACTCTGGCCTGCCACAAAGCCTGGCCAGGCAAGCTTTAATGGCCAGAGAAAGTTCTCTGGAAACAGTCACAGGTACTGGCAGTTGGAAGGTGGGCTGGCATGCATGGATGTGCGAAGAATGGGGATGTTTGGGTGGAACGCTGACAGTGCACTGTGTGTGCTAAGAAAAAAAAAAAAAAGAAAGAGGCCAGGTGCAGTGGCTCACACCTGTAATCCCAGCACTTTGAGAGGCCGAGGTGGGCGGATCACGAGGTCAGGAGATCGAGACCATCCTGGCTAACACGGTGAAACCCCATCTGTACTAAAAATACAAAAATTAGCCGGGCGTGGTGGCGGGTGCCTGTAGTCCCAGCTACTTGGGAGGCTGAGGCAGGAGAATGGCGTGAACCCGGGAGGTGGAGCTTACAGTGAGCTGAGATTGCACCACTGCACTCCAGCCTGGGTGACAGAGCAAGACTCTGTCTCAAAAAAAAAAAAAAAAAAAAAGGAAAGAGGGAGGAAAAGGTAGGAGAGAGGTAAGGAAAGAGAATGGAAAATGAAAGAAAGAAATAGCATGTTAGTTAAATTATGCATTTATTTTTTCATAGAAAAGAGGCTGAAAGATTGCAGGCCAGGCACAGTGGCTTATGCCTGTAATCCCAACACTTTGGGAGGCCAAGGCGGGTGGATCACTTGAGGTCAGGAGTTCGAGACCAGCCTGGCTAACATAGTGAAACCCCATCTCTATTAAAAAATACAATAAAATTAGCTGGGCGTTGTGGCATGCACCTGTAATCCCAGCTACTAGGGAAGCTGAGGCAGGAGAACTGTTTGGACCTGGGAGGCAGAGGTTACAGTGAGCCTGAGATCGCACCACTGCACTGCAGCCTGAGTGAGACGGTGAGACTCCGTGTCAGAAAAAAAGAAAAAAACAACGCCGAAAGATTGCAAAGCAAACTCTGATTAGTAGTTATGGCTTTCGGGAAGGGAAATGGAAGTTAGGGTCATAGGGAGAGGAAGAATCGTCATACGCTCTGCATGCTTATGTATTGGTAAATTATTTTACAATGAGATTGCATTCATATAATACTCTATAACTGAAAAAAAAACAGAATGAAAAGACTTCATTAAATAGGTTATAGCTTTATTATAAAAACAAATCCTTGATCTCTAAGGATAGAAACAGCTTTGCCCTTAGAATACCCTACTGCACATTTTTGCATGATTAGTAGTTTGACTTCAATTTGGTGAGGGAAAGGTAAACATGGTATTACTATTGATTTTTAAAAATAATATAAGCATACCATTCGGAAAATAGAATAAAATATCAAAGTCATCCGTGATAATTGGTGCAATCTTTAGCAACCACTATAATCTTGGTTTCTATTATCAGGGTTTAGTTAATGAAATTCCTCGTGGTTTTCTGTTGCGTAAGGTACTGGAGGGAATATAAATTGGAACAACTTTTTGGAGAAGCACTTTGGTAGTATATATCTCAAATCATAAAAACAGGCATACCCTCTAACTCAAATTCTACTTAGGGGGATCTGTCCTAAGGAAACAAGGTGAAGACAACGAATTTCAGCCTAAAGATGTTTAAGGAAGTGTTGTTTATAACTGTGAAACCGTCCCAACAGGGAAGTGATTCATGGGTTGCATGATATAGACAAACCTAGTTTAAAATGTTGGCTCTTCTGCTTACTAACTTACTAGCTATGCAATCCTGGTCAAGTAACAACTTTTCTGTTGTTGATAGATGTAGATATGAAAATGGTGGTAGTCCATTCTCACAGTGCTGTAAATAACTATCTAAGACTGGGTATTTTATAAAGAAAAGAGGTTTAATTGACTCACAGTTCCACAGGCTGTACAGGAGGTATGACTGGGGAGGAATCAGGAAACTTACAAGCATGGTGGAAGGCAAAGATGAAGCAAGCATATCTTCACATGACAGCAGGAGAGAGAGAGAGTGAAGAGGGAAGTGCTACACACTTTTAAACAACTGGATCTCATGAAAACTCACTCACTATCATGAGAACTGCGAGGGGGAAAACCACCCCCAAGAGCCAATTACCTCCTACCAGGTCCCTCCCCCAACACTGGGAGTTACATTTCAACATGAGATTTGAGTGGGGCCAAGAGCCAAACCATCTCTCTCTCTCTCACGCACACACACACATACACACACACACACATTGGGAATTGTAATTACTTACCCCCATGACTTGCAATTCTCATTGGGTGAGCTAATCCATGCAGAACATCTAGAGTAGTGTTAAACACATAGCAGATACTCAGTAAAAGGTTGCTATTATTAAGGATAGTATGGTTCATACATGTGATAGAATAGATGTGTGCAAGAGCCTATTAAATGGCATGGAAATGCTTGTTTATAAATCAGATTGATAGTAGGCATTCTTGAGTATAATCTCAGTTAGGGATTCATACAGAGAGAAAAAGAGAGACTAAGACAGAAAGAGAGAATGTACTAAAATACACTGTGAAGTGAGACTAGCTGGCATTAACATTTCCTTCTCGCTTTTCTCTAAAGAGAGTCCCACTGAGCTACTGAAGCTCTAGCCCTTCTTCTGAGGCTCCTGAGAATTCTTCTTGCTTTGGACAGAAGTGCCTTTGCTCAGAATCCTAACAAGGACTTTTACTGATTATAGAAAGAACTGTGTCTAAATCTCAGTGGTATTGCTGAGGCCACCTTTTGAAAAGTGAAATGCTCTGTAAGGAAACCCATTGATTGGGCTGCATAGAAGCAGACAGAACCGGGGGCAGAGATTTCTCTATAAGTGATTTATTGAAAGTGTTCTTGGGAGGAAGCTGTAAGAGTGAAAGATGCTAAGAGAAAGATACAGGGAAGAAGTTCACAAGGATGTGGTTTCTTCTGGACTCACCTGAGCACACAGGGAGCTAAGGAGTGTTCATTGCTCCACAGGGTCTGACCCCCACCCCCTCCCCCAATACCAGGGGGTGGGCCTTTTATACACATACACACCAGTCTGCAGCCTGCCCTGGGGAGATGGGCATAACTCCTAGGTACCTCTGGGATGATGCAGCTTTAGTTGCTCAAGAGTATCCATAAGAGAAGGTTGCAGGTATGAGCCATTAGCAGAAGCGCAAGGTGGGCATACAGACCTAGTAAAGGGATCCTAGGAGATCTAAATGGATCCCGAGCACCATCTGCCTTCAAAGAGTTAAAGGAAATTAACTTCCCTTTATCCCCCAACCCCCCACCCCTTAAGAAGAGCTAGGAGAATAACATGAGGCCATTTAGTAGCTCAGATGCCTGGCTTAGGTGGGAGATATGAGAGAAAAGAAGGCCTCCTCTTTCTAGCAAAATTGAAGGCAGCATGGGGTAGGTGGGAGCAGGGATTGATTTCAAAGTTCCCTTCCATGTCCAGCATGCCCAAAGGTTGAGGAAGTGAACAGGAGGAAAGCGTGGAAGCAGCAGACAGAAGAGGCAGCCAGTGCAGTTGGGACATTGCTTACATTAAGGAAACAAGTAAATTGAGCAAAGACGTAACTGTATTGAGGATAATAAGACCAGAGTTCCCATTCTTGGAGAAGGGAATTGCAGCATGGAAGTGAGGAAGGTTAGAATGAACCCTAAGGTGATGAACTGAAATGGAAAGTATCAGTATGAACTCATTTTTAAATAAATATACACAGACAGTTATAGATATGGTGAGTGTGTGAAGAGAGAGGGAGAGAAGTAAGATAGAGATAGATAGATAGACAGATAATCTCTTAGCTGTGTCCGCCAAGAGGACCCAGCAGCAGTGACACCCCAGGAGCAATGAGCACACTGAGCACAGAGATCTTGGTTTCTAAATACCATCTTCTGCCAAAGGGAACCAGGGCTTCTTAGAAAGGTGATGACAGACTCCAGGGCTGGGGCAAAGGAAGTACAAGATGAGCTGGATATCTTGTGCTAGAAAATAGGGAAGACCTCAAGGAATGATGGAGACAGGCCAAAAAAAAAATAAGAATCAGCTTGAAGGGGCTCCCACTGGGCAGATCTGGTACAGTCTGAGCGTCAAAATAATAACAGGTTGCAGGCCAGGTATGGTGGCTCACACCTGTAATTCCAGCACTTTAGGAGGCTGAGGCGGGCAGATCACTTGAGGTCAGGAATTTGAGACCAGCCTGGGCAACATGGTGAAACTCTATCTCTACCAAAAGATACAAAAATTAGCCAGGCATGGTGGCGGGCACCTGTAATCTCAGCTACTCAGGAGACTGAGGTGGGAGAATTGCTTGAACCCAGGAGGTGGAGGTTTCAGTGAGCCAAGATTGTGTGCCACTGCACTCCAGCCTGAGCAACTGAGTAAGACCTTGTCTCAAAATACTACTACTACTACTACTACTACTACTACTACTACTACTACTACTACTACTACTGGGCTTCAACTCATGGAATAAAATTGGAATCTGCCAGTCCTTATTGATTAAAAGGACAGATAGGTAGATAGATAGATAGATAGATAGATAGATAGATAGATAGATAGATAGATAGATAGATACTAGATAGATAGATAAGATAGATAAAGGGGAGGAGGAAAAGCTCTTCTGAGCATCAAAATAATAATGGGCTATAACCCACTGCATAAATAGGACTCCACAAGTCCATACCGATTAAATGGATAGACAGATAAGATGAAGGAAAGAAGGAAAATCTCTTTCTTACAGTTGAATGTCAACTAATAAATACAGAAGGAATGACAAAAATAAAAAATACCATTTGTGGGGCTGGGCGCAGTGGCTCATGCCTGTAATCCTAGCGCTTTGGAAAGTCAAGGCAGGAAGATAGCTTGAGCCCAGGAGTTTGAGACCAGCATGAACAACATAGTGAGACCTTATCTCCACAATAATAAAAAAAATAAAAATTACTGGGGCGTGGTGGCATGTGTCTATAGTCCCAGCACCTGTAGTCTTGGAGGCTGGTAAGAGGATGGCTTGAGCCTGGAAGGTTGAAGCTGCAGTGAGCCATGATCACACCATGCACCCTGTCTCAAAAAACAAAACAAACAAACAAAAACAACCATTTGTTACCATCACAGTTGTAGATGACATAGATAGAGATAGTCAATGGCTAAAGCTGGTGGGTAGAGGTTATGTGGGGAACAGGATATTGGCATAATCTGAATACTTCCCCACAAAGGGGATATATTCTTAATCACAAATGGAAAATTATAACTTAGGGTTGAGAAATCTGTCAGACCAGATTACCAAGCTGGCAATCTCCATCACCAGCTTGATCAGGTGATGAAGAGTAATGTCACCAGTGATGGGACAGGTTGACATTGTGTGCCCTGGTGTGCTGAGAAGGGCTCAGGTTGAAGAGTTCCTGCGAAAAAAACATTTTTCCCCGGACTTATTGGATTATGGGTAGGGCTCAATGGCAGCAGTTAGGAAATTTGAGAATCACTTGGGGAGTCAAAAATGCAGGTGAGGCCGGGCATGGTGCCTCACATCTATATTCCCAGAGCTTTTGGAGTCCGAGGTGGGAGGATCACTTGAAGCCAGGAGTTCGAGACCAGCCTGGGTAACATACATCTGTACAAATCATCGTAATAATAATTAGCCAGGAGTGGTGGTGCATGACTGTAGTCTTAGCTGCTCTGGAGGCTGAGGCAGGAGGATCACTTAAGCCCAGGAGTTCAAGGTTGTGCAGTGAGCTATGATTGCACTTCAGCCAGGGTGCCAGAGTGAGACACCAACTCACAAATAAATAAATAAATAAATACAATAAAATAAAAATGCAGATGTCAGGGCCTTATCCCTGGGAGTCTGTTTCTGAAGGTCTGGGGAGGGAGGGAGCTAGAGATCTGTATATTTAACCATCATCATCTCAGGAAATTCTGATGTAAGTGGTTCACTGACCACCCTTGGAGGAATGTTGGCAGGAAATTCAGAAAACGGTAGCCATTTGCCCACCCAGTTCTGATCTTAATTCTTTTTCTGTCCCTTTTACATTTCCAGGGTGACGCTGTATGCCGAGTTCCTTCCCATGAAAGCCAGAGCTAAATGTATTTTGCTGATTGAGGTAAGGAGGAGAGCGGCCTGGGTCTCTAGAGCGTGTGGATTCCGGCAGGAGGTTCTCAGATGTCTTGAGCCACAGGCCAAGGAAAAGGGAGTTTAAGAAAAAAATATTACAGACTCAATATGTAAAGATGTAAAAGGATCAGTTACATCATTTCTGACATGCCAGTTTTGCAATATGGACAAATTCTTCAATTGACAAGAACATTCAATCTATCATCCCTCAAAAAAAAAAAAAAAATGTCAGCAAGGGTATGGAAGAGTATGTTTTCTTGAACTGTAAATAGCTTGTATCTGAGAGCTGGTGTTGAATATGTGGCGTTAGTAGACCAAACTCTGGCCCACACCCATATCATCACCCACCACCTGTCTTTTTAGTCAAGAATTTCCATTCTTGACCATTTCTGTGGCCTATAGACTACCTTAAAACTTTCGTGGTCCAGCTAGTTCCTCTCAAGTTTTTCTTCCAGGGTCTCGTGACCCATTTTCTAACCATGATCTGAAAGATCTCAGAGCAAATACAATGGCTCCATGACTCCCTGCCTCATGCAGCTGCCCAATGGCCCCTCCACACAGTGGCAGAATGGTTTATTTGCCCATGCTGGACATTGATTCCAACAGTGATGACAATGAACCCACTCTGATGTCCCCAATCACTATAACCACACCGACAATTTTAATTGCATTGGTCCCACAGCCCAACATCCTGACTACATCTGCTTCTTACCAATTAGGGGGATGCTCCACTGATCCACACTGATGTGGAAGAATCTGTTGTTTAAATATTGAAATGCATCTGGGACTTTGGGAGGCCGAGGCAGGAGGATCACTTGAGGCCAGGAGTTCGAGTTTGCAGTGACGTGTGATCACATCACTGCACTCCAGCCTGAGTGGTAGAGCAAGACCCCATCTATTAAAAAAAAAAAAAAAAAAGGGCCAGGCACAGTGGCTCATGCCCATAATCCCAGTACTTTGGGAGGCCAAGGCATTTGGATCACCTGAGATCAGGGGTTTGCAACCAGCCTGGCCAACATTGTGAAAACCCATCTCTACTAAAAAATACAAAAAATTAGTCAGGTGTGGTGGTGGACTGTAATACCAGCTAGTCAGGAGGCTGAGGCAGGATAATTGCTTGAACCCAGGAGGCGGAGGTTGCAGTGAGCTGAGATCGTGCCATTACACTCCAGCCTAGGCAACATGGCAAGACTCTGTCTAAAAAAACAAAAAAGAAGAGGAAGAGGAAGAGTGAAGAAGGAGGAGGAGGAGGAGAAGGAGTAGGAGGAGAAGGAGGAGGAGGAGAAAAAGGAGGAAGAGGAGGAGTGGAAGAAAAAGAAATACATCTAGACCAGCTGATCTTGAGCCTGGGAGGTTGAGGCTACAGTGAGCCATGATTGGGACACTGTACTCCAGCCTGGGCGACAGAGCAAGACAGAGAGAGAGAGAGAGAGAGAGAGAGAGAAAACCAATGTGTTCACTACCAATTTGATATCACGTAATGTTGATCATATTGATCTCCTTAACCAGAGCTGCCACATTGCCCAGCTGCCACATTGCCCAGCTCCAGCGGGTGACATGCAAATATTATACAGTGTAGATGGTACCCTCGTAAGCTGGGCAACGTGGCAGCCCTGGCTCACCCATACAGACCACAGGGAAAGGGTGACTATTCTAACCTTGCTGACTCCAGTAACCCCTTACCCATAGAGATACCCTTGTCCACAGTGCCCCCATAATTCCTCACTGCGAGGACCATGCTTCTCCCACCACTGACCCTGATTCTCCTGTGCCAGGTATTCTGGGCCATCGGGACAGTGTTTGAGGTCGTCCTGGCTGTGTTCGTGATGCCCAGCCTGGGCTGGCGTTGGCTGCTCATCCTCTCGGCTGTCCCGCTCCTCCTCTTTGCCGTGCTGTGTTTCGTAGGTATCCTTTAAGAGATTTCAGCTTTTGCTACCTGACACCTTACAGTCCACTCTATTTTGGTGGGGAGGGGATGGAGAAGGATACCAAAGCCACCTTTTAAGATTATTTTTTTAAATCAGGAAATGAGACAAGGGAGCTGTGGCCTGGGGTAGCCCCAGCATGGAGTGTTAGATTTCCTCCAGACAGACACTTCTGGGATGTTTTCTGGGGAGATAACTGGGGATGGGAGGACACATTGGCCCCATCATTGCAAAATCTACACTTAAAGTGATTGTATTGCACTAGTTGAGACTCTTAAGTTGCAAGCGACAGAAACCCAATTCGAACTGGCTTGAGTAAAAGAGAGGAATAAATACGTTTCGGAGGATTAAATCGGACTTCAGGCATGGCTGCTCCAGGAGTTTAAATGATCTCTTCATCTCAGCTCTGCATAAACCACACCCTCTACTGAGATCTTGCCACATACTCATCATTTCATGGGCACATGTATGTAACACTTTACAGCCAGTAGGCACTAAAATAAGCCTAGAGATGGGTAGTTCTCATGTATGGTAAATACTACAAAAATTTCTGGTAATGACAATAAGTATTAATAATTATTAAGCTTAACTGTGTGGCAGGCTTTGTGCTCCATGCATTATCACATTTATTCCTCCCAATAATCACAGGACTCTAATGAATCCCTGTATTAGTCAGGATGATACCAGCTGCTGAAACAAATGAAGCCCACAAGTTCAGTAACATAGTACGATAAGAGCTTCTCTCTCACTAACACAATAGTTCAGAATGACTTTTCTGGTTGGCAAGTGGAATTCTGGGCCCAGTTTTTGTCCAGCTGGTGGCTCTGCTATCCTCTAGGGCTTTGAAGTCTTCTACATACACTCAACAGACTTGCAAAAGGCAAGTGGAGACTGCACAGTCACTTTTTAAATACCTTGGCAGGGAATAGTCAGCTCATATGCCATTGGTGAACGCAAGTCACATGGTCCCACCTAGATGCAAGAGGAGCTGGGAAATGTAGTCCCTGTCCGGGCAGCCACATCTAAGGACAACTTTGCACTATGAAAAAGGAAACAGAATGTTGGTGGGCATTTGCACTCTCTGCTATATCCTCTTTTTATTGATAAGAAAACTGAAGCCCAGAGGGGCTGACTTGTTGTTTTTTTTTTTTTTTTTTTTTTTTTGAGACGGAGTCTGGCTCTGTCACCCAGGCTGGAGTGCAGTGGCCGGATCTCAGCTCACTGCAAGCTCCGCCTCCCGGGTTTACGCCATTCTCCTGCCTCAGCCTCCCGAGTAGCTGGGACTACAGGCGCCTGCCACCTCGCCCGGCTAGTTTTTTTTTTTTTTTTTTTTTTGCATTTTTTAGTAGAGACGGGGTTTCACCGTGTTAGCCAGGATGGTCTCAATCTCCTGACCTCGTGATCCACCTGTCTCGGCCTACCCAAAGTGCTGGGATTACAGGCTTGAGCCACCGCGCCCGGCCGAGGGGCTGACTTGTTAAAGGGCCTACAGCAAATAGACAAAAAAACTCTAAACTAGATCTTCTAACTCTTAGTCTTTTCTCCAGTATACCTGCTGTTTCAAACAGCCGTTGCTCCATTTTTACAGAAATGTATGTATCTAGTCATTTGGGGTTGGGACTTCCATTGTTCTAAAAATCTTTCTGATTTCTTTCTTTCTCTTGAACTGAGTTTGCAAGATGATGCTGAATACAGATGAGGTACAATTCCTTGAGAGATGGGGGTGAGATTTCTGACAGTGATCTCAATTTAATTCAGCCCTCGCCTGGAACTCTGAAAGCAGCCCCAAATAATAGTAATAGCAACCGTGACAATAATAATAACTGCATTAACCCATATCAGGCACTGTGCTAGGCCCCTTGCCTGGATTATCCTGTTTAATCCTCTCAAGAGCCCTAAGAGGTAGGATCTCTTATCATTCACATTTAATGGAGGAGGAAATGAAAGCACAGAGAAGTCAAGTAATTGTACAGGGTCACACAACCAATGTAATAAATGGCAGGGCCAGGATTTGAAGTCAGGTCTCTGGCTCCAGAGCCCCCACCCTTAAAGACCCCACACACAAATAAGAGTGTGTGGCTCCGTTCCACCCTAACCAGCCACGCCTGAGTTTCCTGTCTCCCCATCCCAGTGGCTGCCGGAAAGTGCAAGGTATGATGTGCTGTCAGGGAACCAGGAAAAGGCAATCGCCACCTTAAAGAGGATAGCGACGGAAAACGGAGCTCCCATGCCACTGGGGAAACTCATCATCTCCAGACAGGTCAGTGCCTGGACCAATAGACTCTGCAATGTGCGTGTCGGGGTGCATTCAGGGGAGTGTGTGCATATGGAGTAGGGCATGCATGCATGGACACACGTGGATGTGTGTACCCAAGGTGGGGTGTGTGCGTGCACATGGAGCAGATGAGGGCCCAGTAGACAGGACCCGCGAGGGTAATTTGGCAACTCCAATCTGTATTTTCACTGCCAAGTTCTAAAAATGCTTCCTGGAGAATTTCACCAGTGATTAGAGAAATGTAACATCTGCTAATGGGTCCTGTAACTACTGCTGCTTTGGGTTCGCCTTTCAGCACAGATGAAGTCTGACTAGCAAATGAGATTGACTGGCAAAAGCTGTGCAATAAAACCACATTAGGAAGCAGTGTGCTTAGATCTAGGGGATCAAACTGCACCCTGTGTAGATGTTCTTAATGGATGGTGCCTCACTCCACCGGTAACACCATCAGGGAATCCACCATGGTGAAACTTCCTGAGCGCCTACTGTATGTAGGCACCAGCATTGCACACATGGGGAGAAAAGATTCAGATTTAAGGCTGCAGTCCTTGCCTTCAAGAACCATCCAAGCAGATTGGAGAAACATTACAAATACCTTAAGCAGACATCAGATCCTATAAAGAAATTACCTTTTAAAATAAAGTTATATTTCTGATTCCTTTTATATTATGCAAGAAGAACTGAGTGGCCTTTCACCAGGATGGAAGGAGGTGTTGGGTCTGACAACATAGAGGCCAGGGGACCTGCCCCAAATCTACAGGGGGCAGAGCAGAAGGGATTCCTCAAGAGGTGCAGAAGCCCATTTGGTTGCCTTTGGGGAGAGATTCCTTCCATGGATGAGGGAAAGCCAGGCTGGTCTCGAACCCCTGGTTTCATGTGATCAACCTGCCCTGGCCTCCCAAAGTGCTGGGATTATGGGCACGAACCACCATACCTGGCCATAGCATATATTTTTTAAAGAACACTATAAAGCAAAGATTTGATGAATTTGTAAATTATGTAAAATTGGCCAATCGGTCATTTAGCTAATCAATCTTTTGGGAAATTGGCCTTTGGTGAATTCGTTTCTCAGCACATTAACTGTTGCCACCTAGACCTAGAACTGGGGAAGGCGCGTGTGTGTGTGTGTGAAATGGCTGGACACGCTTTGGAATGGTTTTCTGCTCCCTGGGTTCATAGGTCTGTGCTGAGGTCTGAGGGGCCAGGAAGGAGGGATCTGCTTCCCAAGTCCCGGTTTCCAGGTTGGAGGGCATGAGATCCGTCCTGTGTGCATCATGCCCCTGGACACGGTTGGGTTCTGGCTGGAGGGGCTGGGAGGCTGCGTCCTGTAGATTTGAGACCTGGGTTATCAGAGCTCCAGTGTCCTACTTACCAGAAACCTCCCTCCCAGCCTGGGTGTGCACTAGTCTCAGGCCACCAGCCCATCTCTCATGCATCTGTAGGGGAGAGAATAAACACTATGTCCTTGTTTTGAAACAGGAAGACCGAGGCAAAATGAGGGACCTTTTCACGCCCCATTTTAGATGGACAACTTTGTTGCTGTGGTTTATATGGTAAGAGCTGTTTGTTGACCACTTTGACCCCTTTCCACTCCCTGTGCCCTGTTTTGGGTTTTGTTTTAATGCAATGGACAGAGAGCACTTTGATTTCAGGCAACATTTGCAAATTTCAGTAGTTTGAACATCATCCTCCTGATTCCCGTCGTATCTGGGTTATCATCTGTACATACTATTATTTCCTTCATCTTTTTCTTTAACTTGATGCTTTTAGTCAAGTATCTTTTAAAAACAAACTTTATAACTCGATTTTACTGTATTTTTTATTTTTGAGACAGAGTCTCCTCGCTCCACCACTCAGGCTGGTGTGCAGTGGCGCAATCCTAGCTTACTGCAGCCTTGAACTCCTGAACTGAAGCAATCCTCCCTCCTTAGCCTCCCCAAATTCTAGGATTACAGGTGTAAGCCACTGAACAAGGCCATAACTCTACTTTAAAAGAAAACGCCTTAATTGCAAGTCACAGATAGAAGGCACTCTTAAAGAGAAATACCAGAAAAAGTAACTAGACTGATGGTTTGCAGAGGCAATGAGCCTCTGTATTTAAGAGATAAAAAGGCTGGCTGGGCACGGTGGTTCATGCCCGTAATCCCAACACTTTGGTAAGGCTGAGGTGGGAAGATCTCTTGAGGCCAGGAGTTTGAGACCAGCTTGGGCAACGTGGTAAAACCCTTTCTCTACAAACAATGTTTAAGTTAGCTGGCTGTGGAAGTGTGCACCTGTGGTCCCAGCTACTCAGGAGGCTGGGGTGGGAGGATCACTTTAGCCCAGGAGGTCGAGGCTGCAATGAGCTGTGATCATGCCACTGTACTCCAGCCTAGGCAAGAGAGTGAGATCCTGTCTCAAAACAAAAACAAAAAAGAGACAGGAAAGGGGAGGTGTTAAGGACTCATTAGCACATAAGTGAGACTGGGATATAATTTAAAATGATTGAAAGAATTGAAAGTAAACTTAAAAGGGAATTTTTCTTTCCCAATACGATTGAATATTTCTGCTATGTGGGCCGGTGTAGTGGCTCATGCCTGTAATCCCAGCACTATGGAAAGCTGAGGCAGGTGGATCACCTGAGGTCAGGAGTTTGAGACCAGCCTGACCAACATGGCATAACCCTATCTCTACTAAAATACAAAAATTAGCCGGGCATGGTGGTGGGCACCGTAGTCCCAGCTACTTGGGAGGCTGAGGGATGAGAACCGCTTGAACCCAGGAGACAGAAGCTGCAGTGAGCCAACATTGCACCACTGCACTCCAGCCTGGGCAACAGAGCAAGACCCTGTCTCAAAAATACCTGTGTGTGTGTGTATGTGTGTGTGTGTCTGTGTGTGTTTGTGTGTGTGTGTATGTGCGTGCATGTCTGTATGTGTTTGTGTGTGTGTGTGTGTGTGCGTGTGTGTATGTGTGTTTCTGTGTGTATGTGCGTGTGTATGTGCGTGTGTGTATGTGTGTGTATGTGAGCGTGTGTGTCTGTGTGCATGTATGTGTGCGCACGTGTGTGTCTGTGTGTGTCTGTGTGTGTGTGTGTCTGTGTGTCTGTATGTGTGTTTCTGTGTGTGTGTCTGTGTGTCTATGTGTGTCTATGTGTGTTTGTGTGTGTTTGTGTTTCTGTGTGTGTTTGTGTGTGTGTATGTGTCTGTGTGTGTGTGTTTGTGTGTGTCTGCGTGTCTGTATGTGTCTGTGTGTGTTTGTGTGTGTGCGTGTGTGTCTGCGTGTGTTTGTGTCTTGTGTGTTTGTGTGTGTGTGTCTGTGTGTTTGTGTATGTGTGTCTGTGTGTGTGTGTGTGTTTGTGTGTGTGCGTGTGTGTCTGTGTGTGTTTGTGTGTGTATGTGTCTGTGTGTATGTGTGTGTGTGTATGTGTCTTGTGTGTTTGTGTGTGTATGTGTTTGTGTGTGTGCGCGTGTGTGTGTGTCTGTGTGTGTTTGTGTATGTGTCTGTGTGTGTTTGTGTGTGTGCATGTGTCTGTGTGTATGTGTCTGTGTGTGTTTGTGAGTGTATGTGTATGTGTGCATGTGTGTATGTATGCGTGTATGTGTCTGTGTGTGCTTATGTGTGTGTATGTGTGTATGTGTGTGTCTTTGTGTGTGTGTGTGTGTATTTATACTATGTCAGTGTCTTCCCTGTAGCCCATATTGCCCCTTGGGTACCGCAGGGGTGGCATGTGGCACATATTTTGGGAGCCACTGATTTGGTCAACAAGGGCATTCTTTTAAGGTCCTGTTGGACCTTTTCTTAAATAACACCCGTGGAAGCGTGCTGGAAACGGAAGGTGTGGGTTGGAGGTGGTATTTGGAGAGTGTAATCGCCTTAAACTCCACAATGAATTGGAGCTGCAGTCATCTTTCAAGTCTCTTTGCACCAATTCATGTACACATCATTAACAGTGAACAAACTTGACTTGGCCTAAGGCTTTATGTTCTTTTTTTGACCAGTTCTCATTTTTCTGTTCACCATTTAGCAAAGGTGCTAATTAATGGGGAAGTGTCCTCGAGGTGGTCAATTACAGGGAAGAGGAGAAAAAAGCTTTGATAACATACAGAACAGCCTCTAGCTCTGCCCCGAATTCCTGAGAGCCCAATCAACTCAGTGAGCCTGCAGAATTTTTTTAAAGGATGGTGGGGGTCAGAGCTGAGAATACCCACCTTTGAGCACATGTAATTTGGTTGGGCCAACGCTCCTTGAATACTGAAGCAATTAATTAGAGACTAATTTTAGTGCATTATGAAAGTCACTAAATTTGCTTGCACACATTGTAACCTAAGGAAATACATCACTGGCTTCTGATTATGACTGAGTTTTCATATAACTATTCTACTGGATGAGAATATTCCAGTCTTACAAACTTGAGTATTCTAGTTCCTGGGTCAGCCAGGAGTTAATAAATGGTGTCTTTCTGCTCTGAAATTCAAAAATCACATGTCCAAGTTGACGCACTTGACCCAGAGCCCTAAAAGATGATAATGGGACTGTTTTCTTCCAGAGGCGGGTCCCATTTTTCCCCTATTGCCAGTTGGGTAGACAGTCTTGGAGGTGTTGTGTCTCTGGTATAGTATAGTTCTGTTACCAGAAAGGTGTCCCAGTTCAGATCCCAAGAGAGGGTTTTTGTATTTCGTGCAAGAAATAATTCAAGACCAGTCCATAGAGTAATGTGAAAGCAAGTTTATTAAGAAAGTAAATTATTTGTTTTTCTAAAGACCACCAGAGCGTGCACAAAAGAACCAGCGGGTAGGCAAGGGTAGGAGCAAAACTGCAAATTTATTTTTGGTCACCTAAGGTGTGGGGGAGAGGTCTGTCAGCCTCCGGCAAAGGAGGCCGGCAGAGTCGCCCCGGTGGGGCTCTCGGGCGGGGTTCCTGATACAGTCCCGACACCCCGACAGGAGTGAGGCTGGAAGTCCGCGCGTGGCGGCCATCTGGAGCCGCTTTTCTAGGAGTGGGAGGGCAATAGGCGGGGCACGGGCGTGTCGGGGGGCGTTCCGCAGGTGCGACCAGGTAAATCTTGGTCTCTTCGAATTGACGTCACCTGGCGCATGCCCGGTTGGTCTGCACCCTCCCTGGGTGCTGGCTGCATTTTCGCGCGCGCGGGAAAAGTTGGTGAAGAAGAACCCGGAAGTGCACCATCTTCCAAACAGTAAAGGAATAAAAGAACGACTACTCCATAGGCGGAGCAGCCCCCAGGGCTCCTGGTTACCCATTTTTATGGTTATTTCTGGATGATATGCTAAACAAGAGGTGGGTTATTCATGCCTTCCCTTTTTAGACCGTATAGGGTAACTTCCTGAGGTTGTCATGGCATTTGTAAACTGTAATGGCACTGGTGGGAGTGTAGCAGTGAGGACGACCAGAGGTCACTCTCATCACCATCTTGGTTTGGGTGGGTTCACAGCTGGCTGCTTTACTGCAACCTGCTTTATCAGCAAGGTCTGTATGACCTGTATTTTGGCCGACTCCTATCTTATCCTGTGACTTAGAATGCCCGGCCATCTGGGAATGCAGCCCAGTAGGTCTCAGCCTTCATTTACCCAACCCTTATTCAAGATGGAGGTGCTCTGGTTCAAACGCCTCTGACAGTTCTTGGCCTTTCAGAGGACACAGGATCACTTCCCTTTGATCATCTCATGATGCTTTTTTACCTGCCATCTTCTTGCTCAAGGTCCCCAGTAAAGTCCCCAAAATCCCAGTGCTGCCCAAAGACTGGTTCCTGCTGCTGTAGACATTGGCCCTTCCCAAGGGGGTAGGGAAAGGGGACTTGCATTCCTCTGATCATTTATTTACCTTTCTTGCTTTCTCCTGGCAGGTTTTCCAATGCGTTCTCTTACTACGGGTTAGTGCTACTCACCACAGAACTCTTCCAGGCAGGAGATGTCTGCAGCAGTGAGTATCTTGGTTGTCTTTGCCAGCTAACGACTCCCACACCCTCGGCACATACACAGTCATGCACACACTCCCACTCCAGGCTCTGCCCTTAAGGGACTTGGCCTTCTACTACTTCTGTGTTTTCCAAGACACCCTGTAGAAACCTGGACAGTCATCGCAATGGAGCTAACCTTAGCGGAGCCACATCTACGTCAGGGTTTGGGCTCTGAAGTTCGCACTGTTAAAAGATAAACCAAGACACATTAAAGAAAAACAGAGGCAATTTTGAAGAGTTTGTCTGAGCAGACAGCGATTCATGAATCAGTAGAAAAGAGCTGAAGAAAACAAACAGGGAACAAAAAGCAGATGAGTTGTTTCAAAGTGACTTTCCTTATAGGATTAAAACAGAACAGATTTTCTTCTCCGCCAGCTCAGGTAAACTAGGCCCCTTTGCATGGGTTGCTGTGAATCCTCCTTTTTAAAATTTTTATTATTTTATTTATGTTTAGTATTATTTTATTTTTTATTTTTGATGGAGTCTCACTCTGTTGCCCAGGCTGGAGTGCAGTGGCTCGATCTCGGCTCACTGCAGCCTCCGCTTCCCGGGTTCAAGCAAACCTCCTGCCTCAGCCCCCCAAGTAGCTGGGATTACAGATGGCACCACCATGCCTGGCTAATTTTTGTATTTTTTTGGTAGAGATGAGGTTTCGCAATGTTAGCCAGGCAGGTCTCAAACTCCTGACCTCAGATGATCTGCCTGCCTCGGCCTTCCAAAGTGCTGGGATTACAGGTGTGAGCAACTGTGTGTGGCCTATTATTATTATTATTATTGAGATAGGGTCTCATTCTTTCACCCAGGCTAGAGTGTAGTGGCACAATCATGGCTCACTGCAGCCTCCACCTCCTGGGCTCAAGAGATCCTCGTACCTCATCCCCCCAAGTAGCTGGGACTACAGGTGCAAAAAGAAATAGCATGTTAGTTAATTTATCTATTTATTTATTCATAGAAAAGAGGCTGAAAAGTTGCAGGCCAGGCGCGGTGGCTCATGCCTGTAGTCTCCGCAATTTAGGAGGCCGAGGCAGGTAGATTACCTGAGGCCGGGAGTTCGAGACCAGCCTGGCCAACATGACAAAACCCCGTCTACACTAAAAATACAAAAATTAGCTGGGTGTGGTGGTATGTGTCTGTAATCCCAGCTACTCAGGAGGCTGAGGCAGGAGAATTGCTTGGACTCAGGAGGTGGAGGTTGCAGTGAGCCGAGATCGCACCACTGCACTCCAGCCTGGGCGCCAGAGTGAGATTCCATTTAAAAAAAAAAAAAAAAAGAAATATATTTGGGAGTAAAATATTTTGATTTCCTTCAGGGTCTGCTGTCTGTCGAGTGATGTTCTACTAGAGTCAAGTTGGACTTTGGTATCTGATTGCCACGAAGAGTCTGTTTTGTCGGTCTTACGATCTTTGTTTTAATGTTAATGCTGGTCAGTTGTGCCTAAACCCTAAAAGGGAGGGGGTATAAGAAGGAGGTATGTCTGAACCTCCTTCCCATGGTGGCCGGAATTCAGCTTTTCAGGTTTCTCTGGGGTCCCCTTGGCCAAGAAGGGATCCGTTCAGCAGATTGGGGGCTTAGGATTTCATTTTTGGTTTGCAGTTAAGTTACTCTTAGCTGCTTTCAGTTTGCTCACCTAGGACCCCACAACACTGGAGCTGTCTCAGACTAATGGCCTCTCAGTTCATTTTTTCTAATAGCATTTCTTTTTCTTTCTTTTTTTTTTTTTTTTTTGAGACAAGGTCTTGCTTTGTTACCCAGGCTGGAGAGCAGTAGTGTGATCATAGCTCACTGCAGCCTTGACCTCCTGGGCCTAATAGTATTTTAAGGTGAAAATTTAATATAGGTTAAAATTATGGCTGGGTATGGTGTCTCACACCCATAATCCTAGTGGTTTGGGAGGCAGAGGCAGGAGGATCACTTGAGGCCAGGAGTTCAAGAACAGTCTGGACAACGTGGCAAGACCCTGTCTATACAAAAAATTTAAACAATTAGCTGGGTATGGTGGTGTGCGCCTGTAGTCCTAGCTACTAGTTGGGAGGCTGAAGCAGAAGGATTGCCTGAGCCCAGGAGTTCCAGGCTGCAGTGAGCCGTGATTGAGCCTCGGCAATCCAGCCTGGGTGACAGAGTGAGACTCTGTGTGTAAAAAATAAAAATAAATAAATAAAAATTTCATCTCAAATCCCCTAAAGAGCCCTCACGAAGTATAGGACTCAGAGCTTTATGAATGTGATCCTGTGCAGTAATTGTAATGTGCACGTTAAGTTTGAGGACCAAGTTGGCTCTCCACCATGGCCACATAACAGACTCACCCGGGAAGCTTTTAAACAATACCCAGACCCATTGAATCAGGACTTGGGAGGGCAGGTGGAGCCCAAGCATTAGTGAGTTTTGAAAGCTCCCAGGTGATTCTGTTGTGCAGCTGGAGGGGGAACCACTGGACCAAAAGAAACCAACGCAAAGGAAAGTCTATATGCTTTTTCATGCCTGTGCTTTTAAGCCATTCTGACTTTTAAGATAACACTAAATTCTCAGCATTGAACTCAGGTTAGAGGCTAAAAGAATCAAGTTCCTGCTTGTGTTCAGGGTTTGCCCAATTATCTTTTATATTAGGCCTCTACAATCACAGCGAATAGTTTTGTTTATTGGTGTAAGGACTGAGTGAGGTAGTGGAGTCCCATCTCGCTGCGGGATTGTGGGAGAGTCTGTGTTAAATGTTTGCTGATGTGCTTCGATTGTAGAGTCAATCATAGGGTTTGGTATTGATTGAGCACAGATTGCATCTCCTAAGAGCAGAATCCTTAAGCTAAGCATCCTAGTGATTAAACTAAGGATTCAGGGGAATGTTGTGAAATGGGGGTTAGCAACCTTTTTCTATAAAAGGTCAGGTGGTAAATATTTTAGGCTTTGCAGGCCATACAACTCTGTTGTTTGTAGCAGGACAACGGTGGACGGTATATTGTTAAATTACGTCTAACCTAAAGCTGCCTCCTTGCATATTTTAAGTTCAGTCTAAAGGTTTCCCCATTCATAGTGAAGGGTAACCTAACTGATGTGTGAACAGACTGTAATCTACTCTTGTGCCAATCGCTGATTTCCGCCCCTCAAAAGCAGTCAACTGGCCAGGCATGGTGGCTCATGCCTGTAATCCCAGGACTTTGGGAGCCGAGGTGGGAGTATCACCTGAGGTCAGGAGTTCAAGACCAGCCTCGCCAATATGGTGAAACCCCATCTCTACTAAAAATACAAAAATTACCCGAGCGTGGTGGCACGTGCCTATAATTCCAGCTACTCGGGAAGCTGAGGCAGAATTGCTTGACTGGGGAGGCAGAGGGCGCAGTGAGCCGAGATGGCGCCACTGCACTCCAGCCTGGGCAACAGAGCGAGGTTCTGTCTTTAAAAAAAAAAAAAAAAGCAATCAGCTGTTCAAACTCTATTCAAATAAGGCAAATACTGAGCTATAACCAGTCCAGCAGTTTCTGTATCTCACTTCTGTTTTCTGTCACTTTCCTGTTTCTGTCCGTAAACCTCTGAACACTTGGCAGCACCAGTCTGTCTCTGACCCTATTCTGGCTTGGGGGATGCCTGATTCATGATTTACTCTTTGTTCAATTAAACTCTGTTACATTCAATTTATCCAAGGTCTTTCTCTTAAAAATATAAATGAACAAGCATTACTTGTGTTTCCAAGCAAATTTGAATTTTGTGTCATTTTTATGCCTCATTATTTCTTCTTCTTTTAATTTCTAAAAATCATTTGAAAAAAAACATTTTTAGCACATAGGTCAGGAAAAACAGGCAAGGGACCAGATTCAGCCAGAGTTTGCTGACCCCTGTTGAAAAGCTCTCTTATACCTGGGTGGGAAAATGAAACTGTAGAACAAGCCCACAGCTGGAAATTAGGAGACGTGGGTTCCAGCACCAAGTACCTGTGTCACTTTGGGCAAGTCATTTACTTAGTATGTATTTTCTATATGCCAGGTACTGGTCTATGTGTCAGTGTCCAAGAAAGCCAGAGGTGGACAGAAGTGAAGGAAAATTTCATTTAGTAATAATTGCAATAGGAGAAGAGAGACCTCAGTATAGAACTGGGCTCCTTTCTGTATACGCAAGTATTCAAAGTGGGGATTTATAGCCAGGGAGCAGGGTGGGGGAGTGAGATGGAAAATGGAAAATTACTAAGAGGAAATGTCAAGGATAAGATGGTTTCTGGTTAAACTGACTTGATAGGATTATTGCTGGGCCGGGCTCACACCTGTAATTCCAGCACTTTGGGAGGCAAAAGGGGGAGAATTGCTTATACTCAGAAGTTCGAGAACAGCCTGGGCAACATAGTGAGACCCCATCTGTACAAAATGTAGAAAAAATTAGCATGCCTGTGGTCCCAGCTACTTAGGAGGCTGAGGCAGGCGAGTCGCCTGGGCCCGGGTAAGTCAAAGCTGCAGTGAGCTGTGATCACACCACTGCATTCCAGCCTGGGCAACAGAGCGAGGCCCTGTCTCTAAAATAAATAAATAAATAAATAGGTTTATTGCTAAAGGCAAGTATGGGGAGGAAGCATATCTTTCCTTCTATTCATCCTGGTTTTATGACTGAGGCCCATATAACAAAAGACAGATTAAGAAAAACATGAACGTATTTCATCTAAGTTTGATGTGGCATAGGAGCCTTCATAAGGAAATGAAGACCTGGAGAAATGGTTAAGCCTGAGTATTTTTGTGCTAGATTTGATGAACAGTGGAGAGTCGTAGAGAAATATGACAGGATGAAGAGTGTGACCTAGTGGTAACAAACTAGGGGAAAGTCAGCAAGCCCTGTTCAGATTCTTTTCTGTCTGTGTGTCTTTAGAGATAAGGGTGTTCTTCTTCTCTGGGTATAGGCAGGGCACCTCTCACCTGAGGGTTTTATGATCTGCTTCGAAACAAAGTCATAAAATTGCCGGGCATGATGGCTCATGCCTGTAATCCCAGCACTCTGAGAGGTTGAGGCGGGCAGATTTCTTGAACTCAGGAGTTCGAGACCAGCCTGGGCAACATGTTGAAACCCTGTCTCTATCAAAACTACAAAAACTGAGCTGAGCTTGGTGGCATGCATCTGTGGTCCCAGCTACTTGGGAGGCTGAACTGGGAGGATCGCTTGAGACTGAGAAGCGGAGGTTGCAGTGAGACGAGATTGCACCACTGCACTCCAGACTGGGTGACAGAGTGAGACTCTGTCTCAAAAAAAAAAAAAAAAAAAAAAAAAAAGCCAGAAAATCCGCCTGGGTTTTATGACCTGCTTCAGGGGTGAGGGGCAAAGGAAGGTCAGAGGCCCCTTCTCCACATGCTGTTTCTCCAATTATTTTGGATTAAAATATTCAATATGCCAAGGTGCCATATTTGGGGGTTGGCATGTCCTGAACCCCATCACAGGCCAGGGTGATAAAATATCAAAGGTGGGGTGTGAGGAATTGGATCAAAAATATCAAAGGTGTGCATTTTCGCTAGACTGATTCAGCAGTATCTTGTCAAAACTAGATGGAGTCCAAGGGTGAGGATGAATTTTTTAAAAGACTCAGAGGAGCCTGACAAAAGTTTGGTTAAAAGGGCGGCGGGGGCAGGGGGAGGGTGTGGGGTTTGGCTGCGCCCGGTGGTTCACACCTGTAATCCCAGCACTTTGGGAGGCCGAGGCAGGCGGACCACTTGAGGTCAGGAGTTTGAGACCAGCCCGGCCCACTTGAGGTCAGGAGTTCGAGACTAGCCTGGCCAAAATGGTGAAACCCATTTCTACTAAAATACAAAAAGTAGCCAGGCTCGGTGGCATGTGCCTGTAATTCCAGTTACTTGGGAGGCCGAGGCAGGAGAACTGCTTCTAGCCAGGAGGCAGAGGTTGCAGTGAGCCGAGATTGCACCACTGCTCTCCAACCTGGGCGACAGTGTGAGACTCTCTCTCTCAGAAAAAGAGTTTTTGTCAGCTGAGCATGGGGGCTCATGCCTTTAATCCCAGCACTTTGGGAGGCCAAGGCAGGTGAATCACTTGAGCTCAGGAGTTCAAGACCAGCCTGGGCAACATGATAAGACCCCATCTCTATAAAAAATACAAAAAAGTAGCCTGATGAAGTGGTGATGTGTGCCTGTGGTCCCAGCTACTCAGGAGGCTAAAGTGGGAGGATCACTTGAGCCTGCAGGGGTGGAGGGTTGCAGTGAGCGAAAATTGTGCCACTGCACAATCCTGCTCCAGCCTGGGCAACAGAATGAGACCCTCTCTCAAAAAAAAAAAAAAAAAAAAAAAAAAGACAGAGAGTCTTTGTCATTAGAATACATCAGTGAATTCTAATAATAAAAGACAAATATTTCTGTCCTGTGGGCTTATATTTGGGGGAAAGGGGAGATAATAGCATAATGAGAAATTATATAGTATATTACAAGGTGATAGATGAGTTAAAGGAAAAATTCTAAATGAAAGGTAAAATCATGCCTCTCATACAAATACAAAATTAATACATGACAAAGATTTCAATTAACTCATTAATTAATAAATGAATCAAGAATTACTAAAAGTCTGAGTTTGACCTATTTGCAAGTTGACAAGTTAGCCTTTCACAGTTCCCACAGGTGCTAGCAGAAGACACAACACTCCCGGGTCAGAGACAAAGGACCATATTACTCATAGCAATTGCAGTAGCCAGGGTATCAGCATTTTCCTACACCAGTTCCTTAAGCCCCCAATCCCCGGGTAACACGAAGAGGGGCAGGCAATACCTACAAAAGTATTGAGTTGTGTAACAAGATAAGAACCCTAAGCTTAGAGAACCCCAATCTTTTATACTAGACAGTAAGCATGTCTGTCCTTTGCTCCAGAGAGAGACAGTCTATCTTTGAAAGCCATAAGCAAACTACTCTTTGTGCCAAGGGGAGACATTCTCTTTCTTCCAAGGCTGTTTGCTAAACAAATATCCTTGAAAATATAGTCCAGAACAAAGGTAATCAGTGCCTCTATTCAAAACATGCAGAAATGCCAGAGACCCAAAGAGAATTGTCTACTGACACCAGTAAGAGGGTGCAACTGGTTCAAAGGAGAAGTCAAAGCAAATACATATACAGGCACTCGGAAATGCTGAAATGAATTTACAATTAGAGGCAAAACTGGTCAATATATATAGGGCAGCCAATTGCATCACCGCCACGCTCTATTTGCATTTCTATGTATTAATAAAAGAATCATTTACGTTACTATCATTTTTCTACAACATAGCTCAAAGTCAATGACAAGTGAAGATAACCTATAAAGGTATAACTACAAGACATTTTTGCCCATTTCAAAGGCTTTCACACACACTCACTTCAGCAGCACATATACTAAAATTAGAACAATACAGAGAAAATTAGCATGGACCCCACACAAGGATTACATGCAAATTCATGAAGCATTCCATATTTTTGTGGATTGAATTAAGAAAATATGGTACCTGTACACCATGAAATACTACACAGCCACAAAAAAGAACAAAATCATACCTTTGCAGCAGCATGGAGGCAGCTGGAGGCCATTACCCTAAGCAAATTAACACAAGAACAGAAAACCAAATACGACATGTTCTTACTTATAAGTGGGAGCTAAACATTGGGCACTCATGAACATAAAGATGGCAACAAGCCCAGGTGTGGTGGCTCACACCTGTAATACCAGCAACTGGGAGGCTGAGGAGGGAGGATTGTTTGAGGCTAGGAGTTCAATACCAACCTGGGCAATGTGGCAAATCCCCATCTCTACAAAAAATACAATAATTAGCTGGGCCTGGTGGTGTGTGCCTGTGGTCCCAGCTATTCGGGAGGCTGAAGTGGCAGGATTGGTTGAGCCCAGGAGTTCAAGGCTGTGGTGAGCAGTGATTGTGCCACTGCACTCCAGCCTGGGTGACAAAGTGAGACCCTATCTCAAAAAAAAAAAAAAAAAAAAAAAAAAAAATAGGTCAGGAATGTAGGGCAGAGAAAGAGGCAGTGGTTAGAGTTAAATTTTAAATAGGATGGTCTCAATGAGAAGGTGAAATTCAAAGAAAGACTTGAAGGAAGTGCGGAAATTCATCATGGGGAAGGATAAAGGGCAATCCAGGAAGAGAGAGCAGCCAGTGTGAAGATACTGAGGCAGGCGCATGCCTTACTTGCCGAAGGAACAGCAAGGAGACCAGTGTGCTGGAGTAGAGTGAGTAGAGCAACAGAGGAAGAAGTAGAAGGTGGGATCAAGGATGTGTTGACTGCCAGATAATATAGGGCCTTAGAGATGTTTGAAGCACTTTGGCTTTTACTGTGTGTGTCATGGCAGGTCACTGCAGAGTTTTAAGCGGAATGACAGTGATTTGACTTAGGTTTAAAAAGGATCCCTTTGACTGACGTGTTGGAAATAGACCATGGCTGGGTGGGGAGGTCAGGGGAGAAAGTGAGTACAAGCATAGAAGCAGGTAGACTAGTTGGAAGGTTATTTTGGTAATCCACGTGAGAGAGGATGGTTGATGATGACTCAGACCAAGATGGCAGCAGTATTACTGAACCGAACCTAGGTCTGCTCACCTAGCACGGTAAAGCCAAACATCTATACTGAAGTTTGCAGTGGGAGAAAGGAGGACGTTTATTTGCAGGGTGCCAAGCAAGGAGAAACAGGCAGTTCACACTGAAGATCCACCTCCTGGATGGCTTACAAGCAAGGGTTTTTAAAGGCAGGGGTACATTTTAGGAAAGTAGAAGTTACAGACAAAATCATAGGTCAATCCGTGGAAACTATACCTTGGTTTGGACCCTGAAATTGGGATATCTTGAAGATCAAGGGGCCTTACAGGTGGATTTAGAGATTCTTTGATTTGTAATTGGTAAAAAAGGGAGGTTTTTTCAAAAACTTGAGGTCAGCAGGAAGGAATGTTAAGGTTTGGCCTTTGGGCGTGACTCTCTCTAGGCCCCTCAGGAAAAGATTTATAATCAAGGTCAGTGGTCAGAGCTGGGTCCTCAGTTCTCCCTTATCTGAGGTCTACTCAGTGGTGGTCAGCATTTTCCATTTCGTGGGTTCCGGGTTTCTGAAACCAACTCAGGGACATATGTTAAGATGTTATCTTTAGTTTCCATAGGGAACCAAACATCTGTGGCTCTGACCTCCTTGGGTGGCTATTATTTTAAGGTATTTTTACCTTCCTGTTTATTAAGTTATTCAGTTACTTCTCAAGGCTAGCTATGTGCCTGGTATTTCTCTTGAAGAGACTCAAGATTTTCCTTTATTTCCATGTTTGGGGTGGGGGTGGGCAGAAGCCTCCTGAGATGTGGTCCCTGCTCTGTCTCAGCAGTGATGAGATGTGGCCAATCCTATTCTAATGTATTTTGAAGGTTGAACAGCTGATGGGTTGTCCATAGGGTTTAATAAAAAAAGAAGAGTCAAGGACACCTCCAGGGCTTTCTGCCTGAGCAACTGGAAGGATGGAGATGCCACACCTGAGATGGTGAAGGTGTAGGTGGAACAACTTTGGGGGACACTCACCCTCTCTGAGTCTTACCTGTTAAATGGTTGGTTCAGATAGGGTGTATGAATCAATTTTGACTGCTATAACAAAATACCTTAGACTGGGTGACTTAGAAACAACGGAATTTATTTATGTTGGTCTTGGGGGCTGGGAAGTCCAAGATCAAGGTGCTTTACATTCAGTGTCTGGTGACAGCTCTCTGCTTTATAGACAGCATCTTCTTGTGGCACCCTCACATGATAAAAGGGGCAAACACTGTGTCCTCAGATGGCATAAGGGCTGGCGAGCTCCCTTCAACCATTTTAATGAGGACACTAATCCTATTCATGACGGAAGAGGCTTCTTGACTTAATCACTTCCCCAAAGTCCCTACCTCTCAATACCAACACAATGGAGATTAAGTTTCAACATGAATTTTGGAGGGACACATTTCAGACCATTGCACCTCTATCTTTAGGAGATTAGTCCCATAGTTTGAGAGTAAAGCAAGGTCAGGAAGGGAGCAATGTAGCATTCATCCTTCTTTATTAACTCTGCCTGGACCAGGGATGAGATCTTGTTTCCATCACCTCTTTGGCCACTGGGTTCCACTCCAACTCGCTTTCAATAAAAAGGTTAGGGGTGGATGGTGAGGGACAGGAACAGGTGATAAGCATGTATTAGTTATTTATTGCTGCATAACAGCATTACCACAAACTCCTGACATACAGAAACTATGAGATGATAAATGTATATTGTTTCTTAGTGACCTGAGAGAGCACACACCTATCATCTCATAGCTTCTGTAGGTCAGGAGTCTGGACACAACTTAGCAGGGTCCTTTGCCAGGCTGCAATCAAGGCATAGCCAGGACTGGATGACTGGGTTCTCATCTGGAAGCTCAACTGTGGAAAGACCTACCACCCCACCTATGTTGGTTGTTGGTAGCATTCAATTCCTTGTGGTTGTAGGACTGAGAGCTTCAGATTCTTGCTGGCTGTCTGCTGAGGCTGCCCTCAGCAACTAGAGGCTGCCCTCAGCTCCTTGTCACCACATAGGCCAACCACATGGCCACTTGCTCCTTCACAGTCATCAAGGAAAAGCATAAGAGACAGTCCTGCATGATGGACATTTCAGTCTTATGGAATGCAATCACGTACATTCTGTCACCTCTGCTGTACTAAATTGGCTAGAAGCAAGTGACAGGCCCCACCTACACAATCAAGGGGAGGGGATTACACAAGAATATGACTACCAGGAAGCGGGGATCATGGGGGCCACCCTAGAGTCTGTCTGCCACTAAAGTGCCTACTACATGCCAATTCTGGGCTAAGCACATTCATACGCATAGCCCACTTTCATTCTCTCAATCCCTTTGCATGGTGCTTTTATTTGCCCCAGTTTTATGAGGAAACTCACACTTAGAGATATGAAGCTGGAGCACTGCTGCTTGGTATTTAAACCTGAATATGCCTGTCTCTGAGTCTGGGCTCTTTCTATGGCATCTAAACTGGATCATCCCAGGGAAGGAGGTATGGGGAGCAGGAAGGTGTGATTCCAGACTCTGTATATGACTCCCCTTCTCTTTCTGTCTCCCAACCCCAGTCTCCAGTCGTAAGAAGGCAGTAGAGGCAAAATGCAGCCTGGCCTGCGAGTACCTGAGTGAGGAGGATTACATGGACTTACTGTGGACCACCCTCTCTGAGTTTCCAGGTGAGGGACCTGTGCAAGGTGAAGCTGTGTCAGGCAAGCCTGGGAATATGGCAATTGTTCAGCCAGTGGCTCTGTCTGCTCTACCTGGAAGCAAATCCCATTTTTAGTCAGCGAGGGACTTTGTTTTTCAATTGTTAACTATAAGTTGTCAAGAACTGTGAAGGGGCTGAGATGTTACCCTACTTGAAGGCTGTCAAGTTAAGCTGCCCAGTTTCATGCATGCTGGTGGAAGACATGAGACTTCTGGGTCAGAGACAAAAGACTATTATAGCAAGCAGCTTGAGTAGTACCTTGGTGACTGTTTCCTTGCCCCCAAGTCCCACGGGGATGATGAGGAAGGACCCAGGTGGAGGCTACACATGCAATGGATTTACAACACAGCTGGGGAACCCCAAGCTTAGGGAACCCAAATATTTTATAATGGCCTGCCAGAAACCTCCCTAAGGGAGACATCATCTTTATTATATTGGACAATAAGCAAATCTGCCCTTTGCTCCAGAGGGAAACAGTATCTGTATCTTCAAGGTTGTTTGCTATACAAACAACTCTGACACGGTAGCCTGGACCAACAGGGCAGCTGGTTCCTCTGCTCATAAGATGTGTAGAAATATGAGAAACCCATGGAGAATCATCCTCCAACACCAGGCACACTGGAAAGGAACAGTAGAGTGTCAAAAATCCAGACAAGCATGTGATGCAAAGGTGATCTATCTTTTTTTTTTCTTTTAAGAGGAATAATTATTACAACTACAATAACATCTAGTACTTATTGAGCACCTATTGTATGCCAAGGCCTGTGTTAAATGTCTTACAGATGCAATCTCATTTAATCTTGTGAAGTCGTTTAGTTATTCCCATTTTACAACTGAAGAAACTGAGGCTCAGAGTGGTGACATAGTTTGCCCAGTGTAGCAGAAACTGTTCCCGCAACTTGCAACTGCCAGGATTATGTGCCTGAAGATGATCTCAGAAGGAACGAGAAGTCTCTGTATCTAAAGCAGGCAAGGCAGCTGGAAGTGCCAAGGAGTTAGCACCTGGGAGCAGCCTTTGAACAATACTTTGAACAATACATCAGCAGGAAAACTCCAAGGCACATGTTCTACACTGGATTTGAGTCCCCCAGTGTAATTCAGCTCCAATTGCCCACAGTAATAACTTGCTTGGTACCCACCTTTTGTTAGTTGCATTCCCTTCCCAAATTTACTTCCCCACTCTCCTGCTGGTCCTTTCTTGGATTACCTCCCAAGTTGATGCCTTGCACTGGCATCCTTGTCCCAAGGTTTGCTTCTGGGAAAACCCAACTACAATACTGAGTATTCCACAGCAGGCAGGGCTGAGAGCTGTGCTCCCACCCTAGAATTCATAGTCTTCAGTCCCATACTACACTGTCTGTCTTTCCTTTCCCCACATAGCTTAGTAGGTAAGAACCAAGGCTCAGAAGTTAAACTCAGCATTTGCAATCTCCATTTCTGTGACTTTAAGAAAGTCACATTACATGACATTTCTGTAACTGGAAGCAGTCACCATTTCTGTGATTTTACCTCTCTGAAACTCAGATTCTTCTTTCTTTATTTACTATGTGTATTGTTTTATTTGATTTTGTTCACTGATGTGTCCCAACCTCCAAGAACAGTTCCTGACACACAGTAGGCTCTCATTGGCTGAATAACTGTGGAAAAATGCTATTTGATAAATTAATAGCATTTATTTTAGAGGATCGTTTTGATGACTAAACAAGATTATGGTTATAAAAATGGGGCCGGGTGTGGTGGCTCACACCTGTAATCCTGGAGATTTGGGAGGCCAAGGTGGGCAGATCACCTGAGGTCAGGAGTTCGAGAGCAGCCTGGCCAACATGGTGAAACCCCATCTCTACTAAAACTACAAAAGTTAGCTGGGCATAATGGTGTGCATCTGTAGTCCCAGCTACTCAGAAGGCTGAGGCACAAGAATCGCTTGAACCCAGGAGACAGAGATTGCAATAAGCTGATATCGCACGCACCACTGTACCCAAGCCTGGGTGACAGAGCAAGGCTCTGTCTCAAAAAAAAAAAGATGTAAAAATGCTTAGCTCAAATTCAATTATTATTATTACTAATAAGCACTATGCTATACTGCCTCTACTGAGGTAGAATGTGTTGTTTTTTAGGCCCGTTTATAGATGAAGAAAATGAGGCTCAGAGAAGGTAAGGGACTAGTCCAAGACCACATGGCAAGTTAAAGACAAAATGAGGCATTAGAACCCAGGCATTCTATTTCCTGGATTCAGTGAATGCCACCACTGAGGCTCCTGCTGGTGCCTGGGTTAGTTTTCTATTGCCAGGTAACAAATTATCCTGAAAATGTAGTGGCTTAAAACAATGCATACTTATGATCTCACAGTTGCTATGGCTTCTCTGGGTGTTCTACTTCAGCATGTTTCATGTGACTGGCTGCAATCAAGGCATTGGCCCAGGGTCTGTAGTCTCATCTGAAAGCTCAGCTGGGGCAGGATCCATTCCCATGCTTATTCACGTGGTTGCTGGCAAGATTCCATTCCTTGAAGGTTTTTGCACTGAGGGCCTCCGTTCCTTGCTGGCTGTTGGCCAGAGGCTACCTCAGTTCCTTGCCAGTTGGCCTTCTCCATTAAAGCAAATACATGAGAAGGGCCAGGGAGAGAAGATACCAAGATAAAAGTCATAGTCTTTTATCACCTGACCTCACAAGTGACACCTTATCACTTCTGCTGTCTTCTAGTCATTGGAAGTGAGTCACTAGGTCTAGTCCACCCTCCAGGTGAGGGGATGGTACAGGCTGTGCTACCAGGGTGGAGGGCATTGGGAATCATGTTAGAAGCTGCCTGTGTCTCCCCACTCCCCTTCCAGGTGTCCTTGTGACTCTGTGGATTATTGACCGCCTGGGGCGCAAGAAGACCATGGCCCTGTGCTTCGTCATCTTCTCCTTCTGTAGCCTCCTGCTGTTTATCTGTGTTGGAAGGTAGGCGATCTGCAGGCCTAGGTGTGAGTATGGCCACAGGTGGAGGTGCGGGTGCAGGTGTGGGTGCAGGCCCAGGTAGAGGTGCAGGCCAGATGTTAGTGTAAGCCCAGGTGGAGGTGCAGGCCCAAGTGTGGGTGTAGGTGTGGGTATGGGTACAGGTACAGGTGTGAGTGCAGGTGTTGGTGTATGCCCAGGTATAGGTGGAGACTCAGGTGTGTGTATAGGCCCAAGTGTGGGCACAGGTGTGGGTGCAGGTATGGTGCAGGCCCAGGTGTGGGTATTGGCCCAAGTGTGGGTGCAGGTAGGGGTGCAGGCCCAGGTGTGGGTGTAGGCCCAAGGGTGGGCACAGATGTGGGTATAGGCCCAGGTGTGGGTATAGGCCCAAGTGTGGGTGCAGGTGTAGGTGCAGGCCCAGGTGTGGGTGCAGGTGTGAGTACAAGCCCAGGTGTGGGTATAAGCCCAAGTGTAGGTACAGGTGTGGGTGAGGCTCAGGTGTGGGTATTGGCCCAAGTATGGGTGCAGGTGTGGGTGCAGACCCAGGTGTGGGTGTAGGCCCAAGTGTGGGTGTAGGTGTGGGTGCCGGCCCAGGTGTGGGTATTGGCCCAAGTGTGGGTACAAGTGGGGGTGCCGGTGTCAGTGCAGGCCCAGGAGTGGGTGCAGAAACAGGTAAAGGTGCAGGTGCTCACTAGGACTGAGGTTCATGGCTGCCCCACAACTGGATAAAAGACCAGGCCTAGGGAGGGGCCTCTGATGGGGGTTGTAGTCAGGGGGGAACTTTGGCTCCAGTTTTGCTCTAATGATGCCAAATTTAGACTTTTGATATCATCTCCCAGTGAGATCATAAATGTAGCTATTTATGTATGTGTTAAAACTGTTAACTTGTTCAGTGGAAATATTTCAAATAGGCCCTGTTTTGTAATCCCACTTTAACATTTCTCCATTTTTCCATTTGCCAAGAACCTCAAAATATAGAAATGGCTTATGCCTCTCTTGATCTCTAAGAGGCCCCAGACCACACCCAATGAGGAATCTGTGGGCCACCTCCTGGTCTGAGGAAGGTTGGGAGATGTAGCTTTGACCCTGAAATGTTGGTGTTCTGGAACATTTATGGGAACAATGGGACAGAGGGTTGGGATCAGAATTATCCTAAGAATACTGAATAGTGGTTTACTTTCCCCAGCTCAGCTGGCCCCGGCTCAATTCCTGCTCCGTCCCCAGCCAAGTTCCTGTCTGAGCTTTCCACTATTTATATCACTTCTCCCTAATCTTGTGCCCATCCTGGGCACCACAGGTGTTCCCATCTCTCAGCCTGGTACTTTGAAGAATGATGAACTTACTGTCATTCGACAGTAAGGACTGTTGAGATGATACTGAAATATGTGTGCCCACATGTCTGTATCAGTGAGCATCAGGGAGGGGTAACTTTTGCCTAATGCTAGGATGCTAGGGCACTGATACTGCCTGGGAAGATAGGACTATGCTGAAACAAGCAGACAGAAAACAATGCCATCATCTGCCTTTATCCTCCTCCTAGAAATGTGCTCACTCTGTTACTCTTCATTGCAAGAGCGTTTATTTCTGGAGGCTTTCAAGCGGCATATGTGTACACACCTGAGGTAGGAGGGGTGTCTGGGAGCTGCTGGGAAATGGGCGGTGGTGGGAGAGTGGCTGTGGGGGATGCTCTGCTTCCAGAAACCATTAAAAAGAATGAGATAGTAGGCGCAGTGGCTCACGCCTGTAATCCCAACACTTTGGGAGGCCAAGGCGGGAGGATCACTTGAGCCTGGAAGTTTGACATCAGCCTGAGCAACATAGCAAGACCCTCTCTCTGAAAAAATAAAATAAAAATTAACCAGGCTGTGGTGGTGCACACCTGTAGTTCCAGCTACTCAGAAGACTGAGACAGGAGGATCACTTAAGCCCAGGAGTTGAAGGCTGCAGTGAGCCATGATCATGCCACTGCACTCCAGCCTGGGCAACAGAGCAAGACCCTATCTCAAAAAAAAAAAAAAAAAAAAGAAGAATAAGGTGGATGTCTATGTATTGATGTGGATAGGATTTTAAGACATACTACTGAATGGAAGAGGCAAATTGCAGCATAATATGTATGACATGATACCATTCATGTATTTTTAAAATACTGTATTTTCCATGTGTATATTTTTGAACATATCTGGGAAGATACATTCCAAAGATACCACTAATAGTGGGGTCCTATGGGGAGAATTTTCCTGGCAGAGGGAGTGGATCAAGAGAGAATTTAGGCATTTTGACTTTTTTACGAGGAGAATATATTTCTATATTGTTTATGTAATTGAGTGAATTGAAATATCATGTATAAATGCATATGGTATGAACTCAAAAAGTATGTGCTGAATAACTAAGTGAATGAAGACATATGTGCTATATACAATCCAGAAAAAGCTAGAGGAATATACATAAAAATGGTACAAATCTCTTGAGTGTTGAGAACCTGAATGAGTTTTATATTTTCCTCTTCATGTTTTTATTCTTTGCAAGCTTCCTACACTGAGCATTGCACTTGTGAAAACATGCTAGCTAATGTAACAGAGAACCCCCAAAGTGGAGTGTTCGACACAAGAGCAGCTTCTCACTTATAGAAAAGCCCAGGCCAGCCACAGTGGTTCACCCCTGTAAACCCAGCACTTTGGGAGGCCGAGGCGGGTGGATCGCTTGAGCTCAGGAGCTTAAGACCAATCTGGGTAACATGGTGAAACCCCATCCCTAAAAAACATACAAAAATTATCTGGGAGTGGTGGCACATGCCTGAGGTCCCAGCTACTCGGGGTGGGGCTGAGGTGGGAGGATCACCTGAGCCCGGGGAGGCTGAGGCTACAGTGAGCCGTGATTATGCCATTGCACTCCAGCCTGAATGACAGAGTGAGACCCTGTCTCAAATAAATAGGTAAATAAAAGAGTCCAATGTGGGTGTTCTAGGTTGGGGGACAGCTTTCCTCCTCCAGTGATTTGGGGACCCAGGCTCCTCGCATTGTGTGCCTTTCTTATCCAGGGATCTTGCCCCAGGGGACATTTGGCAATGCCTGGGAATATTTTGGATCATCATAAGGTGGCAGGGGGAGGCAGAAGTGCTACTGGTATCTCGTGGGTACAGGCCAGGGATGCTGCTGAACATCCTACAGTGCATAGCAAACCCCTTCCCATGACAAAGAATGAGCCATCCCAAAATGTCCATAGTGTCCAAGCTGAGAAGCCCTGGCTTAGGGCCATGGAGTCTTCCTCCCAGCCAGCAGACATGGGAAAGGAGAGGAGAAAACACACCCTTCTTAATTACCTCGGCCTGGAAGATGCACAATCCCTTCTCACTTTGCCTAGGGAAGAAAGAGGCACGTGGCCTCTACTGGGTACAAGCTGAGAGACTGTAAACATTTCCATCTCTCTTTATGAAATCCCTTATAAGCCTGTGACCCAGGTTTCAAGGTGAACTCATGAAAAGAAGGTGGAGAGTAACCCCTGAATTCTGAACTTGTGGCAGTTCCTGGTGGAGGAGTCTTTGGGGAGCCTCTTTACTGGGTTCCCATCCACAGCTCAGCCTCTTGCCCTAGTTCTGAGTTGAACCTCCCGTGCCCTTTGGGATGAGGATTCCTTTCCCTTAAGGGCGTAACCAACACTGGAGGGATTTGCCCTAACTTCAGGCCTGCCCCTGGGGTCGGTCCTAACAGCCTGGAGCTGGAGCGGTGGGAGGAACCTGAATGTCCCCATGCCCATATCCAGCTGCTGTGTTTCAGGTCTACCCCACGGCAACGCGGGCCCTCGGCCTGGGCACCTGCAGTGGCATGGCAAGAGTGGGTGCGCTCATCACTCCGTTCATTGCCCAGGTAGGTAACACCCCCAAATACAGAGGGGTGGGAGGGTGACAAAACCCCATGCACGGGAAGCAGTTACTACATACCGATTGTCCCCAGAGCCCTCAGGGCACATTTGCTCATTTTATCCTAACAACACACCCGAGGACAGAAGAAATATTGCCTGCAGATGAGAAAACAGAGGCTCAGGGGCTAAAATGACACGCCCAAGGTCATGCAGCTGGAAAGCAGACAATCCAGGAGTCAAACCCACGTCTTCCCTGTGAAGAAAATCCTTGGGCTGCCATATGATTTGCTTTAAAAAATATTTGGATGAAAACAAGTGGGCCACTGTGAGCGAATTAATGCAAGAATAGAAAACCAAACACCACATGTTCTCTTGGGAGCTAGACATTGAATACACATAGACATAAAAACAAGAGTAATGGACACTGGGGACCACTAGACTGGGGAGGAAGGGTGGGAGTCATGGGCTGAAAAATCCACTTACTGGGTACTGTGCTCACTATCTGGGGGATGAGGCCATTTGTACCCCAAACCTCAGCATCATGCAATATACCTGTGTAACAAACCTGCAGTGGACCCCTTAATCTATGATAAAAGTTGATTTTTTTTTTTGAGACAGAGTCTCACTGTGTCACCCAGGATGGAGTACAGTGGCGCGATCTTGGCTCACTGCGACCTCTGCCTCCCAGATTCAAGCGATTCTCCTGCCTCAGCCTTCCGAGTAGCTGGAATTACAGGCGCCTGCCACCACGCCGGGCTAATTTCTGTATTTTTAGTAGAGACGAGGTTTCACCACGTTGGCCAGGATGGTCTCCATCTCTTGACCTCGTGATCTGCTCGCCTTGGCCTCCCAAAGTGCTGGGATTGCAGGCATGAGCCACTGTGCCTGGCCGAATTTTTTTTTTTTTTTTTTTAACAAAAGGAAAGAAGGGTTGGGTGCTGTGTCTCAGGCCCATAATCCCAGCACTTTTGGAGGCTGAGGTGGGCGGATCACTTCAGGTCAGTAGTTTGAGACCAGCCTGGCCAACATGGTGAAACCCCCATCTCTACTAAAAATACAAAAGTTAACTAGGTGTGGTGGCAGGTGCCTGTAATTCTCGCTGAGGCACAAAAATCGCTTGAACCCAGGAGGCAGAGGTTGCAGTGAGCCAAGATTGCGCCACTACACTCCGGCCTGGGTGATGGAGTGAGACCCTGTCTCAAAAAGAAAAAAAAAAGGGAAACAAAACAAGTACACCGACACAATTCAGTGGAAAACGAATAAATATGCCAGTTCCTGCTTTTTGAATTAGTTAGACGTCACTGCAAAATTTTGCAACTCTTCGTGTGTCATGAAGCATTTGTATCTAGAGATCTTAGTAAGTCTTTCTGCTTTTTGAAAATCCAGGTTTTTTTCTGTTTGCATCACTTTTTTATTGAGATAAATGTCACATAACAAAATTAACCACCTTAAAGGGAACAATTCAGTTGCATTCAGCACATTCACAGCGTTGGGCAACCACTGCTTCTGTCTAGTTCCAAAACATTCTCATCACCCCAAAATAAACCCCTGGATCCACTAAACAGTCACTCCTCATTCCCCACTTCCCCCAGGCTCCTGGCAACCACCCATCTGCTTTCTGTGGATTTGCCAAGCCTGAATATTTCAGAGAAATAGAATTTAAAGACATGTTTAGCCAAGTGTTTCTGTTCCACTTTCGTCCTGGCCATTGTGTGGCACTCCTAACTGATTCTGGTTGAGAGCTCACCATATGCCTGCACGGTGCCAGGTGCTCCCAGGTTCTTCTTCTTAGGAAGTGACATCACTCTACACCCATTTGGCAACTGAAAAAATGGGCTGGGCGCGGTGGCTCACAGCTGTAATCCCAGCAGTTTGGGAGGCCGAGGTGGGTGGGTCATTTGAGGTCAGGAGTTCAAGACCAGTCCGGCCATGGTGAGACTCCGTCTCTACTAAAAATATAAAAAAATTAGCCAGGTGTGGTGGCACACTCCTGTAGTCCCAGCTACTTGGGAGGCTGAGGCAGAAAAATTGCTTGAACCCTGGAGTCAGAGGTTGCAGTGAGCTGAGATTACACCACTGCACTCCAGCCTGGGAGACAGAGCGAGACTCCTATCTCAAAAAAAAAAAAAAAAAAAAAAGAAAGAAAAGAAAAGAAAAGAAAATGGAATGCAGTTCTGCCATGTGGTTTGCCATATGCCAAAAGCTAGGAAGCTGGCACAGGCACTGCACTATTCCAGAGGAGAGAAGAGTTATAAGGAGCCCAGACTCAAGCTTAGCAGACCCAAGTTCAAATCCCAGCCCCATCCTTATTATGTGTATGAACTTGGGTAGGAACCACTTATCCTCTTTGAGCCTCAGTTTTCTCCTTTGTAAAATGGGGATGAAGTACTTAGCTCATAGGGCTGTGGCATAGCATGTGTTGGCCCGTTTTGTGTTGCTTTAAAGGAATACTTGGCTGGGCACGGTGGCTCACACCTGTAATCCCAGCACTTTGGGAGGCCAAGGCAGGTGGATCACTTGAGGTCAGGAGTTCAAGACCAGCCTACCCAACAAGGAGAAACCCCGTCTCTACTAAAAATACAAAATTAGCCAGGCGTGGTGGCGCATGCCTGTACTCCCAGTTACTTGGGAGGAGAATCGCTTGAACCTGGGAGATGGAGGTTGTGGTGAGCCAAGATTGCACCATTGCACTCCAGCGTGGACAATAAGAACGAAACTCCATCTCAAAAAAAAAAAAAAAAAAAAAAGGATACTTGAGACCAGGTAATTTACGAAAAAAAGAGATTTATTTGACTCACGATTCTGCAGACTGTACAAGCATGGCACCAGCATCTGCTTGACTTCTGGTGAGGCCTCAGAAAGCTTTTACTCATGGAGGAAGGCGAAGGAGGGACAGGCGTGTCACAAGGAGAGAGAGGGACAAAGGGAGAGAGGAGGGAATCACCAGATTCTTTTTAGCAACTAAGTATCATGAGAGGCCTGATGTTACTAATACTATTTGATGGTTGGCACTGTCTGTGCTTCAGAAGGGATACTTTCACCGAACCATGTCTCCTTCCCCTAGGTGATGCTGGAATCCTCTGTGTACCTGACTCTGGCAGTTTACAGTGGCTGCTGCCTCCTGGCTGCCCTGGCCTCCTGCTTTTTGCCCATCGAGACCAAAGGCCGAGGACTGCAGGAGTCCAGCCACCGGGAATGGGGCCAGGAGATGGTCGGCCGAGGAATGCACGGTGCAGGTGTTACCAGGTCGAACTCTGGCTCTCAGGAATAGTGACCAATGGGGGACTGTGCTGGTCTTTGAGGCTGCAGAGCTCGGGGGGCTGGCGGGCCCCAACTGGGGCACTGATTGTCACTGCCGACATCAAGAACTCACCCAAGAGTATGACCTGGACCAACAGGGTTTTGTGTCTTGAATCAGTTTGCTCATCTTCATTGAGGTCCACCCAGGGATGGGGGGATACTTGCTCTAGGGGGTTCTCTGTATATGTGGTGAAAGGTTTGTTCATAACCTGTGGATCTACATGGGAAAACTACCCATATTAGGAGGGTCTGGTGATGCCAGCAACCAATCAGACACCATCCAGAGTCACCTGGTCACACCCTCAGTGAACAACCAAAAGATTTCTCTGTAGATACCGTCCAGGCTCAGGCCCATGTGACACCTGCTGTCCACCCACCAGACCTGTTCAGTAGGTTTCCCCCACACCCACCGCCCCAGGCTTTCTTCTTTGAAATTACAGGTTATCTAGGTGTGGTCTGAGCAGCTATTTCCTGACAGGAGCACCCCTGTTTGCCTCCCTAGAACCTGACCAGTGGATTCTCTGGCAGATGGACATGGTACATTCAAACTAGAGCTACGTGCCCCCACCCAGCCCCCTTGGGAGTTGCCATTGTTGGCACCAAGAGATCCAGATGTGTCCCTGGGGACAGCTGGACTTGCACCGGGTGACCTCAGAATGCTGTCACCCCCTGGGAACTGAGGACTGAGGCCAAAGTGAATCAAGCTCAAGCCAGAGCAGGGGCCTGTCCTGAGGCAGCGAAGGCCGCGGTTCCAGCTTCTTTCCTGGCCCCTCCTTGGTCAGGTTGAATGGTGACTTTTTTTTTTTTTGCTCTGTCACCCAGGCGGGAGTGCAGTGGTGCAATCTCGGCTCACTGCAACTCTGCCTCCCGGGTTCAAGCAATTCTCTTGTCTCAGCCTCCCAAGTAGCTGGGATTACAGGTGCCCACCTGTACTTTTTAGTAGAGACAGGGTTTCACCATGTTAGCCAGGCTGGTCTTGAACTTCTGACCTCAAGTGATCCACCTGCCTCGGCCTCCCACAGTGCTGGGATTACGGGTGTGAGCCACTGCACCCCGCCTGAATGATGACTCTTGAGGGGAAAAAGTTTACTCAGGTTGCAGGTACAAAATCCAAAATCCAGGGCTTTGGGTTTTGTGCATGGGTAGACAGCTGAATGGGCAGAGAAACCAAAAGGATGCTTCACCCACCATCTCATCCCATGGGGATCAGGGGACCAAGATTCCCTGCTGTGAAGCTGCTCTTCTGTCCAGGGCCATCTTGGTCATTACCCAAAGGCAGCCCCTGGGGTTCCATTCATGGAGCCTGCTGTGGAGTGGAGAGAAGTGGGAGGACTCAGGTGTATGAAATGTATATATTTTCAAAGGAAGAGGAGGGAGGCCAATTGGTTTTGAGTTGGTCTCCGCAGGCGACATCACTTCCGGGATTTGGTTTACTGGAGCCTTTTTTCCCCATGGTGAAGGCAGGGGACCTAGACAAGGAGGGAGGAAGCTGGCAGATCCCATCAAAGGCCAGAGCAGACTGACCTACTGCTTGAAGTAAACATTGCAAGGAAGCCAATTTGTGCGTTCATCTCTTATTAAAACATGTCAGTGATGGACATTGCAAGAGCCTAAGTTGATTCATTGTCATCATGTCCTAGTGACAGTCCAGCCTAACGGTCTACCTACCTTTGTTCATCGAAATTCATCTCAATGCTTTAGTATGATAATCTCCTTTCCAATGAGTGGGGAAAGATGCACTGTTGGCTACCAACATTGTGGCTGTGCCTGTTGGAGACAACACTTTCTTCTAATGGTGTGCAGGTCATGATGGGGGACTTCCTCCAGCTCAAGTTCTAGATCAACTGAAAACAATACTGTGTCTCTAAAATATGGGCCGCAGCCCCCTCGACCCAGGCAGTTGGAGAGGAGACAGCTTGGCAGATCTCTGTCTCTCTCTGACAACCACATTTCCTTGAACCACGTGTGGCTGTAGCTCTAATTATTTCCAGACAGCTGAGCTTTCCTGGGTAACACAGAACTTGTGCTTGTCTCTTTTGCCTTCCGGCTGGTCAGATGCTGCTGGATGATCATGTCCATTCCCTCACCCTAGAATAACCCAGTGGAGCTGGGGGCTAGGTGGGGATAGAGTACTTGGTGAGCAGGAATATTTCCCAGAGACTAGGGTAAAGGGGTTTACAATTGAGGGCTTTCTCTATTTGAGAAAGTGAAAGTTAAAAACTCTCGCTGGGCACGATGGCTCACACCTGTAATCCCAGCACTTTGGGAGGCCGAGGCGGGTGGATCACAAGGTCAGGAGATCGAGACCATTCCTGGCTAACATGGTAAAAACCCCGTCTCTACTAAAAGTACAAAAAAAAAAAAAAAAAAATTAGCCGGACATGGTGGTGGGCACCTGTAGTCCCAGCTACTTGGGAGGCTGAGGCAGGAGAATGGCGTGAACCTGGGAGGCGGAGCTTGCAGTGAGCTGAGATTGCGCCACTGTACTCCAGCCTGGGTGACAGAGCGAGACTCCATCTCAAAAACAAAACAAAACAAAAAACAACAAAAAAAACCTCTTTGCCTTCTGAATAGCCTGCCCTTTTCAAAAAATCAATATTATCAAATGATACAAGAGCTATCACAAAAGGCACCCCAATCTCTGAATATGTGAGACCTTTAGCTGAAGACATTTGTATCTAATTTTGAACAATCCTATTCAAAAAGCTCCTGTTTTCATTAATGGAAATGCCATGTTTCTCTCAGAGTTAGGAAAGATCTCAGAAAGTGGCAAAATATATTTAATGTAGCCAGAGCTATGTATTTCTGTCTTTCTCTTACTTCAAGTATTCTAAAAAACATATAACAGACCTTGGTGGTGTTCACAGTGGGATGAAACAGTATCTTAGGAATTGACTTTGAAATGAGTATGAATATTCATTGTTTTTAATATAATATTAAGCAACAGAAAGCCTTGAATGATGAGATCAAGAGTCTCCCCTGCCATTACTTTCAATGGCAAAAACTGTAATTACTTTTTTTTTTTTGAGACTGAGTCTCAGCTCACTGCAACTCCACCTCCCAGGTTCAAGTGATTCTCCCGTCTCAGCCTCCCGAGTAGCTAGGATTACAGGTGCCCGCCTTGACGCTTGGCTAATTTTTGTATTTTTAGTACAGACAGGTTTCACCATGTTGATCAGGCTGGTCTCAAACTCCTGACCTCAAGTGATCCGTCCACCTCGGCCTCCCAAATGCAATTACTTTTGCACCAACCTAATAACAGTAATCCCAGTCAATAGTTGCTTAAACCATTAGAACCAAAACCAGGCAGAGATCCGAGAAGGTTCAACATGTAACAATGTTATCAAGAACCCAGCTTCTTTTTGCCTTTCCTTGTCACCATCCTCTGCATTTTGGCCATTTGACCCTGTGCTTGAAACCTCATGGTCACAAAATGGCTGCCCCTGTGCTGGACATCATATTTATTTTCAAAGAAGGTAGAATGGGAAAGGAGCAGTCATAAAACGTTTTCTTTCAGAAGAGTCTGTTGCTTTTGGTTAGAAAAGGAAGTCCCCCGGCAGATTTACCATTGCTTCTCATGTCCATCCCAGCACGAGTCCTGCTGTAGGGCTGGAAGGAAGGGTCTACCAGCACCAAGGGATATCCACAGTCTCTTAAACACAAAATTGGGATTCTGTTAGCACAGAAGAAGGATAGCAATGGCTGTTGAATGGGTGATGGTTGCAAGGAGCCTGACATGGATGTGTAGGCCACAGAGCTCTCGTCAGTGCTGTTTCGTGGCCAGGAACAGAAATTCTACTCAGGGTAATTAAAATTAAGGAACAGAGCTTTATTATAAGACTGGGATCAGTAGTTAATTTCCTACAGGGGAAATTCAGGGAATGTAAATCAGTGAAATGGAAAAGGTATAAGGACAAGAGAAACGCCAGCGCTGTCTGCAGTGGGTGGCCACAACTCCCTTCCAGCTGATGCTGTTCCACCATGGGTCCAGTGGGACCAGATCTTCCAGTGTTCAAGAGAGGAGTCTAGGATTTTCTGTGAAATCGCCAAATATTAGTATATTTGATCAAAAATGTTCAAATGATGTGTGAGTTCAATAAAATGCATCTGCAGTGCAGCTTTGGTTGATGAGCTGATGGTTTGTAGCCTCTGACAGTTTAGAGAGATTGCATAGGAATAAAGCACAGCCTGGTGTCATTCAGTGGAACAGGGATCTGGGGAACCACCAAGGCCCAAGACAGCTGCCCCTCTGAATCTGTAGCTCTTGTTTCTGCCCTTTTCTGCCAGAAACCAGTCTGGCTTCCTTCTGTTTCCTCATGGCTGCTGTGTATGCACCATCGTGCACAGGGCCTCATAACTCAGCTCTGCAAACATACCTGACTCAGCTGCTCAGTGCCCCGCTCCCAGATCTTCAGGAAATGAAGCTGATTGGCCCAGTTTAATGTTGGATTGAGTCCTGGTCCAATTAAGTTGGGTCAGGAAGGAGTGGTGGAGAGGTACAGACACGGCGGCATTGGCCTGCCGTTTGGCAGGGTGGCACAGACAATTGCTGGTATGCCTGGAATCTGCAGTGACATGTGCAAGTCTGTTCATCAGAACTCTCTTACAGATCATAACATGGCAAGTCGTCAGTATGCACGGAATATCCAGCATGTACTGGACATGATATTCAACACTGAGGATGCAAAATATCATAAGACATGGTCCTGGCTGGGTGCAGTGGCTCATGCCCATAATCCCAGCACTTTGGGAGGCTGATGCAGGAGGATCACTTAAGGCCAGGAGTTTGAGGCTGCAGTTAGCTTTGATCGCACCACAGCATTCCAGCCTGAATGATGGAATGAGAGATCCTGTCTCTTAAACAAACAAACAAAAAACCCGGGCGCGGTGGCTCATGACTGTAATCCCAGCACTTCGGGAGGCCAAATGGGAGGATTGCTTGAGCCCAGAAGTTTGAGACCAGCCTGGGAAACAATTCCACTCCCAATAGCATCAAAACAAGTAAAATACTTAGGAATAAATTTAACAAATGCAGTGTAAGACCTATAAACTACAAAACATTGCTGAAAGAAATTGAAGATCTAAATAAATGGAGAAACATTTCATATTCATGAATCAGAAGACCTAAAATTGTTAAGATGACAACCTATACTCTCCAAATGGCCTATAGATTCAACACAATCCCTGTCAAACTCTCTCAGCTGACTTTGTTCTTTTTGTTTTTTTGTTCGTTTGTTTTTTGTTTGTTTGTTTGTTTGTTTGCAGAAATTGTCAAGCTGATCTTTTAAAATATATATATTTGAGACAGAATCTTGCTCTGTCACCCAGGCTGGAGTGCAATGTTGCGATCTCAGCTCACTGCAACCTCCGCCCCCTGGGTTCAAGCGATTCTCCTGCCTCAGCCTCCCGAGTAGCTGGAATTACAGGTGTGTGCCACCATGCCCAGCTAATTTTTTGTATTTTTGGTAGAGACGGGGTTTCACCATGTAGTTCCTGCTGGTTTTGAACTCCCGGCCTCAAGTGATCTGCCAGCCTCCGCCTCCCAAAGTGCTGGGATTACAGGTGTGAGCCACCATGCCTAGCCTGCCAGGCTGATTTTAAACTCACACAGAAATGAAAATGACCCAGAAGAGCCAAAACAAAAATCCTGAAAAAGAGGAACAAAGTTGGAGGACTCACACTTCCTGATGTTAAAATGTACTACAGGCCGGGCGCAGTGGCTCACGCCTGTAATCCCAGCACTTTGGGAGGCTGAGGCAGGCAGATCACGAGGTCAGGAAATCGAGACCATCCTGGCTAACACGGTGAAACCTCGTCTCTACTAAAAATATTTTTAAAATATTAGCTGGGCATGGTGGCGGGCGCCTATAGTCCCAGCTACTTGGGAGGCTGAGGCAGGAGAATGGCGTGAACCCGGGAGGTGGAGCTTGCAGTGAGCCAAGATCACACCACTGCACTCCAGCCTGGGTGACAGAGCGAGACTCTGTCTCAAAAAAAAAAAAGTAATACAGTGCTACAGGAATCAAGACAGTGTGGTACTAGCATAAGGCAGATCCATGGAATAGGGTCCAAAAATAAACCCATATATTTGTTTTTATTTTTATGATGGAGATAGCATCTTGCTCTGTCATCCAGACTGGAGTGCAGTGGCATGATCACAGCTCACTGCAGCCTCGACTTCCCAGACTCCAACGATCCTCCCATCTCAGCCTCCCAAGTAGCTGGGACCAAAGGTGTGCACCACCATGCCCAGCTAAGTTTTGTATTTTTGGTAGAGACAGGGTTTCGCCATGTTGCCCAGGGTAGTCTCGAATTCCTGAGCTCAAGTGATCCGCCCACCTAGCTCTCCCAGTGTTGGGATTAGAGGCATGAGCCACTGTGCCTGACCAAACCCATACATTTACAGTCAACTGATTTTCCACAAAGGTGCCAAGACGATTGAATGAGGAAAGAATAGCTTTTTCTAAATTCATCAAGCTGCCAAGAATTCACTGAAAATCTGGTTGCAAATTGCCTTCGGGACAGAAGTAGCAGTGTTAGGCAAAGGAAAAGTATAACATATCCTCGAATAACAGTTATTTCACAACCTTGATGAGAAAAAAAAAATCAATTCTGGCAGGGGCCACTGTCTGTGTGGAGCTTGCACATTCTCTCCACATCTGCAAGGGTGTTCTCAAGGTATCCGGTTTCCTTCTACACCCCAAAGATGTGCATGTGATGTTCATTCCTGTTTTTATTTTATTTTAATTAATTTTTTAGGAGACAGAGTCTTGCTCTGTCACCCAGGCTAGAGTGCAGTGGTGTGGTCTAGGCTCACTGCAACCTCCGCCTCTCGGGTTCAAGCAATTCTTGTGCCTCAGCCTACCTAGTTGCTGGGATTACAGGTGTGCACCACCATGCCCAGCTAATTTTTTAGCAACGACGTTAAGTGAAAACTTCCTGTATAGAAATCAACCACTACAAAATCTACAGAACTATGTGGGTTGCAGGATTTCCCCATGGTCCTTTTATTCTTAATTTTAGGATACATTTTCAAGGAGGTTCTTACCATTTGCAGAAAGAACAAGAGGGTTATTTTGGGTCTGAATGTGGAGTCTCCTGTCCCCATACAATTTTGTGAGTTCACTATATACTCAGTCCTATAGGATTTCTACTGACGGCTAGCCTTGGCTGGCAGGTAGGGATCATTCTCCCTAGACCAGATGTCCCTAAAGTTTTTGGCACCAGGGACTGGTTTCGTGGAAGACAATGTTTCCACAGATGGGGTGCTGTGGGGGGCAGTGGTAGTTCAGGCATTAGATTTCTCATAAGGGGCCGGGGGTGGTGGCTCATGCCTGTAATCCCAGCACTTTGGGAGGCCAACGTGGGTGGATCACTTGAGGTCAGGAGTTCAAGAACAGCCTGGCCAATATGGTAAAGACCTGCCTCTACTAAAAATACAAAAATTAGCCAGGTGTGGTGGCACACAACTGTAGTCCCAGTTACTTGAGAGGCTGAGGCAGGAAAATCACTTGAACCCAGGAGGTGGAGGGTTCAGTAAGCTGAGATGAAGCCACTGCACTCCAGCCTGGGCAACAGAACCAGACTCAGTTTCAAAAAACAAAACAAAAAAACAAAAAAACAAATTCTCATAAGGAGCACACAACCTAGATCCCTCGCATGCACAGTTCACAACAGGGTTTGCACTCCTATGCTGCTGAGCTGACAGGAGGCGGAGCTCATGCGGTAACGCTCACTCACCCACCGCCCCGCCCTGCTGTGCGGCCCAGTTCCTAACAGGCCACAGACCATTATCAGTCCACGGCCTGGGGATTGGGGACCCCTGCCCTTGGGGACCCCTGTCCTACAGACTTTTAGGTTGGGTAAAGAAATCACATTGGTCAAAAACTAAATGCTGGGTCTTACTCCAAGCACCAGGAAGTGCCCTTGACTTGGGAGCCTTGTCAGAATCCTCTCATCTTGGCCCAAATGAAACTATGAGGAAGAGAGAGCTAGTTCCTTCCCAGTGTGCTTACAGAGAGAGTTGAGGAAGAGGCCCAACCCATCCCTTCACAGCTACCTATTCCCCACCCCTCCACCACCCCGCGCCCTACGCCCTCCACAATTTGGATTCAGTCTTGTGTGGTAGTTGAAAGTGAAGCACTGGGCCTGGTGCGGTGGCTCACCCCTGTAATCCCAGCACTTGGGAGGCCGAGGTGGGCAGATCACAAGGTCAGGAGTTTGAGACCAGCCTGACCAACATGGTGAAACCCTGTCTCTACTAAAAACACAAAAATGAGCCGGGCATGGTAGTGTGTGCCTGTAATCCCAGCTACTTGTGAGCCTGAGGCAGGACAATTGCTTGAACCCGGGAGGCAGAGGATGCAATGAGTCAAGACCACACCACTGCACTCCAGCCTGGGCAAAAGAGCAAGACTTCATCGGGGGCGGGGAAAGAAAATGAAGCACTAGAATCGCAGAGTTTCTGAGCCAGAACCTCCGTTCTATCCCGTCCCAGCTATTGACTTCAGGCTGCCTTGTTCTTTTCTTTTCTTTTCTTTTCTTTTCTTTTCTTTCTTTCTTTCCTTTCTTTCCTTCTTTCTTTCTTCTTTCTTTCTCTTTCTTTTTCTTTCATTCTTTCTTCTTTTTTTTCTTTTCTTTCTCTCTTTTTCTGTCTCTCGCTGTCTTTCTTTTCTTTCTTTTCTTCTTTTTCTTTCTTCTTTTCTTTTCTTTTTCCTTTTTCTTTTTTGACAGAAACTCACTGTGTCACCCAGGCTGGAGGGCAGTGGCATGATCTCGGCTCACTGCAACCTCCACCTCCTGGGTTCAAGCGATTTTCCTGCCTCAGCCTCCAGAGTAGCTGGGATTACAGGCATCTGCCACCATGCCCGGCTAATGTTTTTATTTTTAGTAGAAACAGGGTTTCACTGTGTTGAGCCAGGCTTGTGTCAAACTCCTGACCTCAAGTGATTTACCTGCCATGACTTCCCCAAGGTGCTGGGATTACAGGCATGAGCCACCGCACCCAGCCAGGCTGCCTTTCTGTGCCTCAGTCTTCTCACCTATGAAATGGGATAATAGCTACCTCATGAGGCATGTGTAAGGATTAAATGAGCAATATTTTGTAAGAGTTCGCACAAAGTATGGTACCCAGATTGAATATATTAAGTTTTAGCTATAATAATAATTACTGGCTGGACGGGGTGGCTCATGCCTGTGATCCCAGCACTTTGGGAGGCTGAGGCAGGTGGATCACGAGGTCAGGAGTTCACGACCAGCCTGGCCAAGATGGTGAAACCCCGTCTCTACTAAAAATACAAAAATTAGCCAGGCATGTTGGTGGGCACCTGTAATCCCAGCTACTCTGGAGGCTGAGACTGAGAACTGCTTGAATCCGGGAGGCGAAGTTTACAGTGAGCTGAGATTGAGCCACTGCACTCCAGCCTGGGTGACAAAGTGAGACTGCGTCTCAAAATAATAATAACAATAATAATAATAATAATAATAATAATAACTGTTGTTGTTGTTAGGACAGATGTCTACCTTAAATCTCGGCTCTCTCACCCTACTTAGCCTAGGCCTGGTCAGCGTCATGGCAGATGCTTCATGAAACAACCCTCATGGAAATGGCATGGCATGGCAAGGGCCAACTGAGACCTCTTCACAGCACACAGGGGACTCCTGGGCCAAGATGCATGAGGCTTCCTAGGCTCTGGCCTTTCACTGAAACCCAGACAGGTGAAAATTCAGCCTTGGAGGCTGAAGCTGATAATTAGGGATGAAGATGCTAAGGGGTCTCCTCGGCTCATTTAAGGCTTTCAAAAACACCTGGGAGCTTGTTTGTCATCTCAGAGGGTGCCAGCCCAAAGACAAGAGAGATGTTAAATTGCCCCCCAAACAAGGAGCATGCTTGGTGAGTTTAGTTCTTGCTATTGCTTAAATGTCCCTGCCAAAACTCACGTTGAAACTGAGTCCTGAATGTGGTGGTTTGGAGAAGTGGCACCTTTAAGAAGTGATTGGATCCTAAGAGCGCTGCTCTCATAAATGGATTAATCCATTTATCAATTAATGGGTTATTAGGTTAATGGATTAGTGGGTCATCTTGGGAAGGAAACTGGTGGCTTTCTAAGACAAGGGAAAGAGCTGAACTAGCATGTTAGCACAATCAGCCCCCTCACCACGTGATGCCCTGAGCCTCCTTGGGACTCTGCAGAATCCCCACCTCTGCACCAGCCAGAGAGAAGGTTCTCACCAGATGTGGTCCCTCAATCTTGGACTTCTCAGACTCTATAACTGTAAGAAATAAATTCCTTTTCTCTATAAACTCCACAGTTTCGGCCAGGTGTGCTGGCTCATGTCTATAATCTCACCACTTTGGGAGGCCAAGGCAGGAGGATCACTTGGGCCCAGGAGTTCAACGTCAACCTGGACAATATGGCCAAACCCCGTCTCTACAAAACACACACACACACACACACGCGCGCGCGCGCGTGCGCGCGCAAAAATTAGCCGGGCATGGTAGCAAGTGCCTGTAGTCCCAGCTACTCGGGTGGCTGAGGAGGGAGGATCATTTGAGCCTGGGAGGCGGAGGTTGCAGTGAGCCAAAATCATGCCATTGCACTCCAGCCTGGGTGACAGAGTGAGATCCTGTCTCAAAAAAAAAAGAATCCCCCAGTTTCAGGTATTCTGTTTTAAGCAACAGAAAACGGACTAAAACAGTTCTCTATGAAGGGGTTCCTTGTGGGATGATCCCTTCAGTGGCCCCTCCTCAAAGGTTACGTGGTGCCCATGGGGCCACTTGGTGAATAGCTGATGCCATTTGGAATTTTGGATGTGGAAGAAACACCATGTGTTACTAGTTCAGTGCCTCACCTCTCTGCCTCCTCCACGCCCAAGTTGTATGTATAACCTCCTACAACAAATACAACAGATAAAACAACATCTGTTCTAGCGTTTTCTCAAATTTGTTTCATGGCATTCATGGGTGCTCTGGGCAAAAGTGTTCCATAGCCAGATAGGTTTAGCAAGCACTGGGTTAAACAACATCAGATAGTTGTCTTTGCTGCAGGACTTTTCAGAACCTTTAATACGTTAGTACAACTTATAATCATGTTACTTAGTCTCAATTATCCTCAATTTTCTGTGGCTCTGGGCAGTTGGCCTCTTTGATTTTCTGAGCTGTCCTTTCTTCTGAAGACTCATGGAATAACAGCCCCCAGCTGTTCTTTATAATGCCAGACCCAGAGAAGGTAGAGGAATTTCGGTGATGAGAGGGGCCCCATGTTGGGCTAAACCCTTCTCCAGGCACTGACTTTGTGGCTTTCTCTCACCTCATGCTTCTTAGAGGGAAGAAGTGAGGGATAAGCAATGGCTTATGAAGGAGCACATTGATTTGTTGGCTGAGGGGAGAAGGGAGTTCTTGTGGGGGAAGCAGCAGTCACTGGAGTCTTCAGAGGTGGGATGGTGGCATTTTGGACAACTTCTTTTCTTCCAGGATTCTCCCAAAGAGCTTGGCTGCCTCCAGAGCACAGCCCCAGTGGATGGTGAGCCCATAGCCTCCATGGCCATAGTTGTGGATGACCTAGGAGAAGCAAGAGAGAAGGTGGCCAGGTCCGAGAGGGACAGTGGAAAGAATAGATGAAGCACTTCTGCCCTGGAAGACTCAGGAGCCTCCTGAAGAGTCCTGGGCAAAGCCAGATGCCACCAGAGTTTCTCTTGGCACCCACGGGGAATGGTGGGGACCCCGGGACAGTAGCAAGAGATGATGGGGCAGCCACAAAATGGATATCTAGAAAACAGCCTCAGAGTCAAATTCAAATCACATCCCAGCCCTGCCCTCCACCAGTGGTCTGACTTGGGCAAGTGACTTCACCTCTTAATTCACCCCAGTTTCCTCATCTGAAGCATGGGGAGAACTGTCCCTATCCCAAAGAGCTCCAGAGGAGATTTAATAAGGTCATTCATGTAATGGACTTGCTGCTGTGTGTGACACGAAGTACACATCCAGTAAGTACACATTTTCCTGCTATTTGACCACAGACTTTAGAAAACCAACCCCATTCACCATTTCACCACCACCATTAACACTGCCATTGATACGGTCATATCTGCCACACCATTAATATCGCCACTGAGACAGTTGGTGCAACCATGTTAACACTGCCTTTGAGATTGTCACCTCTGCTGAGGTATTAACATCCTTGATAGTGTCATTTCCATCAGCACCAACTACCATCCCCACTCCCAATCACTCCATTATCAACATTGATCTCATCAGCACCACCTCCATTAACACCACCACTGCCCCCCTATGTAACCTTGAGCAGGTCCTTAACCATTGAGCCTCAGTTTCCCCATTTATAGAGGAGGGGATATTAGCCACCACTGCCCCTGCCTGCCAGGGAGCCTGTGTGGAACCTGAGATCAGACATGACTGTTTCATGAAAATGCCAGAGCCATCTAAGGAGTGGAGGAGGGCACTACTTTCCTTGCCGTGGGAGCATACCTCTGTGTTTGAAGGTCCAACGCGAAGCTGTTCTCTTTCTAGCCGAATCTGGGGGCGTACTGGCCGGAAGCCAGTTCGTTCATCAACAATTCTTGCATTCTGGAAAGAAACGTGCTGATCACTCATTTCTGGATTTTTTTTTCCTGCGGCCATTTTTAGGTAGTAAGTAGTTTTTAGAATCTCATCACCACCAACACTAATATAATCACAGACACCTTTATCAATCACCACTACCACCAACACCATCTTTATCAGCTACCAACATCATTACCATTATTGCTTCTACCTCTCCACCAATTCCATCATCAACCACCACCCTCACCATCAGCCACCACCATAATTCTAACAATAGTCACCATCTTATCACCATCATTATTACCATTCTCAGCATTTTCCTCACCATCAATACCAATTCATCCTCATCACCGTCACTACTGTCACCATCACTCGCAGACAAACGTGAAAGCCAAGGGCTCCCAGCCATGACCAGGCAGGATTCATTAGCCCATAGCAAGAACTTCCCTGTACATTGTCAAATTCTGTTATATTCCACATCCCTTGCTGGAATTAATTTGCCCAATTATCCCAGTGGTGGCATCTTCCCATCCTGAAGTGTCCTCATTAACAAGCTCCCAGGACCTTGGTCTAGGGCACTGCTACTCCTCCCTACCTTACCTTCAGAGTGGGCTCCAGTCTGCAGCAGCCTTCCCAAATGGTGGTGTGGTCCTGGATATTGTTTAGCTCATTCCAGTTTCCCAGCTGGAAGATGCCTCCAAGAGTAACTGTCTGGGTCCTAGATACAAATGAGGAGGGTCAAGGATCAAGGAAAATGAAGGCTTTGAGATGAATAAGGTCATTACCATCAACCTTGTCACCTCTGCTAAAAACACCACCATCACTAACTCAATTGTCACTGTCATCACCATCAACACCAACCATGAACTCTTCCATCACCACTTCCATCAGTGTTGTCATCTCCATCGACAACATTGTCTTCACTACTATCATTAATAGGTCATCACCACCAACGGCATTCATCATTTCACCACCACCATTAACACTGCCATTGATATTGTCATTTCCATGACACCAGTAACATTGCCATTGAGACCACATGGTTGGTGCAACCATGTTATTAACATTGCCTTTGATATTGTCAGCTCTGCTATATATTAATATCATTGATAGTGTCATTTCCACCAGCACCAACTACCATCCCCACTCCCAATCACACCTTCATCAGTACTGACTCCTCATCAGCACCAGACCACCTTCATTAACATCACCACTCTACCACTCTTATGCCAATCACCACCCCCATGAATGCTGTCTTCCCCATCACTACAATATTATCCCTACTACCACCATTCCGCTATCAACAATATTGTCATCCCACAAACACCACCACTGGTTTTGGTGACATTGTCATCTCCACCATTAACATTACCACCACCATCAACCCCAATCACCATTCCCATTCCCACTCCCATTATTGCCATTCACACCACGTTTTTTTTTTGAGACGGAGTCTCGCTCTGTGGCCCAAGCTGGAGTGCAGTGGTGTGATCATGGCTCACTGTATCCTCGACATCCCAGGCTCAAGCAATCCTTCCATCTCAGCCTCCTGAATAGCTGGGACCATAGGCATACACCATCATGCCTGGCCAATTTTTGTAGAGACGGGATTTCGCCATGTTGCCCAGGTTGGTCTTGAACTCCTGGGCTCAAGCAATCCTCCCACATTGGCCTCCCAAAGTGCTGGGATTACAGGAGTGAGCCACCTACATACCACTTTTAGTGTCACCACATTACATCCACTGCCTTTATCTTCAGCATCACCACTATTGTCATCAAAAAGAATGTTCACGGTAGACCTCAGTCAAGGCTGAGTCTGCCTTCCCAGGGATTCAGTAGTTCAAACTCACTTTAAAAACATTGAAAGGGTCCGGGCACAGTGGCTCACGCCTGTAATCCCAGCACTTTGGGAGGCAAGGGTGGGTGGATCACCTGAGTCAGGAGTTCAAGACAGGCCTGGCCAACATGGTGAAACCCCATATCTACTAAAAATACAAAAAATTAGCTGGGCATGGTGGTGGGCACCTGTAATCTCAGCTACTTGGAAGGCTGAGGCAGGAGAATTGCTTGAACCTGGGAGGCAGGGGTTGCAGTGAGCCAAGATTGCGCCATTGCACTCCAGCATGGGCAACAAGAGCAAAACTCTGTCTCAAAAAATAATAATAAATAAATACGTAAAAACACTGAAAGGGAACAACTGTGGGCAGTAAGGAGCCTGGGGCAGGCAGCAGGGGCATGAAGAGGGCATGAAGGGGACCCCTCTTCTGCCCGAGAACAGTCCGATTTTACCCTGGGATGATGTACGGGGAATTGTAGATGCCGCTCTCTGGCTCATGGGTGAGAATGAAATGCTTTATCCAAGGGGCATCCACCTGTTGATTCAAGGCAGGAAAGTCTCATCAGCAGAGGTGAGTCAGTGCGGCTGTCCTTGCTCCCCTCTGTGGCCAGATGACCTGACAAGAGTCAGGTCTGATTCCTTATAAGACCTCTCATGACGCTATGGCCCAAGTGTGCACCTGGCTGTTTGCCTCTTACAGGAAGAGCCGCCCTGATTGGCAGCCACCCCTGCTCCCTGAAGCATTGTGTCTCCTCACCCACATGTCCGAAGAAAAGCACCAGTACACACATGTAAATGCATACACATGAGAAATAAAAATAAAATTCTAAGCCCCCAACTGAATGAACAGACCCCCTCTTGGCCCTAGGAGCCCCAGAGAAACCTTGGAGCTGAGTTCACAGCCGCGGTGGGATGGGAGGTCTAACATGCCTCATTATATCCCCTCCTTCAGTGACCTGGCCAAAGTCAGGCTTTCTTCCCTAAGTGGTAAGCAGAAACCAGCCCTTTCAACAGACTCCACACTGATGATGTCAATGACCAGCTTATCTTCCCAGGTACAGAACTTCCTCCATTCCTTTTTTCTTCAAACCCTCAATTTTTTTTTTTTTTTTTGAAACGGAGTCTTGCTCTGTTGCCCAGGCTGGAGTGCAGTCTCGGCTCACTGCAACCTCCGCCTCCCAGGTTCAAGTGATTCTCCTGCCTCAGCCTCCCGAGTAGCTGGCATTACAAGCACCTGCCACCACACCCGGCTAATTTTTTGTATTTTTAGTAGAGATGGGGTTTCACCATATTGGCCAGGCTGGTCTCGAACTCCTGACCTCGTGATCCACCTGCCACAGCCTCCCAAAGTGCTGGGATCACAGGCGTGAGCCACTGCACCTGGCCCAAACCTTCATCTTATCTTATGTAAAATGTAGATTTACTGGGTACTAACTAAAGTCTCACAAGTATATAATCATTCTCTCACTGCTGCACCCTTCTCCTGCTTTTTAAAAAAAGAAAACGTATAAAGACTAAATCTCCCGAGAACTTCTTTGGAAAAAAGAGCCACAGGTGCATCTGTGACTCGCATTTTTCCTGGGCGTGCCCTCAAGCTGGTTCCATAAACCTTGATGATTTCAGACGTATGCCTCAGTCACTCATTTTGGTTGTCACACCCAACAGGCCACATTAGGAACACACACATGCACTCCTACACACATAAGCATACACACGTGCACCCCTATGAACACAGGTGCACATGCACACACACACCCTCTCACACACACACATCACACACATGCACACATACCCTCACACACATGCACACACCCTCACATACATGCACACATCATCACACACATGTACATACACCCTCATACACATGAACACACACCCTCACACATATGCACAGACACATACCCTCACATGCATGCACATATATACCCTTACGTACACGCACACACCCTCAAACACATTCACACACCCCTTGCACACATGCACACACCCTCATACACATGCACACACACCCTCACATACATGTACACACTCACACACATGCACACACCCCTTGCACACATGCACACACCCCTCACACACGTGCACACACCCTCACACACATGCACACAGACACCCCTCACATACATGCACACACCCTCACATGCCCACACACACGCCATCACACACATGCACACACACCCTCACACACATGCACACACCCTCACATATATGCACACACCATCACACACATGTACATACACCCTCATATACATGAACACACACCCTCACACACATGCACACACACACCCTCACATGCATACACACACACCCTTACATTCACACACCCTCACACACGCGCACACACACCCCCGCACACATGCACACACACCCTCACATACATGCACACCCTCACACACATGCATGCACACACACCCTTTGCACACATGCACACACACACTCACATGCATGCACACACACCCTCACACACATTCACACACACACCCCTCGCACACATGCACACACACCCCACACACATGCACACACCCTCACACATGCATACACACATCCCTTGCACACATGCACACACACAGTCTCGCATGCACACACCCTCACACACATGCACACACACCCTTCACACACGCACACACACCCCTCACACACACACACATACATATCTCATACACATGCACACACCCTCACACACATGCATACATACACCCCTCACACACATGGACACACAATCCCTCACATACATGCATATACCCTCACACACATGCACACACACACCCCTCGCACACGTGGACACACACCCCTCACATACATGCACACTCACACACATGCACACACACCCCTTGCACACATGCACACACACCCCTCACGCACATGCACACACTCTCACACACATGCACACACACCTCTTGCATACATGCACACACCCCCTCACATACATGCACACACCCTCACACACATGCACACATACACCCTCACATACATGCACACACCCTCACGCACATGCACACACATACCCTCACATGCATGCACACACACATAGCCTCACATACATGCACACACCCTCACGCACATGCACACACATACCCTCACATGCATGCACACACACATAGCCTCACATACATGCACACACCCTCCTCACACATGCACACACACACTTCACACACATGCACACACACACACACACACCCTCACATGCACACACACCCTCACACACCCACACACATATGCACACACATCTCACATACATGCATACTTACATACATGCACACACACACCCTCATTCACATGCGCACACACCTCACATACACGCACATTCACATATATGCACACACACATACCCTCACGCACATGCACACACACAGCAAGAGGAGGCATGGAACAATGCTTGCACGCACAGGCTCTTAAGCCAGGTTGCCTGGCTTCCAATCCCAATTCCACTTCTTACTACCATGTGAACTTGTGCCTGTTACTTAACTCCTCTTTGCCTCAGTTTCTTCATCTGTAAGATGACAATGCCGATATGGTAGTACCCAGCTCAAAGGGCTGTGGCCATCACTAAATTAATTAACAAAATAGGCTGAGCATGGCGGCTCACGCCTATAATCCCAGCACTTTGACAGGCCAAGGCGGGGGGATCACTTCAGCCCAGGAGTTTGAGACCAGCCTGAGCAATATGGTAAAACCCTGTCTCTACAAAAAATGTAAAAAAAGAGCTGGGTATCGTGGTGGCATGTTCCTGTAGTCCTAGCTACTCAGTAGGCTGAGTTGGGAGCCTGGGAGGTCAAGGCTGCAGTGAGCCATGATCAAGATACTGTGCTCTAACCTGGGCAACAGAGTGAGACCCTGTCTCGATAATAATAATAATAATTAACACAATAAAGTGCTTAGGCTTGTATCCAGTGCTTGGTAAACACTCCATAAATGTTTGCTATTTTTATTGCAATACAGGCCTATGCTGCTCCCACATAGGTACAAGAACATACACATGTACTTCACGATCAAGAGGAAATCCTGAAAGAGAGCAAATGGGGGTGGGACAAGTTTGGGTTTTAACATGTCAATTCTCTGCAGTCTGGGGGGCTCCTCTAACAGATGTTCCTGATTTGTCCACGATCTTGAGAGATGAAATAAGCATATGGAATGATCTTCCTATCAACAAAAGGCAGGAGTCTCACCCTCACACTCACCTTAATTATCTGCCCCCGGCCTGGCTGCAGCAGGGGGTCTGGTTGTAGCGCCCCAGCCCATACCCCAGTGCAGTTGACAATCACATCTGCGCCTTCTCTTGCCACCTGGTAACAACCAACAGGGTAGTGGGGGATGAAAGGTGGGGAAGACCCTGGTATTCCCTGTTCTCTCTTCCCCTTTCTTCTACCCTCAATCTGTCTACTCCCTGATGAACAGTGGGGAGAGGTCTCAATGACAAATCAGAGAGGCCCGGCTCCAAATTTTCACCCTGCGATTTATCTGATGTGTGACCTTGAAAATGGCTCTTTACCTCCTTAACTCTCAGCTGCCTCTGTAAAATGAGGCTGCCTGTGCCTGTTTATAGGCTGCTATGAGGCTTCTGTACAGCTCTGGATATAAAAGTGGTTGTAAAGCAGTTTTTTGGATGGGGGAAATCTTCCTGGAACCTGCCAAAAGAAGTCAGAAAGGAAGCAGAGATAGTTATCTTTCTCCTTTTGACTCCTTTTAACTTTATTCTCTTGCCTTCTAGTCTGCCAAGACATTTGCAGAAGACACGTTGGAACCCCTAGCTCTGTCTACAGATATGGTCACATCTCAAGCATGCATGATGAGCCCCTAAGCTCCCCAACCCAGCCCCAGGGACTCTCATCCCAAGACAGTCATGGCACAGACACATTGCAAGATGCTACTATTGTTCCTGAGTGAATGATTGAGAATGAGGGCTGCATTGGGTGGACCATGTATCTCCAGTGTCCATCAGGGCCCGACCCAGAGCAGGTTAGTCCTGATGACATAACACTAGTAGCTACATGTATGGAGTGCCTTCCATATGCCAAGCAGGGTTCTAGATGCTGGGATCAAATGAAGCCATACAGTAAAGCTCTTGCTGCTGGTGCCTGGAGATGGTGGCTTTTCCCATCATTATTATTGGTGGTGGTGTTGCTTTAGAGGTGAGTCAGCTGAGGGCCTGGACTTTGCAGAAAGACCAACCCAGATGTCAGTAGAGTTAAGAAGCAAGCAAGTGTCTGACCTTGGAGTGCAGCTGACCCTAAGAAAAGGCGGCCAGCTCTCTAACCCCAAAACTCATCGAGTCTCAGATATAAATCAGCTCCTAATGGCCACCATGATCCCAGTGTTCCTTTGTTCCCACCACCAACATGAAGGCAGAGACCTCCTCCTTCAGAATACCGGAGTCCTCCTGGGGCAAGGGTCTGGGGCAGGCCTGTGGGGACCCTAGAAGCCTGAGAAGGGGCCTCCGACTCAGCAGCAAGAAGCAGAGGCCTCCCCTCTTCTCCCTCCCCCATCCACCACATCAGCCCTGCAGCTCACCTCCTCAAAAGACTCCAACTTCCGCTGGAAGAACTTCACTCCCCTCTCAGTTAACCTGGGATGATCAAACACATCAAAAAGCCTAGTATTCATTTCTCTGTCCCATCCCGCCAAGAGGGTGGCACAGGAACCTTTCCCAAAGAATCTTCTGTGGACATTAGTCGCACAGGATGCTATTTGAGAAGATGGCTGTGTCGTCAAATCAGCTCATGAGCACCTGGCTGGACTGGTAGTCCAAAAAATCTCCCTTGGGAAACCAGAGATGGTCCAAGCCCCTTGTTGGGCAGATGGAGTTGGGGAAGGCCTTGCTGAAGGCCATAGAGTGAGTCAGTGATGGAGTTGGAACTCAAACCCAGGCCTCTTAGCCCCCAATACTTCCTATGACCACCACATTGCTTTGTAACAGTAAAGGGGATGAGATTCAGAGTAGAGAAGGGGAGAATTGTACCAGTGCCAAATTCCCCTTTGTCAGAAGCTGGGCATGAGGAGGGAGGTGGGCTGAGGACATCCACCCTCCCTTTAAACATCCCATTGCAAAAACATCTATCACAAATAGAAATACACTAGAAACGGCCGGGCACGGTGGCTCACGACTGTAATCCCAGCACTTTGGGAGGCCAAGGCAGGAGGATCATGAGGTCAGGAGATGAAGACCATCCTGGCTAACACAGTGAAACCCCATCTCTACTAAGAATAAAAAAAAAAAAAAAATTAGCCAAGTGTGATGGTGGGTGCCTGTATTCCCAGCTACTCAGGAGGCTGAGTCAGGAGAAAGGTGTGAACCTGGGAGGCGGAGCTTGCAGTGAGCCGAGATTGCACCACTGCACTCCAGCCTGGGCGACAGAGCAAGACTTCAGCCAGAAAGAAAGAAAGAAAGAAAAGAAAGGAAGGAAGGAAGGAAGGAAGGAAGGAAGGAAGGAAGGAAGGAAGGAAGGAAGGAAGGAAGGAAGGAAGGAAGGACACTAGAAAATCCAAAGAACAGGAAATAAGCCAAAAAGAAGGTGAAGCATACTCTCAGAACTGTCTCGTTTCCATCATTTTCTCAAGATAGAAACACCATGGCATGTTTTTCTTGGAAAAGACTGGACAAGAGTCATGTGTCCTCGGCTGGGCGCGGTGGCTCAAGCCTGTAATCCCAGCACTTTGGGAGGCCGAGATGGGTGGATCACGAGGTCAGGAGATCGAGACCATCCTGGCTAACACAGTGAAACCCCGTCTCTACTAAAAAATACAAAAAACTAGCCGGGCGAGGTGGCGGGCGCCTGTAGTCCCAGCTACTCGGGAGGCTGAGGCAGGAGAATGGCATAAACCTGGGAGGCGGAGCTTGCAGTGAGCTGAGATCCGGCCACTGCACTCCAGCCCAGGCGACAGAGCAAGACTCCGTCTCAAAAAAAAAAAAAAAAAAAAAAAAAAAAGAGTCATGTGTCCTCAAGTTAGAAGAAATAGCCATGTCTTAGTACAATTATTCCAAAACGTGGCTGATAATTAGAATCATCAGGGAGCTTCTTAAAATGCAAATTTCTGCTGGGCCTGATGGCTCACGCCTGTAATCCCGGCACTTTGGGAGGTTGAGGCAGGAAGATTGTTTAAGCCCAGGAGTTTGAGACCAGCCTGGGCAACATAGTGAGACTCAATCTCTACAAAAATATTAAAAAAATTTGGCCGGGCGCGGTGGCTCAAGCCTGTAATCTCAGTACTTTGGGAGGCCGAGACGGGCAGATCACGAGGTCAGGAGATCGAGACCATCCTGGCTAACATGGTGAAACCCCGTCTCTACTAAAAAATACAAAAAACTAGCCGGGCGAGGTGGCAGGTGCCTGTAGTCCCAGCTACTTGGGAGGCTGAGGCAGGAGAATGGCGTAAACTCGGGAGGCGGAGCTTGCAGTGACTGAGATCCAGCCACTGCACTCCAGCCTGGGCGACAGAGCGAGACTCCGTTTCAAAAAAAAAAAAAAAATTAGATAAGCATTGTGGCACATGCATGTGGTCCCAGCTACTCTGGAGGCTGAGGTGGGAGGATTGCTGAGCCCAGGAGGTTGAGGCTGCTGTGAGCTGTGTTCATGCCACTACACCCCACCCCAGCCTGGGTGACACAGTAAGATTTTGTGTCAATGAAAAAGCAGATTGGTAAACCTTATCCCAGAAGTTCTAATTTGGCAGGCTTAAAGTGGGGTCCTGAAATCTACATTTTAAAAAATCTTCTGAGGTCATCTGATAAAAGCCACCATACATTCCATATTTTTTAAATCTGTTTTTTTTTTTTTTTTTTTTTTGAGACAGGGTCTCACTCTGTCACCCAGGCTGGAGTGCAGTGGTGTGATCACAGCTCACTGCAGCCTCTACTTCCCGGGATCAAGCCATCCTCCCACCTCAGCCTCCTAAGTAGCTGTGACTACAGGCATACACCATTATACCTGGCTAATTTTTGCATTTTTCGGTAGAGACAGAGTTTTGCCATGTTGCCTGGGCTTGTCTTGAACTCCTGGGCTCAAGTGATCTGCCCCCCTTGGCCTCTCAAAGTACTAGGATTACAGGTATGAACCACCATGCCTGGCCTAAAAATCTCAATAAAATAGTAACATATAAAAAATGTATGGAATCAGGCCTGGCACGGTGGCTCACACCTGTAATCCCAGTACTTTGGGAGGCCGAGGGGGGCGGATCACGAGGTCAGGAGATCAAGACCATCCTGGCTAACATGGTGAAATCCCGTCTCTACTAAAAATACAAAAAATTAGCCGGGCGTGGTGGTGGCGGGTGCCTGTAGTCCCAGGTATTCAGGAGGCTGAGGTAGGAGAATGGCGTGAAGCCGGGAGGCAGAGCTCGCAGTGAGCCGAGATTGCGCCACTGCACTCCAGCCTGGGCGACAGAGCAAGAGACTGTCTCTCTCTCACACACACACACATACACACACAAAGTATGGAATCTCCCTTAATATGAATGTATGTGATTATAAACACCAATGTTTCTCTCAAGTGAGTGTTTGCTAATTTAGAACACTGCCAGATTCCTATTAACATGAGGAACAAGTCAAAGACATCCACTATCACCTGGATGAATAACATTGTTCTGGAGGTATTGGCCAAAGCAGTTAGAGAAGAAAAAAGAGAGAGGTAGATAAAAAATAAAAGGTAGCTTATGTTTTGCAGATGATGTAAACATATCTGGAAATCTTAAAATAATACATCTAAAACTATTAGACAAATATTAGGGATTTGAAAGAGGTTGTTAATAGACGTCATGTGTAAACAGCTGCCCAGGTGGTTCTGATGCCCAGCTAGGCTCAGGACCCATTGCCTCTGTGCCCAGTGGTGATCAGGACCAAGGATAGCTCCCACACCAGGCCTAAGGGGTTGGTCCATGCAGGGGGAAGCCCATGAACCATCTTCTGCTACAACTTCGTCTCTGGGAGGTGCCTCCCTCAAAGTGGAGCTTACAATCTCACCTTTCAGTCAGCCACTGTAGGTAGTTCTTTCCCTCCAGAATTAGGCTTGTGTGGAACCAGCCATAGCTAGAGTCACAGCAGGCAAAAGTTGAAAATAAAGGTAAAAATCAGGGCTATATTTGAAGGCTGTGAAATGGAGGTGGGAGCAATGTTGTTCTGTAGGCCCAAAGGGTAGTGCCACGACCACTAGGTGAAGTTCAAGGGGGGGATGTGGTTTTGAGCTCAATGCAAGGAAAAATGTTCTATCAGACAAGACCATCTCTGACATTGGAAGACGCAAGTGGAGATTGAATGTGCATGTGTAGAAGGGATTCAGGCGTGGGGTGGGATGAGGAGAAGACCAGAGAGGCATCAGGCTGCAGAGAAATGAAAGGAGGGGTGTGGGGTCATATAGACTGGGTTGGAATCCCAGTTTGGCCACTTGGCTGTGTGACCTTAGGAAGTCACTTAGCCTCTCTGAAACTCAATATCTTCATCTACAAAACAAGATGGTGATATGGAGCCTCTGGACTTGAGATCTGTGATTTCATACCCCCTACCTTCCCAGCCCAAGGCCAGGTTTGAGTGGGTAGCCTCTCTGAAGGAGCTGGACCAAGGACCAGGAGACCAGGGTACCAAGACCTGGGTAGCACAGGAAATCTGGTGCCTCTACCCTCTGCTGCCTTCTGGACAGGTCTGTCTAACTCATGGGGCCCCGGTCCCCTTTGGCTATGACAATAAACTCACCTGTAATCTGGGAATATATCCAGCTCTCTGGGGGTCAGCTTCCGAAATCCCAGAACTGTGTCCTTCCAGGAAGGGTCCTGAAGAGGAAGGACAAAGGGGGTACCAGGAGGGATGGAAGTCAATAATAATGATCATGGGCCAGGCGTGGTGGCTCACACCTGTAATCCCAGCACTTTGGGAGGCTGAGACGGGTGGATCACCTGAGGTCAGGAACTCCAGACCAGCCTGGCCAACGTGGTGAAACCCCGTCTATACTAAAAAAATAATAACAGTACAAAAATTAGCAAGGTATGGTGGTGCATGCCTGTAATCCTAGATACTCAGGAGACTGAGGCAGAAGAATCCCTTGAATCTGGGAGCAAGAGGTTGCAGTGAGCTGAGACCGTGCCACTGCACTCCAGCCTGGGCCAAAGAGCGAGACTTCATCTCAAAAAAAAAAAAAAATGATAATGACAAAGACGTATGTCATGCTAAGTGCGTAGGCACCGTTCCAAGCACTTTACTTACACTGGTCCATTTAATCTTCACAAGAAGCCACTGGGGTGGATGCTATTCTTTCCCCAGTTTACAGATGGACCCACTGAGGCTTAGAAAGATTAAATAACTCGCCTAAGGTCACACAGCTAATAAACGGTGGTGTTGGGATTTTAACCCACACAGCTTAGTTCCAGAGTCCATGTTCTTAACCCCTATTTATGGCAAGGGTAAGAGTAAGACTGAGGGTGAGTTATAGGGAAAAGGTCAGAAATAGGGGAGAGAAAGCGGCAACAGTGAGAGTCCCCGGGGATGAGAGAAAGCAACAGAGCATAGTGTCAGACAACCTGGGCGGAGACCCCAGCCTCATCACTTACTACTTGAATTCTCTGAGACTCAATCTCCTTGTCTGTATCATGGAGTTAATAATCATTCTTGGCCAAGTGCAGTGGCTCACACCTGTAATCCCAGCACTTTGGGAGGCAGATCACTTGAGGTCAGGAGTTCGAGACCAGCCTGGCCATCGTGGTGAAACCCCATCTATATTAAAAATACAAAAATTAGCCAGGCGTGGTAGTACATGCCTGTAATCCCAACTACTCAGGAAGCTGAGACAGGAGAATGGTTTGAAACCAGGAAGTGGAGGTTGCAGTGAGCCAAGATCATGCCAATGCACTCCAGCCTGGGCAATACAGCGAGACTCCATCTCAAAAAAAAAAAAAAATACTCTTAGTCCCATGAAAGGTAACAGACAATGTGGATAAAGCCCTTAGCACAGTGCTAAAGGTTGAATGAACCTTAAGAGCTGGCACAGGGCTCTGGGCACAGAGCCAGACCACCCTCTCTAAGCAGCCTGAGCAAACCCTCCCAGGGCTGTGCTGTTCCTGTTAGCACATTGGGCAGCATGTGGTCACAGATGGCCTGGATTCAAATCCCAGCTCAGCCACTGGCAAGCTTTGTGGCCTTGGGCAAGTTACTCCATTTCTCAGAGCTTCTTTTTTCTCATCTATTAAGTGAGGATAAGGACAGCCCTTACCTCCTGGTTATAAAGAGAATTACATGAGTAAATTAGTTAGGATTGGGCCTGGCACATAATAAATGCTTTGGCAGTTTTTGTCATGATAAGTATTTTATTTCTTCTTGATAAAAAGCCCTGGGACCTCCAGGGACACATGAAACCTTTCGGCTTCAGCACCAAGTGCCCATCACTGCAGAACATGTTTGTATTTTAGCCATGCTAATCAAAGGCTAGTTTCCCCTGGGTATCAGAAGATTCTTTGTCCTCTGCCAACTTAACAGCAAAATTTGAAACAAAAATAATTTTCAAAGCAAAAATAGAATTTAAACCAAACTTGTTTTGAACCCAGGAGTCTGTTGCCTACGAGACTCAAAGCACCATGCCCTCATCTGTGATTAAGGCTCTGCGGCACTCACCCTCACCACCCCAGCCCTGGGTGATCAACCCTCACGGTCAAGAACTGCTCACCCACCGGAATGGCTTCATGGAAGAGGTTGTAGCCTGAGATTAGGAACAGACCCAGTTTTTCAGCATTGGGAGAATGGATGTGGCTCAGGAGATAGTCAAAAGTCTGTTGGCTCCAGTCCCTGGAAGGGTCATGAAGAGTTCGATCACCCAATGCCCTGAGCTGGGCAAAAAACCTTAGGTCAGCTGGCATGGGGCTGTGGCATGATCAGGAGTTTGGGGTGTGTCCAAAACACAGAAATCCACCACGTTCACTCTTGCAACTCCCCAAATGCCATGGGTCTTCTCCCTCCCAAAGTTTCCAATATTTCCCCATTAATAGAATAAAGAAGACAGGGAATGAAGGATGCCCATCATAACCATTTGGAGTGCACCTCTGGCATGGGATTACATGGCTGATGAGTTTCAGCGAAGACTTTGACCTGGCTTTGGGGATTATGAGCCACACTGTTCAGTCTGGCTGCAAGCACTCCTCCTTGTAAACATTGGTGGCAGATATCGAATTGCAGCTCCTCAAACTTTTCCTCCTCCCCCGGGCACACAGCTCACCTACATTTCCTAGACCCTCTTGCAGCTAAATGTGACCGTGTGACTTGTTTCTGGCCAAGGGACTCTAAAGACTCTGCGCATGTGGTCCTGCGTGATCCTTCTGCAGTCACCGGCCCATGTGAATAGTGACATTGAGGTGACCTCAGGAACATGTGGGAAAATGGCAAAGCCATGAGATGGAAGGAGCCTGGGCCCCTGAATCACTGCGCACTGATCAGAAACATTGGTTTTTTACAGATGTGTGAATTAAAATTCTGGTTGGATACACTGGCTCATGCCTATAATCCCAGCTCTTCTGGAGGCTGAGGCAGGAGGGTCACTTGAGGTCAGGAGTTTGAGACAAGCCTGGGTAACATAGGGAGAACCTGGCTCTACAAAAAATAAAGAAAATTAGCCGGGTATGATGGCATGCACCTGGGTCCCAGCTACCTGGGAGGCTAAGTTGGGAGGATTGCTTGAACCCAGGAGGTCAAGGCTGCAATGAGCTATGATCATATCACTGCCTGGGTGACAGGATGCCTCTAAAAAAATTTTTTTAATCTGTTTGAGCTTGGGCGTTCCATTTGCTGAAGCATCTGGCAGTTTCTAAACTACCATAATGACCTTTGCAATTTATTTGATAAATCTGTGCATCCATCCACCCACTTAGATGTTCACCCACTTAGAAGTTTTCCAGATTCGGCTGGATGCAAGGGCTCACACCTGTAATCCCAGCAATTTGGGAGGCCGAGGAGGGCAGATTGCTTGAGCCCAGGAGTTCAAGATCAGCCCGGGCGACACAGAGAGACCCTATCTCTATCTGAAAAGAATAAAATTTGGCAAGGCATGATGGCTCATGCCTGTAATCCCAGCACTTTGGAAGGCCAAGACAGGCAGATCACCTGAGGTCAGGAGTTCGAGACCAGTCTGGCCAACATGGTGAAACTCCATCTCTACTAAAAGTACAAAAATTAGCCAGGCGTGGTGGCAGGTGCCTGTAATCCCAGTTACCTGGGAAGCTGAGGCAGAAGAATCGCTTGAACCCGGGAGGCAGAGGATGCAGTGAGCCAGGATCATGCCATCGCACTCCAGCCTGGGTGACAAGAGTGAAACACAATCTCAAAAATAATAATAATAAAAATAAAAATTTATAAATTAAAAAAGAGGAAGTTTTTCCAGATTCACCAATCATGTGGTATTGACAGACACCCAGTTTCGGGAAGACGAGACAAAACCTCCTAGTACCTGGCACAGAGCAAGGGGTTTAATATTTATGAATCTTTTATTTATTTTTTTCTCTTTGAGACAGTCTCACTCTGTTGAGAGTGCAGTGGCAGAATCTCAGCTCACTGCCACCTTTACCTCCTGGGCTCAAATGATTTTCCTGCCTCAACTCCAGAGTAGCTGGGATTACGGGCATGTGCCACCATGCCCGGCTAATTTTTTGTATTTTTGGTAGAGATGGGGTTTCACCACGTTGCCCAGGCTGGTCTGGAACTCCTGGCCCCAAGTGATCCTCCCACCTCGACCTCCCAAAGTGCTGGGATTAAAGGCGTGAACCACCATGCCTGGCGTTTTCTTTATCTTATGCTAGATCAGAGCTTCCACAAGGGGCTTGCTCTTGGTGATAGGAACCCTGACCCCCTCTGCAGACTTAGCCCCATGGGCTCCCCAGGCTACCCTATGTGACCCTCACTCACGCCTCCTTTGGGTTGCTGGGGTCAGAAAGGTAGGGCTGCCAGAAGCCGGCAGCTATGTCAGTGGTGGTGAGTGGGGTGAAGCGGTCCGCGTAGACCTTTATGTCCAGTGGCTGCAGAACTGAGTGGTAGCGCTCATGGATGCAGAGGGCGGTGGACAGCCCGATGACTCCCGCTCCGATCACCACCACACGCATGGTACCAGCCTGTGGGAAGGAAGGGTTGAGGCACACCATCATCACCATCATCTCCATCATCCTCACCGCCATTGCCACCATCCACTGAAGGCTTAGAAAGTGCCAGACACCACCAAGCCCTTTTTATATTTGATCTTCCCGATGACCCCAGGAGGAAGGAATATCATTGCTCCCATTTTGCAAATGGAAACACTGAGGTATGGAGAAGCGATCGAGACTTGGCCACAGTCACACGGCTGGTAAATGATGCAACTTTCTCTGGGGAGCATCCCCAGACACCCAGTTTCTGGGCTGGGAATAGAAAAGACCCAGCAGAACGCATGACCAACTGTAGGCTGGATAGGCCGGTGGTTAGTGCGATGGGCTCTGGCTTCAGGACTCAGCTCTGCCACCTACTGGCCGTTAACCTTGGGCAAGATGCTTCAACCTCTAGTAATCCATAATTGAGGGGATGGATGGGAAATTGAACAAGATGCCAAACGTAACAAATTCAACAAGCTGCCTGATGAAAAAGAAGTAATGTATTGACATTTGTGGAGCACCTACTGTGAGCCAGCTGGCCCCGGCTAAGCACTTCACAGGCATCCCTTCTTCCAAGTCTCCCAACACTCTTCTGAGGTAGGGGCTGCTGCTATCGGCCCCGTCTTACAGAGGAGGAAACTGATGTTCAGAGAGGTGATATGACTTACCTGAAGTCACACAGCCAGTTAAATGGTGCAGCTGTGACTTAATTTCAATTTGAGCAAACTCAACACATGCTTAATGCATACCTACCATATGCCAGGCTGGCAGCCAGCAAATGCAGCTATGAGCATGACAGACACAGTGTCTGGCCTCAGAACTTGGTCTTCCAGCACAGAACTCCACCTGCCTTGGGGCACAGGGCTAACTGGGCCCTGAGAAGTTTAGAAGGCCTACCAGCTTTTAACCTTGAAGCTACTTAAGCCTGCACAGCAGGGAAATATTCTGCAGGCTCCTGCTGAGGCAGAACAAGAGAATTGTTTGTGCTCAGAAGAGCCAAATTCAACTTTCCCTCCTCTTCACTCGCAACTCTCCTCCGGCAGACCTCAGCTCCTGGCAACTTGGGCCTGTGGCCCTGGACAGCGGGACATTCTTAATATGGCCTAGTTTTATAAAGGAGGGGAAAACGGTTCCAGTCCACAAGAACTGGACTCTGTTGGGGTTTCAGAAGCCAAGTTGGAGATAGAACCAACAAACAGAAAGGTATCGTTCCTCTAGGCAATTCTTCCAGCTTCGACCCTTAGCTTGGATACTGGGGTGCTTAGGAGACAGCCCTCTCAGGGACTTCTGGCCTCCTCTCCTCCCTCTTCTCTAATACTTTGCCTCTGGAGATACAATCTCCTCATCTGCGAAATGAGGGTAATCCCAATCTTACAGGGTCATTTTAAGGGTTAAATAAGAAGTTTAGCAAAAGTTCTCGGTACAATGCCTGGCAGAGTAGGCCATCAACACACAGCAGCCTCCTTCTGTCTCCTAGAACTCTGAAAAATCACATAGAACAAAAACATTGCAGGAACTAAAGGAGAGAGGGAGAACCAGGCTCAGTGGCTCACGCCTGCAATCCTAGTACTTTGGAAGGCCGAGGCAGGTGGATCACGAGGTCAGGAGTTCAAGACCAGTCTGGCCAAGATGGTGAAACGCCATCTCTACTAAAAACTACAAAAATTAGCCGAGCGCAGTGGCAGGCGCCTGTAATCCCAGCTACTTGGGAGGCTGAGGCAGGAGAATCTCTTGAAGAACCCCAGGCAGCAGAGGTTGCAGTGAGTTGAGTTCGCACCACTGCATTCCAGTCTGGACAACACAGCGAGACTCTCTCCAAAAAAAAAAAAAAGAAGAGAAGGCAGAGTCAGACCTGGCTTCACTTCTGCCTTGCTGTGTGACCTTGGCTAAGTTAATTCTCCCTCTCTGGGCTTTTTTACTGTCTCTGCATAATTTCCAGAGAGCTGACCGCTTTTTTTTCTTTTTTTTTTTAAGAGACAAGGTCTCACTCTGGCACCCAGGCTGGAGTGCAGTGGCACGATCATAGCTCACTGCCACCTCCAATTCCTGGGCTCAAGCGATCCTCCCACCTCAGCCTCCCAAAGCACTGGGCTTTCAGGTGTGAGCCACTGCACTTGCCCTCTTGACCATTTTTTATGTTAACAATGAGAAGGCAGAGGAATAAAGGGCTTTCTGCATTTTCCAGATTCTCCATGATGAATCCAAGAGACACTATGGCCCAGGCTGAGGGTCAAACAGACCCAGGTTCGCAAGCTGAGTTGGGCACACACCAGCCATGTAACCCTGGGCAAGTTGCTCAACTGGACTGAGTGAGGGTGACCAACCTCCCCAGCTTGCCCAGGACTGAGGGTCTTCCCAGGATGCAGCCTTTCAGACTTAAAGTCAGTGCATCAGAGTTTCAGGCAAACCAAGATGAGTTGGTTAATCCTAATTGAACCTCAGTTTCCTCATCTATAAACTTTTTTTTTTTTTTTCGAGACAGAGTTTCACTCTTGTCGTCCAGGCTGGAGTGCAATGGCACAATCTCACCTCGCTGCAGACTCTGCCTCCCGGGTTCAAGTGATTCTCCTGCTTCAGCCTCCTGAGTAGCTGGGATTATAGGCATGCGCCAACACGCTTGGCTAATTTTTGTATTTTTAGTAGAGACGGGGTTTCACCATGTTGGCCAGGTTGGTCTCAAACTTCTGACCTCAGGAGATTTGCTGGCCTCAGACTCTCAAAGCGCTAGGATTACAGGAGTGAGCCACTATGCCCAACCTCATCTATAAACTTTTATGAGAACTGACAAAGTTCCTTGCCTTATTGTCTCCTCACTGGAATATCAGCTCCTGGACACCCATGTAGTGAGAGGCAGAGCCCAGGCCAGCCTGACTCATAAGTCTATGTGCTTAAAGACCGTGCTTGCCAGTAAATCACATGGTTTGAAAAATCTGAGAATCAAGCAGGTAAAGAGGAACAACCAAAGCTTCAGAGTCCTGCATTTCAAAAATATAATATAATATAATATAATATAATATAATATAATATAAGACAAAATAAAACAAAATATCTGTAGGAATTTTTAGAGTGTTGGTGGGAATAGAATGGAAAATCTAAAAGGCTGGGCACGGTGACTCACACCTTTAATTCCAGCACTTGGGAGGTCGAGGCTGGCAGATTACTTGAGGTCAGGAGTTCAAGATCAGTATGGCCAACATGGCGAAACCCTGTCTCTACAAAAATACAAAAAAATTAGCCAGGCTTGGTGGTGCACGCCTGAAATTCCAGCTACTCAGAAGGCCGAGGCAGGAGAATCCTTTGAACCTGGGAGGAGGAGGTTGCAGTGGGCCGAAATCATGCCGTTATACTCCAGCCCAGGTGACAAGAGTGAAACTCCGTCTAAAAAAAAAAAAAAAAAAAAAAAAAAAACTCCGTCTAAAAAAAAGAGAATTTAAAAGGAAAACAATGTGAGTCCAAAGTCAATTATCTTTTTTAAAAAATTCACTGTATGAGTCAAAGTTGACACTGATTATTGCAACGTGTGTGTGTGTGTGTGTGTGTGTGTGTGTTAAAGTGCAAAATAAATGCATGAGGTCCTCATGACAAGCCAGAGCCAGACTGTGAGATCTGGCAGATCCAGCCTCAGGTAAAATCATTCATGCATGTAGGTAATGAGCTTTTGGACTTAAACGCACCCAGCTCAGTTACTTGGTTGGACATTTTCGTGTTGTTGCTGATGTTTTTATTAGTGTTACCATTCTCCTCTGTTTTACACCATTACTTCAACCCAGCAAGCTTGGAGTATGCATCCCAGAAGATGCAAACAACTGGGATTATTATATTTGTGTGCATGTGTGTGTGTGTGTGATTAGAATGTGTAAGCATGGAACAGGAAGGGAATCAACGTATTTTGGTCTCTGCCACTTGCCAGACACATGTAGATGCAGTACAGACGTAATCCTCTTAATCCTCTCAACTGCTGTAGGAAGTAGGGAAGGTTACTGCCCTCGTTCTGGAGGCTGGGACTGAGGTTCAGGGAGGAGAAGTCACCCACCCAAGGTTACACAGTCAGTATGGGACAGCATTCGGATCTAGACCCAGTTCTATCAGCACTTTCTGCGTTGCTCTAAAGAAATATGTAGGCAGTTGGCATGCAGTTGCCACCTGATGCTTTCTGCTTGTCTTTCAGTCTTGCGTTTATCTGCCTAGGACCTCCCTTGTCCCCTAGAAGGCAATCTGAGACAGCTGATGGCTTTGATTGCTATGTGCTCAGGAAAGAATATGAAAGACTTGTTTAAAAAAAAAAAAAAATCAGTAAGCCAGAGATGAGGCATTTGAACGAACATAATTAGTTCTCCCCGGTTGCACCACATGGCTACTTCTTATGAAGTTATTTGCAGAGTTTATCCTTGAAATGGAACAGAAGCTATAAAAGTTTGAGAACCAGGCTACCAACTCCCCCACCAAAAATAATAATAACTGTCATTTGAGTCCTTGCTACCTGCCTAGATCTGTTCTAAGCACTTTACATGCACCACCTCTTTTAACACTCAGATTCACCCTCTAAGAGGGGAGTCATGATCCCAATGTTCCAGATGAAGAACTGAGGCTTGGGGAGGGAAAAATCACTTACCTGTGGTCTCTCTGCTGGATGTTTGAGAGGCTGGATCTCTCCTTTCCTGTCACCTGCCTTAGGCTGTAATGTTGAGCCCTGTATTTGACATTGGGAGGACATGAAATCCTTTGCCTCTCCCCTCTCCCAACCCCTGCCCGCAGCTCAAAGGTGCATCTGCCACTCACCGGAAGTACCAAACTGCTGGAGAGACCAGATAACTGCACTGCGAGGACACAGGATGCTATTTCCTGAGGGGAAGCTCCTGATTCTGGGGCGTCTTGTCTCCAGCCCTCTGTCCGCCAGCCCGGACTGGAGCGCAGGGTCAAAGTCTGGAGCTATGGACAGGGCACGGCTTGAGGGGTGGGGCTCAGCACTGCACTGCCCACAGAGACTGGACCCAGGCCCGGCCGGGAGACCTCGCTCCCAGTCCCTGAAAAGTTGCCTGACTTTTCTGGCTGATCTCAAGCTCCTGTGGACAGGCCTCGGGGGAGGGAGGGAGGGCAGGCATTCTTGGAGGGTTGATGAGCACAAGAAGGTCTGTCTCTCTGGCCAGCTGGAGAGGATCCCCTTTCTTCCCTCTTCCTGCTGCTGCCCTGGGGGAGGGTCGGGCCGTTCCCTGGGGCACTGTAGGCCTGGCCTGCAGAGAGGGGTTGGTCAGCCTGGCAGTCCCTGAGGGGAAAGGAGAGGCACAGGACAGGGGCTCCCTGGGCCAACCCGATGCCATTCCAGGACGCTGGGGAGATGAGGCCAAGGAGAGACTGGAGGTGACGACTGTGTGGGCCATGAGGATGCGTGGCTCTTTGCTCCCGTATCCCAGAGACGCAAGCGGCAGGACTCCAGGCCCTTCCTCTGCCAGGGATAGACATGGAGCTGTGATTTTTAGAGCCCAGAGATCTGCGGGCACCTCACTGTACAGATGGGAAGACTGAGGCCTGAGAGAGAGGGATCAACCAGCCCTGAGGGAGGCATTCTTTGGGTCAGCATTAGCAATCCGGCCTCTAACACCTGCCTTTAGTATCATCAAATTAAAAGGCGAAGATGAAATAAGAAAATGCATGCAAAATACTCACTGCTTAGTATTTTTTCCTTTTTTCTTAAGCAACAGGATCGGCCGGGCACAGTGGCTCACACCTGTAATCCTGACACTTTGGGAGGACAAGGTGGGTGGATCACCTGAGATCAGGAGTTTGAGACCAGCCTGGCCAACATGGCGAAACCCCGTCTCTACTAAAATTACAAAAACTCAGCTGGGAGTGGTGGGGTGCACCTGTAATCCCGGCTACTCAGGAGGCTGAGGCAGGAGAATTGCTTGAATCCAGGGGGCGGAGGTTGCAGTGAGCCGAGATGGCACCACTGCACATTGCAGCCTGGGCAACAGAGTGATACTCTGTCTATAAAAAAGAAAAAAGAAAAAGATTAAAAAAAAAAAAAAAAGACAGGGTCAGGCCAGGTGCAGTGGCTCATGCCTGTAATCCCAGCACTTTGGGAGGCCTAGGTGGATGGATCACTTGAGGTCAGGAGTTTGAGACCAGCCTGGCTAACAGGTTGGTGAAACCCTGTCTCTACTAAAAACACAAAAATTAGCTGGCCGTGGTGGCACATGTCTGTAATCCCAGCTACTCGGGAGGCTGAGGCAAGAGAATCACTTGAACCTGGGAGGCGGAGTTTGCAGTGAGCCAAGATCAAACCACTGCACTCTAGCCTGGGCGACAGAGTGAGACTCTGTCTCAAAAAAAAGAGAGAGAGAGAGAGAGTCTCACTCTATCACCCAGGCCAGAATGCAGTGGTGCCTTGAACTCTTGGGCTCAAGCAATCTTTCGGCTTTGGCCTAGCCAGGACTGCAGATTCATGCCATAACACCCAGTCAAAATATTTATTTTTTGTAAAGACAGGGTCTTGCTATTTTGCCCAAGCTGGTCTCAAACTCCTGACCTCAAGCAATCATCCCACCCCGGCCTCCCAAAGGGTTAGGGTTATAGGCATGAGCCACCACACTCTGACATTATTGTTTTTTCTTCAATAATAAAAAATGGATAGGGTGAAACCCACTTTTTATTTTATATCTAACTAGTTTGAATTTCAATACAATAGTCAAGTATCACTTATATATCATGTGACCCTTATAAAGTTCCCTGTGTGTTTAATTTGTCATGGGAGCACTTCAACATTCATGAAAGCCCGATATCTTCAGGCTCCCCACTGCCATCCCAGCAATAATTTACGTTTTATAAATTTTGGTGTACCAATTCTAAATACTTTACCTGGATTTTCTTATTTATTTTTTTCGGAGACAGAGTCTCACTCTGTCACCCAAGCTGGAGTGCAGTGGTGCCATCTCGACTCACTGTAACCTCCGCCTCCCAAATTCAAGCAATTCTCCTGCCTCAGCCTCCTGAGTAACTGGGATTACAGGTGCATGCCACCTTGCCTGGCTCATTATTTTTCTTTTTTTGAGACGGAGTCTCACTCTGTCGCCCAGGCTGGAGTGCAGTGGCCGGATCTCAGCTCACTGCAAGCTCCGCCTCCCGGGTTTACGCCATTCTCCTGCCTCAGCCTCCCGAGTAGCTTGGACTACAGGTGCCCACCGCCACGCCCAGCTAGTTTTTTGTATTTTTTTAGTAGAGACGAGGTTTCACCGTGTTAGCCAGGATGGTCTTGAACTCCTGACCTCAGGTGATCTGCCCACCTCAGCCTCCCAAAGTGGTGGGACTATAGGCGTAAGCCACCGCACCCTGCCTTACCCAGATTTTCTCTTTGAATCTTGAAATAGCCCTATAAGGCAGGTGCTGTTATTATCATCCCTACTTCAGGGCTAAAATTCAGAAACTTGCTCCAGCATCCACTGAAGTTAAAGATGGCTATCCTAATATCTATCATGCCCACGCCTATGTATATACCCAAGATAAATGAAAACATACATCAATCAAAAGATAAAAGGCTTCTGTAAGAATGTTCATAGCCCCTGTTAACTAGAAAAAAAATCACAAGTGTGTACATTCAGAGAGGAGAAGAGACCTTATTTCTTATAAGGGGTTATAGCCTGCAAGGTGACCAGCCCACAGGCTGGAAGTATGCCTCCCGCCAAGACCAGAGACAGGCACTTTGAAGGAGGAGGGGTTGGGTTAGGAGCTTTGTGCTGAAGGGGTTGGCTGAATGATATAATCAGCAGGTTACAGGAGAAACTATGAATATTTGTGAAGATGGCCCCAACACATGTGTATGAACAAACGTGCATGTTCATTTAGTGGACCCTTAGGAAACAACCGAAATATCTATGAGACAGAGGATTGATAAACAAATTGTGGTGTTTTCAGGAAACAACCCCACCCCCCCCAAAAAAAATCATATGATGGAATATTATACAGCAATGAAAAGGAAAAATACTGTTATATATAGCAACCTGAATGAATCTCAGTCATTAGGTTAAGAAGCGGCAGCCAGACATTTGAGAGCTCATATTGCATACTTCCATTTTTATGAAATTCAAGAACATACAAAATTGATTGACAATAACAGAGGCTATGAGAAGTGTGGTTACCTCTGGGGGAGATACTGACCAGTAAGAGGCATGAGAAAATTTCCTGGGATGCTGGAAATGTGCTCCTTAATCTGGGTAGTGGTTGCAGGAGTTTATGCATATGTAAAAATTCATCAAGCTGCATAGTTAAAATTAAGATTGATGCAGTTGACACAATTAGGGAAGAAAGAAAGAGAGAGAAAAGGAGAGAGGAAGGAATAAAGGAAGGAAGGAGGAGGGAGTGGAGGAGAGGAGAGGGAGAAAGAAAAACGAAAGAAAGAGAAAGCAGGCAGGCAAGGAGGGAAGAAGGAAAGAAGAAGAAAGAGAAAGAGGGTGAGAAAAAGAAAAAAGGAAAGACAGATTGTGCTCATAGTCACACTTCCTGGAAGCAGAGGCCCAAATGTGAACCTAGGTTAGGGTTGCCAGATCTGGAAATAAATTCCAGGACACTGTGTGTGTGTGTGTGTGTGTGTGTGTGTGTGTGTGTGTGTGTGTGTGTACTTTTTTTTTTTTTTTGAGACAGGGTCTTGCTCTGTTGCCCAGGCTGGAGTGCAGCGGTGTGGTCTCGGCTCACTGCAAGTTCAAGTGATTCTTGTGCCTCAGCCTCCCAAGTAGCTGGCATTGCAGGCATGTACCACCGCACCAAGCTAATTTTTGTATTTTTAGTTTAGACAGGGTTTTGCCATGTTGGCCAGGCTGGTCTTGAACTCCTGACCTCAAGTGATCCACCCACCTTGGCCTCCCAAAGTGCTGGGATTACAGGCGTGACCCACCTCCCCAGAACACCCTGTATTTTATCTGGTGACCCTCACCCAGGCTGTGTCCAGAACTGGGGTACTCAGTCACTACACTACAGCTTTTAATTGAGAGCCAGATAAGGACTCCGGGCATCAGTGACCAGGACTGGAGGTGGCCTGTGGCTTCAAAAAGTCCTGTGCTGTGTGCAAACAAGCATACTCAGAATTATTATTTAATTTTGGAAAATGAGCTTGGGGGACTATTGTTTTCATGATATAATCTACAGAAAGTAAAGTTCCACAGTATCTTCTTGGCTATTGGAATAAGGAGAAAGATACCCACTAGGAAGGGTGTAGAATTTTATCTTTATTAAAAAGGAGAGTGAGTTTAAGAAAAAGTCGGTCAGGCACGGTGACTCACGCCTGTAACTGAAGCACTTTGAGAGGCTGAGGCAGAAGGATCTCTTGAGCCCAGGAGTTTGAGACCAGCCTGGGCAACATGACGAAACCGCATCTCTACAAAAAATTAGCCAAGCATGGTGGCACATGCCTGTAGTCCCAGCTACTTGGGAGGCTGAGGTAGGAGGATTGATTGAGCCTGGGTGGTTGAGGCTGCACTGAGCTGAGATCTCACCATTGCACTCCAGCCTGGGTGACACAGCGAGACCCTGTCTCAAAAGAAAAGAAAAGAAAAAGTTGAGAAACACTGATATGGTTGAATCTGTCCATTTTACAGTTAGGGAAATTTAAGTGCACAGAGAGAGCCCTGTGGGACCAAGGCCCTTTCCACTACCCTGAAGTCCAAAACTCACTGATCCTAGTAATGCAAGGCCCTAGACCTTTGAAAGCAACTCTTGTTTATTTGGCTGGAATTGTAAAAGGGTCCTTTTGACCCCACTGGGTGACTGATAAACAAAACGACCTCCTGGTAGTTCTGAAATACAGTCAGGCCAGGGCAAATACCTGGAGAATTCCCTGCAGGAGTCAACCCTGGTGGGGCCAGGAAGTTACAGAATAACAGGTTGACTCCCACTCTCTTTCTCAAACAAAATTAGTTTTAATCACTTTTTCAAGTATTAAGCAGTATTTAAGGATTTCAAGTATTTATGCAGAAGGCATAAAGAAGAAAGTAAGAATCCCCTGCAATTAATCCCACCACCAGGAAATAGGGACCATTACTTTGGGCAAATATTTCCAAATGTGAACATAAACACAGGCAGGTGACAAAAAGAGTATCATGTGACATATGTTGGTTCCTCTGTTCACTTATACCAATATGGTATAAGTGAGCCTCTTTCCACGACCACTATAGAACAGTGACATCCTTTTTATTTTTCCTTTAATTTAGTGACAAGATCTTGCTCTGTTGCCCAGGCTGGAGTGCAGTGGTGTGAACATAGCTCGCTGAAGCCTCGAATTCCTGGGCTCAAACGATTCTCCTGCCTCAGCCTCCCAAGTAGCTGGGACTACAGGATGGCATCCTTTTTACACAGGATACCAGTGTACCTGGATGTAACAATTTTTTTTTCTTTTTTGAGACATGGTCTCACTCTATTGCCCAGGCTGGAGTACAGTGGTGCAATCACCGTTCACTGTAGCCTTGACCCCTGGGGCTCAAGTGATCCTCCCTCCTCAGCCTCCTGAGTAGCTAGAACTACAGGCATGCACCACCAACCTGGCTAATTTTTACTCTTTTTTTTTTTTTTTTTTGGAGAGATGGGTCCCCGGGCTCAAGTGCTCCTCCTATCTTGGTCTCCCGAAATGCTGGGATTACAGGGTTGAGTCACCATGCCCAGCCAGAAGCAACAATTTTTTTTTTTTTTTTTTTTTTTTTTTTTTTTTTTTTTTTTTTTTTTTTTTTTTTTTTTGAGACGGAGTCTTGCTCTGTCGCCCAGGCTGGAGTGCAGTGGCGAGATCTCAGCTCACTGCAAGCTCCGCCTCCCGGGTTCACGCCATTCTCCTGCCTCAGCCTCCCGAGTAGCTGGGACTACAGGCGCCCGCCACAGCGCCCGGCTAATTTTTGTATTTTTAGTAGAGACGGGGTTTCACCGTGTTAGTCAGGATGGTCTCGATCTCCTGACCTCGTGATCCACCTGTCTCGGCCTCCCAAAGTGCTGGGATTACAGGCGTGAGCCACCGCGCCCGGCAGAAGCAACAATTTTTAAAGTCAGTCCATAGGGTTGAATTTACCTGCCATTTCTAATTTGTTGATATTAAAAATATCCTAGATGTGTTTCTTGGCACACTTGCCTGATTGCTTTCATTAGGTCAGTTCCTAAAAATGGAATCATTGTGCCAGGGTTTGCACATTTAAAATATTGATCCATTTTGCTAGACTGCCATTCAGCAGGGCTCTAACAATTTACACATTTAAGGAGGCACTTACCCTCAGATGCTCACTTTGTACTCACATGGCGTGAGAGTGACAGCCTCCTTAAATTTTGCATCCTCCCTTCTCCCCACCTTAGTCCAAGCCCTGATAAGGAGATGGCAAAGTTTCATGTCCATTGGGCTTTATATTTATTTCTTTGTAAAGTGCTTATTCTTTTTTTCCCACTTTTCTATTGAGGTGTGTTGGTCATTTTTCTTATTAATTTGAAATAACTTTTTGTTTTGTTTCTTTTGAGACGGAGTCTCACTCTGTCACCCAGGCTGGAGTGCAGTGGCATGATCTCGGCTCACAGCAACCTCTGCCTCCCAGGTTCAAGCGATTTTCCTGCCTCAGCCTCTTGAGTAGCTGGGATTACAAGCGCACGCCACCACGCCTGGCTAATTTTTGTTTTTTTTACTAGAGACAGGGTTTCATTATATTGGCCAGGCTGGTCCGAACTCCTGACCTCATGATCTGCCCACCTCGGCCTCCCAAAGTGCTGAGATTACAGGCATGAGCCACCGTGCCCAGCCGTGAAAGAACTCTTTATATGTATGTGTGTTATCCCTTTGTTGCAAATACTTTCCCCAATTTGTCTGTCCTACAGAGGTCTGAAAACTTTTTTAGCTGTGGCTTGCGCTTGTAATCCCAGCTACTCAGGAGGCTGAGGTGCAACTGCCCAGTGGGTTCTCCTTGCCCGCCGCCTAGACAGAGCCGATTTATCAAGTCAGGGGAATTGCAGCAGTGAACGAGTTGAGAATCAGGGTTCAGGGTTTGTTTTCTGTGGGTTTTTTGTTTTGTTTTGTTTTTGAGACTGAGTTTCGCTCTTGTCATCCAGGCTGGAGTGCAGTGGAGCGATCTTGGCTCACTGCAACCTCTGTGTCCTGGGTTCAGGCGATTCTCCTGCCTCAGCTTCCTGAGTAGTTGGGATTACAGGCGCCTGCCACCACACCCGGCTAATTTTGTATTTTTAGTAGAGATGGGGTTTCACTATGTTGGCCATGGTTGGTCTCGAACTCCTGGCCTCAGGTTATCCGTCTGCCTCAGCCTCCCAAAGTGCTGGGATTACAGAAGTGAGCCACTGCGCCTGGCCAGGATCAAGGTTTTTAAGGGTACTTTGGTGGGTAGGGGGTCAGAAAGTAGGGGAGTGTTGATTGTTCAGGTTGGAGACAAAATCATATGGAGTTGAAGCTGCCCTCTTGTGCTGGGTCAGTTTCTGGGTCGGGACCACAGATCAGATGAAACTGTTTATCCATTTGGGTGGTGCCAGCTGGTCCATCGAGTGCGAGGTCTGCAAAATATGTCAAGCACTGATGTTAGGTTTTATAACAGTGATGTCATCCCCAGGAGCAATTTGGGAGATTTAGAATTTTGCAGCCTTCAGCTGCACGACTCCTAAACCGTAATTTCTAATCTGGTAGCTATAATAATTTGATAGTCCTGCAAAGGCAGTCTAGTCCCCAGGCAGGAAGGGGGTTTGTTTTGGAAAATGGGCTATTAACATCTTAGTTAAACTTTGACAAAGTTAAAATATAAACTAAATTCCTCCCAAAGTTAACTTGGCCTACACCCAGGAGTGAACATGGACAGTTTGGAGGTTAGAAGCAAGATGGGGTCAGTCAGGTCAGGTCTCTTTCACTGTCATAGTTTTCTCAGCGTAATTTTTGCAAAGGCAGTTTCAGAGGCGGGAGGATTGATTGAGCCCAAGAGTTCAAGGTGGCAGTGAGCTATGACTGTACCAGCCTGGGCAAAAGAACAAGCGTCTAACGCTAAAAAAACAAAAACAAAAACAAAAGCTCTTTTGTAGTTAAATCTATTTCCTTTTTTTTTTTTTTTTTTTGTCCTTTATGGTTTTTGCATTACCATTTCTTTATAGTGGTGTGTGGTTTTATAACATTTTTTTTTTGAGTCGGAGTTTCACTCTTGTTGCACAGGCTGATCTCCGTTCACTGCAACCTCCGCTTCCCGAGTTCAAGCAATTCTCCTGCCTCAGCCTCCCTAGGAGCTGGGATTACAGACACGCGCCACCACACCCAGCTAGTTTTTGTATTTTTAGTAGAGACGGGTTTCTCCATGTTGGTCAGACTGGTCTCAAACTCCTGACCTCAGGTGATCCACCCACCTCAGCCTCCCAAAGTGCTGGGATTACAGGCGTGAGCCAGCACACCTGGCTTTATAACATATTTTTATATGGCTATAGTCATGTTTAGAAATGCTGCTTCATCTCCCTCCCTTGCTTCATATTAAAAATTACACAGACTTTCTATAACTTTTGAAGGTTTTTTTTGTTGTTGTTGTTGTTTTGTTTTTCTTTTCTGAGACCAAGTCTCACTCTGTTGCCCAGGCTGGAGTGCAGTGGTGTGATCTTAGCTCACTGCAACCTCTGTGTCCTGCATTCAAGCGATTCTCCTGCCTCAGCCTCCTGAGTAGCTGGGATTACAGGCGCCCACCGATCGCGCCTGGCTAATTTTGTAGTTTTAGTAGAGATGGGGTTTCACTATGTTGGCCACGGTTGGTCTTGAACTCCTGACCTCAGGTGATCCGCCTACCTTGGCGGCCTCCCCAAGTGCTGGGATTACATGCATGAGCCACCACACCAGGCCCTTTTTTTTTTTTTTTTGAGACAGAGTCTTGCTCTGTAGCCCAGGCTGGAGTGTGGTGGCGTGATCTTGGCTCACTGCAACCTCTGCCTCCCGGGTTCAAGTAATTCTCCTGGCTCAGCCTCCTGAGTAGCTGGGGCTACAGGCACCCACGACCATGCCCGGCTAATTTTTGTGTTTTTAGTAGAGATGGGTTTTGCTATATTGGTCACACTGATCTAGAACTCCTTACCTCACGTGATCCACCTGCCTCGGCCTCCCAAAGTGCTGGGATTACAGGCGAGAGTGGTGCACCGCGCCTGGCAACTTTTGAAGGTTTTTTAAACATTTAACTATTTGACTCATTCGGAATTAATTTTGGAGACTAGCAGTGGGGTAGGGATCTGCATTTACTTGCTAGCCAGTGGCAGCAGAACAGTTGGTTAACTCACTCTTACTCCACGCTTCACAGATACCTACCTCCTATTATCGGTCACCAAACTTCCTGTGTGTTTGAGTCTATTCCTGGACTTAATGTTGCGCTCCATTCATCCATTTGTGGCTTTCTAGGCCAGCACCCATTCTGTTTTTGTTTGTTTGTTTGTTTGAGATGGAGTTTCGCTCTTGTTGCCCAGGCTGGAGTGCAGTGGTGCAATCTTGGCTCACTGCAAACTCCGCCTTCCAGGTTCAAGGTATTCTCCTGCCTCAGTTTCCCAAGTAGCTGGGATTATACGCATGCAGCACCACACCCAGCCAACTTTGTATTTTTAGTAGAGACGGGGTTTCACCGTGTTGGCCAAGCTGGTCTCGAATTCCTGACCTCAGGTGATCCAGCCACCTCAGCCTCCCAAAGTGCTGGGATTACAGGCATGAAACACTGTGCCCGGCTTATTTTTCTGTTTTTTTTTTTTTTTTTTTTTTTTGAGGTGGAGTCTTGCTCTATAGCCCAGGCTGGAGTGCAGTAGTGTGATCTTGGCTCACTGCAACCTCCGCCTCCCGGGTTCAAGTAATTCTCCTGGCTCAGCCTCCAGAGTAGCTGGGACTACAGGTGCACACCATTATGCCCAACTAACTTTTGTACTTTTAGCAGAAACAGAGTTTCGCCATATTGGTCACACTGATCTAGAACTCCTAACCTCAGGTGATCCACCCACCTGGGCCTCCCAAAGTGCTGGGATTACAGGCGTAGGCCACTGCACCTGGCCCGATTCTGTTTTAGTTTCTACAGCTTTGTCATATGTTTTATTTTTTTATTTTTTTATTTTTTTTTGAGACGGAGTCTCGCTCTGTCGCCCAGGCTGGAGTGCAGTGGCCGGATCTCGGCTCACTGCAAGCTCCGCCTCCCGGGTTCACGCCATTCTCCTGCCTCAGCCTCCGGAGCAGCTGGGACTACAGGTGCCCACCACCACGGCTGGCTAGTTTTTTGTATTTTTTAGTAGAGACGGGGTTTCACTGTGTTAGCCAGGATGGTCTCGATCTCCTGACCTCGTGATCCACCCGTCTCGGCCTCCCAAAGTGCTGGGATTACAGGCTTGAGCCACCGCGCCCGGCCAGTCATGTGTTTTAATATTTAGCAGAACAGATTCTTTCCCTTTAATCTTCCTTTTCCTAGTGTGCAGGTCTCTTCTCCCACGGTTACTTTTCTGGGCGGTTTAGTGATTAAGACCAAGGACTCTGAAGTCAGGCAGACTGGACTGGTGCCCCAGCTCCACCCTTCCTATCCGTGTGTCCTTGGGCTGGTACTTAGGGAAACCAGAGCACAGTGGGGAGGCCACGTGGCAGGAGGCCCAAGGGCACACATGTAAACATCAAACATACCTGATGTCATCCCACCTCCATGGTTTCCAGGATCTCAGACAAGTCCCCTCTTGAAACCTCATAAGTAAAATGGGAAGGGGAACAGGTAACAGCAGTTCCTTACTATTAGAAAAATTAAATAAAGAGAGACTTTCTCCTATGGTGGAATTAAGATGAAAGAGTGATTGTCACGTGATGCAATGCACATATATACCCAACAAATGTTAGCTTGTCCAGTTATCTGTTGCAAAGATCCCTACACTCAAAAGAATCAAGTTGGGATTTCAATAGCATTTCCATTTAATTTAATTTCAAGAGGTTGTCAACTCTACCATACTGAGTCTTCCCATCCAAAAACAAAGCTTCTCCATCTCTCCATTGATGCCCTCTTTTTTTTTTTTCCTTTTGGTAGAGTTTTTTAACTCTTCATATTTTTCTTCCAAAAATGGGGTCTACTGTCCTATACTGTTTGGTGGCCTTTTTTTTTTCCTTCCACTTAATATTTTATAAAAATCTTTCTGTACTAGTGCAAGATTTTATAATATTTTTATGGCAGCATATAAAAGTTATCTACTGCTGCATAACAAGTTACTTTAAAATTTAGCAGCTTGAAACAATAAACATTTATTATCTCATACATTTTCTTTGGGCCTGGAATCTGGAAGCAGGTCAGCTGGACAGCTCTGGCTCAGAGTGTCTCATGAGGTCGCACTCCAGATGATGGCCATGGCTGTGATCTCATCTGAAGGCTTGAATGGGGGCCTGGCACAGTGGTTCATGCATGTAATCTCAGCACTTTGGGAGGCCAAGGCAGGCAGATCACTGGAGGCCAGGAGTTTGAGACCAGCCTGGGAAACATGGTGAAACCCTATTTCTACTAAAAATACAAAAAACTAGCTGGGCATGGTAGTGCACACCTGTAATCCCAGCTACTTGGGAGGCTGAAGCATGAGAATCACTTGAACCCAGGAGGCAGAGGTTACAGTGAGCCAAGATGGTGCCCTGTACTCCAGCCTGGGAGACAGAACGAGATCCTGGCTCAATCAATCAATCAATCAATCAATCAATCAAGGCCTACCTGGGGCTGGAGGATCCAGTTTCAAGATGGTGCATTTACATGGCAATAGGTTAGTGCTGGTCATTGGCAAGAGGCCTCAGTTTCTTGCCGTGTGGCCCTCTCTCTCTGGCTGTTTAAACGTCCTAAATGTCCCCATGACATGGTAGCTGGATTCCCTCAGAATGAGAAATCCAAGAGACAGCAAGATAGCAGCCTCAGTGTCTTTTATGACCCCTAGCCTCAGAAGTCACATGCTGTCATATCTGTGATATCCTAGTGGTTACACAGGTCAGTTCTATTTATTGTGTGAAGAGACTCCACAGGGCATGAACATCAGGAGATGAGGATCACTGAGAACTATCTAGGAGGGACATCATATGCATATTCCCAATTGATCTAACCAATCCTTTCTTATAGAACATTTAATCATTCCATATTAAGAGTTGAGATTCTTTTGGTTGTTTGTTTTTTGAGACAGAGTCTCATTCCGTCACCCAGGCTGGAGTGCGGTGGTGTGATCTTCGCTCATTGCAACCTCCGTCTCCTGGATTCAAGTGATTCTTGTCCATCAGCCTCCCGAGCAGCTGGAACTACAGGTGCACACCACCATGCCTGGCTAATTTTTGTATTTTTAGTAGAGACACATTTTTGCCATGTTGGCCAGGCTGGTCTCTAACTCCTGGCCTCAAGTCATCCACCCACCTTGGCCTCCCAAAGTGCTGGGATTACCAGCATGGGCTGCTGCGCCCCACCAAGAGTTGAGATTCTGAGGCCCAGCAAGGGTCAGTGTGTTACCTGTGATCGTAGTGAATAAAAGGCAAAGTCAGGTGAATACACTCCTGGCAGAGGCCAGGGAACACCTGGATCCTGCAAGCAGGTTATATGAAGGGATGGGTAGAGGAAGGGAGGCTTTAGCCAACTCCACACAGGGGCACAGATCCCTCAACTGCCCGGCTGCTGGTGCCTATTGACCCACCCAGAGCGATGCTTTGTCAGGAGTCCCAGATACCTGACTTCCATATCCAACCCTGGACACCCTGGCCCAAGTGGCTGAAGCTTTGAGTCCTCTGAACACCATTCCCTGCATATAGTGGCACCTCCAAACTGTCACCTCCAAGGCTAGAAAGGCCAACAACCCATGTGTGGGGCCTGAGGTCTAGCTGAACTAGGTTCAGACTCTAGTCTTGCTCTGACCCTCATTTTCTACAGCCGATGAAATGATCATGTTAGATGCATTCGTTTCCCATGGCTGCTGTAACAAAGTGCCACAAACCAGGAGGCTTAAACCAAAAGCATTTACTCTTACAGTTCTGGAGCCTAGAAGTCCGAAATCGAGTTACTGGTTTCTTCAGAAGGCCACGCAAATCTGCTCCTCACTTCTCACTCCTAGCTCTGGTGGTTTGCTGACCATCTTGGGTGCTCCTTGGCTTGTGGCAGCACAACTCCAACCTTCAGGAAGCATTTTCCCCTTGTCTCTGGGTCCAAATTTCCCCTTTTATTTTTATTTATTTATTTATTTATTTATTTATTTATTTATTTATTTTTTACGATGGAGTTTCGCTCTTGTTGCCCAGGCTGGAGTGCAATGGTGCAATCTCAGTTCATCACAACCTCTGCCTCCCTGGTTCAAGTGATTCTCCTGCCTCAGCCTCCCAAGTAACTGGGATTACAGGCATGCATCACCACACCCGGCTAATTTTGTATTTTCAGTGGAGACGTGGTTTCTTCATGTTGGTCAGGCTGGTCTTGAACTCCCAACCTCAGGTGATCCACCCGCCTTGGCCTCCAAGTGCTGGGACTGTAGGTGTGAGCCACCACACCTGGCCAAACTTCCCCTTTTCATGCCCCTTTCAAGCCACCATGCCCGGCCAAGCACTATCACTTTCATATCCATTTTACAGAGAAAGAAAGTGGGCCTCGGCCGGGTGTGATGGCTCACACCTGTAATCCCAGCACTGTGGGAGACCAAGGTGGGCAGATCACGTGAGGTCGGGAATTCGAGACTAGCCTGGCCTGGCCAACATGGTGAAACCCCGTTTCTACTAAAAATACAAAAATTAGCTGGGCATGGTGGCACGCACCTGTAATCCTAGCTACTCAGGAGGCTGAGGTGGGAGGACCACTTGAGCCTGGAGGAAGGAGGTTGCAGTGAGCTGAGATCGCATCACTGCGCTCCAGCCTGGGTGACACAGAGAGAAAGACAGTGGGTCTCAGAAGAAGTACCTGACCCATAACCTCACAGTTCCTAAGTGGGGAGGCCAGTTTGAATGAACCAGGCAGATCCCAGGGTTTCTACACCTCCCTGGTGGGGTTGTCATGGTGATTCCTCTGCTCAGATATCATCTCACCCAGAAGCTTCCCTGACCACTTGTCTAAATGGCCTCCTCCATTACTCTGCCCTTAACCTGCTTTGTTTTTCTCCCAAGCTCTTTTTCACAATTGGACATCATATTTCATTTATTTGATACATATCAGTGTCTATCTTGTTCTAAGGCCCTTACCAATATTAATTCATTTAATTAATTATTATTTTGAGACAGAGTCTCACTCTGTCACCCAGGCTGGAGTGCAGTGGCATGATCCTGGCTCATTGCAACCTCCGCCCCCGCAGGTTCAAGCGACTTTTTTACCTCAGGCTCCCAAGTACCTGGGATTACAGGCGCCCACCACCACGACTGGCTAATTTTTGTACTTTTAGTAGAGACGGGGTTTCACCATGTTGGCCAGGCTGGTCTCAAACTCCTGGCCTCAAGTGATCCACTGGCCTTAGCCTCCCAAAGTGCTGGGGTTACAGGCGTGAGCCACCATGCCCGGCCTATCAATTCATTTAAATGCAATATATTTACCATATATGATTTTAAATATATTTACATATTATACATATTTTTTACTGTATTTCCCACTTGATTGAATGCTCTTCAAGGACAGTGATTCCATTTTGTTCACTGATGGACCCCAGATTCCTAGGCTAGTGCCCAGGAGAGCAACAAACATAGTTTATTGGATGAGCTGAGTGAATGAGAAAATGACACAATGCTTGGGAAGCACCTGGAACATACTGGGTAATGGCATTATAGTGATATGTTTTTAAAGCCCAAATGGAGGCTGGGTTTTATATTCATTTCCTATAGCTGCTGCCACAAATTCCCAGAGATTTAGTGGCTTAAAACAACATAAATTTATTCTCTTGCAGTTGTACAGATCAGAAGTCTAAAATCAAGATGTTGCCAGGATTGGACATGGTGGCTTGTGCCTGTAATCCCAGCAACTGCGGTGGCTGAGACAGGAGAATTGCTTGAGCCTGGGAATTCAAGACCAGCCTAGGAAAAGAAATAGCAAGACCTTCATTTCTTTTATTTTTTAGAGACAGGGTCTCACCCCATCCACCAGGCTGGAGTGCTGTGGCGTGATCGTGGCTCACTGCAGCCTTGATCTCCCAGGCTCAGACAATACTCCCACCTCAGCCTCAGGCATGTGCCACCATGCCCAGTTAATTTTTTGTATTTTTTTGTAGAGATGGGGTTTTGCCATGTTGCCCAGGCTGATTTTGAACTCCTGGGCTGAAGCAATCTACCTGCCTTACCTCCCAAAGTGCTGGAATTACAGGCATGAGCCACTGTGCCCAGCCGAGACTCTCATCTTAAAAACAAAACAAAACAAAACCTTTAAAAATCAACCAGACATGGGCATGAGGAACATCACACACCGGGGCCTGTCAGGAGGTAGGGGGCTAGGGGAGGGATAGCATTAGGAGAAATACCTAATGTAGATGATGGGTTGATGGGTGCAGCAAACCACCATGGCATGTGTATACCTATGTAACAAACCTGCACGTTCTGCACATGTACCCCGTAACTTAAAGTATAATAATAATAATAATAAAAGTCAACTGGGCATAGTGGTGTGTGTCTGTAGTCCCAGCTACTCAGGAGGCTGAGGTGGGAGAATCCCTTGAGCCCTAGAGGTCGAGGCTGCTGTGAGCTATGATAATGCTACTGCACTCCAGCCTGGGTGACAGTTCTGTGAGCAAGACCCTGTCTCACAAAATAAAAGAAAAAGATATCAGCAGGGCTGCATTCTTTCTGGAGGCTCTGAAAGGAGAATTCATTTCTTGGCATTTTCCCACTTTTAGCAACTGCCTGCATTCCTTGGATTGTGGCCTCTTCCTTCACTCTAATCCCTCGCTTCCATTGCCACATCTCCTACTACTGACTCTTCTCACCTCCATCTTATAAGGGTCCTTGTGATCACATTAGGACCTCTCGGGCTTCCTCCAGGAAAATTTCCCCACCTAAACATACTGAGTTTAATCACATCTGTAAAACCCTCTTATAGGCAGGGATTCTCGGGATTTAGAATATGGACATCTTTGGGGGCCATTATTCAGCCTACCGGAGCTTTATTACCTCTGAATTTCATTTTTGAATGAATAATTAAGGAGGAATTACAAATTATTTGCTTTAAAAAGCCAACTATTGGCCGGGTGTTGTGGCTCACGCCTGTAATCCCAGCACTTTGGGAGGCCGAGGTGGGTGGATCACTTGAGGTCAGGAGTTTGGGACCAGCCTGGCCAACATGGTGAAACCCCGTTTCTATTAAAAATACAAAAAGTAGTTGGGCATGGTGGTGGGCGCCTGTAATTTCAGCTACTTGGGAGGCTAAGGCAGGAGAATCACTGAACCCAAGAAGCAGAGTTTGCAGCAAGCCGAGATCGAGCCACTGCACTCTAGCCTGGGCAACAGAGCAAGATTCTATCTCAAAAAAAAAAAAAGGAACTATTACTTTTATTAGTTGGTCATTAATGACAAAACCGCAATTACTTCTGCACCATTAAAATGACAAAAACCGCAATTACTTTTGCACCAAACTAATTTGCACCAACCCTTTCTGAGACTGTCCTGGAAGAACCTGTCTTTGTCTGAGTTCTAAAGCAAAAAAACATGGGTTTGAATACCAGATTCACCACTTCCTACTCACATAACGGGGCCAGTGCCTTAACCACTCTGTGCATCCATTTCCTCACCCATGAAATGAGAATCACAGGGTGACAAGAATGAATGTACCTAAAGTGGCCCAACCCAGAAACGGGCCCAGGCAGATCCACAATGCCATTGTCACCAATGCACCGGGGTTGTAGGAGCACAGAGAAGGGGTGCCTAACCCAGCCACGGGGCAAGGAAGGCTTCCTGGAGGAGGTGATCTTGTAGTATAAATGGGGGGACATTCACATGTTAATAAATCATGTCCCCCACACACTCACAAAGCACTTTGCATAGTACCTAGCAGAGAGCAAATAACTCAATAACTCACTGTTTTTTAGTAGTTGCAAATGTGAGCTGGGACTACAAGGAGGTCAAAGATGATTAAATACATTATTATATAATGAAAAATTATGATACTGATTGAAAAGGACTCTAATGCATGGGAGAAAACTTCAGAGCTGCCTCTACTGGATTGTTCCTCTCCTCCACGCCCAGGGCTTCTTGGGATCTGCCCTGACTGAGGCCTGGGAGCTTTCACTTCCCCTCTTCCATTCCACTCCTCTCAGAGGCTACTGGAGTCAAGCTGACAAGGTTTTTTTTTTTGTTTTTTTTTTTTTGAGACAGAATCTCAAAAGTGGCACGATCTCAGCTCACTGCAGCCTCCGCCTCCTGGTTTCAAGCGATTCTCCTGCCACAGCCTCCTGAGTAGCTGGGATTACAGGTGTGCACCACCATGCCCAGCTAAACCACAGGCCATTTTCACAAAAGGCTTTAGAATGGCCAAAGTTGTAAAAGACTCAATCAAATAAAGACAGGATCAATAAAAGTGCTTTGCTGAGCTACACTGAAGTCTGAAGTAAATGGAAGAATCAGTGATACAGTACTGATCCAGTTTTTATGTAAAAACGTGATACGTTGGCCAGGAGTGGTGGCTCATGCCGGTAATCCCAACGCTTTGGGAGGCCAAGGTGGGAGGACTGCGTGCCGCCAGGAGTTTGAAACCAGCCTGGGCAACATAGCAACACCCAGTTTCTGCCAAAAATAAAGTCAGCCAGGCGTGGTGGTATACATCTGTAGTCTCACCTACTCGGGAGGCTGAGGCAGGAGGATGGCTTGAGTCCAGAGTTCAAGGCTGAAGTGAGCTAGGATTGCACCACTACACCCTGTCCTGGGTGACAGAATGACAGCTTGGCTCTTTAAAAAGTTTTGTAAATATTTTGGCCAGGTGCAGTGGCTCACACCTGTAATCCCAGCTTTTTGGGAGGCCGAGGCAGGCAGATCACTTGAGTTCAGGGGTTTGAGACCAGCCTGGCCAACATGGTGAAACCACATCACAAAAATTAGCTGGGCATGGTGGCGGGGGTCTGTAATCCAAGTTACTCGGGAGGTTGAGGCAGGAGAATTGCTTGAATCCAGGAGGCAGAGATCGTGCCACACTGCACTCTAGCCTGGGCAATAGAGCAAGACTCTGTCTCAATAAAAAAAAGAAACAAATTTTTAAAATATTTTATTCATGATGGATTTGGCATTAATTTTGATTTTCTAAAATGTTGCATTAAAATACTGTTTATCTTAATCATTGAGTTTTTGGGGGCACCCTCTCACATTTTGCACCCTCACGCTGGTCCCAGCCTGACTCCTGAGGCTTTTCTTATGGACCATTCCGGGCTCTACGGTAATGGGACAAGACAGAGAGATGGACCCATTATGATAAGGCAGACTGACACTTGCTGTGTGTTTAAGGGTAGGATGAGGGCTACGAGATCCTGGAAAAAACATTGCTTAAGGGGTAGGGAAAGCTTTTTGGAGGTGATTTCTGGCAAGAGTTAGTTGTGGGGAAGAAGAGGGCTCTCAGCTCTAAAAGGAAGTGAGAAGGGGTGGAGACAGCCTCCAAAAAATCAGGGTGAGTGGAAAAGCAGGCCGGCCAGAGGAGGGGGATTAGGATTCGGAGCCACAGACGGGTACCAGGATCAGATCTAGGTAGGAATTTCTTGGTGAAGAGGCCATGGCATTTTTATAGGCAGTAGTTCTCAGACTGTCGTCCCCAGACAGAAGCATCAGCATTGCCTGGGAATTGGTTAGACGTGCAAATTTTCCAGCCCTACAGCAAATCTTGTGAATTCAGAATTCTGGGAGGTGGGGTCTAGCAATATGTATTTTCTCCAGGGGATTCTCAAACTCTCAAATTTGAAAACTAAAGTAAGAGAGACATAAAAGAAAAATAAATCATAATGAAACAACATGTATTACAATGTGGAAATGCTCAGCCACTACTCCCTGAGAGGACACAGGGGCGTCTCAGAAGCATGGGCCTGCCAATAATCAATGTGCTTGGATTTGAGAAAATATTCTCTACTCAACTCAATTTTGTCTACAATTTTGCCTTATATTTGACATTTAAGTACCTATGACTATCTGTCTACCTAGAATGCAGCTACAAATGTGGGCACCTTGTGGGGGATGCTCTAATATTAGGAGAGGTGTTGCCATCCATGATCTCCTTTTCCCTAAGGATGGATGAACAACTCTTGACAAAACTCTCAAGCAAAACAAAGTATATTTTCTCTTCCCCTTCCCCTTCCTTCCTTCCTTCCTTCCTTCCTTCCTTCCTTCCTTCCTTCCTTCCTTCCTTCCTTCCTTCCTTCCTTCCTTCCTTCCTTCCTTCCTTCCTTCTCTCTCTCTCTCTCTCTTTCAGACTGAGTCTCGCTGTGTCACCCAGGCTGGAGTGCAGTGGCACGATCTCGGCTCGCTGCAACCTCTGCTTCCTGGGTTCAATTGATTCTCCTGCCTCAGCCTCCTGAGTAGCTGAGATTACAGGTGCCCGCCACTACGTCTGGCTAATTTTTTGTATTTTTAGGAGAGATGGGGTTTCAACATAGTCACCTTTCTGAAAATTCAGTAAAAAATACTAGGCCAACCATGGTGGCTTTTGCCTGTAATCCCAGCACTGTGGAAGGCCAAAGCAGAAGGACTGCCTGGGCAACATAGTTAAACATTTTTTTAAAAGGAGCTGGGCATGGTGGTGTGTACCTGTAGTTCCAGCTACTCGGGAGACTGAAGCAGGATGATGGTTGGAGCCTGGGAGATGGAGGCTGCAGTGAGCTATGACTGTGCCATTGCACTTCAGCCTGGGTGACGGGAGTGAGACCCTCTTTCAGAAAAAAAAAAAAAGAAAGAAAGAAAAGAAAAGGAAAGAAAGAAAGAAAAGAAGAGAAGAGATGAGAAGAGAATAAAGAGAAGAAGGAAGGAAGGGAGGGAGGGAGGGAAGGGAGTGAGAGAAGGAAGGAAGGGAGGGAGGGAGACTAGCTTGTGTTGATGTATGAAATGGAGTTAGGTTCTGGCTTCAGATTATCATAAATGGGTTTTTCACCCAGGAAACATTTTATGGGAATGCAGCAATTCTCCTTGGGGAGACTGTCCAGTGCATTGGAAGACATTTAGCACCCATGGCTCTTGCACTCTAAATGCCAGGAGCTCTCCCCTTCCATCAGCAAGACAACGAAAAACATTCCCACAAATCCCCTCTTAGAAATGCTCCATAGAAGCTACAGTGCCCCCGACTAGAATCACCTTTGAGATGAATCGTATTGAGACCCTGTGAATAATATGGAGGAGGTCACAGCCCCAGGACAGAGGGAGGGAGGGGGAAGAATCCAGGATGCGTGGGTCTCCTGTTGGGCAGTAAGACAAATTTGCTAAGCTGCGGGCAGGCTGAAACCACTGCGTTTGGGAGTGCTTGTGCAACATGCAGAGGTTGGGGGTGGGAGCCGGGAGATGAGATTTTGACGAAAAGAAAAGTTTCCTATTACTAAGTCAAGCCAGAATTGCCTTCTTGGTATCATACTCCGTGTTCCCATCTCCATCCCCGTAACTGGTCACCTCTCCCCGGGACAACAGCAGCAGCCTCCTCCCTGGTCTCCCTCAGTCCTCTGCCCCATGGTCCCTCCTCCACGCAGCAGCCGGAGCCATCTTTCCAGAGAGGATGGAGACTGCAGCCATTCCTCCCCTCTTCCCTTCCCTGAGTGCTGGCCTCCGGTTGACAAACTTCTTCCTGCTTCAGGGCACGCTGATCCCCCCTGCTTGGAGAGCTGTCTCTCCCTTCTTTCACCTGTTAATCCTGCTTATGCTCAAGCTCAAGCCTCAGAATAAAGCTCTTCTGGGAAGCCTTCCCTGACCTCCAAGGAGTTGGCTGGGTTTCAGAACACACAGAAATAATTCATTGAAAAAGATTAGCAAAATACTTTTTTAAAAACGTGCCTAATAACTTGATTAACCTCTGCAAAATTAGGTGAATCTATTTTGCTTTTTTTTTTTTTTTTTTTTTTGAGACGGGAGTCTCGCTCTGTCGCCCAGGCTGGAGGGCAGTGGCGCGATCTCGGCTCATTGCAACCTCCGCCTCCCAGGTTCAAGCGATTCTCCTGCCTCAGCCTCCCGAGTAGCTGGGACTACAGGCGCGCGCCACCATGCCCAGCTAATTTTTGTAATTTTAGTAAAGACGGGGGTATCACCATGTTGGCCAGGATGGTCGATCTCATGACCTCGTGATCCGCCCTCCTCGGTCGGCCTCCCAAAGTGCTGGGATTACAGGCGTGAGCCACCGCGCCGGGCCCCAGGACGTCTTTTATTTCCTGGTCGCTATACAGTCATGTCTGCACGGTCGCCGGGCCTCAGTTTCCCCAGCCGGAGCAGCGGACAGGGCCCCTGGGGCGGACGTGCTCCGGGCGGCGCGCGCGCCCCCGAGTCCCAGGCCAGATACCCGGGCGCGCGGGCGGGGACGCGTGTGTCGGGCGCGCGAGGGACGTGACCGACCAGCCGAGGCCTCCGGCGGCCCTCGGGGCCCCCGCGCACGCGCGCCTCCTCGACCCGCCCTGCCCGCTTCCCCGCCCACTCCGCGCACCAAGGCCGGCGCGCGCCGGCGCGGGAGGCGGGAGCTGGGGGCGGGGGCGGTGGCGACGCCGAGGGGGAGGGGCGGGCCCGGCCCGGCTCGGCCCGGCCGCCCGCGCGCGGCTCCTGGAGGCCCCGGGCCCGGCCCGGGCGGCGGTGGCGGTGGCGGCTCTAGCTCGAGACCTTTGGGGCGCCCTTGCACCGCGCCGCAGCCATGGCCCTGGTGACCCTGCAGCGCTCGCCCACGCCCAGCGCCGCCTCCTCCTCTGCCAGCAACAGCGAGGTGAGCCCCGGGCTCGCCGCGCCCGGCCTGGGCCGCTGGACGCCTCGCCGAGGCCGCCGGAGCCGAGGCCGCGCGTGCGGGGCAGGGGGGCGGCTGCGCGGGCTGCTGGGGTCCCAGCCGTAGGAACCGAGCCAGGCAGCCGGACCGGGGTGACCGTGCGAGGACTGTGTGCGATGTGACCCTGTCTGGGGGAGCTGTGCGGGGACTTTGTGTGCAGTGTGACCCCCATCAGGGGGCGGCTTTTCAGGGACTGTGTGTGCAGTGCGACCCCTCTGGGAGTGTCTGCAGGAGACTGTGTGTGCGCTGACCCACATCAGGGGGTCTCCCACATCTTGGGGTGACCCCTGTTAGGCGGGAACTGTGTGCGTTGTGACCCCTGTCTGAGGGTGACTGTGCAGAGACTGTGTGTAAGTGTGACCTCGCAACTGTGTGGGGACTGTGATTTCAGGTGTGACCCCCGTCTTGGGGTTGACCTCTCTCTGGGGAGGACTGTGCTTCTGGTGGGGACTCCCATTTGTGAGTGACTCTGAAGTGTGACCCGGGTCCAGGGGTGACTGAATGTGCGACTGGGGCCCTTGATTGGGTGACTGCGTGAGCCGATGGTTCTGATACCTGTGGCCAGGGTAGTTCTAGGCCCTTTTTGCCTGTGTGCCTGGCTGTGCGATGTGAGATGTGACTGTTGCTGACCTGCCCTCAGGGGACTGTGCCAGCGTGAGATAGGCATCTGGGAGTGCCCCTACAAACGCGTGAGGTTGTTTCCCCGCCTGCCGCCTCTGGAGTTCTGTCTGTAGGCGTGCCCGTGTCACTGTGTGACGGTGACCGAGCGTGCTATGGGTTCTGTGTGGCCGTGTCTCACGTCTGTGTGTGCAGCCTGAGTCTGGCTTTTCCTTTCTGTAACATCACTCTAGGCTGTGTGTTTATGTGCATCTGTCTTTCTGTGTGACTGTGACCCATTCTGGGTGATTGCATAGTGCATCCCTGGGCTTCGTGTACTGGCACTGTGCGCGTTTTTGTGGGTCTGTGTGTGGCCTGGGTCCATTTGCCTGGCTGCTGCTTCCTCTGAGGTTGATTGAGGGAACTGGTGCCCTCTGAACCTGCAGGGTTGGCCTGGCTTGTCCTAGGCTAGGGCCTTGGGCCTCTGAGCAAGTCAGCCCTCTGTAGATGCAAGGATGACTCTCTGGTCATGCAATCTTGCCCACCATCTCTTGAAGAATCCTTCAAGGCCTCTGGTCTAAACTCTTTCCTATAACAAGGCTGAGTGTCCGCCTCCAGACCCTTAGCTATGTTTAGAGAAGACTGGAGGAGCGGCCCTGCTGTCCCAGGCCCAGGAAGTTCCGCAGCCGGCATCTGGGCTCTTCAGCCCCTTTCTTTGTGGGAGGGAGTGGGGGAAGTTGACTGATAACATGGGAGAGGTTTGTGCTTCCGTGTGAGACCAGAGAAGAACATTTACATTTGGTTTGACAGCCCTGTCTCCTGGTAGGGTAGTTCTTCAGCCTTGTTTTGCTGGGATTGGCAGGGACATTTTCAGAGTGACTGGAAAGTTGAACCTTCACAGCCCCCTCCTTGGAGAGGAGAGGCCATTCATGAGTTATCTAGAGACAGAAGGTTCTAGTAATCCCCCTCTACACGCTGATTAGAGGCAAAAGAACATGGGCGATCAATAGCCTGCTACTGAGAAGTTAGATTGCAGGAGCACCTTTCCTTCCCACAGCGAGGAGGGGCTGTTTTCTTTTCCTATCACTGCTGTCTGGCAATTTATGCGCTTCATCTCAGGTTCTCATCACAAAAACTTATGTGAGGTAAGGGGAGAGGTTGGCTTCAGGCTGAACCTGTCAGCCCAGATTTCTGATTCAAAACCCCATGTTCCTGGAGTTACTTGCAACCTAATCTGTTCTTGTCTTACGCATTTTTAAGGTCTTATTTTTTTGTTGCATTCCATAAATTTGCCATTTTAAAGTGTACAATTCAGTGGTTTTTAGTATATACATGAGATTGTGCAACCATCACCACCATCTAATTCCAGAACATTTTCATCCCCCCCAAAATAGGAACCCTGTACCCCTTAGCCCTCACCTGCAGCCTCTCCCTGCCCCATTCTCCCTAACCTTAGGCAACCACTAATCTACTTTCTATATCCATGGATTTGCTTATTCTGGACATTTTATGTAAATGGAATCACACCCTATGTGGCCTTTTGTGTCTGACTTTTTTCACTCAGCATCACGTTTTCAAAGGTCATGTGTATTGTAACATGTGGCAGTACTTCATTCCTTTTCATGGCTGTATAATACTCCATTGCATGGATGTAGCACATTTTGTTGGGACATTTGTGTTTTTTCTGCTAGATACATTTTCAGTTATTATATAAAGTATTATTTTTACCAAGTGCTAGTGACCTGATAAACATAAAGTAAAACTCAGGCAGCTTTTATTTGATCATAGTAAAGCTGCAGCATTCATTGCTGGGCTTTGAATGGGCTGGGATGTTTCCCGAAGGCAAGGTCTTCGTCCAGACGTGTTGAGGTGAGAAGCAAGGTGGGATGGAGACAGCAAGTGTGTGTGGGGTCAGGAGACCTAGGCCAGGCGGGTTCTGCTGTGGTCTGCCCTCGCTTGAGTTGCTTCCTGTCTGTGGTCCCTGGCTCATCTAAAAGGACTGGATTACTTCTTTCATGTGTTCCTTGGCATGTGTAGCTTCCCTGGAATAACTGACCTGACATGGCCTTTCATCTGAGAACCTCGGAGAGTGACCAAGAATTAAATGATTGTGAAGTCCATACCCCCAAGTCACGTCATCACTCTTCAGAATGCAACTTCATAATGAGTCAGACACTTACGGCAGCTCTTTCCTGACGCAGTCAGGCCTGCTGCTGGCGTGGGAAACAGAAGGGGATCACAGCCCTCAGTCCTAAGGCTCTCCTTTCTCTTTTAATTTTTTTCCCCCCAGTCTTTGATTATGTCACTTATGTCATTTTCCTGTGAATCTTATCTCAGTTCCTTTGTGTGAACAGGCAGAGCACAAGAATAGATAAATCAATAATTTTCAGGAATGGATCATAACATTGTTATTTCTGAGAAACGTTCAAAGTGACCAGTTTTCATGGGCAGATCTCCGGGCACTTTTTTGGATTGGACCAGAGTTTCTCAACCCACTGTTGATACTTGGGACCGGAACATTCTCTCTTGTTGGGGGACCGTCCTGTGTATTGTGGAATGTGCAGTACATGTGGGATCCTGTCCTCTACCCACTAGGTGCCAGTAGTGACCTCCAGAAAAAATGCCTCCAGACATCTCCCAATGTCTCCTGTTGAGAGAACTTGCTCCCAGTTGAGAACCACTGGGTTAGACCCAACATACTCTTCTCAATTTGTTGCTGTTGTGACTTGTTTTGTGGTCAGTGAAGCCTTCCCTGGTCTTTCCACTTCTCCTTCAGTGTGGGGTAGGTGCCTCTGCAGAATCTTGTATGTACATGATAATATGATGTAGGGACTCCCAGGCCCTCTGGTGTATGTATTTTATTTTATTTATTTATTTATTCATTTATTTTTGAGACGAAGTATTGCTCTGTCACCCAGGCTGGAGTGCAGTGGTTCAATCTTGGCTCACTGCAACCTCTGCCTCCTGGGTTTAAGTGGTTCTCCTGCCTCAGCCTCCCAGGTAGCTGGGATTGTAGGTACGTGTTGCTATGCCCGGCTAATTTTTGTATTTTTAGTAGAGACAGGGTGTCACCTTGTTGGCCAGGCTGGTCTTGAACTCCTGACCTCAGGTGATCAGCCCCCCCCCCCTCGGCCTCCCGCAGTGCTGGGATTCCAGGTGTGAGCCACTGCTCACTGCTCACTGCTGGTGTACTCATTCTTGGTTGAAGTTGCCACCTCCTGGTGGGTGTCCCTTGCTGCCCAGGCCCCTCCCTACATTATCTCTGGACCCTTTTTCCTTCGCCCTTGGCTTCTGCCTCATTTCTGTCCTCAATCAGCCCTGCATCTCTCCCAGCCATCGCGGCTTTCCAGGTTTCTCTTTCCCATTCAATGGGCGCCTGTGTGCAACATAAAAAACATGCCAAGTCCCAGTGGTGAGGAGTTGTCTGGCCGTGGGGCGTGTGTGTGTGTGTGTGTGTGTGTGTGTGTGTGTGTGTGTGTGTGTGTGTTGCCTTCTCATTTCAGTTTACTGTATGAAAGAAAAAAAATAAAAATAAGTCATAGGTACTTCTGGAGCCCAAGCTCTTGGCCTTTTAGCTTTCAGAAAATATTAAATATCTCTTTCTTGCATTTATGTAAATAAACTGATAGCCTAGGATGTTTCGTATTAAACGTTTAAGTCTTTTCGGGAACCATCAAGAGCTTTCAAGACCCACAGACAGCCAGCCTGATTCCTGGCCACCTTCCACTGTGCAAGTCTTGCCTGGGATGGTTTTTTGAAAATGGTGTTCATCACTCAGCTGTTACTGCCTGGCTCCACGGAGGAAGTGAATTCTCTTTAAACACGACCCCCTCCCCTTAAAAGAGAAAAACAGGATAAGATCCAGAACAACCCCGGAAAGTTGAGGGCTGAGGGCTAAAAGACCGTGCTGGGTAATAACACCAGATAGGAAATGTTGAGCTAGGAGGACTCCATCCCCTAGACTGTGGCAGGAATGTGGGTCAACATTTGGAAACCTGAAAATTCCCCCACGGAAATGACTCCACGGGACAGACCGGGATTGGTGAGGAAAGGGCACGGCTGTTTAGAAGTAGCTCGGTTTCCTGGATGTCTTTATCTTTTTCTGATACCAGGGTGGAGAATGTGAGACTGCCGCCCGAGGCGTGTTGACAGTGGTGCCTGTTGTGTGATATTCTCTTTCTTTCTCTGTAGTTGGAGGCTGGCAGCGAAGAAGACCGAAAATTAAACCTCAGGTAAGTAGACTTTAAATTTTTGTTCCTGAGTCTTTCTCCCAAGCAGGTAAGGAATGCTGTTGTTCCTCTCCCAAAGGGAAAACCTTCAAAAAGAACATGCCAGCTTTGGGCCGGGTGCGGTGGCTCATGCCTGTAATCCCAGCACTTTGGGAGGCCGAGGTGGGTGGATCACGAGGGATCGAGACCATCCTGGCCAACATAGTGAAACCCTGTCTCTAGTAAAAAAAATACAAAAAATTAGCTGGGTGTGGTGGTGTGTGCTTGTAGTCCCAGCTACTCAGGGGGTTGAGGCAGGGGAATCACTTGAACCTGGGAGGCAGAGTGAGCCAAGATCGTGCCACTGCACTTCAGCTTGGCGACAGAGCAAAACTCCGTCTTAAAAAAAAAAGAATATGCCAATTTTTTAATGCCTTAGAAATTATACCTAAAGCACACATAAAACTGAAGTGCTTTAAAATCCATACATATGTCTAGCCACTTTAATAATATTATATAACACTTGGAGGGAAAATAATTGCCATTATTCTGCCACCCTTACATTACCATTTTGAGCATTTTTTGGTAACTTATTGTTTCTGAATAGAGACAAGGTCTCGCTGTGTTGCCCAGGCTGGTCTCGGACTCCTGGCCTCAAGTGATCTTCCTGCTTGGCCTCGCAAAGTACTGGGATTACAGTCATGAGCTATTGCACCTGGCCTAACTTGAGCATTTTTATGTGTTTTCTTGCAGACTATTCTGCTTAAAAAAAAAAAATAATAATAATAATCATGACACTCTGCCCTCAGTTTTTCATCCTGCTTTTTGTAAGGTGTTTCTTTTGCGGTAAGCACTTCACTGATTTGAAACAGATGCTCAACCCCCTAAATGTATCAATTCAGGGTGCTTTAATTGCGCTATGAGAAATCTTTAGCTCTGCTCATTGAAAAGATTCCAAGATGTAGTCCTCAGCTGATGTATTCACTAATGCACACCAAAAACATTTTTGTTTTTTCTTTGCCAAAAATTAAGTTCTGCCTTTGTTTGGGTGTTTTGTTGGTTTATAGAAGATTCAGCCCTTTGTTATATTAATGTAATGTATTCCTTCATACCAAGGAGCCAGTCTTAAACTCTGACCTCATAGTTTTAAAAAAGTAAGCAGATTTTCAGGGATATTGTTCTTAAAAATATTTATATAGTCTGTTTTATCTCATGAGGGGAAGGAAAATTAATTGGAAAAGGAAATGTGTGTTCAGAAATTGGGGTCAACCATTCATTACCGAGAGCAGGGTGTTTTGGTCAAACCCTCATGCAGAACTGGTAGAAATATGCTCAGCTTTTCCCCGATGTTTCTATGTGCTTGAGTAAAGGGAGGGGAAATACTCACTTTTATTACAGCACACATGATTTCTAAAGATTATGAGGGTAGGGAAACACTAGCCTGCAAGAATCAAAGAGATGTCTTATTTCTGGGTCCTCACTAGGGGACTTCTGCTTGGTCCTCGCTTTTAATGTTATGCTCAGGACACAGGACACGTTTGCTCTGTCACCTTGGGGTTTTTGGTTGGTCAGCTCAGGGCCCATGTCAGGGTTCCCAGGCTGGAAGCAGCTGGACTCCCAAGTGGGGGCAGTCATGGGCCGAGTTGCAGATCAGACTGTCTGGGTGGAAACAGGGAGGGGGCGGAGTGGAAGTCTGGAGACTAATTGTCAAGAAGGAACTGAAAGAGGGGCTTGCCCACCTCAGAGCAGCTCCTGCAGGCACCCAGCTCCCTTCCCCCCAAATCTCCTCGCCCAGATCCCTGCCTCCAACTCCCTCCCCACCAGCTCCTCTCTCCACCTGTTCCCCTCCCCAACATCCCCTTCCCCAGATCCCTCCCTCCAGGTTCCTCTCACCTCACTCCCCATCTCTCTTCCCCCACTCCCCTCCCCCTTCCCCCACTCCCCTCCCCCAGATCCCTTACCCTAGATCCCTCCCTCCCTAGATCCCTTACCCTAAATCCCCTCCCCAACCTCCACTCCCCGATCTCCTCCCCCATCTCCCCTCCCTAAAGTCCCCTCTCTGAGCTCCCCCTCCCCCAGCTCCCCTCTCTAAATCCCCTCCCCAAGTTCCCCTCCCTGAGCTCCCTTGCCTAAATCCCCCTCCCCCAGATTTCCTCCCTTGATCCCCTCCCCAAGCTCCTCTCCCATGTCTCCTCCCCATCTCCCCTCCCCCGTCTCCCCTCCCTAGATCCCCTCCCCAAGCTTCCCTCTCCCAGATCCCCTTCCCCAGCTTCCCTCCCCCATCTCCCCTCCCCAGGCTCCCCTCTCCCAGATCTCCTCCTTAGCTCCCCACCTCCAGGTCCCCTCCTTAAGCTACCCTCCCCAAGCTCTTTCCCCCCAGCTTCCTCCTGGGGTTCCCCTCCCCATCTCACCTCCCTTAGCTCACTCTTGGAGCTCCCCTTCCCCATGCTCCCCTCCCCCAGCTCCCTCTTGGAGCGCCCCTCCCCCATACTCCCCTCCCCCAGCCCATTTCTGGAGTTCTCCTCCCCACCTTCCCTCCCCCTTGCTCCCCTCCCCCTGCTTCTTCCTGGAGTTCCCCTCCCCATCCCCCCTCCCCCAGCTCCCTCTTGGAGCTCCCCTCCCCCATGTCTCCTCCCCAGGCTCCCCTCCAGCCCTTTCTTGGGGTTGGAATCTCTTCCATCTCTTGTCTCTCTGAGGGCTGTTGTTGATGAGAGAGCACTGAGCTCTGTCACTTAGACTATCTTTGGGGCAAACAGCTGTTTTTCTTTTTTAATTACCTTTAATAGCTTATATCATAGTGGTTTCAGTTAAGAACTTATAAATAGCAGTGACATGAAAATGCGTATGTGGACCTTTCTCATTAGTATTTAACCTTTTTTTAAATTAAAACTTTTTATTTCTATTTTTTAGAGACAGGGTCTTTGTTGTCCAGGCTGAAGTGCAGTGGTGTAATCATAGCTCACTACAGCCTTGAACTCCTGGGCCAAGCTGTCTTCCCACCTCAGCCTCCCAGGTAGCTGGGACTGCAGGTGTACGCCACCACACCTGACTAATTTTTTTAAATGTGTTTTGAAGAGACGAGATCTCACTGTGTTGTTGAGGCTGGTCTCAAACTTTTGGGCTTAAGTGATCCTCCCACCTTGGCCTCCCAAAGTGCTGGGATTGCAGGTGTGGTGACAGCTGCTGCACCTGGCCCTTTTCTTGCTAATAAAAGGCCCCTTTCTCTGCCTAGTTGGGAGCTGTGGGGGACCTTACAAAGGGGTGGGAAATAAAGCTTTGGTAGCTTTCCATATCGAGTTCTCAAAACAGCCCTAGGAGGGAGGTTTTCCCAGTTGGTGGTTGAGGCCCAAGATTGGAACTGGGAAATTCTGTATTTGAAGCGAGACCTCTAAGGCCAAGTTGATCCTACTCTGCTGCCTTTCTGGAGGCCAGACTAGTAGTACCATTGAATTCGCTGTCTTGGACATACAGGTGTGGGAGCGTGCCTGAGGCCGCCAGGGTGGATTACCAGCAGTGCCAGGGCAGCACCAAGGACTCATGCCAGCTGGTGGCGGGTGCCTCCTGGGATGTTGTGTCATTCTGACCACCACCGAGAGTCCTTCCGTGCCACTGTCAGCAGGTCCCCAATGCCATTGTGACCACTGGGAGACCCTGGGCTGGAGTTGGAGACCTGTGTTCTCATTTAGGGTGGGATGCTGGGCTCTGGGCTTGTCCCCCTAGGTCCCCTTTTAAACTCCTCTTCAGCCACCTTGACGTCACACTCACCTTTCTAGGCACAGAACACCATCCTGCCTCCTAACCTTCCTTGCTACACAAGAAAAGTTGTGTCCTGGTTTAAACTTTGACTGAAACGCATTCACATCCGTGTGTCAATTTGCATTTTCAGGCCTTTTCTCTCTGAATCTCTCCTAGAGAAGAAAATTATGGAATAGTTGGTTGTTTTTCGTTTGGTATCAGGAGAGTTAGGGAGAGGTTTCTCTTTGTTTCCAATGGATCCTGAAGGTGAACTGCCATCACCTCATCTCTAAGAGGTGCTGTAGGGAGAAAATCTGGAGGTAGCAGGATATTTCTCTTTTCTCCCCTCTGTCTAGCCTTAATTAATAGTTTCATCTTTTGGGTCATCTAAAAAGTCAGCTGTGATTCATCCATATCCAATAAATTGCGGGGTCACATGCATTGGTTCTTCCGAGCCACCTGCCTTCTTTTTCTCAGGTTCCCTGGTGGCGCCTCTTCACGTCCTCACACCTCTTCTGTGCCGTCACAGAGGAACACCCCTGGACCTATCCTCTCTACCTTGGCGTATTAGCCCCTGGTCCCTTGATGCTTCTTCCTTCTGGTCCTTGAAGTCTTTTCTGAGCTCCAGCGTCACCGGCGTTGCTGGCCTTTCCGCCCTCCCCTCTCACATGCGCCTTTTCCAGTCCGTCGGGACTACTCCCTGCTCCCTAATCATGCATGTTCCCTCGACCCGTTCCTTTTCACTTGGCTGTAGTCCTCATGGCCAGCTAAAAGTGCTCCCACCCCAGATGTTTGTGATTTCCTTCTCTTCAGAGAAAGCAGGGAGCCCCTGGCGTCCCTCTCTGTGACAGGTGCCACATCCGCCTGTGTTGCAGGTCTGTGTGCCCTTGTCACATCCCTAACTGCTCTCACGTCCCGTAGGGACGGCCTCATTTCTCTGCCTTCGTGTAGCATTTAAACAGTTTAAATGGCCGGGCGCGGTGGCTCACATCTCTAATCCCAGCACTTTGGAAGGCGGAGGCAGGACAGATCTCTGGAGCTCAGGAGTTTGAGACCAGCCTGGCCAATATGGTGAAACCCCCTTTCTACTAAAAATACAAAAATTAGCCGGGCTTGGTGGTGAACACCTGTAATCTCAGCTACTTGGGAGGCTGAGGCAGGAGAATCGCTCGAACCCGGGAGGTTGCAGCGTGCCAAGTTCACGCCACTGCACTCCAGCCTGGGCAACAGAGCGAGACTCTGTCTCAAAATAAGTAAATACAGGTTAACTGTTCAAATGGATTAACCTTTGACCCTGCAGTAAATTCCAGACATGTAGGAGAAACAGCCAGGTGTAGAGGGAAAGCAGTGGGGTTCTGAGTCAGGCAGACCTAGGTTTGGCATCTGGCTCCTGTACTGGTGGCTGAGTTCCTTTACCTTTGTGTGTTCCTACACCTCCATGGGTCTCAGTTGTTCCACCTACAAAACAGAGATGACACTGTGACCTTTGAGGGTTGTGGAGTAGTTGTGTGATGTTCCTTGCCCAGGCCAGGCGCAGTGGCTTACGCCTGTAATCGCAATACTTTGGGAGGCCAAAGTGAGTGGATTGCTTGAGCCCAGGAGTTCGGGACCAGCCTACACAACATGGCAAAACCCCATCTCCGCAAAAAAATAGAAAAATTAGCTGGGCATGGTGGTGCATGCCTGTAGTCCCAGCTACTCAAGAGGTTGAGGTAGGAGAATCAGTTGAACCCAGGAGGTCGAGAATGCAGTGAGCTGAGATTATGCCGCTGCACTCCATCCTGGGTGACAGAGCGAGACCCTGTCTCGAAGAAAAGTTCCTTGCCCAGAATTAGGTCCACAGTGGGCTTGGTTGCTGTGCTTGGTCTTCACAAGGTATTGCTGACGTGCGGTGTTAGTTCATGGCACAGGAGAATTAGAGGGGCCGACTCCTGCAGGTACTGCGGCCAGGCCTGGGAGGGCGCCCACCGTGGATGCTCTTTGACTCGGAGCAGCCTTCCTGCTTTACCCGGCTACATTACTATAAGATGCAAATAAGAATACAGACTTGGAGGAAGCAATATTGTAACTCAGACAGTTTTTCTGCAGGCCTTCTGGGAAGTGTCTCAAGAACTGATCATCTCACACCCGGCATGCAGATGATTGCAGCAGAGCAGGATGGATCCAGTTCCCTTGCTCTCCCCTGCCTTCCGCATGTGCAGGCTGCTGCTGGCCGCTCCCAGTCCCTCTTTGGAATCTGTGCTGTTCAGACTGTGGGAACTGGTGAGCAGATGGCCCTGCTGGCAGCAGCTCCTGGCTCCTTTGCCATCCTGGGAGCCGGCTCAGTCTGGCATGAGACATAAGTAGTTGTGGGCCAGGTAGGACACTGGGGAGATAATATTGTCCCCAGGGTGTGGATCGGGAGTGAAGATTTTTTTTTTTTAATCCAGCATTTCCAAGTCAAGTGCGGGAACATGGTCATTAGAATTATTATAATTTGGTGATTCGTGATTGCCTGCCCTAGCAAAGGTATGGGCCAGAGCGAGTGGCAGGATATTGTCTCTTCTGTTTTACTGTTTTTCTGTGGTAAACTGTGAACTCCCTGACTCCTCTCCCTTTCTGTCCACACTCCCTTCTCCTTTTGGTCTCCACCTGGAAGTCTCCCAGGGACCCCATTCTCCTTACAGCCTTCTGAAGTGTGGTTTTGCCTTCTCCCCTACAGTGTCTGAGTGGATGGGGGTTGGCATGTCATTGTCCTGCAGACCATACTTCCCCTCTTGATTGAATATCCTTAGTTTTGCAGCTGTCCACCCTCTGGGGTTCCTCCCTGCCCTTAGCGGTCCATCTTAGCCTGGGCTTTATTGTCTTTGTTGCTAGTCTGTCCAGTTAAGTCCTGCCAAGAGGTGTCATGCACCCAGTGCATCCAAATTCTGTGTCTGTGCTGGAGAGGGACATGTTCGTAGGTTACTGTATCAGTCATCGCTTGCTGCATAACAAGTTACCACTAACTTAACAGTTAAATAGTATATATATATTTTTAATTTTGTTTCTTTTTAATTTGAGGTGGAGTTTTGCTCTCGTCCAGGCCGGAGTGCAATGGCACAATCTCAGCTCACCGTAGCCTCTGCCTCCTGGGTTCAAGCAATTCTCCTGCCTCAGCCTCTCGAGTGTCTGGGATTACAGGCACATACCACCATGCCTGGCCAATTTTGTATTTTTAGTAGAGACAGGGTTTCTCCATGTTGGGCAGGCTGGTCTCAAACTCCTGACCTCCAGTGATCTGCCTGCCTTGGCCTCCCAAAGTGCTGGGATTACAGGCATGAGTCACCACGCCACCACGCCTGGCAACCACCGCACCCAGCCCAAATTTATTATCTCACAGCTTCCATGGGTCAGGAATCTGGACACGGTATAGCTGGGTTCTCTGGGAACTCACAAGGCTTGCTGGCCAGGGCTGGGGTCTCATCTGAACCCCAGGGTCTTCTTTTAAGCTCACATGGTTCTTGGCTGAATTTATTTATTTATTTTTTTTCCGCTCTGTCGCCCAGTAGAGTGCAGTGGTGCAATCTCGGCTCACTGCAACCTCTGCCTCTGGGGTTCGATTAATTCTGTCTCAGCCTCCCGAGTAGCTGGGACTACAGGTGTACCCAGCAAATTTTTGTATTTTTAGTAGAGACGGGGTTTCACTATATTGGTCAGGCTGGTCTCGAACTCCTGACTTCAGGTGATCCACCCGCCTCAGCCTCCCAAAGTGCTGGGATTACAGGTGTGAGCCACCATGCCTGGCCTAAATTCATTTTCTTGCAGCTGTAGAGAATTCATGGTGCTTGCTTCTTCAAAGCCAACAGTAGAGTCTGCCTCTGTAGGGTCTTATGACAGATTGTTATCACCAGAATGACTGTCTCATCGCCTTTAATAGTGCAGCCTAATTAAGGGAACAGCTCTCCCGTCTTGTTCTCTTGTCCCTCCCACATTCAAAGAGAAAGGCTCACTTGGGTGCATGCATCTGGCAGAATTCTGCCCACCAGTCAATCTGTGTGTATTCTAGGGATGCCCCCAGTCTAACAGAGAACACATGTAAACAAAGAGGTTTCCATTCAGTGTTACAGATGTGCCTAGTTTTGGGATGATAAGGGGTGCCTGGTGCTCATGGGAAGAGACCAGGAACATGGGGAGCAAGCCTTACAGAGTTTGACACCACCGTGGTGAACGCTGGTCCCCTCCGCTCAGCACCCACATGCTTGTTCATGCTCTGAGGCTTAGTGTCTCTTGGATTTGCCCCCACCTTGAATATGTTGGCCTTAAAAATAACCACCCATGTTGATTCTGTTTTGTTTTTCCCACAGCTTTGGACTTAGGGAGAGATGGGCGTGGGTTTGGCTTCTATATCTGTCCTTTGTCACCTCACTAGGCTATTATATGATCTTGGGCAGGCCTTAGTTTCAAATGGCCAATATAGTATGCAGCTTGTAGGGTGGTTGTCAGAATTAAATGTGCTCATGACGTGAACCCTTTCTCCCATAGTAGACATTCAACAAATGCCCCCTGCCCGTATTTCCTTCATGGTAACAGCTTCTGTTGAAAGTGATTCATGTCTTCCTTTTTCTTCTCACAGGCATTTTTCTCTCCTTAGTGTTTCCTTGGCGTTTTGTGCTTGCTCTGTAGTATATGTACTTAGGTACAGAAATGTTTCCTGTAATGCAGGACTGGCTGCATAACTTGTGGAGCCCAGTGCAAAATGAACATGGTAGAGCCCCTTGTAAAAACGTCATTAAGAGGTTGGGCGCAGTGGCTCATGCCTGTAATCCTAGCACTTTGGGAGGCCGAGGAGGGTGGATCACCTGAGGTCAGGAGTTTGAGACCATCCTGGGCAACATGGTGAAACCCTGTCTCTACTAAAAATACAAAAATTAGCCAAGTGTGGTGGCACGTGCCTGTAATCCCAGCTACTCGGGAGGCTAAGGCAGGAGAATCACTGGAACCCTGGAGGCAGAGGTTGCAGTGAGCTGAGATCACACCACTGCACTCCAGCCTGGGCAGCTGAGTGAGAATCTGTCTCAAAACAAACAAGCAAACAACAACAAACATTATTAAGAATTTCAAGATGGCATGAGCAGAGTGTTAAACTAAGCGCGGGGCCCTTCTGAGCACATATGAAGAAGCTGGCCTTGCCCACTAGACTGTGAGCCACCCTAGGGGCAGGGCCTGCCTGACCTCCTGCCTCACAGCGCCCAGTTTGCCCTGGATAGGCCCTGGAGGTCTTGTAAATTGAGTATTGTTTCCTGTTGAGCAACTAAAAGTTGTCTTGGACGTTCAGGAAACAAAGGACAGAGAGATTCTTCCCACCATTGCCTCCGTTGCAGTTTTGTAATATCGGTGCTGTTAGATCAGTCTCAGTACCCCTCTGTCCTCATCTGTCTGCTTGTGAGCTGTTCATTCAACAAACATTTATTGAGCTCCTACTGTGCGCCAAGCCCTGTTTTAGGGGCTGGGAATATAGCAGCAAACAAAATAAAGATTCCTGCACTGGAAGCTGACATTCTGTTGAGGGAGACAAGACAGTAAGTAAAATAAACAAGCACAATAATCGTATGTTGGTAAGTGCCCAGGCAAAAAAAAAATAAAGCAGGGATGGTGGAGAGAAAAGGGAACACCCATACTCCACTCTGTGAATTGCCTTGTGTGCATTATTTCATTTAATCTTTGTGAAAACCCTGTAAGGACATTTAAATTCCCATTCCCTGGATGAGAAGACTAAGCCCCAGAGAGGTCAGTGGCCTGTTTTTATTTAGTAGAAAACCGTTGAGCTGAGGCCCTCATACTCCATGTCTCATTGACTCCAAAACCTGTGCTCTTCACCCCAAAATCCAAGTGCTGTCTTTCCTTTTCCTCCTCCCTATGCGTCAGAACGCACACTGGGAGACAGAATGGAGTTTATCAGAAGAACCAGGCTTTGCAGCCCATTCTTCCTGCTTGAGCCATTAGCAGCACACTATGTGCTTGGGCAAGTCCCGTCACCTCCCTGAGCTCTACTTAAAGCAGGGATTGTCATGTATCCCCTTCATGTGCTGCAGCCCGGAGAGCATCCGGGTGGTAATGAGGCCAGCTTCTGCCGGCTGCAGGCTCTGGGCTTGGAACTTTCTGCACTTGCTATCATCTTGTTGTCACAAGCCTGCAACGTGGGACTCTCCTCATTTTAGGAAACCAGTTCCACGAGGCTGGTGGGAGGCCTGAGCCAGGGTTTGAATGCAGGCTGCTGTGATTCAGGGACCTGAGTCCTGCCCCCACCCGTGTGGCCTTATAGACAGTGGCCTCCCATTGACTCCCACTTTTAAACATTGGGGCATATAGACTTATCATTCTGGGGCCATTGTGCTGTTTGGTTGTTCCTTTTGGTTTAACTCGGGTTTTATTTCTGCAGTTTGTTGGAACATTTGGTTTGAAAATCAGAATTTGCCTTCAATTTTTTTTTCTCTCTCTCTCTCTTTTTTTCTTTTTGAGACAGGGTCTTGCTCTGTTGCCCAGACTGGAGTACAGTGGCATGACTACAGCTCACTGCAGCCCTAACCTCCTGGGCTCAATTGGTCCTCCCACCTCAGCCTCCCAAGTAGCTGGGACCACAGGTGCACACCACCATGCCTGGTTAATTTTTGTATTTTTCGTAGAGACGGGGTCTCACTATGCTGCCCAGGCTGATCTTGAACTCCTGGACTCAAGCAATCTGCCCACATCGGCCTCCCAAAGTGCTGGAATTATAGATGTGAGCCACTGTGCCTGGCCATATGTATATGTATTTTTTTGAGACGGAGTCTCACTCTGTCACCAGGCTAGAGCTATGGCACAATCTCGGCTCACTGCAACCTCTACCTCCGGGGTTCCGGTGATTCTCCTGCCTCAGCCTCCCAAGTAGCTGGGATTACAACCATGCGCCACCACCCCCAGCTAATTTTTTGTATTTTTAGTAGAGACGGGGTTTCACCATGTTGGCCAGGTTGGTCTCGAACTCCTGACCTCAGGTGATCCACTCGCCTCGGCCTCTCAAAGTGCTGGGATTACAGGCGTGAGCCACCGCGCCCGGCCCTATATATATTTTTTAATTAGAAAACTCATTCTAGAATGGGGACAAACGAGGACAGAGACGTGAAGAGTTAATTCTGTCAGAACTTAATTAAACTTTTCATTAAGGTTAACGTAAAACGAGTTTTGCTCAGAGTCTAGTAGGTTTCATTAAACTTTTGAAATATCAGTACTTAGACTTCAAAAGAGTGCCTCGGGGCCCTGGTCTCCTTCCTGTGCACTTAGCACATCGCAGGAGCGTGCGCACATGCGTGTACACACCAGGAATGTGCATGCAAGCTCAGCTCGTAGGTAGCAGTGTTACCAGCGGTTATCTTCATGATAAATGGGACAAAGCTGTGAGACAGAGTCAGAAAACCTTGGGTCTGTCTTGAGATGTGTCATCTGCTGTGCAGGCTAAGGCACGCCTCTTCACTTCTCTGGGTCCCTGTCTCCCACTGTGTAAAGTGAAAAGACAAGATCAGATAATGGCCTCCAAATTTAAGAATGAGAGTCCTCAGAGCCACCCATCTAGATCTGTGTTTATATTGTGCTGCTCATCATTTGCTGTGTATTTGTAACTGACTATCACGAGTTTTATTCCCACAGTGAGAGCAAGGTCATGCGCTTGTGGGGGTCTAGCTGGGTCAGGGCTATGGTCTGACCCTGCGATGGAGAAAACCAGTCTGGCTACCAAGAGGAAGTGATCCTCTGCTGGGACTCACCTCCTCCTCCGCAGAGCTTAGCCTGCCGCGTCTGCCCGCAGGAGCAGAGCCACACACAAAGCAGTGTCCGTTTAGAAAGAGAGTACTCACATCTTTAGAACTCATCTTTGGCATTCATTGTTCTGTGGTCAGATCTCTGGATTTACAGCTTATTAGAAAATTCCTGAGATGAGGAGGACATCCAGACGGGTTGTGCTGCTTCAAGGAAGGCTGAAAATGAAAAAACAGGATTAATCAAAATAGGATTAATCAAAATCCAGGGGAGCCATTTTCTTCTTTTTTTCTTTTCTTTTCTTTTCTTCTTTTTTTTTTTTTGAGACGGAGTCTCACTCTGTCACCCAGGCTGGAGTGCAGTGGCATGATCTCGGCTCACTGCAGCCTCTACCTCCTGGGTTCAAGCGATTCTCCTGCCTCAGCCTCCTGAGTAGCTAGGACTATTGGCGTGCACCTACATGCCTGGCTAAGTTTTTGTATTTTTAGCAGAGATGGGGTTTCACCATGTTGGCCAGGTTGGTCTTGAACCCCTGACCTCAAGCAATCCAACCACCTCGGCCTCCCGAAGTGCTGGGATTACAGGCATGAGCCACTGCACCTAGCCCCTGAGAGGAGCCATTTTCAAAGCTAACTGGACGATTGGGCTGGAGGGTGTGGGGGCTTCTGCTTTGTGGGTGTAGTCAGTGTCGGGATGCAGGGGGATGTGCTGATGATGAGGAAGCCACGCTGGCCAGCCTGCGGTGTGGGGGCAGAATTGCAGTGAGATGCAAGAGACTGCCGCATAAATGAGTACATGCTGGGAGAGCCTGCGTGTGGCCAGAGCGAGGCCTCTGGACGGGACATCAGCCTTGCCGCTTAGCTCACTTGCGTGTCTGATCCTGGGCCCGCCACCTGTGTTTCACCTCTCAGAGGCCTCCAGAGGGTCTTGTTCTGTGTACGGTGTCTGGCCCTGGTCCGTACCCACTAGCCGTCATTTTTGGTGCCAGCCCTTCCTGCCACACTTGTTCCCCTCCAAAGACCAATGTTAAGCAAGTGACACCTAAGAGGAAAAACCCAGCCTTGATCTGTTTTCCCGCAAGTTCCTTTGAAACCTGTGCCAGGCTTTTATCTGGGAAACATCATTCTTGAGTGCCTTTACTTTTACAGTTTTTTTTTTTCTTTCTTTTCTTGAATGGTTAGTTTTGAAGCTATTTTTAAAAAGACTTTGTTTCAGAGAAGGCTGTTCAGAGGTCCTGTGTTCGGCAATGCCTGGTCTCTCCCTGTGCCCACAGAAGTCATTCCTGGTCCAGGGCTGGCACGAACTTGCCAAGAGTCCTCGAGGCGTGTTTCCCCAAATCTGGGCTCAGTCAGAATTCCCACAGGAAGGGGCCATCAGTGTGGTCTGGAAAGAGCCAGGCTGGCTGCAGCATCTGGAAATCACTTGTCACTTCCCAGATGACCAAGCCCACCCGTGCCACGCTGTATCTGTTGCAGCTGGGAGTCTAGGAGTGACTCTTTCGGTCTGGAGTCAAGGCCACTGACCTGTCGGCTGCCCCTACAGCAAGAAGGCTCCCTAAGGAACCTACCTCCCAGGCCTTGGGGACTCCTCCTGAGCAGGCCCCACCTCGCGAGGTGGAAGGGAGAAGAACCTGTTGTGAAACAATGTGGTAATGGGGGTGGTTTTTACTTAGCTATTGGCTTTATCCATTCAGCTGATGTGTATTTAGTGCCTATATATGGGTTCTTTGCCAAATACCAGGGATTCCGTGTGACGTGAAAAAGAGTCCTTATCCCCCAGGGGTAACATGTATTGTATCTACAGTAGTGCCTTCCAAAAAGGGTTTGAAGCACCCTACAACATTCATAGAGAGCAATAGAATTTAACATTAGTGAGAAAATCGGGACATTAAGAAAGCAGAAGAAAATAAGATGAAGTAAAGGGAAAGTTTGTACATGGAATACATGGCATAGCATTGGTATGGTTACCAGAATTTGGCCACAGATCTGACTTGGAGCTTCCTGGTAGTCAAAGCAAAGAGAGAAACAACATCAATCTCTTGATTCATGGTGTCCTGAAAACACCAGCAGATCAGTTCTTCAGAAGAACTCTTCCTGATAGATACCTGTGGGTGTTCACAAGGAAGCCCAGCATAATGGGTGGACAAACAAGATGTCTTAACAGGGAGAGCTGATGCTGCATGCCTATCCCACCAATTACCCTGGGTATTTGTGGTCTTAAGAGGTGAGGTCAGCAGCAGTGCTTGGTGCTAGAGCTGCTGGCCGCCCCAGCACTGAGACAGGATGCTGAGTCACATCCTGCAGGGCTGTGGTATCCTGGCTTCGCGTGCCCTTCACAATGGGAGGCCTGCATGGGCAGGTCGGCCTCTGCTGTTCCAAACGTGTGGTCTCCAAGCAGGAAAATGCTAAAATTAGATCTTACATGGTCCAGAGCCATGTATGTGAGAGGCCCTCAAAACCTGGACACACACAGACCAGGAGGACCTGGGAGAGCACAGCCCTTCATCGTTCTCTTCTGCTCTGGGCACGAAACAGGGCCACTTCTGTTCTGGAAAACACGAAGAGGGAAAACAGTGCTGAGGCAGGGAAGGTCTTGCTTGGTGAGGGTGAAACTATGCAAGAGATGAAAGGGGAAAGTCGTGAGATACGACCGTACCAGTGATCAGTAGAATCATCTGAAGCTTTTATCACCTACTGATAAAAATTATAGGTAATGTTTTACCAAAATCAATTTAAATGGAGATTTAAAAAAAGAACTTTAAAAAATTTGGCTGGTTGTGGTGGCTCATGCGTATAATCCCAGCACTCTGGGAGGCTGAAGTGGGAGGATCTCTTGAGCCCAGGAGTTCAGTACCAGTCCTGGCAGCATAGTGAGACTCTGTCTCTACATAAAATTAAAAAATTAGCCAGGGGTGGCGGCACATACCTGCAGTCCCAGCTACTCGGGTGGTTGAGGTGGAAAGATCGCTTGAGCCTGGGAGGTGGAGGCTGTGCTGAGTGAGCCATCATCGCCCCACTGCACTCCAGCCTGGGCAACCGAGTAAGACCGTGTCACAAAGGAAAAAAAAAAAATTGGTAGCTTGAAAACTTGCAACGCTCCCAACACATAGAAATGATTTAATACTCAAGGTCATGGATACCTGAGATACTCTGACTTGGTCATTACACATTCTATGCATGTAACAAATACATGTCTTCCATAAATGTGTAAAATACTACGTCGATAAAAAATTCTCATTAATTTTGAAGTAATTTCCAACTTACATAAGAATTGCAAGTACAGTGAAAAGAACTTTTTTTTTTTTTTTTTTAACCATTTGAAAGTAATTTGTCAACCCGCTACTCCGTTACCCTTGGAATACAGGCCAGGGCATTCTCCCACAGAACCGCAACACAGCCATCCACGCAGGACACTGACTCTGATGCATTCCCACCGTCTAGTCCTCTAACCCCATTCAAGAGTCACCGTATGTCCCAGTGTTGTCCTTCGTAACAAAAGGATCCTTGCAAAAGGACTGCCATTGCATCTAGATGTCCTGTCTCTTGGCTCTCCTGCAGTCTGGAACATTCCTCAGTCTTTCTTTGACTCTTGTGGCCTGGATTTTTTTTTTTTCTTTGAGTCAGAATCTCACTCTGTTGCCCATGCTGGAGTGCAGCAGTGATATCTCGGCTCACTGCAACCTCCACCTCCCGGGTTCAAGCGATTCTTGTGCCTCAGCCTCCTGAGTAGCTGGGATTACAGGCGCGCTCTACCACGCTCGGCTAATTTTTGTGTTTTTAGTAGAGAACGGGGTGTTGGCATGTTGGCCAGGCTGGTCTCGAACCCCTGACCTCAAGTGATCCGCCCACCTTAGCCTCCCAAAATGCTGGGATTACAGGCATGAGCCACCGCAGTTGACTATGACCTGGACATGTTTGTGCCTGGGATTGTCAGTTTGCAGAGTGTCCCTCAGTGTGAGTGTGTCTGATGTTCCTGTGTGATTCCACAGGGCGTGCATATTTGGCCGGAACAGCATCCAAGGGATGCTGCATCCTCTTTGAATCCCATAAGGTGGCACGTGATTTCCTTTTGTCCCACTGTAGTGACATTCACTTTGGTCACTAAGGTGGGTTTTACCAGGCTTTTCCACTGTACAGTTATTCTTTTCCCCTTCAACATTCAGAAGCATTTCTTGAAGAGATACTTTAAAATTATGTTAATATCCTGTCTGCTATCGATGTCTGTTTCAATTATTTGCATTTTTCTGTTTTATTCAGTGGTTTATAATCTGATTCTTAAATTGTTGACATTCATGCTCGGATTGTCCTTGTGGACAATTTGGGCCAATGGGATCTCATCCAGGCTGGCTTCTGTGTCCCTTTGACATGTCCACAGCATTCTTTAAGTGCTTCCTTGCTTTCTGGCAACAGATGCTCCCTCCCCACCTGTGGAATCAGTCCTTTATCCAAGGGGCCCTGGTTCCTTTTAGTGGAAAATGAAATTCAGGAGCCAAGCTAGGTCTGCTTATTGCTGCTGGGGTGTTGCTAACCACAGGCCTGTCAATGGGCAGAATTAGGGAGCAAGTGTATGTACATGCACTCACACACACACGTGCATCTGTATTTCAATATGTGGAAAACCGTGAGTTCAGACTGACAGCTTCAATTCTGATGCAGCACCTTGGGGTGCATTCTAGTTTTGTCTCTTCCGTATTCATGACTCCCATCGTCCCTAAAATATTAATATTAACATTATTATGTATATCATATAAAATGTATATATTATTTATGTTATAGAATATATATTTAATTATGTTAATATAATTATATTCATTAATTATAAAGGTAATATGTTTATTATATAAATATATTAAAATATTTATTATAAATATAAATATTAATGTTTAATATTTCAGTCCTTGCCTGTGAGCAGTCTCTGTCTCCCTTGCAACCCCTCCCTACATAGATGCCCTTTGCACCCTGCTTGCCAACAGACACCCCAGCTTGGGATCCCACACCCCCTTCCCAACTCAGAAGCCTGCCCTGCCCTTCCCCGCCTAATGGTTTTAGGTCTGAATTGTTGGGAAGAGAAGTGGACTTTTTTTGACACTGTTTTCCAGTGGTGTCAGTTCAGCGGAAAGCCAGTGCCTCACAGCAGAGGTTTCAGAGTTACACTCCTGCTTTCCTCTTCCTGCTTCCCTACTCCTTGATCTCATGAACTTGGGCAAGTGACTTAACCTCCCCGAGCTTCAGTTTTTTGTTGTTTTTTTTTTTTAAGACAGAGTCTCACTCTGTTGCAGTGCTATGGCACAATCTTGGCTCACTGCAACCTCCGCCTCCCGGGTTCGAGCGATTCTTGTGTCTCAGCCTCCCAAGTAGCTGGGATTACAGGAGCACGACACCACGCTCGGCTAATTGAGCCTCAATTTCCGTATGTATAAAACACTGAGAGATGGACACTGAGGAGTAAATGAGTTAACATACCTGATGTGCTTAGCATAGCACTCAACGAAGGTGTTATTGGTGTTACATTTATTGATGTCCACTGTTCTCTGGGCACTGAGAGGGATCCTGAGACAGAGAAGTCATAGCCCTAGCTCTCCAGACACTCAAGGTGATGTGGGGAAACTTAGCTGCTCTTGTGTTGTTTGAAGCACTCAGTTGTCAGGAAGACCTGACCTGACCTCCCCGTGGCTTTAACTCGCGTGTGGCACTGATGCCATGAGTCTTATTTGCCAGGTTCAACCTGTGTGTGGGGAGTGCCCAATGTGCCCAGGGTGCAGAGATGACCAGGGTGAGTTACTCCTGGAATACTGACTTCAGAGAGGAGAACAGCTTGGCCAGTGTATCTGCCAGCACTTACTTTCAGTCTACTGTATGTCAAGCACAAAGGGACATTTAAGAAGCATGTGCATCCTGGCCCTAGCATCCCATTGTGAAGTTAAAATATACTGGCAGGAAGATGGCGTCACCACTAGTTAGTAAATAAGTGGGTCAGGGAACACGATTTGGAAATCAGGGAACTTGAGTTCCTATCACTAAGGATGGTCTTTCCCTCAGTATCCAAGGGGATTGGTTCCAGGATCACCCCCTTTGCCAAGGATAACAAAATCCAGGAATGCTTAAGCACCCGCAGAACCCTCTAATTCAAAGAATTCAGCATCCCTCGAGTACTGTATTTTCTATCGCAGTTGGTTGAATCCACCAATGAGGAACCCCTGCGGATACAGAGGACCGACTGTATGTGACCTTGAGCAAGTGACTTAACTCCAAGCCTCAGTGTTCTCACCTGCACAGTAAGAGGAGGTGCTAGAAGATGTTGAAAGGGAGGAGCTATAGCTTGCAGTGAGGGCCACAAGAGAAAGCTTCCTGGAGAAGGCATGAACACTGGAAGACAGGCGTTATGTGGAGAGGCAGATGGAAGGAAGGAGACCATGAGCTGAGAACCACAGTAGGCTTTATGGGGACAGTGCTATAGCTGGGGATAGAACAGAGAATGTGTAGCATGGAGAACAGGAGAAACAGTGTGAGAGTTAATACAAGGAGGGTTCTTATTTTCAAGTATTGTTTTCTAACTATATTCTCAGCCCCTAAGGCCAGGGCATAGCAGATGAATGAAATTTAGGTTAACGACATATGATGGCTAATTGTGGCAACCGTAGATAGTTAGCACAGAAGTTTGGACTCTAATCAGTAGATGATGTCACATGGCCGAAAGTTCTGGGGCGGGGAAAGAATGTCATGAGAGCAGTGGTTAGGGGCTGCGCAGGGTGGGCGAGAGGCCAGGGGGGTCCTGTCCTGATTCTTCTCACCAGGCCAAAAGCTTCCGGAGCCCTGCTGTCCTATACCACGGTTGATAGCCTCATGGGGCTAATTAAACTTAAATTTAAATTAATTAAAATGAAATAAAATGACAAACCCAGTTTCTTGGTCACACTTACTGCATCTTAACTGTTCAGTCGACACATCTGGCCAGTGGCTCCCATACTAGACAGCATGGGTAGAGAACACACACGAATGTTCTCAACAGCCCTGGCCTTCAGGGACATTCAGAATATGCAGCACAGAGCTGGGTGCCCCGTGGGGCTGCTTGGATGTCACCTGGCTCACGGGGGTGAGGAGGGCAGAACTGGGGTGGTGCCTGAGAGACCTGGAAGGAGGGGCCTCTGACAAAGTTAGGACTTGGTGACAAATGACTGTGGTATGGGGCTGCATACCAAAGACAGGGCTGAGAACCTGGGACAGTCAGGATAATCTCTTCTCGGAATTTTTGAGCTGTCTCAGAAACATTTCCTTCATGTGCCTGTTATTTCTGGCGTGCTCGGCTGTCTTTGCTGCCATAGCATTTCCCACACGGTGCAGCCTTTATACCTTCTGCCCTCACGAAGGGGCTTAGATCCTGGTGGAGCAGATGATGCTTGGAGGAAGATGCATTAGCTCTAGCTTCCGTGGGGCCTGCGGGCTCTTGGGGTCATGAGGGAACTATCTTAAGATTTGCTAAACCAAGCCAAGACACATCACTTGCTGTCTGTCTTAGGGAAAAAAAAAGAAAGCTTGCTTTTGCGAGCTTGCTGGTCGGTTCAGCTGCTTGCCACTACCCGTTGGTTTGAAGGAGAGTTGGGTAGCTGGCTCAGAGAATGTCTCTTACTGTCTGAAATACTTTTGGACATTCTTTCTCTCTGAGAGAAGCCTACGCCTTCTAGCCAAACAATACATGTTCCAGCAGCAAAGATATTTGTAATGAGCCCTGCCAGCATTCCTTGTCTGTGACCCCTTTCCCTAAGTATAACACCCTGCAGAGCTGGAATTTTTCTATGTTCAGCATTATGTGTTTAGGGGGGTACAATCTGGGAACTCCAGTTGACAGTTGTGTCCCTAAAGTTACTTCTTTTCTTAGGCTCTGAAGAGCGACGTTTGGAACGAGGCCCTGCCATGTTGCACTGCAAAGCGCACAGTGAAGAACGAGACCTTGGCCCAACTTGGGGTCTTTGTGACTTTTAAACATGAGTTCCAAATGAGGGAAGAACCTGTGGGAGAACCATGGAAAGAATTTTCCATCCCACTTGCAGTCTTTAGCTAATCTCTCTTCAAATGGTGAATTTTCGATCTCCTTTACATCTTTATCAACTTCACTTTGCTAGGCCTGGGGTTCTGAATCCATCCAGAGCTTCACTGAGAGTGGTTTTGAGGTCAGTTGATCAGCTTTCCATGTTGCCGCTATTGCTGCAGGTCAGATGGTCCTGCTCTCTGACCTATGGATTCTTCAGGAAGAGCACCAAACTTTCTCAGCCCCATTCTGCCTCTTGTTAGCCAAATGACGACAGACAAGTCATTTATCTTCTCCCAGTCTTGGTTGTTTCATTTTTCTTTTCTTTTTCTTTTTTTTGGGGGTGGGGGAACAGGGTCTCCCTCTGTCACCCAGGCTGGAGTGCTGCAGTGCAATCTTGGCTCACTGCAACCTCTGCCTCCCAGGCTCGAGTGATTTTCCCACCTCAGCCTCCCAAATACCTGCGACTGTAGGTGCACGCTGCCACACCCAGCTAATTTTTGTATTTTTTATAGAGACAGGGTTTTGTCATGTTGCCCAGGCTGGGGTTGTTTCATCAGAGGAATGGGATTGTAAAAATTAAGTGGAAAAATGTAGGGACAAACTATCTGTAAACTAGAAAGCTATTATTTACTTATTTAAAACAGTATGTATTGATTGTATTAGTATACCAGGCATTCAGGTGCTGAGAATTTGTGATGTTGACAGTGCGATGGCTCAACCACAAGCACGAGTTTTGTTTCTTAGGTTTGCACATTCTGAAACTTGAATTTGTGAGTTCACTCAGTGATGATCAAGTTCTGAGAAACCAATTTACGCTAACCAAACTTATAAGGAACTGATGTACAAAGCAGAATTTATAAATTGAGGTTTATGAACCCATAGAGGGGCCTTTTACGACAGAGGCCAAATCCTCCTGGGTTCACAATAAGGTACATTTGGCATAATCATCTTACTCTTCTGCCCGTTACGCCCCTCTGTTTACTGATCTTTCAGGGCCTCACGGGCCTCATTTCTTCCAGAGAGGCCTCCCTGAACCCCTGTGTGTATGTGCATCTGCAGCCCCCAGTGCATCCTTCTACCATGGAACTTGCTGCCTTATATCGAAGTTACTGTCCTGTGCCTGTCTGGCCCTCTAGTGTCACTCCAGACTGGGTGTGGAGTGGGTGGAAACCGTGTGTTTCACTTCTAAATTCCCAGGCCTTAGCACTGACCGGACACAATAGACACTTAGCAAATACTTGTTGATCAAAACGGAATTAACAGAGCCTCCTTTTTGGAATGCTCATTGGCACCCATCTTTCTGTGCTGACAACATTACATTAGTTCCTTTTTCTCCTAGAATTACCATCAAGTTGGCTGGACAATTGACAGTCCCCGTAATCACCATGCAGAGTGGGTTACCATTTTGAGGGTTAGTTCTATCTAGGGAAAAGCGATTCCATTTGTCTCAGCCTGTCCCATCAATCTGGGACCCTTTACAGGGCCTCTTCTTCAGGCTCATATTCTCTACTTTTTTTTGAGATACAGCATCAGAAATCCTAAATTTGTACTATTTAAGTAATTCCCTGTTTCCTTAGGCATAAATTAGTGTAATAATGCCTGTCTGGTCTTCCACACAGTTTTGTGAAGATCACATGAGTTGACGTTCACCAGAATGCTTTGTCCACAGCAGAGTTTGTCAAAGGTCTGATCTGAGGCTGGGCTCGGTGGCTCATGGCTGTCACTCCAGCACTTTGGGAGGCCAAGGCAGAACAATCGCTTGACCTCAGGAGTTGGAGATGAGCCTGGGCAACATAGCGAGACCCCCTGTCTGTTTCACAAAACACAGGTCTGATCTGTTTGTGCTATCACTGTCATTTCGTATTGTCATGATGCAGCATCTCCCTTAGAGGGCAAGAACATTCAGGTCTCTGAAAGTGTGTAGTAGAAGACTAGCGTCTCTTTTACTGCTTCCAAAGAGAGTATTATTTTGTTTCTGACCCTAGCATGACCTCCCTTTATTGCACCTAATCATGTCACCCACCTTCTGAGAGCACCATGCCTTTTTGTTGATGTTACCTTTTACCAGCAGAAAACATTGACGTGTGCCTATGTGAGAGGCATCTTTATGAAACCCATGGAGAGGCCTGTTTTCTCTGTGTCTTCTGATGTTATTTGTTTGTGTGTGTGTGTGTGTTTGTTTTTGAGACAGTCTCACTCTGTCACCCAGGCTGGAGTGCAGTGGGAACTCCAGGATCACAATCTGCGCTCAATGCAGCCTCAACCTCCGGGGTACGAGTGATTCTCATGCCTCAGCTTCCCAAGAAGCTGGGACTACAGGTACGCGCCACCATGCCTGGCTAATTTTTGTGTTTTTAGTAGAGACCGAGTTTCACCATGTTTTCCAGGCTGGTCTTGAACTGACCTCAAGTGATCCACTCACCTTGGCCTCCCAAAGTGCCAGGATTACAGGCATGAGCCACCATGCCCGGCCATGATGTTATTTGATTCTGAGGTTTTTAAAGCTTGGCTGTGCATCAGAAGCACCCCCTGGAACTTTTTGGAGACAAGGTTTGCCTCCCAGGCTGGAGTGCAGTGGTGTGGTCACAGCTGGCTGTAGCCTTGACCTCACCAGGCTTAAGTGATTCTCTCACCTCAGCCTCCTGAGCAGCTGGGACTACAGGCACACACCACCACACCTAGCTAATTTTATTTTTATTTTTTGTAGAGACGGGATCTTGTTATGTTGCCCGGGTTAATCTTGAACTCCAGGGCTCAACTGATTCTCCCATTTCGACCTCCCAAAGTGCTGTGAGCCACCATGCCCAGCCCCCTGGAACTTTTAAAAACTGGATGCCCAGGACTCCTCACAGCCCTTCCGAATTAGACTCTGCTGAGGCTGGACCTGGGCATGAATGTGTTTTGGAAGTTTGATAGGTTGTTTCAGTGAATGACCAGAGTTGGAATTCGGGGGCATTTGGGTGATATTCTATACTGTGATGTTTCTATACCTACTATTTTTGTTCTTCAAGAAATGTTTCTATGCAGCAGGGCAGACACCCAGATCACCAGCACATATGCTCATTCCTTAAAGAGGGTGGCTATCTTTGCCCTTATCAGTGCTTGGGCTGGCTTGGCAGTGCTCCACACTCTGCAAATGTTTGGCTGTTTGGATGAATGAACAGAACCCTGTAAGGGAATTCCAGGGGTTAATTCCAGGGATTAATCAGATTATATATGGTAGAATGTAAATTGGAACCCAGAAATATGAATTCCCAGACCATTGTTTTTACTTTTGTTCCCCCCCACCCAAGACAGTGTCTCGCTTTATCACCTAGGCTGGAGTGCAGTGGTGTGATCTTGACTCACTGCAACCTCCGCCTCCCGGGTTCAAGTGATTCTCTGCCTCAGCCTCCTGAGTAGCTGGGATTACAGGCATGCACCACCACACCTGGCTAATTTTTGTATTTTTAGTAGAGACAGAATTTCACCATATTGACCATGCTGGTCTCGAACTCCTGATCTCAAATGATCCGCCCATCTCAGCCTCCCAAAGTGCTGGGATTACAGGCATGCACACCCCCCCACCCCCAGTTTTTACTTTTCTTAAACCTTGAAGTGCAGCAGTCACCATGGGCGTTGTCCATGCTATCCCTGGAGATTCTATTTTGGAATCATTGACGGGCTTCCTTCATTTGTCGTATGGAGAAAATACCTTACCCTGCAGAACTGCCAGAGTTCGATGACGTGGGATAGCTAAGTACCTCCTACAGCCTCGGCCACGTGGGAGATGCTCGGTAAACAATAGTCCTGTTGATGAGAAACCTACCTTCAAAACGACCTCTTGGTCAGCATGGCTGTGCGGTTTACAGAACTCCCGAGCCTCTGTGCAGTGCAGAAGGGCCGAAGGATGTGTCCTGTCCCCCAACTGTGATGGCGGTGGTGGTAGGATAAGGCTGTGGGTCCCTGCGCTTCTGATTTCTACTTGGGCAGGTGGAAGAACCCCAGCACAGTCTCGTCTTCCTGGAGTTCTGTTTGCTTGAATGGTTCCTTCTCTCTCTTTCCCACGCATGATGCATTCACATGCTGGGAAGAAGGACGGAAGATATGATCCACATTCTGACTTCTCTCAGTGCTTTAGTGGCTTTGCCGTTAGGCACCTGGGCAGGCGTGAGCAGAAGTGACCGCGGCATAATGGCTCTGATTTTCACCCTGGATGAGAACAGCATTCCAGGGGTTAAGCAGGTGGGTATGAGGCAGATAGATGTGAGTCCAGCCCCATCTTGTAGAGATACGTGCTCCTAGGCAAGCTAGGGTTTCCTTACCTGCAAAACCAGAATCATGGTAATGTGTGTTTCACTTAATCCATAGGGAGGATCGCTTGGTCACTTGTGAGCTGAGGAAAGAGAAGCTCATACTCAGTGCCGCTTCCTTCAGGAATTGTTCCGGAAGTCACCAGTTAAATGCTCCCTCCTCCCTCTTGTAAACCCTAGCCAAGCCCCTTTCTTAGGGTACTTATTCCATTCCCTCCTGCATCATGGTTATTCACATCCTGAATTTATTTCTCTTGCTGAAAGAAGCGCTAAAAACACAGCTCTTGACTGACTTGTGCCTGGAGGGTTTGGGATCACGCCTCCACCCTTTAGGACCTTTGCAGCCTGACCTGCCCTGGGCTACGTGCGTATCCCAGTGCTCCTCATAGGTGTACATGTGGTCCCCTCTACCTGGCGTGTCCCCTCAGGTAGCTGTTAGCACGACTGAAGAATTTTCAGGATGTAACAGTGCTTTGAGTACACAGAATAACTGACTGCGGCAGCTGCCCACATCACCGTCACCATTGGGTGAATGGATGCTGATTTGAAAGAAAGAGTCATCCTTCAGAATGTTGATTTGAATCGGAAGGGGGTCTTGTTGCTTGGGGTTGGTTCCTTGGGGGCCAGCTGTTTGCCCTCACAATGTCGAATGCACACCCTGGCGCTTGTTTCTCCGGCCTACAGAAAAGCCCGTAGGAGTACAGTGATTAGAGGAACCTCAGCTGTTTTGCTGAATGGCCCTCTTTCATCAGGATATGCTGGGACAAGGGCCTTTTTCAGCCAAAATATCAGAGGAAGACAAGAGTTCCACAAGAGCCATTTGCTCTTCGGTAGGACTCCGAGGAGGAGTCGGCTCCCCAGCCCTTGTGGAAGCACTCGGCAGCCTCCCCGCTTTTCCTGATCTCCGTAGGGAGCAGATGGCCGGAGCTCCGAGGGCAGTTGTAGGGGGCGTTAGAGATGTGAGCACTGCAGCCACAAACCTCTTGTATTTTACTGACTTCTGCATCTTCCTTCAGCCAACCCACTACTTCTGCTGTCCAGAGGTTTCCAGCTCAAATTAGTACGTATGACCACCCTGATTTCTGTTTTCCTGCCATGGCTTAGTTTCTGGATGACACTGGCTGTTTATATTCTGGGGGCCTGCGGTTTTTTGAGGAGCATTGATTGAGGTTTTTGTCTGTCTTCAATGCTTTGGAGAAACTTTAATCTTATGAAGCTTCCCGAATGGCAGTAATCAGTGTCCGAGAACAGATCTGTGTGGTGGAGATAAAAGCGTTCTGGTTGGTGGGTAGAGAGGGCAGTGGCTTTTTTTTATCCCTCATACAGCGGTGGAGGAGAATGTTTCCGTTTTGTGTGTCTGCGTCTGACCTTTTGTAACTTTGGTCACTCCTTTTAGGACACTCAGGTCTTTTGTGAGAAGGGTGATTTCTGCGTGGCTGGGATGGATGGCTTGTGGGTTTGGGCTTCCTGGCCCCGGGCACCTGGTAAAGTTGAGCGTGCCATCACCAATGTGGATTTCTTCATGGACTTCCCCAGTGGGGCACTTTGAGAGTCTGATGAATTGGGAGCCTGTGCCTCTCGGGGTCAGAAGCTGTGGCCGTCAGATTAAGTATTCAGATCAGCCGCGCAGAGGGCGCATGAGGCTCTGGGCCCAGAGTGAGCTCAGAAGAGAAGCCGGGAAGCCGGGTCACAGAGACTTTCTGCATCTTGTTTTCCTAAATCCTGTGACTGACCACACTCTGCGGCCTCCCACCCCACCCCCCGCCCCAAGAGTCATGTCGCGTGGTTTCCTCTGGCTGTATCCCCTTACTGTATTTGCAGGACGCAGGGTGATCTCACAGCCTCAGGATAAGGCGCTGCTGCTTGGGCTTCCCTGCAGCTTCCAGTCTTGCTTTTTACAGTAAACGCCCGTTACTTGTTTGTCATGGGGGAACAGAGGCAGAGTGTTCCAGGGCCCCAGTCAATGCTGTCCCGACTTCATGCGTAGAGCAGGAGGCCCTGATTCTTATCAGTGTAGGAACACGGAGGAGGAACAGCTGGCCTTGTAAGTGATCACAGAGTGAAACCAGCCTAGTCTGTTGGATTGTTCCTTTTTTTCCAAAGGAAATATAAGGGAAACCAAGGGGAACTTTTGCCTGTGGTTTCCAAGGCAAAGGTCATCGTTAATGGTTGGCTGTTTCCAGCGTGCTTGGGTTTCTGGTCAGTATGAATTTTTTTTTTTTTTTTAATCTTATGAACAAAAGCAGTTGATGTTGTCTCGAAAAGATTTTCCCAGCTGCTTCGATGAACTGACGGTTGTTTTAGGTTTCATGAGTTTGGAACCTGTCGCATAGCTCTTTCAGATTTTGACGAGAATAAATAGTAAGTGATCTGTGTCTAAGAACAGTTCTGAAAACATACTGAGCTGTGAGATTCTAAGGAAGGAGAGAGTGACAAGCTTTGTGGGTGGAAAGGGTTAGGTGATTCTGCAGCCTGTGAAATGAGATCGTCCAGATGGATGCTAAAGAGCTTTTTGCTTCCTATGAGTGAGGGTGAGACAGCAAAGAAAGGCTACTTCTCGTTTCTTTCATTATTTATAATCCTGGGCTCGTCAACACTTGAACCTTGCAGCACAAATATACGACTGTGAGAGGGTGGAAAGGATGACTCGGCAGTGCATCTGCAGTAGCAGACGAAATACTGTCAGATGTCAAGTGTTGGTGTCACAAGATACCGAAAGCCAATTGCCTGGAATTCAAAGGACTGAACAAGAAGGCAGAAAGAACTAAGTTTTCTTATTTAATATTTGAGCAGTCACTATTTTTAGCATGAGCATTTAGCCAGAAAAACTAACAAATTTTATTGTGGACTTTATATCATAGGACATAACAGTCTTCCTGATTTCAGGAGCTGCTGATTGGAAATGCTAGTTCATGTGGCATTTTCTTGGCACCCAGAGTCATACTCCAGACTTTGCTGAGTTTTTTATTCCAGAATTCAAACGTTTAACTACTAACATTAGATGTCTGGGGCAAAGGTGATCTTGCTTTCTTATATTACAGAAAACATCTTCGTCTTTCTGTTGGGAATTGATTTACTTAATTTCAAGGTTCTCTTTAATTAGAAGACTGCTTTTTTGTGGGGATTTTTCCTTCAAATCATGTATATGTTCATTGGTTGCTCAAGAGAGAAGTTTTTATAGTTGCCTACAATTTGAACTGTGACCTCCTTTTACAAAATTATTAAGATTAGAATGTTCCTTTTAAATTATATAGTATGTGTTTTATATTATTTTGAGAATCAAACAAAAATAGATGTTTTTAAAGGTTAATATATGTTTAATATAGAACATTTGGAAAATAGTAAATAGAAGATAATCTATTCCTCCTCCTCCCCCACCTCCTGCAAAGACGATGTTAATAATTTTGTTGTATTTTATGCATAATTTTGAGAGTTGATGGTATTTTTGAACAATTGATAGTAATTCATAGCTGAGGCATTCTTTTTTTATGTCTTATTTTTTGCAAAAGCCAGCCTTGGCAGCCAAGTCATCAAAGTGAAATTAAAAATAAAAACTTTTGATGTACGACAGGGTCTCACAGCGTTGCCCAGGCTGGTCTCAAACTCCTGGGCTCAAATGATCCTCCCACCTCAGCCTCCTAAATAAAAATTTTTTAATTGTAATTTTTAAAGTTATAGGTTAGATATGTGTTATTGCTAGCTAAAATAACAAAGACCAAAGATTCATTCTGCTGAGAAATTCATTGGGCCAACTTGAGGTTTTCCACAAGCATAGTGGACAGGGCAACCTTGACTAAGTTAAATCACAAGTCAGTAACCACCCTCCTTTTCTTTTCTTTCTTTCTTTTTTTTTTGACGTGGTCTCATTCTGTCACCCAGGCTGGAGTGCAGTGGTGCGATCTTGGCTCACAACAACCTCCACCCCCGGGACTCAAGCAAGCGATTCTCCTGCCTTAGCCTTCTGAGCAGCTGGGATTACAGGCATGCGCCACCATGCCTGGCTCATTTTTGCATTTGTAGTAGAGACTGGGTTTTACCATGTTGGCCAGACTGGTCTCGAACACCTGACCTCAAGTGATCCACCTGCCTCGGCCTCCCAAAGTGCTGGGATTACAGGCTTGGGCCACCCTGCCTGTCCCTACTTTTCTTAAAATGCAAACAACTAGTGAAAGTGTAATTTCATCTTGTATTTCATAAAGGGAAGTCACCAAGAAACAATGGGGTTGTTAAAAGCCAGAGTTAGAAGCAGAGATCAACAGCAAGAGCATGAGAATTCACAAAGTAGACCACCCTCTCCTAATCAGGGAATTGTTCTCTATTCTTAGAAAATGTTATGGCCGGGCGCGGTCACGCCTGTAATCCCAGCACTCTGGGAGGCCAAAGCAGGCAGATCGCTTGAGGTCAGGAGTTTGAGACCAGCCTGGCCAACATGGTGAAACCTCGTCTCTACTAATAATACAAGAATTGACTGGGCATGGTGGCACATACCTGTAATCTCAGCTGCTGGGGAGGCTGAGACATGAGAATCGCTTGAACCCAGGAGGCAGAGGTTGCAGTGAGTTGAGATCACACCACTGCACTCCAGCCTGGATGACAGAGTGAAACTGTGTCTCAAAAAAAAAAAAAAAAAAAGAAGAAGAAGAAAGAAGAAAATGTTATATTACAGTGAGATCCCTGTCCAGTATTCTGCAGAAAGGGGCCCTGGAACCTACAGAGAACTTTGGGTGTTGTCACAGAAGCATTGTTTTGTCACGAAAATTCTCCAGCACTAAGCTTTTAGCAAAAGCAAGGTTTGAAAAGAGTACTACGTGGAATTATTATAAAAGCAGTTTCATCCTATTTGCATTTTACATGCCATTTGTCCACGCTAAAGCTTTTTCCCCTGCAGTAATTCTTTGTCCATTTTCCTGTCTGAATTCCAGTCTAACTGTGCTTTGGTCTTATCCTTCCCAGCTTAAGCGAGAGCTTTTTCATGGTGAAAGGCGCAGCCCTCTTCTTACAACAGGGAAGCAGCCCTCAAGGCCAGCGGAGTCTTCAGCACCCCCACAAGCATGCAGGTGAGGGCTCTAAGTTGATACTCTTACATTGGAGCTGCTTTTCTGGACAGCAGAGGAAACTTCAATTGTTGGTGATATTGCTGAGTTTGCAGGCCTTAGAAATAGTGGAGAACGCAGGTTTGCAATGACCAGTGCAGGCAGAGGCTCAGATGCTCTTTCTTAAGCACGCCACGCACATTTTCCAACCTTTTATGTCATGTCTGTCTGCGTCAGGAGTAAGGTCATCTGCATCCTGCTGGGATGCGAAGATTTCCTCTCTGTAGTTTATCAGTTAACTGCAGGCTGTAAGTGACTTTTTAACAAATGCGCCAAAATGAATTATAACCAGATGTCGTCCACTTGAAAATAACCATCTGTAGTGCTGTATACCTAATCTTGGGATGGATTTCTCCAAGCATTTGAAAAACACTCATTTGGAGAATTTCTTGAAGGGCCTTTGGCTCCAACTCTGAGATAGACACTATAGTAGGAAGTCTTGATTCTGTAATAGTTTGTTTTTAGGAAGTGGACAGAAGTAATAGAGTGAGGATCAAACTGAGTTTAAATAAGAAATGCTTACTAAGTAATAAGACTGGTTTTCTTAGGAGACTTGACTCAGAACTGAAGGCAGTTAGAAAGAGGAATTCAAGAAATGCAGGCCGGGCACGGTGGCTCATGCCTGTAATCCCAGCACTTTGGGAGGCCAAGACAGGCGGATCACGAGGTCAGGAGATCAAGACCATCCTGGCTAACATGGTGAAACCCTGTCTCTAGTAAAAATACAAAAAAACTAGCCGGGTGCGGTGGTGGGCGCCTGTAGTCCCAGCTACTCAGGAGGCTGAGACAGGAGAATGGTGTGGACCTGGGAGGCGGAGCTTGCAGTGAGCCGAAATTGCACCACTGCACTCCAGCCTGGGTGACAGAGCGAGACTCCGTCTCAAAAAAAAAAAAAAAAAAAAAGAAACGCTTGCATGGCCCTGCATGGTGTCTCACACCTGTAATCCCAGTGCTTTGGGAGGCTGAAGTGGGAGGATCGCTTGAGCCCAGGAGTTTGAGGCTGCAATGAGCTAGGATCACGCCACTGCCCTCCAGCCTGGGTGACAGAGAGAGGCTCTGTTTCTTAAAAACAATAACAACAAAAAACACTTATGGCCAGGCACGGTGGCTCTCGCCTGTAATTCCAGCACTTTGGGAGGCCAAGGTGAGCAGATCTCGCTTGAGCCAAGGAGTTCAGACCAGCCTGAACAACACAGTGAAACCCTATCTCTGCAAAAAATACAAAAATTAGCTGGGCGTGGTGGCGCGTACCTGTAATCCCAGCAAGGTGGGGAGCTGAGGTGGGAGGACTGCTTGAGCCCAGGAGGTCGAGGCTGACGCGTCACCACACCCAGCTAGTTTTTTGTGGGTGTGTGTGTAGATGAGGTCTCACTGTGTTGCTCACTGTATTGCTCAGTGAGCCATGATTGCGCCACTGCACTCCAGCCTGGGTGACAAAATAAAAGACCCTATCTTAAAAAGAAAGAAAGAAAAAAATGCTTCCATGTAGGTGAATCTTTGTCGTAGATGGCCAGCATCTCGGCATTTCTTGGGGAGGCAGTGCATGATTGCATGTCTGTGAGCTGAGAAGGCCTTTACCTTTCAGAGCAGCAGCAGGTGAAACCAACCCATCACTGTGGCCAGTTTTCTTGTTACCTATGATCGTTGTGTTCATTTAACCTCAAGTCATTCAGCTTCATTTTAGATCTGAGTGCTCAGGTTAGAATTCTGCACCATACAATTTATAGCAAACACCAAGGCTCAGTCAGTATTTTCACATACTGATGTTGATAATATTTAGGTCTGTTTTAACAAAGAAAATAACTGTCCTGTATAAGTAGGCAGTGTGGTTTGTGGGAATAGTATTTGTTTTGAAACCAGACAGACCTGTGTTCCAATCCTAGTTCTCCAACTTACTAAGCTGTCATAGGTCGACTTCTAAGCCTCAGTTTCCTAGTCTTTACAATGGGCATCAAATACTGGTACCTCAGACAATATGGAAATTTAGAGTTATGCGTGTAACATACCTGCCTTTAGTAGGCGCTGTATATATATATATGGGTAACTATCATTGTTATTACGATGACTTCTAGTACGATACAGCTATAAGCAGACCCTTCATTCTTTTTTTTTTTTTTTTAATTATATGAAAAGTATTTTAGAGATGGATCTCATTACCTTGCCCAGGCTGGTGTGTAGTGGCCTGACCATAGTTCACTGCAGCCTGAACCTCCTGGGCTCAAGTGATCTTCCAGCCTCAGCTTCCTGAATAGCTGGGACCATGGATGCGCATCACCACACCCAGCTAGTTGTGTGTGTGTGTGTGTGTGTGTGTGTGTGTGTGTGTGTATGAGGTCTATGTTGCTCAGGATGGTCTCCAACTCCTTGCCTCAAGCCATCCCCCCACCTCAGCCTCTCAAAGCATTGGGATTATAGGTTTGAGGCTCCATACTCAGCCAGATTCTTCATTCTTGAATTTGCTAATTATTCTGCCCTCTTAGAAATGTAGCTGTTGTTCATGTTTTAACTGTAACACATACAACAAAGCAAATGCTCAAGCTCTGGTCACTAAGTGTCATATACCTCCTTCCTATAATCCAAAGACTAGAAGGGTAGGATGCAAGCCACCGGCTGGCTGACTCTTAAGCCCTGAGGTCTGGAGTGGACGATGAGGTCAGAAGGCAGAGGGGCCTACCAGCTATCCACAGTTGGTCTGTAAATGACCTTGGGACAGGCACAGACTAGACTTACATTAGTTCCTTTTTTTTCCCTAGAATTACCATTACCATCAAGTCTCATGAATGTACCAGAGTCCCCCCAGTAACCACCGTGCAGAGCTGAGTACAATTGAGGGTTAATTCTGTCCATGGAAAAGTAGTTCAGTTTGTTTCAGCCAGTCCGGTCAATTTGAGACCCTTTCTAGGGCTTGTATTCTCTGATTTTTTTGTGTGTGGATGTCAGACTGGGGTTTGGATTTCTGTCTGTCAGCAATTCCATATCTCAGCAAACAATCCCACTGAAAGAAGTTTATCTGTGTGGAAAATGTCCCTTTCATTTAGGCATTTATCAGACAGGGGTTTGTTTTTGCTTTCCCCAGCACAGTTCTGTGACTCAGGTGGATGGCGGGGTGCCAGGCAGGTGAAGAACCTCTCATGGTCGCTGTGTTGCGTTGGTGACATGATGGGTGGAGGAAGGGAGTGGGGAGCTCTATGGCTTTTTTTAATGTGAACCCTTATCTCCAAATCACTCATCATACGACGCAGGGCCAACATAGGGTGTTATACACTGTCGAATTGTATAACTGGAGAGGACAGATAAGAGGGGCATGGTTCTTTTCTTTTTTACATTTTATTTATTGTGGAAAGAATGCTTAATTGGGCCGGGTTTGGTAGCTCATGCCTATATTCCCAGCACTTTGGGAGGCTGAAGTGGGAGGATCATTTGAGCCCAGGAGTTCGAGACCAGCCTGGGCAACATGGCAAAATCCTATCTCTATTGGAAAAAAAAAAAAAAAAAAAACGCTTAACATGAGATCTACCCTCCTGACTAGAGGCACAAATTTCTAATGACCCAATTCCTCTCTGAGACAGGAAGTGCAATTTGGACATCATCTGTCATTGTCCCTTAAAATGAAAAAGATGCTTTTGCAAAAGGAACACAGTGTTTTCTTTTGGAGCATTTGAGTGTGTAAGCATTACTGATCCTTTTGGGGTTATAATTGTGATGTATAGGGTAATTTTTTTGTTTCCTTTGTAGAGACAGGGTCTCATCATGTTGCCCAGGGTGGTCTCACACTCCTGGGCTCCAGCGATCCTCCTGCCTTGGCCTCCCAGGTAGCTGGGACTAACTACAGATGTGAACGAACCAGAAAGCCCAGCTAATTTTTTTACTTTTCTGTAAAGATGGGGTCTTGCCATGTTGCCCAGGCTGATCTTGAATGCCTGGCCTCAAGTCCAGCCTTGGCCTCCCAAAGCACTGGGATTACAGGTGTGAGCCACCACACTAGGCTGATATTAGCATCTTTACAGATGAACCTTTCTTCAGAAAGAAATCCTTTCAGATATAAAGAAAAATGTATAAGCTAGAGAAAAAAGCAACCTTGGAGTCGCATCTGCTATTTTAATTAATTATGCACCTCCCTTACAATTTTCCCCTCCGTGAAAGTGTGCCCTTCTGACAGGGTCTCCTGCTTCGCGCGAGACTCACGGCCAGTAAGAGACTTTCCTCACTGCACTCCAGGGACACCTCCTGAACCCTGGGGCAGCTCAGAGAAGTTCAGAAGCCACCCCTGGATTACTGCCTGTTTTACATAGTGAAGAAAAAAGAGTACATAATTTTTAGCAAGAAAAGAGAAAATGACAGGTTGTTGTCTATTCAAATTATTTCTCTGGGCAACCAGCATACAGCTGCTGTCTGTAGAGTCACTTAAACATTTCCCCTCCTGGTTATGGAAATAATATCTGCCTCCAGTGGAAAATGCAGAAATTTGAAATGCGGCCCGGGGTGGGGTAGCCCATGCCTATAATCCCAGCACTTTGGGAGGCTGAGGCGTGCAGATCACTTGAGGTCAGGAGTTCAAGACCAGCCTGGCCGACATGGTGAAACCCTGTCTATACTATAAATACAAAAATTAGCTGGGTGTGGTGATGGACGCCTGTAATCCCAGCTACTTGGGAGGCTGAGGCAGAAGAATTGCTTGAATCCAGGAGGCAGAGGTTGCAGTGAGCCAAGATTGCACCACGGCACTCCAGCCTGGGCGACAGTGCAAGACTCTGTCTCAAAAAATAAAAATAAAAATAAAAAAAAGGAAGAAGAAGTTGTTTGAAGAGGAAACATGATGCTCTGTCCTTTTTCTCTAATGATGAACTCCTAGCAAATGCCTTACTTCCAGCCACAGCTGTCATTTCTAGGCACCCCAACCTGCCGAGTAACATTGCCGTGGATGAAATAACAGTTTTCTCTAGGCTCTCCTGTATTTTCCACATTTTGTATTTGGAAACCTATATTGTATGTATTTCAGGAAATAAGAACAACTTTTAATAACATGACAGTAAGCTCCATGTCACCCATCCGCATCACACAGTATTCAGAGTGGTGTAAGAGAAATAGAGACTTGAAGTTTTTGTGGTGATTCTTCTGTGGTGTAGGTAGACAAATTTTAACTTCTCAATCTTTTTCCAGGCCCTCAAAATCAGCCTTTCAGAGGTTTGTTTCCTAGAAAGTAGGTAGGAGACCTTTTAAACCTTTCTTTATTGCTCCACCAGGTGACCTGCCTCAGCATCTTCAGGTGATGATCAACCTTCTGCGTTGTGAAGACAGAATCAAGCTGGTAAGAAGCGGTGAGAATGTCAAATTTAAAAAAAATTTTTTTTTTTTTTTAGTTTTTGTGAGATGAGGGTCTTGCTCTGTTGCCCAGGCTGGAGTGCAGTGGCATGATCCTAGCTCACTACAGCCTCAAACTCCTGGGTTCAAGCAATCCTCCCACCTCCTCCTCCAGGGTAGCTGGGACTACAAGTGTGTACCACCCTGCCTAATTTTTAAAAAATTCTGTGGATGTGGGGTCTTGCTGTTTTGCCAGGCTGGTCTTGAACTCCTGGCCTCAAACAATTCTCCTGTCTCCGCCTCGCAGAGTCCTGGGGTTATAGGTGTAAACCACCGTGCCCAGCCAGCACGTTTTAATTTTTAATTGTGAAACTTGGTGGGGAACCGTTCATGAATGATAGGGGGGAAAGCTTTTACATTACAACAAATTCTCCTCAAATTGTTCACTAAAGCCAAAGCCAGGTTGACTCCTCAGTACCCCAGAGAGGCCGGAGGAGGGATGAAACAGGTCTCCACACCGGTTAAATAAGCTAAATAAGAACTTTCTTTGGATTTCATGTGTTCACTGATTTCTTGCATTTTGGGTGTCTCCTCTGAGCCAGGCAGCATCCCTGGTGTTACAGAGAGAAACGAGGCCTGGTTCCTGCTGTCAAGAACTTCCTCTTTGTGTGTTTTTGTTGTTGTTGTTGTTGTTGTTGTTTTTCTTGTTGTTTGAGACGGAATCTCACTCTTGTCGCCCTGGCTGGAGTGTGGTGGTATGATCTTAGCTCACTGCAACCTCCGCCTCCCAGGTTCAAGAGATTCTCGTGCCTCAGTCTCCTGAGTAGCAGGGATTACAGGCTCACGCCATCACGCCTAGCTAATTTTTGTATTTTTAGTAGAGATGGGGTTTTGCCATGTTGGCTAGGCTGGTCTCAAACTCCTGACCTCAAGTGATCTGCCTACCTTTGCCTCCCAAAGTGCTGGGATTACAGGCCTGAGCCACCAGGCCCAGCCAAGAATTTTCTCTTCATTTTTAACTCCTGGAGGGAAAGGTAGAACACTGAAAGTGTTGATCTTGCGTTAGAGATGGGAGGGAGGCACCACCTCCAAAGGCAGGCCAGTGAGAGCATGTCTGCCCTGTTCCAGGCCGTGCGCCTGGAGAGCGCCTGGGCGGACCGGGTCCGGTACATGGTAGTGGTGTACAGCAGCGGGCGCCAGGACACCGAGGAGAATATCTTGCTGGGAGTGGACTTTTCCAGTAAGGAAAGGTGAGTCTGATGAGCTAGGTGTTCCCTTCTGTGTGGGAGGCAAGAGTTGCTGCTAGAAAAAGGTTTCCATGGTCCCATATCCATGTGGGAGAGGGCTGCGTCCTGATGGAGAGCCTGGGGAGTCGACACTGGGAACACTAGGGTGTGCCATTTCAGCTCTGTGTGCCAGGCACCGTGCCAGCTCCAGGCGGTGCTCTCGGAGCTCAGAGTCGATTGAGAGGACAGAAAGTTATGCTGTGCTTAGAGAGGTTTCACGCCAGCTGCTAGAGAGTGGGGCACCTTAGCCAGGACTGCTTCCTGAAGGAGGTGACAACAGTGCCAAACCCAGAAGGCCAAGCCAGAGTCCGCCAACGGAAGCAGGAGACCCTCCCAGGCAGAGGGGCCCGTGGAGAAGTATGGAGATTGATGGGTCTCCTCTCAGACACCTTACCCCATAGTGATACTCCACAGGTTCCCAAGAGGAGTGGGACCTCCACCTTCATGGCAGATCCTAGTCAGAGGCTTGAAGAGTAGCTTGTAATTTCCCACTAACTGGAGGCCAAGTAAGTTAGAGCATTGACTCCATGATGTGTGTGAAATGAGGGTGGGATCCCTCCCCGGGTGGGATCCCTCCCCTGACATCTCAGATAAATGAATGCTGGTGAGATCATTGCAGAACCTGGATTTGTTCAAACTAGATTAGACTCCCTTTATTCATCATTCCTTCGTCGACTCATTCAATAAGCATATGATTTCTTTGCATTCTCCTGTGTATGAGGCAGTGGGCTAGGCCCAGGTAAACAAAGAAGCAACAGCACAGTTCCTGGCCTCAGAGGGCTTCTAAGTGAGCTTGGAAGACAGTCACAACCAGGTAGGAGGGAGAGAGTGACCGAGAGGTGCTGGGGTTTTGTGAGACCACAAGAGGAGGCGGCTATTGAGAGCACCTGGCAGGACCTTTCTGGCAGGAGTGAAGCCTAAGCCGAATCTTAACGGGCAAGTGGGCAGTCAGGCGAGCTCTAGGGTGGAGGCAGAGCCGCGAGGTGCATTTGAAGAGCATTTCAGGCAGAATCAACAGCAGAAACCAGTCAGGGAGGCTGTGAGTGTCATGGTAACAGTACGGTCTTGTCTTGTTCCTGTGAGAGCTTCTGTAAGTCACATGCTAGCAACTGAGACTTGGATGCTTTTTAGAAGGAAATGAATAAAAAAGGGAGGACATTTCTTTTATGACATGCCCCCCACCCCCGCAGTACATAATAAATAGCACTATAAGAAAGTTTCCTGTGACACATGTAGGAGATGGAGTTGGGGCTGGCATCTGTGGCCTTGACCTGGTTGGGAACCTGGGGCTAGAAGAACCTGTAGCATAGGAGGTGTTAGGATGTGAGCGCTAAAGAACCACTTGGAGACTGGAGGGCGTGGTCCATTAGGACAGGGTGCCACCAGGCAGATGCTCTCAGAAATGACCAGAGCCCCATCTATTTGGCCATTATCTGTATGGTTGTGAGGCATAGCGGTGTTTAGTGTTTGACCGTCTTGCAGTTGTAATTGTTCTTCCAATGACTCTCCAGCTTTTCGGAATCTTTCTGAGGCAGGGACTTTCCTCACAAGTGTGGCCTGTTCCAGTAATGCTTTCTGATCCTGAACAGAAATCGGCCTCTTGTGGCCTGTGCCCATTGTCTTGATCCGAACCATGGGAGCGGTGTGGAAGCCCAGTCCTCCTGACTGTAGAGTACAGCACACCTACAAAATGCCTCCGTGGACATCTCATTTAGCCCCTTCATCCCCCTGGGGTGGGTAGTCCTACCTCAGGTTTTACACATGACAGAAGCTTACGAGGCTGCAGTGATTACCCCAGGGTCATCCCAGTAAGTGGCCGGCCTGGGACTTGCGGGCAGGGCTTTTCCTGTCGACCTGCTGAATGAATAGGTCCCACGCATTCTTCCCAGTGGGCCGCAGCTCTCTTCCTATACACCGCCTTGCTCTTCCATTCACTTCTAGGTCTGCTGTGTGTGCATTTGTTAGCTCTTTCTCTGTGCCGGGTGCCCCGCCAGGTGCTGGGGCCACATCAGGGAGCATGGCAGACACGCCTGCAGTCTCACAGAGCTCACAGGCCAGCAGTCATGGGCATGCCTTAGATGCACACACGTGCACTCCCACTCCACTGCCGCCTGGGTGGAGGAGACAGGCCCACGTGCTCATCCGCACCGCCCCCACGGTGCTCTTCCCCCCCACCCTCTTCTCCCTTTGCCTCCCCTTGGCACCCAACTTCCCTCTCCCTGTGGTTCCCTCTCCTGTGGTCCCTCTCCCTGTGGTTCTCTTGCCTCCATTGCATGCTCCTCCCTCAGGTTTGAGTCTCTGTGCCCTCTGAGCAGGAGCCACAGCCCACCTGTGGGCACCGACCCCAAGGCCAGGGCAGGTCTCTGAGGTTGGAGAGGGCAGTCAAGAGGCCACCCAAGGTGAGCAGGGGCCTGACAGGAACCAGAACTAAGCAGTCCTTCCTGTCGCTGGGCCTGATGCAGCTGTCTTCCGTGCCTGGGGAATCCCGGGGGCTGGGAACTGGGCCTTCTCCTGCAGCTACCACATTGCCTGGGCACCAGGCTGTTGTCTTCCTTCCTGGCTTGAAAACAAAGTCCAGGTTCCCACCAGAAGTGTTTGACCTGCTGAGGGAGCAATATACTTGTTTTTTCTAAATTCCTTCCTTGGGATTTTGTTTTTTGATTCCCCCTGCCAAAAAAAAGAAAAAGGAAAAAAAAAGAGACGAGCATTGCCCCCAAAGGGGATCTTCATAAGAGTCCAAGTGCTGTCCAAAAGGCAGTATTGGAATGACGGCTGCTGCACAGGCTCACACACCCTCACTCAGCGTTTTTGTTTATGTTTTTGTTTTTGTTTTTAAGACAGGGTCTCACTCCATCACCCAGGCTGGAGTACAGTGGTGCAATCTGGGCTCACTGCAACCTCTGCCTCCTGAGTTCAAGCGATTCTCCTGCCTCAGCCTCCTGAGTAGCTGGGATTACAGGCATGCGCCACCATGCCTGGATAATTTTTGTATTTTTAGTAGAGACAGGATTTCGCCATGTTAGCCAGGCTGGTCTTGAACTCCTGACCTCAAGTGATCAACCCTCCTCGGCCTCCCAAAGTGCTGGGATTACAATCATGAGCCACCGCACCCGGCCTCCCTCAGAGTCTTATGTCTGCATATGCATCCTGGGGAGACCAGAGCAGCCACGCCACCCTAGGGTTCAATCTTGGATTCTTTTCTCTTCTCTTCTTTTCTCTTCTCTTTTCTTTTTCTCCCTTCCCTCCCCTTTCCCTTCCCCTTCCCCTCCCTTTCCCTTTCCTTTCTCCTTTTCCTTCCCCTCCCCTTCTCCTTCCCTTCCCTTCCCCCTCCCCTTCCCCTTCCCTTCCCCTTCCCCTCCCCTTCCTCTCCCTTTCTCTTTCCTTCTCCTTTTTTTTTTTTTTTTTATGTGGAGACAGGATCTCCCTCTGTCACCCAGGCTAGAGCGGTGAAATCACGGCTCATTGCAGCCTTGACCTCCCAGGCTCAATCATTTCTCCTACCTCAGCCTCCTGAGTTGCTGGGACCACAGGCCCATGCCACCATTCCCTGCTGATTTTTGTAATATATATAATTTTTTTTTTTTTGAGACGGAGTCTCACTCTGTCACCCAGACTGGAGTACAGTGGCGAGATCTCGGCTCACTGCAAGCTCCACCTCCCGGGTTCACGCCATTCTCCCGCCTCAGCCTCCTGAGTAGCTGGGACTACAGGCACCCGCCACTGCGCCCTGCTAATTTTTTGTATTTTTAGTAGAGACGGGGTTTCACTGTGTTAGCCAGGATGGTCTTGATCTCCTGACCTCGTGATCCGCCCGTCTCGGCCTCCCAAAGTGCTGGGATTACAGGCATGAGCCACCTCGCCCGGCCAATATATGTAATTTTTTAAAAAAATCACTATTGCACAGGCTGGTCTCAAACTCCTGGGCTCAAGCAGTCCTCTTTGTCTCCACCTCCCTAAGTGCCAGGATTATAGGTGTGAGCCACCACACCCGAGCAGGATTATGTTTTCAATTCGGATTGGGAACGTTTTGAGTGCCATGAGCATACACCACCGTCCACGCATCAGTGTTTTGCCATCAGGGAAGGACTCCACGATGGAGTCTTGGAACAGATCGGTTTCCTGCCTGGACCGCTAGACCCATCTGGCTTCTCTGTTCCTGCCATACAGTCCCTAGGAACTTGGAGCCTGCTTTCTTCTTCTGCAATTCCTCCCACCCACTTTATCCTTTCGGGTCACTCTTCCTCTAAAGATTCAGTTTCCTTAACTATATATCCCTTTCCTGCTTCCCATATATGCTCCCCAGGTGGAGACAAGAGGACTGCTTGAGCCCAGGAGTTTGAGACCGGCCTGGGCAATATACTGGGACCTTGTCTCTACAAAAAGTTTTTTTTAAAAAAAGCTGGGCATGGTGGCATATGCCTGTGGTCCTAGTTAGGAGGCTGAGGTAGGAGGATTGATTGGGCCCGGAAGGTGGAGGCTGCAGTGAGCTGTGATTACACCACTGTCCTCCAGCCTGGGCAATGGAGCAAGACGCTGGCTCAAAAAAAGAAAAATATGCTTCCCATGGGCCCACCTTCCTTGTGAAAATCTTATTGTTAATCATTGTAGGACTGCTGGAAACACAAAAGGAACAGCTAGGGGATGATAGGAGATGAGGGCAGTTGTTGCAGTCCTGCGTGGTCCCTGTTCCTTGCTCCTGGCTCTAGTTGAAGGTTATGAGCAGAAGTCCCCTGTGGGCTGACCCTCTTGCACATCCATGTCCAAGGGAGGCCGGTCTAGGGATTTAGTTTCCACATGGTTTCATGTGCTCCTTATTTCCTATGGGCAGTCTCATCCCTGCCCCCTTATCCTCCGCCTGTCCTGGGAGGCCCAGCCCCTGGCCTAGGCTTGGCCTTGGCGCCCCCTGTCCTGTGCTCTCTGCAGCTCTCTGTGCTGTACCCACCTCCTTATCAGTCCCTGGCAAGGGTCATCAGTGCTCAGGTTGGGTGTTCTAGACTGCATGTTCCCAGGGCACCATCTGACCTGGCTTCTGCCTATCGGACTTGGGCTCCACAGGGACCCCTTCCTTGCCTCCTCCTGGCACTGACACAGTCACGTGGTCCCTAGAGCTCTGTGAGGCCCAGCATAAATTTTATTTTGCAATACTGTGAGAGAAATACAGTTAGTCCCTCTGGAGTGGGTAGGATGGCAGGGAGGGACCTGAGAATTTGCCCAACCCAAAAGCCTGAGTGTCATTGGCCAGAAGGGCTTGGAACAACCTTCCCCACAGATATAGAAGCATGGGGTTGAGAAAAGTCCTGCATGGGGCAGGGTGCTACCCGGAGGGGAGCTGGGTCTGTGATCCCCAGAGGCCCCATCCACACGGGCACACAAAACATGACCGTGGTGTTGGCAGCAGCAGAGATGGAAGCATGAGATTCCTGAGGTCCGTGGAGCTGGCCCTTGGCACGGTTACAGCGGCTTCTCACAAGCCAACTTTTAAATGCCTAAAGAGTTTTCATCATAATCTGAGGACTCTCCGATGAGCACTTTCTTTCCCTGTTTTTCAGTGGCGCCAGTCTCTGCAGTTATTTGGTCTCATTTCACTGGTAGGATAGGCAAAACAAAACCAGATTAAGCGAGGTTGTAAAACAGCAACCACACTAAAGGCGCAGGTGCAGAGGTTCGAAAGTGAGCTCCGGGAACGGTGTGAGCACACTCCCCTCCTTGCCACCCAGGACAGGCCAGGCCAGGCCGGGGTTGGCCACTGGTGCTTGCCTGTGTACCCCCGAGTACACACGTGGCCTCCGCCAGCAGAACACCAGCCCTGGGCGGCTGCCTCTCTGCTGCAGAGTGGGCATGCGGTCAGCGCACACTGCACCCAAGAGCCTCAGCTGAGCACTTACGGAGTTGTATCCACAGGGCCATCCCAGACCCGTGTCTTCTAGAATTCATCAGTGAACAGTTCCTATGCAGACAGCCTAAGGGCCACTCCCACACGTACATCCAACAGCCCATCCTGGACCAGGTGGTAAGCTGGAAAAGCTGTGCATGTGCGTGGGTAGACACTGACTCCACACATCTTCTCTCCCCCCTCGCAGTAAAAGCTGCACCATTGGGATGGTTCTCCGACTGTGGAGCGACACGAAAATCCACCTTGATGGAGATGGGTAAGGAGGTCTTTAAAAGATTCTCTCACTCTGTAGGCTTTGAAACACGAGCTGGTTCGGGCATCCTTGGATGATCTTTAGCACAGAATGACACATGTGGCGGGAGTGTCACAGCAGGAGAAGTCATATTGCCCTCGAGTGAGCTCCACGAGGGAGGGTATGTTTTGGACGTCCCGTTAGGGAGTTTAGCTCATGAAGTATCAGTGGGAGCGATTACAGGAGATATGCTGCTAGTGTGAAGTTTAAGACAGCGGTAAACCGATATCCATCCACCACCTCAATGGGTTAAGTGAACTCTCACCACACGCCCTCCACAGGGCTCGTCCTGAAAGTTCACGGATGAATGTGGTGCAGCAGGAACTCACCAGCTTTGGGGGTACAAGGAGAGACATACAACTGACAGGCACAACAAGGTTTCAGGTGCCACCCTGGGAGCCACAAAGGAGGAATGAACCAGTTCCACCCAGGTAGGGCAGTCAGGGGATGAGGGCCATCCAGCGTCTGCATGCATTCACTCCCAAGGAGGTGCGTGGGCACAGTGAGGAGTGGGAAGAAACAGAATAGGAAAGTGGCCCAACATGGGGATTCTAAGCAGGTCAGAATTACGTTGCTTCATAGGATGGGAAGAGAAAAATAAAAATTTGATTTGTTGTTTAAGCGATGGGGTTATGGGGATATTTTTCCTTTTTAAAATTTAATATATTTGTATGATTTTTTTTTTTTTCAATGAAGTCTCACTCTGTCACCCTGGGTGGAGTGCAGTGGTGCGATCTCGGCTCACTGCAACCTCCACCTCTGGGGTTCAAGCTATTCTTCTGCCTCAGCCTCCCAGGTAGCTGGGATTACAGGCATCTGCCACCATGCCTGGCTAATTTTTGTAGTTTTAGTAAAGACGGGGCTTCACCATGTTGGCCAGGCTGGTCTTGAACTCTTGACCTCAGGTGATCCATCCTCCTCAGCCTCCCAAAGTGCTGGGATTACAGGCGTGAGCCGCCACCCCTGGCCTGTATTAATTTTTTATATTTTATATTAGTATTTTTAGATTAACACATTTATATTAATGTATTAATAGATATTTTTATATATTGATTATTTTCCGTGCAATCCTATGAATATAGTTTTGATGCAGTTACGAAAAGGAACAGCTGGGCCTGTGGGGCAGGCGGTGGCAGGGAGGCAGGGACCACGTGGGGACATAGAAGAGACGCTCTTGGAGTTCTTCACCTGGCACCCTTTGCCAGGCTTTCAGGTTTTGGTGGAACTTGCATTGCTGGGTTCAAAACAAGCCCTCCTCACCTGAGAATGTGTCTCTTTCTGCCCTTGCCCATGTCTCTGCCGAAGCAGGTTCCATAAAATCCCTCATCAGGCGGCATGAGATGTGCTTGTTCCCAGTGTGCACGGTGGGCCGGCTCCCTCCTCCCAGAGTGATTTCACTCAAGGCGCTGATTTCTCACCACAGATACCTTTCTCTCTGGTTTTTATTCTCAGTGGGTTCAGCGTGAGCACAGCAGGAAGGATGCACATATTTAAGCCTGTGTCTGTCCAGGCCATGTGGTAAGTGTGGTTTTAGGGACTTTTAACTTCCTAGAAATATTTTCTTAGCCGACAGCATGAATAGAAAAACCCCTTCTACCAAGAAGCTCGTTATGTATGTGCATGTTGAAGGGGGCGCAAAATATATGTAACATAAAGTTTATCATTTTCACCATATTTAAAGGCACAATTTTCAGTGGCATTAAGTATATTCACAATGTTTGGGGGGTTGGGTTTCTTGTTTTTTTTTTTTTTGAGACAGGGTCTTGCTCTGTCTCCCAGGCTGGGGTGCAGTGGTGTGATCATGGTTCACTGCAGCCTTGACCTCCCAGGCTCAGGTGATCCTCCCGCCTCAGCCTCCCAAGTAGCTGGGACTACAGTCATGCGCCACCACACCCAGCTAACTTTTGTATTTTTCTTTTAAGAGATGGAGGTCTCACTATGTTGCCCAGGCTTGTCTCAAACTCCTGGCCTCAAACAGCCCTCCCATCTCAGCCTCCCAAAGTGCTGGGATTCCAAGCGTGAGCCACCGTACCTGGCCTCAGCCTATATTTTTGTAAAAAGAAGCAAAATGGGCTGGGCACGGTTGCTTATGACTGTAATCCCAGCACTTTGGAAGACCACGGTGGGCGGATCACCTGAGGTCAGGAGTTTGAGACCAGCCTGGCCAACATGGCAAAACCCTGTCTCTACTAAAAATACAAAAAATAGCCAGGTGTGATGGTGCACACCTGTAGTCCCAGCTACTCAGGAGGCTGAGGCAGGAGAATTACTTGAACCCAGGACATGGAGGTTGCCGTGAGTCGAGATCATGCTCCTGCACTCCAGCCTGGGCGATGGAGTCAGACTCTGTCTCAAAAAAAAAAAAAAAAAAAGAAGAAGAAGTAAAAGAGGGTGACTAAATAAAACATAGATTCTTAATATTGTTTCCCAGTCTGCCTCCCCAAACCTTTTCAGTTAGTTTTTGTATTAAAATGACTTTCTAGAACTTGGTTGCTTAAGAAATGTAAGCATCTAAGCTATTAGAACGTTGATGGGGGGATGGGTGGAAATGTAATTATTTAGAATACAGGCAGATGTCTCTGTTGCATATTAAAGACTTTTTCTTCCAGCTGCTAAGCTTAATTGTGGGTCTTATGTTCAATATGGGTCATATGAACATCTGTTCAGGGTTACCACAGCTTCAGGAACAGTTCTTAATTCTCTGGAGTTAATTGATGGGTTGTGACAAGTAACCCATGAACCACCTGATTGGAAGAGTTATGAAGCAGTTTGTTGTTGTTTGTTTCTGCCCCTCTTTGGAAATGATGTGGGGTGTTCTGGCCACTCTTAGATTCAATCAGTGAATATGTCCCAGGGACTAGCTCTGTGCCCTGGCAGGCTGAATGTTTCAGGCTATGTGCATTCCCCAGCGCCCGTACGTGTAAGTGCGACTCCAAGAGTGAGCCCTTTACAAACCGCCCTTCTTAGCCGGGCATGATGGCTCACGCCTGTAATCCCAGCACTTTGGGAGGCCAAGGCGGGCGGATCACTTAAGGCTGGGAGTTCGAGACCAGCCTGGCCAACATTGTGAGACCCCATCTCTCCTAAAAATACAAAAATTAGCCGGGCGTGGTGGTGGGCGCCTGTGGTCCCAGCTACTCCAGAGGCTGAGGCAGGAGAATTGCTTGAACCTGGGAGGCGGAGATTGCAGTGAGCTGAGAACACGCCACTTCACTCTAGCCTGGGTGACAGAGCGAGACTCTGTCTCAAAAAGAAATAATCAATCAACCAATCAATCATTGCCCTTCCCTTCCCTTGAACCCCTTTGTCAGAGGAGAAAACCCCGCATCTCTTGTGCCTTCCCAGGCCTGACCCTGTCTTCTCCTCACCCCAGGTCTGCCCTACAGGTGCTTCACAAGGCCTGTGAAGTGGCCCGGAGGCACAACTACTTCCCCGGGGGCGTAGCTCTCATCTGGGCCACCTACTATGAGAGCTGCATCAGCTCAGAGCAGAGCTGCATCAACGAGTGGAACGCCATGCAGGACCTGGAGTCCACGCGGCCCGACTCCCCCGCCCTGTTTGTGGACAAGTAAGTGCAGCGCCTCCGGTGTGAGCGCACCCGAGCCCACAGGCACCTGCCTCTCCCCCACCTGCCCTGTGCCCGACCCTGAACCTACACTGGGCCACACCTACTGTGGAGTCCCCTGAGTGAGAGCGCCAGCTTTCTCAGAACCAGCGTTTAAAGCGGGGGTCTATGACAAAGGCCCCTGTCCCGTGCAAAAAAAAAAAAAATTGATGAATTTGGTGAATGCATTTCTGGGGATGGGGTCCATAACTCCCATCGGACTCTCAAAGGAATGTGTGGCCCTTTGTGTTCCCAACTCCTTGCAGAACTCTGTGGTCTGGCCTTTTCTCTTCAGATTACCAGAGACTTAATTCCCAGAGCCTCCCGCTCTGCTCTGAGGAAAATTAGGAATGTGTCCTCTGCTTCCTTGGATCCAAAAACACAACTGCTGAGGGCAGGCTGCCCTAGCAGCAGCCATGGTGAACCACATGACCTGTGTCCTGTGACCTATGACAGCACTGACGTGGAGGGGCCATACTGCCTGAAGTCTAGTTAGGGAGAATGCTGGTCGCCCCTCCCCTCAGGGTCAGGATCCTGCTCCCACAGTGTGGTGTTCCTCCAGGACACTGTATTTTGGGAGTACTATGGATAAACCCCAGCGTGTTCAGAGGGCAGAGACGTGAAGGATGGGAAGCCACATTAGAAGAGGGCCTTGAAATCATGGAGGAAGGATAGTTGCCTTTGAATATTTGAAGATTCCTTATGGGGAAGAAGGATTATCCTGGTGTGTGTATCCCCTAGAGTTAAAACCAGAGCAGGGAAATGCCCAGGTTTTGATTCTGAGGGAGAAGGGGATAGTGGGAGCTGCTGCAGCTGGACTGGGCTGCCTCGAGACAGTGAGGTCCTCTTGCCCGACGTGTTTGAGCAGAGACTCAAGGGCCCAGGGGCCTAGGGATATTGCGCTGGGCATCCCAGGGGCCTAGGGATATTGCGCTGGGCATCCCGGCATCTTGCCCTAAGGAGCGTCTGAGCAAGGAGTGAGTTTCCACACTGTCCTCTTCCCCCCTTGACCTGCTCCCCGTTCTGCTGACTCCCGTGGGAATTCTAGAGCTGCAGCGGGTTTTCTGTGCACCTCTCCCTACTGCCTGAGAACGTGCACACCACAAAGTGTGCTCTCCTTGCCAGGCCGCGTTCTGTTTAGACCCAGGAGCATCTGGCATTCCTGTAACCTCTGACCTCAAGCTTTCTACAACTCCTTGCTCTCCTAAACGTCGTTTCTTTCCAGGCCCACTGAAGGGGAAAGGACCGAGCGCCTCATCAAAGCCAAGCTCCGAAGCATCATGATGAGCCAGGATCTAGAAAATGTGACTTCCAAAGAGGTAAGACAACTCCTCCCTTCACTGCAGGTCAGAGGTCATGCAGCCTTCATGTGTCCTGCTCCCAAAAGTGCAGCAAAAGCAGGCCCAACACCTGGTTGTCTTTACCTGTCCCCGTATTAGCCCCTGGAGGCTTTTTTTCTGCCTTGTTCTACAATCGCAGCAGGCCTTGGAGTCAGACTCCAGTTTGATTCCAGATCTGCCGCTTATCAGCTATGAGACATTGAGCAAATTTCTTGACCCTTGTGAGCCTCACCTATATGACCTTTGGGGAGAATTCCCTGAGATCCGCAGACTGCACCGAGAAACATTGACCTGTTTTAATAACACCTCCTTGTTCTCTCTTCCACTCCCTGTTACCTTGGGTTTTATGGAAGAGATAGCAGACTTATTTTTCCACAGGATGACAGCTGACCTGCAAGCATCAAATTCTAGAATAATTTCTCTCTCCCTTTTTACCTTTTCATGTTTTTTTCTGGATTACTTTTTTTTCCATTGCTTTTTATTTAAAGCATGCAATGAATTATAATAAGAGATTAAACTGGGTGGATCTAAGAGGTTAAAATTGACATTTTAAAAGTTCATATATAATCTCTTTTTTTCTTTTTTTTTTTTTAATTTTTTAAGAGACTTGGTCTTCCTATATTGACCAGGCTGGTCTTGAACTCCTGGCCTCCAAGCGGTCCTCCCACCAAGGCCTCCCAAAGTGCTGGGATTACAGGCGTGAGCCACTCCATCCAGCCCTGTCTTTTAATTAATGAATACATTAAAAAAAATCATATTGTGATATCTTTCCAAGAAAGATAGAACTGATTTTAGATTATTTGATGTATTTGACATTTAATTATACAAGTAAAAGCGCTTTAAACTTGGTAGAAGAGATCTCATGGAAATCAAATTCCTTATTTGAAATAATAGGTTAAGTTTACTTCTAAGCTGAGTAACCTGCATTCCTGCCACCCACGCATGTATGTTGCGTGTGTCTAAATGTATTACCCTGAAAGAGAAAAAAACTACCATTTTTGGAAATAGCCACAGTTTGTATTGTAACTTTAATTCTTTTGAGGCAGACAATTGTTTTCTTTAACAAATCACTTTTCCTAATATTTTCTACTCCACAGATCCGTAATGAATTAGAGAAACAGATGAATTGTAACTTGAAGGAATTCAAGGAATTCATAGACAACGAGATGCTACTTATCTTGGGACAAATGGACAAGCCCTCCCTTATCTTCGATCATCTTTATCTCGTAAGAGGCATGGCCCTGGCAGTATCTGGTTTAGGGGACATAAATCAGACCCTGGTTGTTTGGAGTTTGCAGCAAGTCTGGGAGAAAAACTAGGCAAAAAACTTAAGTTGCCGGAGCCTCCATCCTGGCTGGCAGGAGTGCCCCTCTTTGGCACCTTCTCCGGCCTGCAGCCTGCTGATGTGCTTTTGAGCCAACTGTCTGAGGCGTGGCTCCCGGCTGAGCTGCAGGGAGTCGTTTGGGGGCTATTTGGCCTAGTCAGCTGGCATGTGTTTCAGACTCCCTCAAACCCTTTGTCTTCTTCAGTCACTAACACATAGGCCCCATCCAGTTACTTCCAAGTGGTTTGTGGGCTAAAAAAACCCCAGTTACTAAAGGAAGCATCCTCACCAAACCCCAGAATTATGCCTAGGCATCCTGAGACATGAGACATGAGAAACAACAGGGAGGAGAGATCACAGGGCTGACACGGAGCTCCCACCGAGCTTGTCCAGACAGCTTTTCCATGCACGGCTCCAGGACCGCTGGAAGTCTTCACCCTGGTCCTATAGCTCTGGGTGGGTTGTACTGATTTCTGTGCACCTCCACGGCTAGCTCAGATTATCTTAATGCTGTAAATCTCCATAGAAGGCAACTGGCAGGTTTTCAAAGTCAGAGAGGCTATAGAGGAAGGCACGTTACTAAAATTAGAGAGGCCTAGTGGTGTAATGAAAATCAAGGCCCACCAAGGCCCGGGTTCCCACTCCTCAGCCTCAACAGCTATATGGCTTGGAAGAAGTCACTTTCCCTCTTTTTTTCTTCATCCTATACCCCAAGTGATGACTATGAGGATTAAATAAAATACAAACTGGGCACAGAGGCTTATGCCTATAGTCCCAGCTACTCAGGAGGCTGAGGCGGTTGGATAGCTTTAGCCTAGGAGTTCAAAGCCAGCCTGGGCAACATAGTGAGACCTTGTCTCTAAAAAATATTTTTTTTTGGCCGGGCGCGGTGGCTCAAGCCTGTAATCCCAGCACTTTGGGAGGCCGAGACGGGTGGATCACGAGGTCAGGAGATCGAGACCATCCTGGCTAACACCGTGAAACCCCGTCTCTACTAAAAAATACAAAAAACTAGCCGGACGAGGTGGCGGGCGCCTGTAGTCCCAGCTACTCGGGAGGCTGAGGCAGGAGAATGGCGTAAACCCGGGAGGCGGAGCTTGCAGTGAGCTGAGATCCGGCCACTGCACTCCAGCCTGGGTGATACAGCGAGACTCCGTCTCAAAAAAAAAAAAAATTTTTTTTAGTAAAATAAAACAAAAAATACATATTTAAAGCACCAAGTGCAGTTTCTGTAGGTGCTAATAAATGGTAACCATTGTTAGAGGAGAAAGCGCTTCCTGGGAAAGCTAAGGAAGTAAATTTAGTGCTAGTAAATTTTAGTAAATTTTGTTTTCTGTAGGAAGTAATTAAGAGTTACGTGTATGTCATGATATCTATGTAGATATATAGATGTGTATTTTTAATATATTTCTGTGTAAAAATCTATATAGATTTCATAGGTATTGATTAAAATGTTTGTACATGTGTGGATTTGAAAGCTGTGGGCAGTCGTGGGCACTGATCTCCCTGGAAGTCTTGATTTCCCTGGTCAGAAGGGAACAGAAGGCACCTTCGTCCTGTCTTTCTCCACTAGGTGGCAGTCACAGCAAGAGGACGCTCACAGCTTCAGCGGTGCTCGCGTTATTTTTTTGGTGTGGTTCGGTGCTTTATGTCACTTTTTCCATGAGAGATACTAAAGGAATTTTTATGTTTGGGCCTCACCCTCAAATATGAAAATTCAGCTAGTGTCGCACATTGCCAGCTTTCTCAGGGCCCTGCCACCCCCGGTCCTGAGGGGTCTGCCCTCTTGGGAACTTGGGAAAGGAAGTTTCAAGGAAGACAAAGGTGGATTCTTTTGCTCTTTATGATACTATGTTGTTCGCATTTCCTAAGAGGAAAGTGATAATTTTTTCTTTTGTTTTTTCCCCCCGTTCCATGTCCTTTGAATGCTTGGGAATGGAAGGTTTTTCAATGATACCAATGATGAAAAGTACAAAAATTTAGTACTTTTAAAAGTACTAAATTAAAACATGTTGCAGAAAGTCTGCAAATAGAAATAAATCTAAAGAAGAAAAAAGCATTCCCAATCTCACAAATCTAGAGGTAGTCCCTGTTAACATTTTGGTGTATTTATTTTCCCATCTTCTGTTTTTTGGGGGGTTTTTTAAATGCATATGTAGCTTCTTTAAAAAGAAACAGAGAAGGAAAGGATCATACTGTTTATGTTTATATAGTCCCGTATCCTCCTCTCTTTTTAAATTTTTTTTCCTTACATGGTATTTGCCTGTGTCATTAAATATTCTGCAAAATTTATTTGTTTTAAAGACTCCATCATGAAGATCCAGCCTCATTTATTTTACTCATTTTTTCCCATTGGACGTTTGGGTGGTTTCCACTGGTTTATTACAAATAATTGTAAATATCCTCCTACCTAAATCACTGTGTGAGTTCTGATTATTTCCTCAGGATAACTTTTTGTAAGTGGAATTATTGGGTCAGAGGGTGGGAACTTTTTCAGTATTGCCAAAATACTTCCCAGAAGGTAGAACGGTTCCTGCTTTAATTAGTGGCTTGTGAACATGCCCTTCCCTGGGTGGGAGGTCGCAGGTCATCGCCTTTGCTTACAGGACCCCACTGGACTCTTAGGAAAGGAAATTGGGAGACGGAGAGCAGGTTTTCTTGGACTTGGTGTTTCCCTAAGGCCAAGGGGCCAGTGAGGACGGGGACCCTTCCCTCCCTCCGTCCCTCCCTCCCTTCCTCCCTCCCTCCCTCCCTCCCTCCCTTCCTCCCTTCCTCCCTTCCTCCCTTCCTCCCATGCTGTGAGTACTCACTCAGGAACCTCCTTGAATATCAGCCGCTGGTTCTCTCTGTTCTCTGAGGCCAAGGGGCCATGAAATAAGACCTCACTGCCAGAGCTAGGGCAAACCGTGCATCCCCTGAGCAGCTCTGAGGCTGACATGTGACACTCACAGGAGTTTGTGTGATCTGTCTCCCAGGGCTCTGAATGGAATGCATCCAATCTGGAGGAACTGCAGGGCTCAGGGTGAGTCTCCTCCCCTTGTCTTTCCCTGTCCTTCCAGGCAGCTTAGAAACCCTCCACTCTGCCATGGAGGGGGAGACCTTGGGGCTACCTGCCTGTAACTGCCTGCACCCTGGTCTCTGAAGTGGCTGCCAGGGGTTGATGTGCATAGCTAAACAGATGTGCTTCCAAACACCACGCCCTGAATAATTCATGGAGTTTAGATTGTGCTGAAGTCTCTCGTGATTGTGTGGGTTGAGGAAAACTTAAAATTACACTCTTAATTGCTCTAGGACTGCCCTGGATATTGATTAGGCTCTGTGCTGCCTCCCCCCTGGCCTCCCTGCCCCGCACAGTTGCTGTAAACCCTAGTGTGGATGCAGAGGTCTGCTGGCTGTTTCGTTAGTCAGCAGCTCTGATCCCTGGGCCTCTCTGGGCTCTATCTGAGCTTATGCTTTGGGGCCTGGTGGGAATCTTGCAACTTCACGCTCAGTGTTGGCCAGAAGCATATTCCTGTTGTAGTCTGACAAACACTCAGCAGGGAGGAAAAATGTTTCAATCTAGACCTTCAAGAACAGATGTCTGGACTTTTTTTTTTTTTTTTAATACAGTCACAAAATCACCGTTCTGTGGGCCTGACATAATGACATTCTAGAATTACCACATTTAAAAATCAAGACTAAACAAACCTTAAAATACATCTTTAGAACTACCGGTTAAGATGCATTCTTTCAACAGAAAGTACTCTTAAAACATAAGGCCATACCCTTCTGTGCTTTCGTCTTGCTGGGAATAAATTAATGATTTTCGTAGGTATTTTTTTAAGCGTGTCTAAATATTATGAAACCTATTTGAGATGTTTTCTAACTCCTGACATTATTTTCTTCCAGAAGTAAAAGTATTGATTAAGTTTAGATAACTACAGAACCTGGGTTAGCAGACCCTGTCAAATACTTAATTATCTGTCTTGCCTTTTTTCAAAAAAAGATTTAAGGCAATTCTCAAGGATATAGATAATGGATGGATATAGTCTGCTTTTTAGCTCTTTAAGAGTGAAGACACTGGAATTTTTTTTAAGCCTCTGTATATTCATAATAGTTATGAATAGTTATAAATTTAATACATATATTTAATTTTCCAGAATGCTTTAAACTGAGTTTTCTTTTTATAAGGTCTTTAAAATAATTTGGGTTCTTAGTATAAATATAACAACATTCTCACCATCGAGAGGGCATTTAGAAAATACAAAAAAACACAGCTATTAAGGAAAAACCAAAGTCCCACCACAAACATATGACCCTTGGTTAATGCGTGTTTCCTTTTCTTTTCTCTGCCAGTTTTTTATTACCCTGCTTTTCGTTGCTTCTCATTCTGATTCTCCAAATATTTTTCTTATTTTTTTCTCATTGCAGGGTTGATTACATTTTAAATGTTACCAGAGAAATAGATAATTTTTTTCCTGGCTTATTTGCATATCATAACATCCGAGTCTACGACGAAGAGACCACAGACCTCCTTGCCCACTGGAACGAAGCGTATCATTTTATAAACAAAGCGAAGTAAGTGGGCAGAGAGGCGGGGCTGAGGATGAAACCGACCTGCAGAAGCTGGGAGAGTGGGAACAAACGGGACTGCAGACTCAGGAGTTGGCTGGTGGGAGGGGGGAACTAACAGGACTCCAGACACAGGAGTCGGCTGGTGGGAGGGGGGAACTAACAGGACTCCAGACACAGGAGTCGGCTGGTGGGAGGGGACTTGATGTGGGATGGACCTATGCTGTTAGTCGCAGGACGTCAAGCACCGAAGGAGAAAGGTAGTTGCTCCTCTCCAGGTAGAGTCCCTATTGAGCTTAGGCTCTCCCACCTGTCTTTGATTGTGACACTTGACCCCAGTTGTCATCATCAGCTCTGATTCCAGGCAAGCCCCAGATACCAAGTGGACACTCAGGGACCCCGCCCCTAGGAAGTCACTGAGCCAAAGGAGGGCTAGAGGACAACATGTACGGATGCAGCTTAGAGCTTCTTTGGGACTATCTCCCTAAGAATACGGCCCATCTTCCCTCCCTGAGTTACTGTCGCATGGAACAGGACAGCACATTGGAGGTCATGGCCAGCCCCACTGCCCCTGAGCCCGTCACTGGTTTCACCTATCTCTGGTGCTCATTTTATTCCCCTGCAAAACAGCTCTGTCTTACTGAAGTCAAGAACAGAAAAAGAGAACCCTTTGAGATGCTGTCCAGACAATCACCCTCTTCTGCTTTGTTTCCCTCTGGGTCAAAGCCACATGATGTGTCCTTAACCAAATCTTAGTTCCCTTGTATTCCCAGGAGACAAACTCAAGACTCCCTTGACGGAGACTTCAGACCAGCAGTTAGGAGGAAAAAACCCACTGAGATCTGCAGGAGAATTTCAAGCTTAGGGTATAGGAAACCAGAGCCGGCTCCCACCTGCTGGGTCTGCCTTCTGTACAAATAAAGTTTCGCAGGTGCTGCTCTTACCGGCCTGGCGCTCCCTCACATTCTTGAGCAAGTGATACTTAAAGAAACACTGTCCCCCGGGCCATATCTGGTAAATCAGCCAGGTCTGGGCCAGCACTGCCTCCTTACAAATAACGGGCCAGCCCCATCTCCCACTCCTGGCTTTTCTCTGCGGCTGCCCTCACTCCTGCTCCCTGGCCCTCCTCTCTGAAGAGCATCTCGCTCTCCCCAGGGCCTTGCAGCTTTCAGTTCGCTGACCCCATTTCTCTGCAGTAACTCATTCACTGTCTCCATCTGCTGTAGCAGCTGAGGAGCTCTTGCAAAAATCCTGTTAGCTGCCCACTCTCATCCCAGGGTCCCCTTGCCTATCCCAGCCATGTGAGAAGATTCTCACTTGGTCCTTGAAGGCAGCCAAATGTTGAAGCTCTCCCTACAAACAAAACATGGCCAGGCCAGAACAGATTTCTTTTGATATCCCATTGTATGCTAACTGATTCTGCAGTGGTGGTATTGCCTTTAGAGGGTGTGTGGACAACTGCTCCATAAACAGTAAGATGTAGGAGGATTTCAGCGGTAGATAACTACAGGGTTTTAAAAAATGATTCAGGTAAAACCTGAGAAAATGAAGTTGTTGGAGCTTTTTAACTCCTTCCCCACTGCTTCTCCCCCATCCCTCCTCCCTAACTGCTTCCACCCCTGCAGGAGGAACCATTCCAAGTGCCTGGTGCATTGCAAAATGGGTGTGAGTCGCTCGGCTTCCACAGTCATAGCCTATGCAATGAAGGAATTCGGCTGGCCTCTGGAAAAAGCGTATAACTACGTGAAGCAGAAGCGCAGCATCACCCGTCCCAACGCAGGCTTTATGAGGCAGCTGTCTGAGTATGAAGGCATCTTGGACGCAAGGTAGGTGCCTGCCTGGAGAGAAGGGTTGGCAGGCGGAGCTGGAGCGGCCGGGTGGCCAAGCCAGCCGGGCCTCTGTCGGCAGTAGAGCGTGCTCCCATTCGGCCCGGCAGCCGCTTCCGCAGCCAAAATCCTGCCTCTCAGGGGGAGCCAGTTTGAGAAAAACAACTATTGTTTGGGCTTTGATGAGTGGTTTCCAGGAGGGATCTGTTTTGATTTTCTTGGCACACACATAAAGCTGGTTTTGCTGCCGGAGGGAACGGTGCCTAGGTTCTAAGCCAAGGCCTGGCCTCGTGTGTGGCGTAGGCACGTGTGCATCCCGCTTCCTGGGCGTCTGCTTTGTGCCAAGCCCTGTGCACCGGCTTTGCTACAGGAAAAGCCAAGGACTTGGAGAGGCACAGCAACCAGGTTCCACCACTGATGAGCAGGGCAAGTCAGGGCAAGCTCATCAGTCTTCCTGAGCCTCAGTTCCCTCTTCTGAGTTAAGAATTAATGCCCACCTTAGCCAGGCCTGGTAACAGGCACTTGTAGTCCGAGCAGCTCAGGAAACTGAGATGGGAGGATTGCTTGAGCCCAAGAGTTCGAGGCTGTAGTGAACTGTGATCGTGCTACTGCACTGCAGCCTGCATGACAGAGCGAGACCCTATCTCTTAAACAAAAATGCTTCTTAAAACACTGAGTCAGGGGTGGTGGCTCACGCCTGTAATCCCAGCACTTTGGGAGGCCAAGGCAGGTGGATCGCCTGAGCTCAGGAGTTCAAGACCAGCCTTGCTGATGCAGTATATTTTCTTGACCCCTTTGTGGGACTTCTGACAGGGGTGCCTCATTTACTCAGCCCGCCCCACTCAACCCCTCATGGGAGGGAGCGTACAAGCGAACTAGTGCAAGAACTGGAGGGAGTGAGTGGAGGAACTGGCCTCTTTGGCACTGGCAAGAGTGAACTCTGTGCAGCCCCACGGCAGCGTCCAGGTGCGGGTGCCTGTGACCCCAAGGTCTCAGAGAGTGTGTTATAATATCCTTTCGCTCCGCCGTCTGCAGATAGCAGTGTGTCACCAGCTCAGTGGGCCCTTTGCTTCGTCGTGTGAGGCAGCTGCCTTCTGCCAGCAAGGGCAAAGGGCCAGTGTGACAGCATTTTTGGGTACTCACACCTGGTGTGTCCTGAATTCTTGTCTGGTGCCCAAGAGGAATGAGGTCACATGGGCGAATTGAAGAATGGTGAATGTGGAGAATTGCATTGAGTGATGACAGCGGCCCTCAGCAGAGAGGGGAGCCGGAAAGGGGATGGGAAGGGAAGGTTGCTCTCCCCTGAGGTCAAGCCACCTCTCTGCCTCATCCAGCCTCCATCTTCTGAAATCAAGCTGCCTCTCTCCGGCGTCCAGGCACTTCTTCCTGATGTCCAGCTGCTGCTTCTCTCTCTGCCAGTTGAGTCTGGGGTCTTTATAGGCACAGGATGGGGGCAGAGTGGGCTATAGGTAGTTTTGGAAAAGGCAACATTCAATTGGTAAAAAGACATTATTCAGAAGGAGCCCGTCGGGAAAGAGCAGCACACCGGGATGAGTGTTCTTACTCTGGGACACAGGTTTCAGGCTTTTCGGCTTGAAGGTGGGGTTTTGCCAGGGACCCGCCCCTGTCTGCCTAGAATTTCTCTGCCTCCTGTTGCTGTCATTGGGAACATGCTGAGTCCCTGTCTCTACCAAAAGTACAAAAAAAAATAGCCAGGTGTGGTGGCGTGCACCAGTGGTCCTAGCTGCTTGGGATGCTGAGGTAAGAGGATTGCTTGAGCCCCGGGGGCAGAGATTGCAGTGAGCCGAGATTGTGCTGTTGCACTCCAGCCTGGGTGACAGAACGAGACCCTGTCTGAAAAAGAAAACAAAACAAAACAAAAAACAATGAATGCTCACCTTAATGTGGATGTTAATGGTACAGGTGCTGTGGAAAACAGTATGATGGTTCTTCAGAAAATTAGGGGCCAGGCACAGTGGCTCACACCTGTAATCCCAGCACTTTGGGAGGCCCAGGCAGGTGGATCACCTGAGTTTGGGAGTTCAAGACCAGCCTGACCAACAGGGAGAAACCCCATCTCTTCTAAAAATACAAAATTAACTGGGTATGGTGGCGCACACCTGTAATCCCAGCTACTCAGGAGGCTGAGGCAGGAGAATCGCTTTGAACCCGGGAGGCAGAGGTTGCAGTGAGCCCTGCGCCCATTGCACTCCAGCCTGGGCAACAAGAGTGAAACTTTGTCTAAGGGAAAAAAAAAAAAAAGGAATAGAATTATTATATCATCCAGCAATTTCACTTGTGGAAATATATCCAAAACAATTGAAAGCAGAGTCTCGGAGATATTTGTACAGTAGTGCTTATAGCAACATTATCCACAATAGCCAAAAAGTGGAAGCAGTCCAAGTGTTCATTGATGGATGATGAACAAACAAAATGTGACATATTCATACAGTGGGGCATTACACAGCCTTAAGAAGGAAGGAAAGTCTGACAGGCTACAACAGGCATGAGCCTTCATGACATTGTGCTAAGTGAAATAAGCCAATCACAAAAAGAGAACTACTGTATGTTTCCATGCATATGAGCTACTTAGTCAAAGTCATAGAGACAGAGGGTAGAATGGTGGTTGCCAGGGACTGGAAGAAGAGAATGAGGAGTTATTACTCGTTGGGTACTGAATTTCAGCTTTGCCAGAGACAGAGTGTTCTGGAGACTGTAGTCTAGAGGCTGCCTGGATGGTGGTGATGGTTGCACAACATTATGAATGTATTTAATGTACACTTAAAAGTGGTCAAGATGAGGCTGGGTGCGGTGGGTCATGCCTCTACTCCCAGCACTTTGAGAGGCTGAGGCAGGTGGATCACTTGAGGTCAGGAATTCAAGACCAGTCTGGCCAACAAGGTTAAACCCCCATCTCTACTAAAAATACAAAAATTAGCTGGGTGTGGTGGCATGCACCTGTAATCCCAGCTACTTGGAAGGCTGAGGCGGGAGAATGGCTTGAACCTGGGAGGCCAGGAGTTCAAGACCCCAGTGAGCCGTGATCGCATCAGCGCACTCCAGCCTGAGCAACAGAGTGAGACCTTTTCTCAAAAATAAATACATAAATAAAAATTTTAAAAATATATCAATAAAAAGTGGTCAGGATGGCAAATTTTGTTTCATTTATTTATTTTTTTTGAGACAGAGTCTCACTCAGTCACCCAGGCTGGAGTGCAGGGTGTGATCATGACACCTCAACATCCCAGGTTCAAATGATTCTCCCACCTCAGCCCCCCAAGCAGCTGGGACTGCAGGTGCGGTGCGCACAATAGCCGGCTAGTTTTTTTGCATATTTTCTGTAGAGACAAGGTTTTACTATGTTGCCCAGGCTAATCTCAAACTCCTGGGCTCAATCAATCCTTCCACCTTGGCCTTCCAAAGTGCCGGGCCACCACACCTGGCCCACATTATGTTATATGTATTTTAGCCGTAAAAAAATATTTGAGGGTCAGGCGCTATAATCCCAGCATTTTGGGAGGCCAGTGCGGGCGAATCACCTGAATTCAGGAGTTTGAGACCAGCCTGGCCAACATAGTGAAACCCCATCTCTTCTAAAAATACAAAAAAAAATTAGCCAGGTGTGATGGCGCGTGCCTGTAATCTCAGCTACTCAGGAGGCTGAGGCACGAGGATTGCTTGAACCCGGGAGGCAGAGGTTCCGAGATTGTACCACTGCACCCCAGCCTGGGTGACAGGATGAGACTTCACCTCAAAAAATGTTTTTAAAGAATACCCGCCCAATAGGGCTGCTGTGAGGTTTGCATGAGCGCTGTCTGTCAATCAAGCAAAATGACCGAGGCAAGTCTCAATCATTTCAGGAGGTTTATTTGCCATTGTTAAGGATGAGCACTCAGGAGACAGGTCTATGCCTTTCTCCGAAGATAATTTTGAGGGCTTCAAATTTTAAGGGGAAAGGGTGGGATACTGAGAAATACACAATTTTCATGTGAGGCAGGGTAGGGGGAAGAGAGTCCTGCATGCCTTCGTCTGGCTCTGTGAATCTGCGTTTTTGCCTAACATAGACAATAGGGCAGAGGAAACAATCAGATGTGCATTTGTGTCAGGTGGGTAGAGGGATGAATTTGAGTCCTGTCCTCTGTCTTGCTTCCCACCCACCCTCCCACCTGTGAAGACAGTGGTCAATTTACATTGCCATGGTGAATTTTAACAGAAAAGCTTTAGGGTAAAGATCTTGGGGACTGCAAGGAACTTCCTTGTGGGCAAGATATGAGGGAGGTGTGTAGCTTTTCATCTTCGTAGCCATCTTATTTAGGAACCAAAATGGGAGGCAGATTTGTGTGACCCACTTCCCAGCTTGACTTTTCCCTTTGGCTTAGTGAGTTTGGGGTCCCAAGATTTATTTTCCTTTTACAGTGCTAAACAAATTTACCTTTACAGATACTTGCAGATCTGTCTTGTAGTAAATAATAAATGTAGCTTATTTTAAAGTCTCTGAACTCCCACCCTAAAAAGTTCTGTACAGGTTATCCCCCTTTTACGAGGATCAGGGCAGGGATAATGAGCTGACACTGAGAGGTTGACCTGTCCCCCATCACACAGCCAGTGGGCAGCAGGAGGGAGACGTACACCATGGCCCCTCACTCGGCCTGAGTCAGGGTGCTGTGTGCAAAAAGCGCTGCGGTTCTGTTGCCCACACGGGGTGGTGGGGAGGTCCTCACTTTGATTCCAGTACCCCAGGCTCTAAGGTCAGAAGCCCAGAGCCTGGGCGTCACTTTCTCCCGATTCCCTTTCTAGTCAGTCTGTATCAGAAGCAGACCTCCCTGGGTGATATCAGGCCGGTGTTGGAAGGAAGCCACAGGCGAAGTCCACCAGCTTCTTGGCCAAGTTTGGGAATGCAGGAGTGCCCTGGCAGGGTTAAACAGGGTCCAGAGAACAGCGCCGGCCAACTGTGGACTCCTTCACTGTCAGAAGGGCTGGACAGATCCCCAGGCAAGGCCCGGAGGAGGAGGAGGAAGAGCGAGCATCTCACTGTCCTCTCCCCGAGCCTGCCAGGCACTCGGTGCCCTTTGCAGCCTAAGCCGGGCACTCCAGGCTGGGTTCACAGCAGCTTGGCGGTGTCCTTGAATAGCTGCTGGCTGGAATGTGCACACTGAGCAGAGGGTGAATGGCGCTCTCACAGTGTGCTCTTACGTTTACCTCTCTCTTTTTAACCCTTGCAAGCCTGTATTGGTATTACTTTAAGGTCCTTAAGGGTGACTTAGTTACCTTATTTCACCATAAACGTCTTTTTTTATGCCTTACATTTTTATTATAGGGCTTGGTGCAGTGGCTCACACCTGTAATCCCAACACTTTGGGAGGCTGAGGGAGGATCGCTTGAGACCAGGAGTACAAGACCAGCCTGGGTAACACAGCAAGACCCTGTCTCTACAAAAAAAAAAAAAAAAAAAAAATTTTAATTAGCCAGGGATAGTGTCACATGCCTGTAGCCCCAGCTACTTGGGAGGGTGAAGCGGGAGGATCACTTGAGCCCAGGAGTTTGAGGCTGCAGTGAGCCATAATCACACCACTGCACTCCTGCCTGGGCCACAGAGTGAGACCCTCATCTCAAAAAAAAAAAAAAAAGGATTATAAAAACAGTATCATCATAGTAGAAGAAATTGTTTAAAAACTGACCTAAACAAATACTTTGTAGTTTTCCGAGATCTTCCCAAATGTGTTCCAGTGCATTATGCGTGTGGATAGTTGTATTATCGTGTATAGATCTGTACATACTCTGCTTTGATTCTCTTCATATTCCTACAATCTAGGTAGGAGAGCGTCGTTATTCTTATTTGACAGAGAAATGAGAGATGCAGTGTAACTGACGTGACGAAGTTCGTAAAATGAGGCAGCACTAAACACAGATACACAGATTGAAGTCTAGACGCCCCCACGTTCCTTCCCCATTGTCATCGGGGCAGAAAGTCACATCAGGCTTCCTGTGCGAGCCTGGACAACTTAAGATCCCAGTGTTGTTTCTCATCCTTTTGTTTCTTGGGAACAAATGAATAGAGAGAGGCTTTACTTGAATGAGCCATGGATCGTCCCTGACACCCCGACCTTGGGCAGCCCCTCACTGGCTCACCACACACTCTTTCCAGCACCCCTAGGCACCATCCTCCTCCCCTCACCTTCCTCCATCCTCTCTCCCCGCAGCAAACAGCGGCACAACAAGCTGTGGCGTCAGCAGACAGACAGTAACCTCCAGCAGCCTATGGATGACCCTGCGGGACCCGGCGACTTCTTGCCAGAGACCCCAGATGGCACCCTGGAAAGCCAGCTGCCCTGCTTGGAGGATGCCACCCAGCCTGGCTTAGGGTCCCCCCTCCCCTGCTGTTTCCGGAGACTCTCAGACCCCCTTCTGCCTTCTCCCGAGGATGAAACTGGCAGCTTAGTCCATCTGCAGGATCCGGAGAGGGAGGCTCTGTTGGAGGAAGCTGCTCTACCTGCAGAGGTGCACAGGCCAGCCAGACAGCCCCAGCAAGGGTCCGGACTCTGTGAGAAGGATGTGAAGAAGAAACTAGAGTTTGGGAGTCCCAAAGGCCAGAGTGGCTCCTTGCCGCAGGTGGAGGAGACGGAAAGGGAGGAGGGCCTGGGAGCAGGGAGTTGGGGGCAGCTTCCAACCCAACTTGATCAAAACCTGCTCAACTCGGAGAACCTAAACAACAACAACAGCAAGAGGAGATGTCCCGACGGCACGGAGGTAGGCAGGGCCCGGCCTGCAGGGTGGCACACCCCGTCCCTTCCATCCCACTCTGATTGGCCTACCTCAGCCTCTGTAGCAGGGACTACAGGCACGCGCCACCACACCCAGCTGATTTTTTTCTAGTGCCTCTGCTGGGCCCCCAGCTCCCATCTCCAGGGACCTGAGGGTTCTTTCAGATGGTGATTCTGCCTGTGGGTACGTAATGCGTACCTTATATGGCGAATTGGGAATCTCTTAGGAATAATGCATATCTCTGCACGCCATCTTCACCCATATACCTTATCCATACCCTGGGCAGGGCTCCCAACTCAATTTCTTTTTGCGTATGTAAAATTAAAACATATAATTTATCAGCCAACTTCAGCCTTTATCGATATGTGACTATGCTTTTTCATCTCACCCCTACCCACTTCCCCACACCCTGGACGATTCTGGAGCCAATCCCAGATTTAGATATAGATGCCTATATCTAAAAAATATATATTATAGGTATATACTATATACTATAAACATAGATAGATACATACTATAGACGGGTTCTCACTCTGTTGCCCATGCTGGAATACAGTGGCATGATCATGGTTCACTGCAGCCTTGACCTACCAGGCTCAAGTGATCCTCCCACCTCCACCTCCTGAGGAGCTGGGACCACAGGCACATGCTACCACACCCGGTTAATTTTTTCTATTTTTTTGTAGAGATGAGGTCTCACTGTTGCCCAGCCTGACCTCAAGCCATCTGCCCACCTTGGCCTCCCAAAGTCCTGCAATTACAGGTTTGAGTACCATGCTTGGACTCAGATACATTATTTTATTCATAAATGCCCCAGTATGTTAACATAACCACAATACCATTGTCACCTTTAAAAAAACTGATAGGGCCAGATGCGGTAGCTCACATCTGTAATCCCAGCACTTTGGGAGGCTAAGGCAGGAGGTCAGGAGATTGAGACTTTCCTGGCCAGTATGGTGAAACCCTGTCTCTACTAAAAATACAAAAATTAGCTGGGTGTGGTGGTGCGTGCCTGTAATCCCAACTACTCAGGAGACTGAGGCACGAGAATTGCTTGAACCCAGGAGGCAGAGGTTCCAGTGAGCCCAGATCGTGCCACTGCACTCCAGCCTGGGCGACAGAGCAATACTCCATCTCAAAAAAGAAAAAAAAAGATAGTAATTTCCCAACGTTATCAAGTATCCAACCTTCCAACTTAGACTCTAATACTTAAATTAACTCCATTAGTCTCTTGGAGTTGCCATTTTTAGTGGATTATCTGCCACAAGGTTTGAGCGTCAACCTGGTGCTTACTGAGAAATTTGTTAATTCCAGCCAAACTTTACCCTCCTTCATGGGGGAAGTGATGCAGGAGCCAAGGCTGGTTCAGTGGAAGGGTGGCTGTGCAGCTTGGTCTCTGCTTCCACCCTTGCCCTGCCACTGACTTCGTTCCCTCTGGCTTCACCTGCCCATCTTACAGGACAGCTGTGGTTCTCAAGTTGGGGCACTTGGGGTCCTGACAGATGCATTCAATTATATAGCCAGTTTATTATTAACAGCATGTTATAATGCAAACAAAACTGGGCAGCTGCATCTGTCGACCTCCATAAAATGTTCCAAATCAAATACTAATTATGGATTTCCCTCACTTCCCTACAAAGCAAATACCCATAAAGACAGATGAGATAAAACGATAAAACCCTGGGCCAGGCACGGTGGCTCACGCCTATAATCCCAGCACTTTCGGAGGCCAAGGTGGGCAGATCATCTGAGGTCAGGAGTTCAAGACCAGCCTGACCAACGTGGTGGAACCCCGTCTCTACTAAAAATACAAAATTAGCTGGGCATGGTGGTGCATGCCTGTAATTCCAACTACTCAGGAGGCTGAGACAGGAGAATCGCTTGAACCCGGGAGGCAGAGGTTGCAGTGAGCTGAGATCACACAATTGCACTCCACCCTTGGCAACAAGAGTGAAACTCCGTTTAAAAAAAAAAAAAAAGGCCTGGCGCGGTGGCTCAAGCCTGTAATCCCAGCACTTTGGGAGGCCGAGATGGGCGGATCACGAGGTCAGGAGATCGAGACCATCCTGGCTAACACGGTGAAACCCCGTCTCTACTAAAAAATACAAAAAACTAGCCGGGCGAGGTGGCGGGCGCCTGTAGTCCCAGCTACTCGGGAGGCTGAGGCAGGAGAATGGCGTAAACCTGGGAGGCGGAGCTTGCAGTGAGCCAAGATCCGGCCACTGCACTCCAGCCCGGGCGACAGAGTGAGACTCCGTCTCAAAAAAAAAAAAAAACCCTGGAAGCCATAGTGGGGGCTTTAAGCAGGCGGGTGATGAGCCCCCCCTGACTGTAGTCTACAGGCAGGCTGGTGGGGTGAGAGGAGAAGCTGGGAGCCTGGGATCACAGTGGCTCAGAGGATGGGGCAAGGACATCAGGAGGTGTTGAGAGACAGAGCTGGTGGGTTGTGGTGGCTCATGCCTATAATCCTAGCACTTTGGGAGGCCAAGGCAGAAGGATCACTTGAGCCCAGGAGTTTGAGACCAGCCTGGACAACATAGTAGGGCCCTATCTCTATCTATTTGAAAGAGAGAGAGACAGAGCCCTGTTGCCCCCTGCCTTGTCCTGCCCTCCAGCCTACAGTCCTGTGCAGGTGGGGTGGGGTGAGGGGTGCCCTCCTCCTTCCTCCCGCTTTGCATCTGGGCCTGCATGCTGCTCTCTGGCTGGTCAACACCTGCTTGTTCCAGAAGCCTCAGCTGAAGTGTCAGTTCCTCTGGACAGCCTTCCCCCCGCGGAGACTCTGAACTTGTCCCTCTCTCCCCTGGGACTCTTCACACAGCTTTTTAGTCCATTCCCAGGACCACTGGGTACCTATCAACTGGCCTGTGGGGAAGTGAAGGGTGGGGACATAGAGGCATGTGTGACGTTCACTTAGATCCTCACTGACCAAAAGGCAAGGGGTTTTCTTTAGGAAACAATGCAAACCGTTTTTTTGTTTTTGTTTTGAGATGGAGTCTCGCTCTGTCACCCAGGCTGGAGTGCAGTGGCGCAATCTCGGCTCACTGCAAGCTCTGCCTCCTGGGTTCACGCCATTCTCCCGCCTCAGCCTCCCGAGTAGCTGGGACTACAGGCACCCGCCACCACGCCCAGCTAATTTTTTGTAATTTTAGTAGAGACGGGGTTTCACCATGTTAGCCAGGTGGTCTTGATCTCCCGTCCTCGTGATCCGCCTGCCTCGGCCTCCCAGAGTACTGGGTTACAGGTGTGAGCCACCGTGCCTGGCCTAAATTTGTTTTCTGTTGGCGTATAAAACCCACCTCAGGCCAGGCACGGTGGTTATTCACGATCAAGTGGGCTCCAGGAGGTCTGGCTGTCCGTACTAAGTGAAATGAGAGCTGCCCCTCTAGGCCTGGCCCCAGCCCTGCCTCGCACGCCTTTCCCTGCCCACCCTTGTGTTTTCGGTCTTTGCTCATGACCGCCCCATCTCACCATGCTCTTGTCCCTTCCTTGTAGCATGATGCTATATTTGGGATCCTTAACAAAGTGAAGCCTTCCTATAAATCCTGTGCCGACTGCGTGTACCCTACAGCCGGTGGGGCTCCTGAGGCCTCCAGGGAGCGATGTGAGGACCCCAGTGCTCCCGCCATCTGCACCCAGCCAGCCTTCCTGCCCCACATCACGTCCTCCCCCGTGGCCCACATGGCCAACAGGTCCCGTGTTCCGGAGAAGCCAGCCTCTGGCCCAACTGAACCTCCCCCGTTCCTACCACCAGCAGGCTCCAGGAGGCCAGACGCTAGTGGTCCTGGGGCTGGAGCTGCCCTAGAACCACCAACCAGCCTTTTGGAACCTTCCAGAGAGACCCCAAAAGTCCTGCCAAAGTCCCTCCTTTTGAAGAATTCTCACTGTGATAAGAACCCTCCCAGCACAGAAGTGGTAATAAAGGAAGAATCGTCACCCAAGAAAGATACGAAGCCAGCCAAGGACCTGAGGCTTCTGTTCAGTAATGAATCTGAGAAGCCAACAACCAACAGCTACCTGATGCAGCACCAGGAGTCCATCATTCAGCTGCAGAAGGCGGGCTTGGTCCGCAAGCACACCAAAGAACTGGAGCGGCTAAAGAGCGTGCCTGCAGACCCAGCACCTCCCTTCAGGGACGGCCCTGCCGGCAGGCTGGAGGCCAGCATCCCCGAGGAGAGCCAGGATCTAGCCACGCTCCACGAGCTGGGCCCCCTGATTTTGCCTGGCCAGGCTGGGAGTGATGAGAAATCAGAGGCCACCCCCACTTCATTGGAAGGAGGCTCACTGAAGAGCCCCCCTCCTTTCCTCTACCGCCTGGACCACACCAGTAGTTTCTCAAAAGACTTTCTGAAGACCATCTGCTACACCCCCACCTCCTCTTCCATGAGCTCCAACCTGACCCGGAGCTCCAGCAGCGATAGCATCCACAGCGTCCGTGGGAAGCCTGGGCTGGTGAAGCAGCGGACGCAGGAGATTGAGACCCGGCTCCGGCTGGCAGGCCTCACTGTCTCTTCCCCACTGAAGCGCTCACACTCCCTTGCCAAGCTTGGGAGTCTCAACTTCTCGACGGAAGACCTGTCCAGTGAGGCTGACCCCTCCACCGGCGCTGACTCCCAGGATGCCACGTTGAGCGAATCTTCCTTCTTGCATGAGCCCCAGGCAACCCAGAGGGACCCAGCTGCAACCTCCAAATCATCAGGGAAACCCGCCTCAGAAAACTTAAAGAGCCCTTCGTGGATGAGCAAAAGTTGACCCGCCTTTTGCTGCGTCAGGCCAGGTGGATATTTTCATATGATCCCTCCCTCACTTTCACTGTGGATTTTGATCGACCCCTTACATCTTGATTTCCCTTAAACGATTGAAGTCATCCTAACTTTTCCCCTACTCTTGCCATAGAGAGGAGAAGAAACTAACCAACATGCAGCACAAAAAGGAGAGCTATCAGTCGTGTGGTCTGGAAGAACCAGAAGCCGCTGGCCAGGAGACACAAAACTCCGCTCCCACCGTGTCTTCAAGAAGAACCGTGTTTTAGGAAGAACATGCACACATAGGCGCACACATCCAGACTGTTCCCTTCGCAACCTGCAAAAGAAGAGTCCTGGTGGTGGCAGCCTCACCGCGGCACACGTTCTAGCTCATTCTGGACCTCGCAGAAAACTCTTGGATGGCAACGTTAAGTCCTACCTCTGTTCTCGCTGTGCTTTTTATTTTTAAAACACAAGAATGACCAAGACTCGTTCCAGGGAATAATGCTGTGTCTGAAAGCGTTTTTCCAAAAAAAACTTTTCGTTTTGTTTTTCAGTTGGGACCCCAGATGTGTCAAGACTTTTAACCCGACAGCCCCAAACGCTGCTGGGTAAAGTCATCAGATGGGTGGCCCCATGCTGTTGTTGAGCTGACTCTGTGCCCGAAGGGCGGTGCAGGCTCTCTGGTTGTGTTATGTGTTTGACAAGCACAGGGGTCTGGTGGGTAAAAATATATGGGTTGTACTGAGTTGTTGCTAATGCCGAAGTTTAAATCACCCGCATTGTTGAGCCTCTGCTGCTGAACCACATGGTTGTTGTTTAGCTTTGAAATTCCTCAAGTGTCTGGCTCAGGTGGTGGTTCTGAGACACATCGTCCTGCTGGGAGCCCAGATTGCTCAGGTCCACTAGGGCCCATCTAGGGAAGGGAAAGGAGATTTCAGCAACTTCCCTGAAAGGAACGAGACTGTCGGGATGCTTCCCGGATGTTTACGGTTGCCCCTTCCTGCAGTGAGATTACTCCTTCCTGTTTCCCTCCGGCTCTTCCCAGCAGTGGTGATGGAGTAAAAGAGGGATCTGTAGTCGCTGCCTGGCTCTGTGGGCGGCCCCTTTAAGACTCAGGTGCGCTCAGCCAGTCCCGCTGCGCCAGGCTTGAATCAAAGGTGTCAGCAAGCTAGATGTCAAAACATTTCAGGAGGGCGAGGCAGCTTGTAGAAGGGCAGAAAGGTTGAATTCAGGGGTCAGCAAGCTATGGCATGTGGTCCCGTGAGCTAGGAATGGTTTTTCCTTTTTCCTTTCTTTGAGACAGGGCCTGGCTCTGTCTCCCAGGCTGGAGTACTGTAGTGCAATCATGACTCACTGCAGCATCAACCTCCCTGGCTCTAGCAATGGCTTTTACCTTTTTAAGGAGTTGTAAAAAAAGCAAAGAAAGAATATGTGACAGAATTCACGTGGCCCACAAAGCCTGAGATACTTACTGTCAGGCCCTTTACCTGGTTTGATTTGCCACACAGGGCTGCCCATGGCTCTGTAGGAAGAAACTGGGTAAATTTGAAGCCCTCTGCCTCTCTGACACCTAAGACCAGATCCTTCCCTCCTCCCGACCACAAGCTTTTCCAGCCCCGCACTAGCCTCACCTGTGCAGGATGGAGTAGGTGCGTACGTGGGAGAAGGCAGGGGAACACAGTTGGCTGAAGCTCTTCCACAATTCCATCTTGCCCTCAGCTGGGTCCGCCAGATTGACTCAGTGAAACCAGAAAGCTTTCAAGGGCCAGCTGAATTCTGAAAGTGGGTGAATGAGCCATCATCTTACATTAGTCAGAACCGTGCTCCCCAAAGCTATTCTAGAAAGCACCCCAGGCCGGCTCTGCAGGAACAAGGCTAGTTTATATTTCACCTAGTGGGCAGAATTTTTGCAAAAATCCTCTCTCCAGGACTTTGTCTCCTTGGAGTGATTTTTAAAAATACATACATTACTTTATAGGAAGCTGTTTTCCCGCTAGTGTCAATTAAAATCACCTTAAAAGGTGATTATCCACTTACTCCTGAAACCCTGTGGGTTGTTCCCCCTCTCCGTCAGCCAACAAAAGCATAGCCTCAAAAAATACCAAGTTCAGTATGTTTTGCCAAATCAAATTTCATGTGGTAGATCAATTTTTGTGTCAAAATAATCTTTTAAATTTAGTGATGACAGGCTTTTGTTGGTTTTTTAACCACGTCTACGTATGAGAATGATATATTTTTGAAAACTTTAATTTTGAAAGCCATAATTTTTCTTATCTAAAGAGTTGGGGGGTGGGGGGTGGAATCGGGAGAATACAAGTTGGTCTTTGGCTTCTGGCAAACTTACCTATTCATTTTCTGAAGCACAGCTAGCATGTCAGTATCCAGACAAGAGCACTGGTCCCATCATCAGAGCAAAGTGAAGCATTCTTGACTTGATGCTTAATACTCTGGCCTGGAGAAAAGGATAAAGATTTTTTTTTTTTTTTGAAACCCAGATCAGTTGCATGTAAACAGATGGCATGTGGCTATTTAAAATGCTGTATGATGCAGCTGGGTGCAGTGGCTCACGCCTGTAATCCCAGCACTTTGGGAGGCTGAGGCGGGCAGATCATCTGAGGTCAGGAGTTCTAGACCAGCCTGGCCAACATGATGAGACCGCCCCCCCATCTCTACTAAAAATACAGAACTTAGCTGGGTGTGGTATCGCGTGCCTGTAAAACTAGCTACTTAAGAGGCTGAGGCAGAAGAATCGCTTGAACCTGGGTAGCGAAGGTTGCAATGAGCCGAGATCGCGCCACTGCACTCCAGCCTGCGTGCAGTGAAACTGGGAGTGAAACTCCGTCTCAAAAAAATAAAATAAAATGCTCTATGAACAAGATGAGCATTCCGTCAGGCGTTGGGGCACCTGGGCAAAGACAAATTCATACTGTCTGCACTGTAAAATACGCCATAGCTTGGCCCTTGCTGTGTATGCAACCTTAGCTGATGGGGGAAATTCCAAATAAAAGTATCACAGGGAAGAGGCGGGCGGAGGCGGCAGGGGTCTGTGCTGTGCAAGTCACTGATTTTTTATGACTATCATTTTCACTGAATGCATTTGTTGAACTGGGACAAAAGGAACATTTTCTAAATCAGCTTGATACTAAGTATAAACAGCTGAATCTTATCTTCTGTCTCACATTAATTCATGTGGCATGCCAAAAGTTAGACTGAACTTTTCTACATCTTCACCTTGCATTGATACAGGAAGGTCTTCTCTTTAAGTCTTGTTAAGTATAAGGGGGATAGCGGTCACGGGAAGAGGAGAACCAGGCTGCTCTCGGATGGTTAATTGACAATGACGATTTCCATTTCTTTTTCTTACGGCTACTTCCGCATCTTCTAGCAAGGTCCCTGGTTGCACGTATTTCCTAAGAACAAAGTTTATTTCTCTTTACATTCCCTGCTTCCTTGCTCTCCACGCAGGGACCCCAGCCAACCTCTGGACTGTTGAATAGCTCTCTGCTGGGTGGCAAGCCCTTCTCCTTGGCACCCTGTTGCTTAAGCATACAGATTGCTCACCAGGTGCACACAGACAGCTGTACTGTCCAAGCCCATTCTGCTCCGCCCTGCCCTCTTCAGCTAAAGAGCATTCCGGTAATGTAAAGCCCTTTCCCCTGGAGAAGTCCAGAGGATGCAGCAGTACGGAGCTGATCTTGAACAGAACAGACCCTCAGCACGGCCCTGGACTAACGCACTCTTATCTCAGGGCAGTCCATTTTAGAAAGCTGATGAATTTCCCCACCACCACTCACCTGGGGACCTTTTCTCCCTAGCGGGAACACATGCGACATAATTTAGTCAAGATCCTATTAAGTCACCTCACCTGAGACATCTGGAGAGGACGTTGCCTTTCATTGGTGGGAAATTGTTGGTGCCAGAATACATTTTGCCCAAAACTCTTCTCATTGGCTGGCCACCTAGCAGGGCTCCTCTAAACACCAACTCAGCGAGGGGACCCCCTTCACCTCTGGCAAGAGCTGGGTAGATCAGAAACTTGGTGACACCTGGCTAGCACGGAGCAGGCTCACTCATCTTGGTCCCACTACCCAGATTCCTGCAGACATTGCAGGCCAAATGAAGGTTGTTGAATGACCCCTGTCCCCAGCCACTTGTTTTGTCATCGTCTGCAATGGAATGCCTGTGTGTTTGAGTTCACTCTGCATCTGTATATTTGAGTATAGAAACCGAGTCAAATGATCATGTGCATCCAGACACATTGTGTCACCTGAGCCACAGAGCAAATCACCTTAATGATCTGGAATGAAACTGTGACCAGTGCCGCCCTGGGTGGTTCTGGAGAGACTGCCATCTTCTTGTTTGGCCATAGGTGCTGGGGCCCTGGCTTCAGTCACTGTCTCAGACAGGAGTCCCAATAAGCAGATCACCAGTCTTCCACTGTCCTTCCTGTCGGCCTTGCTGCATGAGAAGATAGCTGCTTCCTCCCTCTTTTCCTACACTGTAATTATTGTTTTACAATTGAGTGCCTTAATAATAGTTTACAAATACTATGTATTTATGCAAAACTGTTCAACTCTCATCTGTTGTGATTGGATACTTGATCTCATCAGTAGTGGTCGGTATTGGGATGTGAGCTTGTCCTACTCCATACGTGTTTATTCTGCTATGCAGTTTTACGTTGTGTGTTCATATCTATTCCAAGGAGCCTTGCTAGAAACAACACTGGTAGTTCCTGCAGGCCAGGCAGGCATTGGCCGATGCTGCGTCCCATAGGAGCCAATGAAAGAACGTAGCTTGGTCTGCTATCCAGCTGTGGGGTGATGCAGGCCAGGTGGCCTGTGCACCAGAGTCTAGCACCTGCCCATTCCCCAGTCACACAATCATACTCTTCTTTCACAGACATTTTATTACCACCTAGGCCACCCTAGTTTTCCTCTCTGTTAGTGTCCTGAGCTCTTTTGCAACAAAATGTAGGTACAGACCAATCCCCGTCCCTCCCCCAATCAGGAGCTCCACACTAGGAGTTGTTTGGTTTCCAGAAGCTGCCAGTGGGTTCCCGTGAATTGCGTTACGATATTGATGATTATTTTTATTATATTGTTTTTCTTGTTTTTTTAATAATATATTTAAAGGCAGTATCTTTTGTACTGTGAATTTGCAGTAGAAGATGCAGAATGCACTTTTTTTTACTTCTGTTGGTGTGTATTGTATATAGTGTGTGTGCTTCTTGTGATGAAAATAAACTTTTTCTTTATAAATTCCTGACGACTGAGTTTATAAAAAAGAAAACTGCTTCCTCAACCCTTGCCAAGACAGTCTGATACATCATCATCATCGTCATTGACATGGACAGTCTTTATTGAGCATCTATTATGTGCTAAGTTATTTGCTAGAAAACCTGGACAAGTTACACCAAAGAAAGGAGCACGGGAAGAAATGTTAGCTCCTCCCAGGACTAGTCTGTTTTCTTTCTAGTTTTGTCAGTAAGCAAGAGCAGGCCCACTTGTGGGTGGTCCTTTGTGTACCAAAAAAAAAAAAAAAAGTTACCCACCAGGAAAGGGTTTGGACTTTGGGTGGGTTCTCTTCCCATACAAGTAGGAAATGTAAAGCCAGAGGTATGCACTAGAGAACATCTAACCTGCTCCCACCAGCCCTGGTGGGAGAGGAGGACTCTGGAGGCTGAGTACTGCTGATTTCCAAGGTACATGCTCATGTCCCAGGCCACTGCACACCAGGCAGCTTTTGGTGGCTCTCCTCCCTCGGACACTCAGGAAGCAGAGGTTTTTCCTTTTTTTTTTTTTTTTTTTTTTTGAGACTGGGTCTTGCTCTGTTGCTCAGGCTGGCATTCAGTGGTGCCATCATAGCTCACTGCAGCCTTGACTTCCTGGGCTAAAGCAATCCTCCCACCTCAAGCGATCCTCCCACCTCAGCCTCCCCAGTAGCTGGGACTACAGGTGTGCACCACCTTGCCCCGCTAATTTTTAAAATGTATTATAGAGATGAAGTCTCACTTTGCTCTCCAGGCTGGTCTTTAACTTCTGTCTTCAAGTGATCCTCCCACGTTGGCCTCCCAAAGTGCTGGGATTACAGGTGTGAGCCACCTCAACTTCCATCTTAAAATTCTGCCACCTTAGAGTTCTTTGCTTTCAACTGTGTAGTCAAGAAGGACTTGCATTCACTCAGTCTCCTCTGTCTGGACGCAATACATCATTTCTACTCGCTTTCCAGTGGGCGAGGCCCAGTCACAGGGTCCAAACGCAACAGCCAGGGAGACTGGGAAATGTATGGGGCACATGTATTTGGTGAGCACTGACTGCCGCAAGTACCTGGGCGTGACCCCTAAATTCCAGTGCCTGCAGAGCCAGGAAGTATTTTGTTCAGTTCATCTGGACTTGCTCTCTCAACTGGACTCAAAAGACTGATGAATAAACCAGAATGTAAGTTTATTACTTTACCAAAAGAATTAACAGTTGTCAAGGGGACCAGATTACTCACATGCTGATTAGCACATTTAGTCCTGCTAGGTAAGTCTTTCTTTTTTTGAGACAGGGTCCCCCTTTGTCACCAGGCTGGAGTGCAGTGGCAGTCATGGCTCACTGAAGTGTTGATCTGGGCTCAAGCAAGCCTGCCTCAGCCTCCCAAGTAGCTTGGACCAGAGCCACACACTGCTGCACCCAGCTAAATGTATGTATGTATGTATGTATGTATGTATTTAAGAGATGGGGGGTCTCACTATGTTGTCCAGGCTGGTCTTGAACTCCTGGTTTCTGACGATCCTCCTGCCTCAGCCTCCCAAAGTGTTGAGATTACAGGCATGAGCCACTGTGCCCAGCCCCTTCTAGGTAAATCTATATGGGGTGCCAAATTTTCATTAAGAATTGCTTATTGAATATTAAAAGTTTAGCAGGATGCTTCTTTTTTTTTTTTCCTTTTGAGATGGAGTTTAGCTCTTGTTGCCCAGACTGGAGTGCAGTGACGTGATCTCGGCTCACCACAACCTCCGCTTCCTGGGTTCAAGTGATTCTCCTGCCTCAGCCTCCCGAGTAGCTGGGACTCCCGAGTAGCTGGGACACCACGCCTGGCTAATTTTGTGTTTTTAGGAGAGATAGGGTTTCTTCATGTTGGTCAGGCTGTTCTCAAACTCCTGACCTCAGGTAATCCACCCGCCCTGGCCTCCGAAAGTGCTGGGATTACAGGCGTGAGCCACCGCGCCCAGCCACAGAATGCTTCTAATAGTGTTACAAGCTATAATTCAGCCCTCTCTGTAAAATGTTTTCAAAACAAATCACTGAGGGTCATGGTTCAAGACACGTTCCCTGGCAAGGTTGAAGATAGCTAACAAATTCTCTTTGGGTTCCAGCCATGAATGGGGTGGAATGGACCCCAGCAGTCTGTATGTTTCTGAGATTCCCTGGGAATTCTGATGGCCAAGTTTAGAAACCATGAAAATAAGAATGTGATGCAACTGAGTAGGCTCACGCTTTGCTAGTTACAATCACATTGCACACATGCTTTTTGGAGACAACACCCACACCACCCTAACAATGTATGTGTTCATAAAACTCATCCGATACTTACTTGTTCAGGGCCCTAGGACAGTATTCCTGTAATTGACTGCTTTTACCCTGATTTCCTCCTCAGAGTAACCATCTCCCAGCTGGGTGTGATCCCAGCTCACACCTACAGTGGAGGTGGTTTTGCTGGGGAGGATCCGCATGCTTGTTTGTGTTTATGCCTGGGGAAGCCCCTCTTGGCAAGCTGTTTGGGAGAGGCTCCAAAGGCAGCACGGAGGATGACTCGGAACTCAGGGGGTTCACTGTGTGGTAAAGAAGCCCTTTCTAAAGGAGAGCTCCACTGACAGCACACAAACTGAGCCCCACCCAGGAAACACCACCCACCCACACATCCTTGCCGCCTAAAACCAAGTTATGTTTATCACATTCCTTCTATGTGCTTTACATAAGGAAACCCCCGGAATCCTCCAAACTGGGCATTGTGGTCTGTGATGCATATCTCAAAAGAGGTGAGAGGCTCGGGCACAGTGGCTCATGCCTGTAATCCCAGTACTTAGAGAGGCCGGGTCGGGTGGATCACTTGAGGTCAGAAGCTCAAGACCAGCCTGGCTCACATGGTGAAACGCTATCTCAACTAAAAATACAAAAATTAGCCGGGTGTGATGGCGGGCACCTGTAATCCCAGCTCCCCTGGACTCTCCTCTCCAGCTGAGGCAGGAGAATCGCTTGAATCCGGGAGTTGGAGGTTGCGGTGAGCCAAGATCACACCACTGCACTCCAGCCTGGGTAACAGAGTGAGACTCCATCTCAAAAAAAAAAAAAAAAAAAAAAAAAAGAGGCAGAGGAGAGTCCTTTTCCTGCTAACTTTCTTGGACTCTTTGGACTACCTTGGGATCCTTCTATTTACTGCCTTGTTGGCATTATCCTCAGTTTATGAAAAAACGGGCCTACAGAGTGGAAGTAATTTGCCTACAGGTACATCTAAAAAATTGATGAAGCCAGATAGGAACTGCTCCCTCCTCATCTGAAACCCTTCCCAGAGCTGTCTCTCCCACCCCAGAAGTAGAAAGAAGCCAGATGAAGATGCATCTTAATCTCCTTGTGGTTTCAGCAAGAAAGCAGGTGAGTTGGAGATGAAGCCCCCAGCCCCTGGAAAATTGGACCCATTTCTTGCTCCAAAGGCTATTGGAGTGACACAAGGTGTGTTTCTCTTCCATAGATCATACTCACCATATTTTGCCTTTAAATGGAAATTGTGCATCCTAAAGTACCTTGTTAAGAGTCCATTTTCAGCCCGAAATTCCTTTTTTTGTAAACCGCTTCAGCAAATAAAGCGTGTTGGCATTTACATTAGCAACCTCCCAGCCTAGGAGAGGATGCTCCAGCATCCGACTCTAAAAGACAAATTTGACTGGCACAGTGGCTCACGGCTGTTATCCCAACACTTTGAAAGACCACGGCAGGCAGATTGCTTGAGCCCAGGAGTTCAAGACCAGCCCACGTAACATGGTGAAACCCCATCTTTACAAAAACTACAAAAATTAGCCAGGCATGGTGGTGAGCCAGTGGTCCCAGCTACTTGAGTGGCTGAGGTGGAAGGATCTCCTGAGCCCTGGGAGGCAGAGGTTGCAGTGAGCCTAGGCAACAGAGCAAGACCCTGTCTCAAAAACAAATAAAAATACAAGATTAAAAAACAACAAGTTATCCCACAAGTGGTACATTGTGGTGGTGGTGGTGGTGGTGGTGGTGGTGGTGGTGGTAGTTGAAATCGGATCAAAACAAGTTGACAATGCTACCTACTTCATGGGGCCTTTGGAGAATTCACTGATAATGCATGCAAATCTCCTTCTGCCTGGAAGACTATCAAATAACTAAATGGTGGTCGTTATTGTTGGAATTGGAGTATATACTGAGCATTTCCTAGTTGCAAGGCCTTCACATGTATTACCAAGTTAATCCTCACAGCAGATATGACTCTGGTTTACAAAGGAAGTGGTGGATGCTCAGAGAGGTTAGATAACGTGGGTCAGGGACACACAGCCAGGAAGGGGCAGAGGCTGGGAGTGCCTGACTCCAAATTCATATAATTTCTACCCCACCATCTTCTCCCCAAGGAAAATAGTCCCTAATGCATGTGCGCAATGCTAAGAGGGCAGAGATGCTCAACAGATGCTGAGAGAGTGAGGGTGTAAATGAGATATGCCATGAAAAGGAGCCCCTGTGTACTTATGTGTGTGTTTGTTTAACTTGTGAACAAATACAGACAGGTGCAAAAAATCTTCTTTTGCAATCGAGAACTTACTGTTCAGTATGTGTTTTGATACATATAAGAGGCTATTATGATACCTGAGTCAGTTAACTAAGGGAGGGAGTATTGATAACCATAAGTGTTAGTTGCAGGCTCGGTACAGTGGCTCATGCCTGCAATCCCCTCACTTTGGGAAGCTGAGGTGGGAGGATTGCTTGAAACCAGGAGTGTAAGACCAGCCTGGGCAAGAAAGCAACACCCCCATCTCCACAAAACTTTAAAAATTAGCTGGGTGTGGGGGCATGTGCCTGTAGTTGTAGCTACTCTGGAAGGGGAGGCTGAGGCAGCAGGATTGCTTGAGTCCAGGAGTTGGAGGCTGCAGTGAGCTTTGATGGCACTACTGTACTCCAGCCTGGTCAACAAAGTAAAACCTGTCTCTCTTTTTTTTTTTTTTTTTTTTTTTTTGAGACGGAGTCTCGCTCTGTCGCCCAGGCTGGAGTGCAGTGGCCGGATCTCAGCTCACTGCAAGCTCCGCTTCCCAGGTTTAAGCCATTCTCCTGCCTCAGCCTCCGGGTAGGTGGGACTACAGGCGCCCGCCACCACGCCCGGCTAGTTTTTTGTATTTTTTTAGTAGAGACGGGGTTTCACCGTGTTAGCCAGGATGGTCTCGATCTCCTGACCTCGTGATCCGCCCGTCTCGGCCTCCCAAAGTGCTGGGGAAAACCTGTCTCTTAATCAAAAAAAAAAAAAAAAAAGAAAGAAAGTTGGTTCTAGGACTGTAGAATCAATAGCAAAAAAGCACAGGATTTGAGGGAAATCCTCAGTTATATTAATTTTGTATTCCAATTTCATGTTGACTTGATTTTTTACAAAGATCTTTTTTAAGAAGGAGTCCCTGCTTCATTTACCAAAGCTTGGAATGTTTGGGGACACCTGTGACCGCCTAAACCGACTTCCACTGGGCTGGGGCCATGTCTCAGTCACTTCTGAGACTGGCAAGGCCCTGGCCTATTGGGACTGAACCCCAGGTCATTGCCAGGCATTTGCTGTGAATCAAAGAATCCTGAGTTTTTCAGCGTCCAGAAGAATCCGAAAGGTCAACCAAGCCAATCCCCTTTGTAACATCCAGCCATTCTGGCATTCTTCTCTGGTTCATGAAGCCCCTGCTGTGGGCCAGGCACTGGGGAAGAGGAAAGGCAGTCTGTGTCATCCCAGGGATCCTGACAGAAAGCTCTCTGTGCAAGAAAGAAAAGTCACCACCTGCTAACAGCAATGGGTTCGACAGGCAGGGTTCAAGGCTTATTTTGTTCCTCCTTTTGTCTGTCTTCCAAAATCTCTGCAACAGAATTATGTTCCTTTTGTGTGTGTGTGAGATGGAGTCTTGCTCTGTTGCCCAGGCTGGAGTAAAATGGCGTGATCTCAGTTCACCGCAACCTCCACCTCCCGGATTCAAGCAATTCTCCTGCCTCAGCCTCCCAAGTAGCTGGAATCTCAGGCATGCACCACCACACCCAGCTAATTTTTGTATTTTTAGTAGAGATAGGGTTTTGTCATGTTGGCCAGGCTGGTCTCGAACTCCTGACCTCAGATCATCCACCCGCCTCAGTCTCCCAAAGTGCTGGGATTACATGTGTGAGCCACCACATCTGGCTTTTTTTTTTTTTTTTTTAGACAGAGTCTCTCTCTGTCGCCCAGGCTGTAGTGCAGTAGCGCAATCTTGGCTCACTGCAGCCTCTGCCTCCTGAGCTCAAGTGATTCTTCTGCTTTAGTTTCCCAAATAGCTGGGACTACAGGCACATGCCACCATGCCCGGCTAACTTTTCGTATTTTCAGTAGAGATGGGGTTTCACCATGTTGGCCAGGCTGGTCTCGAACTCCTGACCTCAAAGTGATCTGCCTGTGTCAGCCTCAGGATTATGTTACTTTTATAATTTAAAAAATATGGCTGAGCTAGGTGGCTCACACCTGTAATCCCAGCACTTTGGGAGGCCGAGGCGGGTGGATCACGAGGTCATGAGTTCAAGACCAACCTGGCCAACATGATGAAACTCCACCTCTATTAAAAATTCAAAAATTAGCCGGGTGTGGTGGCAGGCACCTGTAATCCCAGCTACTCAGGAGGCTGAGGCAGGAGAATTGCTTGAACCCGGGAGGCAGAGGTTGCAGTGAGCTGAGATTGTTCCACTGCACTCCAGCCTGGGTGACAGAGCGAGACACTGTCTTGGGGGGGGAAAAAAAGTAAAGATTTAATAAAAGAGGCCGGGTGCAGTGGCTCACACCTGTAATCCCAGCACTTTAGAAGGCCAAGGTAGGTGGATTATCTGAGGTCAGGAGTTCGAGACCAGCCTCAACATGGAGAAACCCCGTCTCTACTAAAAATACAAAATTAGCTGGGCATGGTGGCGCGCGCCTGTAATCCCAGCTACTCAGGAGGCTGAGGCAGGAGAATTGCTTGAACTTGGGAGGCGGAGGTTGCGGTGAGCCAAGATCATGCTATTGCACTCCAGCCTGGGCAACAAGAGCAAAACTCCATCTCAAAAAAAAAAAAAAAAAAGAGTTAATGAAATAATTTTTTTTTAATTGAGCTAAAATTTGCTCACTAAGCTCCCAGGCCTATGGCTCTAGGAAACTCAGTGGAGCTTTTTTGTGGAAGGCTGTTTCCTTCCCTCCCTCCCTTTGATGGCGTTGCATGGGAACAGACATGGTACTTGTGGATCGCTGTAGCTCTCAGGCGCCAGGCAGGGGTTTACTGTCCTGGGCTGTCAGCTGCTCCAGGTTGCTTGTGCCCACCCTTCTGAGTGTCTGAGGGTGGCAAGGGAACTGCATGGTATGAAAACGGAAGCATAGCGCCCAGGGCTGGCTTCAGGGCAGTTGCATAGGACTCTGAATTTGCGAAGACCTTGCGCTTGTTTTTCACGTTCTGCTGTCACCATCTTGAAATTTCTCATCGTTCTTAAACAAGAGCGTGGCCTTTTTGTTTTGCACTGGGTCTAGTAAATTATAGCCAGTCCTGGCAGCATTACCATTCGATCAAGGGTTTTGAGCAAGACAGCCCTGGGTCTCAATCACAGCTCCTTAATTTACACACTCTGCAACTTGGGACAAGTAACTGAATCTCTCTCCACCTCGGTTTCCCCATTTGGAAAACGGGAATAACCTCCCAGTGGTATTATAAAGACTAGCACTTTGGTCTTTTCCTCTCGAAGTCCCCTCTCTCTCACTAGAGACAGAGCTGTTTTCCTTTCTCTTTCTTTTGCCTATTAAACCTCCGCTCCCAAACTCTTCGTGTGTCCATGTCCTAAATTTTCCTGGTACGAGATGACAAACCCCGGGTATTTACCCCAGACAATGTAGCCGCTTCATAATGGGGACCTTGTCTGGATACCAAGGTACAACATTCATCAGAACGGTGAGTGGAGGAGCGGACTCCACCTCTGACCTTTCATCTCAGGGCTCTCAGCCTCCATTTTAGAACCAAGTCAAATCAATAATGGGCATCCATCAGCCAGTAAAAAAGACCATTAGTGTGGCTGCCATTCTTAAAGACTTGGACGTGAGGCTTACTGGGGAGAACATGGAGAATCCCCCAGCACCCCTGGTTTGCTGGACATGTTTGAACCAGCTTCCTTTCATGGAGAACTTAGCTGTCACATGGGGCTGGAAGAGGTTCTAGAGCAACTGAGGATTTCTGGCTGGGGCTACCCCCTGGTGTTATCCAAAGTCTTCTAGACTGACCCCAGCCTCCAACTGCCCCATGGGGTGCTGGCAACAGGATCTCCAACTTTGTGTTTTGTTTGTTTGTTTGAGAAGAGAATTGCTTGAACCCGGGAGGTGGAGGCTGCAGTGGGCCGAGATCATGCCACTGCACTCCAGCCTGGGCGACAGAGCAAGGATCTCCTGTCCTCTCTGTGTATGCAATGTGCAGGAAGTTTACAGTTCAGGGAAGTAATCTTGTTCGCTATGTAAATCAGACACCACCTCCTCAAACCTGACTGTAAAATCTGGAGCATCCTCCGGTGGTGGCTCTTTTCCTCTTAGAAGTCTCTCTCTCGGCCGGGCGCGGTGGCTCAAGCCTGTAATCCCAGCACTTTGGGAGGCCGAGACGGGCAGATCACGAGGTCAGGAGATCGAGACCATCCTGGCTAACCCGGTGAAACTCCGTCTCTACTAAAAAATACAAAAAAACTAGCCGGGCGAGGTGGCGGGCGCCTGTAGTCCCAGCTATTCGGGAGGCTGAGGCAGGAGAATGGCATAAACCCGGGAGGCGGAGCTTGCAGTGAGCTGAGATCTGGCCACTGCACTCCAGCCTGGGCAGCAGAGCGAGACTCCATCTCAAAAAAAAAAAAGAAGTCTCTCTCTCACTAGAGAGAGTTGTTTTCCTTTCTCTTTCTTTTGCCTATTAAAGCTGCACTCCTTAAAAAAAAAAAAAAAAAAAAAAAAAAAAAAAACAGGGGTTGAGCCGGGTGCGGTGGCTCACGCCTGTAATCCCAGCACTTTGAGAGGCCAAGGCAGGCGGATCACGAGATCAGGAGATCGAGACCATCCTGGCTAACATGGTGAAACCCCGTCTCTACCAAAAATACAAAAAATTAGCCGGGTGTGTTGGCAGGCGCCTGCAGTCCCAGCTACTTGGGAGGCTGAGGCAGGAGAATGGCGTGAACCTGAGAGGCGGAGCTTGCAGTGAGCCGAGATCATGCCACTGCACTCCAGCCTGGGCGACAACGAGACTCTGTCTCAAAAAAAAAAAAAAAAAACAACAAAAAAAAACAGGGTAGCACTGTGTAACTAACATAAAGTAAATGCCCCTGAATCTTTATATTCTTTGTTTATAGAAAGTATTTAGCATAAGTAGCACAAAGTAATCCCTCAATGAGTAGTTGCTATAATAATTGTGGGGAAGACGGGCCGGCCCCCAAAGCCCAGACCTTGCTGACAGGCGGCTTCTCATCTTAACTGACAACTCCCTTAGCATCTCCTGGAAGAGCCAATGGATGCAAACCCGAGCTCATTGGAGGAGATGCTCAGCTACGATTTGCACTGTGTCTTCCCACTCCCCTGCCACTGACCTCGAGGGGACATGAGGTCTGCCTCTCTCCAGACAACAAACACCATTTGTCCTCGACCTGGACCTGACCGGTCTTTCCGAACAGGCCGTCAGGGAGGGGAAAGCCGTGAGCGGCCTGTGCGCGTGGGCTTGTGCCTGCTGTGATCCAAGTTACATCCTGTTCTGGCGTTGCTATGGCACAGCCAAAAACATCTGCCACAACAAACAGCTGGGACTGGCAGCTGGCAGCAGGGCTTGGATAGGCTGGGCACCAGTGGCCAGGCTGGAAAGGGGACAAAACTGAGCAAGGCCAGGAGCTGGGCAGTGATCTGGGAAACCTCCCCGATACCCCCAAACACATGCATACACACACACACACATGCACGTGCGCATACACATACACACACATACACATACACACAAGTGCACACACACACGCACGTGCGCATACACATACACACATACATGCCCCCACACACACACACATGCACGTGCACATACACACACATACGCATACACACACATGCACACATATGCATGTGCGCATACACATACACACACACACGTGCGCACACACATACGCACGTGTGCATACACATATACACATGCACACACATGCGTACACACACATGCATGTGCACGTACACATACACACACACATGCACACACACACATACACACATGCACGTGCGCATACACATACCCACATACACATACACACGCACGTGTGCATACACACAAACACGCATACACACATGCACGTGCACATACACGCATACACACACATGCACGTGCGCATACACATACACATACGCATACACACATGCACACACACATACACACATATGCACGTGCACATATACATACACATACATACATGCACACACATGCATACACACACATGCATACATACACATATGCACACATGCTCTATTTAGGAGGCAAGTTGGCCTTCTAGGACAAGAGTTCCTAATCCTTCCTAGGAAAGGTTTCTAATTCTGCATTATTTTTTTCCTGAAGTTCCTGAGAGAAGATGTCAAGTGCATAGCCCTAGAGGGACTGGGCTCTCCGAAATTCTTGCCCTCATCTAGGTCCCAGTCAGGCCCACAGAACTGCCCAAGGCCCTATCCTGCTCCCAAAATGGAATTCACTTTCCCGGTTGTTGTTATTGCTGGTGTTTTTCCTGATTAGTAAAACACAGTCATTGTAACAAAATCACATGACGCAGAAGAGTGACAACAGCTGTACTCATGTGGCGTAAGCCAGCTGCTGTGCCACATACCTCTCACTGACAAAATATATGTAGAAAGTGTTTAGAACAGTCCCTGGCCCTGGTAAGTGCTATACACTGCACCTGTAATCCCAGCACTTTGGGAGGTCGGGGGGGCGGATTGCTCGAGCTCAAAAGTTCATGACCAGTCTGGGCAACATGGTGAAACCCTGTCTCTACAAAAAATACAAAAATTAGCCAGGTGCGGTGGTGAACACCTGTAGTCCCAGCTACTCAGGAGGCTGAGGTGGGAGGATCACTTGGGCCCAGGACATTGAGGCCACAGTGAGCCATGATTGCACCACTGCACTCCAGCCTGGGTGATTAAGTGAGAGACACTGTCTCAATCAATCAATCAATCAATCAAGTAATTGTCAAAATGATCTGATTTTCCATGACAAGGTAGTGATATAGATATTAATAACACAATATCTAAAAGAGGAACTGAGGCGGGCCGGGCGCGGTGGCTCAAGCCTGTAATCCCAGCACTTTGGGAGGCCGAGACGGGCGGATCACGAGGTCAGGAGATCGAGACCATCCTGGCTAACACGGTGAAACCCCGTCTCTACTAAAAATACAAAAAAACTAGCCGGGCGAGGTGGCGGGCGCCTGTAGTCCCAGCTACTCAGGAGGCTGAGGCAGGAGAATGGCGTAAACCCAGGAGGCGGAGCTTGCAGTGAGCTGAGATCTGGCCACTGCACTCCAGTCCGGGCGACAGAGCGAGACTCCGCCTCAAAAAAAAAAAAAAAAAAAAAAAAAGAGGAACTGAGGCTTGGAGAGGTGACATCACCTGCCTAAGGTCACATGATGAGTGTCCTACCTGGATTTGAATTCAGGTTACACCAGTGCTAAAGCTCTAAGCTCAGAATCTCCCTCCTTCCCCACCCTTTATGTGGCTGTCCTTAGTTCTTGAACACCTGCATGCTCCTTTCCCTCCCCCAGCCACAGTCCTGACCTGACCTCATTCCTGCTGAAGGCCCCAGGGGCCTGGCTGAGCTCACAGTTTGGCCACAGATCCACAGAGGCGACACCCTGTCTGAAGCCACTGGGGATTCTTTTCACTAGTTTGTCCTGTATTCCTGGGCTCGGAGGGTCTTGGGAACTCTCTGCCTGTCCTCTCCCAAAACATGGACTTTGGACTTTGGGATATCACCCCTCTTCTGTCCCTGCCCACTTTCTGTGCCCTTTGGTAGGGGCTCACTGGGATTATAACAGTAATCATGAATGACAATTTTTTTTTTTTTTTGAGATGGAGTCTTGGTCTGTCACCCAGGGTGGAGTGCAGTGGCACAATCTTGGCTCACTGCAACCTCCGCCTCCCAGGTTCAAGCGATTCTTCTGCCTCAGCCTCCCGAGTAGCTGGGACTACAGGCACGTGCCACCATGCCCAACGAATTCTTGTATTTTTAGTAGAGATGGAGTTTCACCATATTGATCAGGCTGGTCTTGAACTCTTGAACTCGCGATCCACCTGTCTTGACCTCCCAAAATGCTGGGATTACAGGCGTTAGCCACCACGCCCAGCCATTTCCTTTTTTAACAGACGGTTTTGCTCTGTCACTGGCTGGAGTGCAGTGGCACAATCACAGCTCACTGCAGCCTTGAACTCCTGGCCTCAAGCAATCCTCCCACCTCAGCCTCCTGAGTAACTAGGACCACAGGCGTGTGCCACCACACCCAGCTAATTATTATTATTATTATTTGTAGAGATGAGGTCCCCCCTGTTTCCCAGGCTGGTCTTGAGCTTCTGGGCTCAAGTGTTCCACCTGCCTTGGCCTCCCAAAGTGGAAGGATTTGCAGATATGAGCCACTGCACCGGGCATGGATGACATTTCTTGAGCCACACTGGACAAGATGAGCCTTGTTGTTACTATTTTTCAGATGAAAAAACTCGGAAGTTAAATGTCTTACCTAGATGGCCCAGACAGAATTCCAGAGCTCCCTCTTCCAGGAAGCCATTCCTGACAGCCCTCCCCTAAATGCTGAAGAGATAAATATTTAGTCTGAGCACCCCATGGATATGCCCAGGACGGTGAGCTCCCTGAGGGCAGGGGCTAGGTCAGGTTGATTGCTGTCTGCCCTATACCTGACATAATGGGTGCTCAATAAACACTTGTTGACTGACTGACTGACTGAATGAATGAATGATAGGGCTGATCTCTTTTCTCCTCTTGGGTCCTGAGAAGTTTGGGGAATCAGGCAAGTCTGAGTTTGAATCTTTGCTCTGCCACTTCCTGGCTGTGTAGCCTTGGCCCAGTTTCCTAACCTCTCTGAGCCTCTGTTTCCCTCTCTGCAAAATAGGGGTACAGTCTGTGGGAGGGTGGGAGAGGACCTACAATGACCGGCACATAGTAGGTACTCTATGAACAGTCCTGTAGAGAGACAGTTCAGGTCCTCCCTGGAGTCAGCCTGTCTGGGGTTCAAACCTCCGCTCCAACACTGACCAGGTTGTATGACCTTGGACAAATCACTTTTCCTCTCTGGACCTCATCTTCCAAATACGTATTTGGAATAATATTAGCACCAATTACTTGGTTGTAGTAAGAACTAAAGGAGGCAGTCTGCATAGTAAATCCTCCATAAACACGGGCTTCTGTGACTTAGGGTGAGCTCCTGGAGGACAGACAGGTGTCCCATTTTTTCCACCCCACCCCAGAACCTTGCTCAGTGCCAGGCACATAGTAGGGGCACAGATTGCTGAAGGAACTGAGTCTCCATTTCTGTGGCTACGGGGCGTAGACCCAGAGAGCCAGGGCAGGTTTCCAGAACGCCCTCCCACAACAGGCCGACTCTCTTGTTTGTCCATCTCATTTCCCAGCTAGGTGGAGGCAGAGCAGCAGCCCAGCCCTGGCCTTCTCTGCCAAGCCTGGTGGGGGCCAGCGGCAGCTGCTCCTCCAGGGGACAGCCTGGGATGGAGGCTGGGAAGGAAGGGAGGTCTGGGGAGGTGGAAGCCCCTCCACAGTTAGCCCAAGGCCCCCAGGGGAACAAGCTACTCAGACAGGAGAGCTGGGGTTCAAGGCTACCAACTCGACTTATAGCTGTGTGACCATAGACGCCTTGCTCCACCTCTCTGAGCCTTGCTTCCTGTGCTATGGGGCTGGTGGCCTCATAGCATTGTTAGGAAGCAGATGAAGCGTGAAGCATACAGTAAGTGCTCCATAAATGTACTGGTCATTGCTGCCCCTCTGACTTGTTGCAGTATAGCACCTGTCTTCTACAGATGGGGAAACTGAGGCCCAGAGAGAGGCAGTGACTTGTCCAAGGTCACAGAGTCTGTCTCTTGCTGGTTCCAGCTTCGGCCTTAGCCATTCTCCCTGCTCAACCCAAAGCTCAGCAGGGATGGGCTCTTGGGTGGACCAGGCAGGGGGTTCCCTTGGGCTGAGGGGGCAGGAAGGTAGGGGTGGAGGAAGGCTTCGACAAAACAGCCCCAGCCGGGGGCTGTGGTTCCTGCCTGTAATCCCAGCACTTTGGAAGGCCAAGGCAGGCAGATCACCTGAGGTCAGGATTTTGTGACCAACATGGTGAAACCTCCTCTTTACTAGAAATCCAAAAAATGTCCGGGCATCTGGCACACCTGTAATTCCAGCTACTCAGGAAGCTGAGGCAGGAGAATCACTTGAACTTGAGAGGCAGAGATTGCAGTGAGCCGAGATCGCACCGCTGCACTGCGCCACTGCACTCCAGCCTGGGTGACAGAGTGAGACCCTGTTTCAAAACAAAACAAAACCAGAAATAGCCCCTCTGATGAAGGCCTTCTGGCTGCCAAACACGTTGGTTGTTTTCTCATTAATTCTGAAAACACTATTAAAATGGTATTATTCTTAATATTCCCATTTTACAGATGAGAAAACTGAGGCTCAGAGAGTTGCCTAAGCACACAATGGGAAGAAGGAGGCTCTTGACTCCAGCCCCAGATCTGTCTGTTGAATGAAGGAAGAGACAGTGGCCCATTCAGGGGTGCACAGCGAGCTCTGTGGTTTGGTGAGTTCAGTCTGTTTCCCCCACCCCCAGATGACAGGTGAGAGGAGGACACAATGCCAGCAGCTCCTGGGCTTGGGATGTCATAGAAACTTCCAAAGGGGAGGAGAAAGCCCTGTCACCCTTGCTCCACCCCCACAGGTCGCAGAAGCTGCTCAGGGATGGCAAATGGGCGTGGAAGTTGCCTCCACAGCCCCAGGGGGCAGGGCAGGGACGCTCTGGGCCGGATGGCGGTGCCGGGCGCTGCCTCCCGCGACCACGCCCACAGGGTGCTCTGCTGCCCGCTGGACCTCCGCGCAGTGCCTTCGAACCGATGCAGACGCCCACCGGACCACATCCCCCGGACTCCGGGGACCCCCTCCACCTGCCCAGCCTGGGCCTGGAGGTGCGACGGCCCGTCGTGTATCGTCTGGAGGAGGTGGCGCGCTGCCTGCACCTCCTGGAGCTCTCCAGCTCCGAGGGTCCCGGCTGCGGGCCCTGCGTGTCTGCGGGTCTCCAGGTGCACAGGCTCCAGAGCGCCTCCCAGGGGACTCCGGGAGGCGCCTTTGCCTCCGATTCCCCTAGAGGGGACCAGCCAGTCCCAAGGTCCAACAGGAAGAAGGCAGAAAACCCCACAGGAAAAGGTGAGCGCCACTGGGGGGCTTTCTTCCCTCCATTGGACCCACAGATTCTAGGCACAGTTATCCCTGAGGGCATCTGTGGGTCTGCATTCTCAGTATTGCTGTCCACTTGCCCTGTGGTTTCTGGAAAACTCCTGGCCCTCTCTGACCCTCAGTTTCTTTATCTCTGCCACCAGAGATAAAGGGATTGGACTTTGGTTTTTCACTCTTAAAACTGAAGACAAGACCTCATTTATGTGGGAGGAGGGCTCCACCTGTGGGATTATAAGAAGAGCATCTGGGCCATATAAATCTTTTCCCTTTCCCCCCAAAAAATAGCTACGGAGCTACTTCTAGGGTTACAATATCTAATTCTTACAAAAACCCTCTCTGGGAAATGCTGTTACCCTATTTTATAGAAATGAAAACTGAGGTTGGGCATGATGGCTCATGCCTGCAATCCCAGCACTTTGGGAGGCCAAGGTGGGCAGATCACTTGAGGTTGGGAGTTTGTGATTAGCCTGGCCAACATGGTGAAACTCCATCTCTGCTAAAAATACAAACATTAGCCAGGCATGGTGGCAAGCACCTGTAATTCCAGCTACTCTGGAGGCTAGGAGAATCGCTTGAACCTGGGAGGTGGAGGTTGCAGTGAGCCGAGATTGCGCCATTGGACTCCAGCCTGGGTGACAGAGCGAGACTCTTGTCTCAAAAAAAAAAAGAGAGAAAAGAAAAGAAAAAACTGAGCTCATAGTGAGTGGGTTCAAGTTGCAGAAATGGGGTTTGAACCTTCACCCTCCTTCTAGGCCTGTCTGACTTCAAAGCCCTGTGCTTTTTCCACTAATAATGCAGATTGTCTCCATGAAAGCCACACAGGCTGGATTCTCAGCAGGAATGGCCAGGGACCCTCGCTCTTGTTGGTGCCACCCCTCAGCTCTCTGAGGCCACTGCCCTGCAGGATCCTTGGGGATGCCTGGGGAACACCTCTCAGCTGATGTGAACAGGGTATCACTGGTGCAGCCTCATGCCATGACCCAAAGCTTCCAAATGGAATGGAGTAGGGCCCCCATCACAGAAGTCCAACAGGGACCCCTGAATTGGGTATGAAAGAGTGAGGGGAGGCCGGGCGCGGTGGCTCAAGCCTGTAATCCCAGCACTTTGGGAGGCCGAGACGGGCGGATCACGAGGTCAGGAGATTGAGACCATCCTGGCTAACACGGTGAAACCCCGTCTCTACTAAAAAAATACAAAAAACTAGCCGGGCGTGGTGGCTAGTCCCACCTACCTGTAGGGGGCCTGTAGTCCCACCTACCCGGAGGCTGAGGCAGGAGAATGGCTTAAACCCGGGAAGCGGAGCTTGCAGTGAGCTAAGATCCGGCCACTGCACTCCAGCCTGGGCGACAGAGCGAGACTCCATCTCAAAAAAAAAAAAAAAAAAAAGAAAGAGTGAGGGGAAGAAATGGGGGTTGTGTGGGGAGTTGGGTGTGGAAGTGTTCCTACCTGAGTAAAGAACTGATGGGCCAGGCTGGGTGCGGTGGCTCATGCCTGTAATCCCAGCACTTTGGGAGGCAGAGGCGGGCGGATCACAAGGTCAAGAGATTGAGATCATCCTGGCCAATGGTGAAACCCCATCTCTACTAAAAATAGAAAAAAAAAAAAAATTAGCTGGGCATGGTGGTGCGAGCCCATAGTCCCAGCTACTCGGGAGGCTGAGGCAGGAGAATCGCTTGGACCTGGGAAGCAGAGGTTGTAGTGAGCAGAGATCATGCCACTGCACTCCAGCCTGGTGACAGAGCGAGACTCAAAGAAGAAGAACTGGTGGGTCAGGTGCGGTGGCTCACCTCATGCTTGTATCCCAGCGCTTTGGGAGGCTGAGGCAGGCAGATCACTTGAGGTGCAGGAGTTCAAGACCAGCCTGGCCAACATGGCGAAACCCCGTCTCTATTAAAAGTACAAAAATTAGCCGAGCGTGGTGGCAGGTGTCTGTAATCCCAGTTACTCGTGAGGCTGAGGCATGAGAAATGCTTGAACCCGGGAGGTGGAGGTTGCAGTGAGCTGAGATTGCGCCACTGCACTCTAGCCTGGGAGACAGAGCAAGACTCAGTCTCAAAAAAAAAAAAAAAAAAAAAAAAAAAGAACTGGTGCAAAGGCCTGGAGGTAGAGGTGAGCGCCCCAGCTTCTACAAACTCTAAGCAGCCAGTGTCACAGGTGGGCAGACCATGCGAAGCCTTGTAGATCACTGGACTTGACCCTGAGGGCTCTGGGGAACCAAAGTGAAACCCCATCTCTACTAAAAATAGAAAAAAAAAATTAGCTGGGCATGATGGCGCGAACCTGTACCATCCTCAAGTGGGAAGATCACTTGAGTCCAGGAATTCGAGACCAGCCTGAGCAACAGGGTGAAACCACTTCTCTACAGAAAATACAAAGGCATCGTGGCGCACACCTGCAGTCCCAGCTACTGCAAAGAGGTGTGGTCAGCTTTTCCCTCTAGAGCTGCACTGTCCCATATGGCAGCCACTAGTTAAATAAATTAAAATTAAATTAATTTAAATAAATCAAATATTAAAACAGTTAATTAAATAAATTAATTTAAATAAAACTAAATGAGAAATTCTGTTCCTTTGTCACACGTGCCCTGTTTTAAGTGCTCAATGGCTACCTGTGGCTACCCTATTGGACAGCACAGATAGAGAACATTTCCAGCATTGCAGAAAGTTCTGTAGACAGCACAGTGCTAGAGTTCACACAGGGTTCTGGGTGGGAAGTGTTTTGTGAGACCAGTGAGAATGGGTTCCAAGGATTCAGGGAGAGATGTACGTGCCCAGTGTCTCCCATGGTCCCTGGAATACAGCAGGTGCACAATGAGGGACCACTGAATGGATGAATGGCCTGGATTAGAGTGGGATGGGGGGATGGAGGTGAGAGGATGATGGCAGGAGAACTTCAGAAGGCTAAATATTTTGTTGTTGTTGTTATTGTTGTTTGTTTTTTGAGATGGAGCCTCACTCTGTCACCAGGCTGGAGTGCAGTGGAGCGATCTCAGCTCACTGCAACCTCAGCCTCCCGGGTTCAAGCAATTCTCCTGCCTCAACCTCCCGAGTAGCTGGGACTACAGGCATGCACCACCGTGCACAGCTAATTTTTGTATTTTTAGTAGAGATGGGGTTTCACCATGTTGGCCAGGATGGTCTCGATCTCTTGACCTCATGATCCACCCACCTTGGCCTCCCAAAGTGCTGGGATTACAGGCGTGAGCCACCGCGCCCGGCCTAAATTGGTGGGCCTTGGTGACTGGTGAACGATGAGGGAAGCACCTCGGTCTGGCTTGGGCAGCTGAGTGGACAGTGGGGTGTTTCCTGAGATGGGAACCCAGGAGGGAAGTCAAGTGTCAGGACGGGGATAAGCTCCCACCTGAGGGGCCTGTGGAACTGCCACGTGGAGATGTCTGGGAGGCCACTGGCTGCTCGGCCCTGGAGGTATGGGCCCGGCGGATTTGGGAATGCATGGGCCTGCCTAGGAGAGGATGAAACTGCACATAGAAGGAGCAGGGAGAGGGCTCTGGGGACACGAACATTGGAGAGGTGGCCAGAGGGAGAAAGAGGAAAGGCAGCAGAGAGCAGTGCCGGGTCAGGCCTGTAAACCCGGACTGGGAGGCCCTGGATCCAGCCCTAGGAATTTGTCGGTGACCTTGGAAAGAGAAGATTCAGGGTGGGGAGAGAGCAGGAGCTAAAGCAGAAGCGAAGAGGAGGAGGCAGTGAGTGGGCTACGACTCTTGAAAAGTTTGTTGGTGAAGGAGTTAAGACTGGTACTGAAGGTCAATGCAAGGTTAGGGGAGATAATTTTTCCCTTGAGATGGAAAAGATCTGACCTTGTTCACAGGTTAAGAGAAAACGTGTGTGTATTGGTGGTGTTGCCTAAGGGAAAGACCAGTTCATAAATGGTATTTGTAACATGCTTGTAGGCTGAGGTGGCTCACACCTGTAATGTCAGTACTTTGGGAAGCCATAGTGGGAGGATCACTTGAGTCCAGGAATTCGAGACCAGCCTGAGCAACAGGGTGAAACCACTTCTCCACAGAAAATACAAAGGCATCGTGCCTGCAGTCCCAACTACTCAGGAGGCTGAGGCAGGAGGATCGCTTGAACCCAGAAGGTCCAGGCAGCAGTTAGCCATGATCATGCCACTACACTCCAGCCTGGGCAACAGAGTGAGACTCTATCTCAAATAGAAAAAAAACAACCAACCAACCAACCAACAAAAACCCAGTATGCTTGAGAGTGTGCACCAGTTCGTACAGCGATCTTCTGACCATCCCAGTGAGGGAGTCTTCTTATTTATCCCCATTTCAGAGATGAAGAAACTGAGGCCCAGGGTGGCTCAGCAGTTTCCCCACAGTCACACTGGGCAGTTTTTCCTAATGTGCACAAAGACTTCATCCAGGCCAGCAGGATCTGGTTTTGAATCTGGTTCCTTAGGCTCTGCTCCCAGGTTAGTCCCCATGCTTTTCCTCCATTCTGTTTTGCTGTTGTTGTTGTTTTGTGTTTTGTTGTTTTCAGACAGACTCTTGCTCTATTGTCCAGGCTGGAGTACAGTGGTGTGATCTCTGCTCACTGCAACCTCTGCCTTCCGGGCTCGAGTGATTCTCCTGCCTCAGCCTCTCGAGTGGCTGAGATTATAGGCATGTGCCACCATGCCTGGCTAATTTTTTTTTTTTTTTTTGTATTTTCAATAGAGAGGGGTTTTGCCATGTTGGCCAGGCTGGCCTCGAACCCGTGACCTCGAGTGATCTGCCCACCTCAGCCTCCCAAAGTGCTGGGATTACAGGTGTGAGCCACCACACCCAGCTTTTTCCTCCTTTCTGGATAAACAAACCACAAAGTGACTGGGCGCAGTGGCTCATGCCTGTAATCCCAGCACTTTAGGAGGCCAAGGTGGGTGGATCACTTGAGGTCAGGGCTTTGAGATCAGCCTGGTCAACAAGGTGAAACCCCATCTCTACCAAAAATACAAAAATTAGCCAGGTGTGGTGGTGCACGCCTGTAATCCCAGCTACTCAGGAGGCTGAGACAGGAGAATTGCTTGAACCCGGGAGGCGGAGGTTGCAGGGAGCCGAGATCATGCCACTGCACTCCAGCCTGGGCGACAGAGCAAGACTCCATGTCAAAAAACAAAACAAAACAAAATAAAAACAAAAACAAAACCACGAAGTGATAAAAAAATTGAAGCAGCAAAATTCCCAAGCGGAAATAATTTAGCCAGAGAGCAGGAGCAAGGGGAGTCGCTCACAGCACTGCGGTACTCTCAGTTACAGCATTTACATCCTGCCATCATCTCCTTCCCCAAATAGGACGTCTTCTGAATTTGCAATAATATAATAATTATGGCAACTATTTTTAATGCTCTTATTAGGTTACGTACCTTGCTAAGTATTTAAATGTGATCTCAGTAACTCTTGCAGCAACCATGAGAGAGCTAGGCTGTGTTACTCTTTCTTTTTTAAGGTTAGCAACGGAGGCACAGAGAGGTGAAGTGACTTGCTCAGGGCCACACAGTACATCTTTGGCAGAGATGGAAGTCAAAGCAGGGTCTGCTTGTCACCACAGCTTGTGCCCATCTGTCAAACTACTTTATTAGTGTTAAAATCATAGCAGAAAGGCTTGTTACTCTGTCACATCTGGCTTGCTGACTGAGGTGGGGGAAAAGTTAGCGTCCCATTCTATCAGCTGATCAGCCTCTTCTTCCTTAGGGATATAATTGTCCTAAACCCCAGAAAAGGATGCCATTGGGTCTGCAGGGACTGCAGCAGTCTGGCTGGAAGAAACCTGTATTTTCAGCCAACTGCAATGGCTCACGTCTGTAATCCCAGCACTTTGGGAGGCCAAGGCAGGCGGATCACTGGAGGTCAGGAGTTTGAGGCCAGCCTGACCAACATAGTGAAACCCTGTCTCTACTAAAAATACAAAACTTAGCCAGGCGTGGTGGCAGGCACCTGTAATCCCAGGTACTCAGGAGGCTGAGGCACGAGAGAGAATCACTTGAACCTGGGAGGTAGAGGTTGCAGTGAGCTGAGATCCTACCACTGCACTCCAGCCTGGACAACAGAGTGAGACTCCATCTAAGAAAGAAAGATAGGAAAAAAAAAGATAAGAAAGGAAAGGAAGGGAAGGGAGGGGAGGGGAGGGGAGACAAACCTGTATTTTCATCTGCAAAAAGCTTTTTGAAACTTAGGAGCCTTAGGGAAACAGGGACAGACAGAGCCACAGATTTCTTCCAGAAATGGTCTCCTTTTCTTTGCAATCCCTGGATCATGAATGTGTTGAGGTCAAGAAAAATGACTGGTGATTTCCCACTGAACTAGGGGAGGGGAAGAAGGAAGAGGATGAATGCCTGTTTATCATCAACAGGAGAAGGGGTAGCCCATGGCCCCTCCGCTCCCTCCCTCCCTTCCTTCCTTCCTTCTTTCCTTCTTTCCTTTCCTCCCTTCTTTCTTTCAGCGGAGTCTCGCTCTGTTGCCCAGGCTGGAGTGCAAAGGCGTGATCTCGGCTCACTGCAACCTCTGCCTGCCAGGTTCAAGCAATTCTCCTGCCTCAGCCTCCTCCCGAGTAGCTGGGATTACAGGCGCCTGCCACCATGCCCAGCTAATTTTTGTATTTTTGGTAGAGACGGGTTTCACCATATTGGCCAGGATGGTCTTGATCTCCTGACCTCGTGATCCACCTGCCTCGGGCTCCCAAAGTGCTAGGATTACAGGTGTGAGCCACCGTGCCTGGCCTCCCATGGTCTTTCCTTGTCTGGAGTGCTCAGTGTCCTAATCAGCGTAGGTGACAGAAAGGATTAGAAAGGTGGATGAGAGTCAATCCCTGGCATCTAGCTGGACAGGCTGTTGCTTAGAATCAAATCCCATTGGTGGCTGCTAAGCCTCTGATTTGAAAAGACAGTTTTGCTAAAGGGATGTTTTAGTTATGTGGGTATTCAGAAGCCAAAGTGCCCAGCTTCCATTTCCTTTCCTTCCTTCCTTCCTTCCTTACGAAGTAAGGAGGGAAGAAGACGGCACGGGCAAAGACGGCATAAGGAAGGGAAGTAACGACTCAAGATGCCTAGAAGGCGAGGTCGTGCTGTATTTAGGGGGGGAGGGATGGAGTGAGGTATGCTAGGTAGGGATTAGTTAGTAGTTCTTTTGGTTATTTTCGTTTAGTTCTGCTCTACATACATACCTACCAGACATCCCTCCCGGCTTGTTCTTTCTTTATCTGTCTGTTCTTCTTTCTTTCTTTCTTTCTTTCTTTCTTTCTTTCTCTCTCTCTCCTCTCTCTCGTCTCTCTCTCTCCTCTCTCTCTCTCTCTTCTCTCTCTCTTTCTTTCTTTCTTTCTTTCTTTCTTCCTTTCTTTCTTTCTTTCTCGCTGCTATAGTCTTTCTTTGTCACCCAGGCTGGAATGCAGTGGTGTGATCTTGACTCACTGCAACCTCCGCCTCCTAGGTTCAAGCAATTCTCCTGCCTCAGCCTCCTGAGTAGCTGGGATTACAGACATGAGCCACCATGTCCAGCTAATTTTTGTATTTTTAGTAGACACGGGGCTTTACCATGTTGGTCAGGCTGATCTTGAACTCCTGACATCAAGTGATCCAGCCACCTCGGCCTCCCAAAGTGCTGGGATTACAGGTGTGGGCCACTGCACCCGGCCCCCCAGCTTCCATTGTCTAGGGAGCTAAGGAGAATGCAACTCAGGCAGAATAGATTTATTAATAAGAACCTACTTCTTTCCTTCCTGCATTTGGTCCCACACTGGGACTCCGTGAGCCTCAGTTTTCTATATATACTACGCAGCTGCATGCCCAGCCACAGAAGTAATCATTGCTCACAGTGTGGTGATGTCTTCCCGGTTCTTTATCTGCGCATCTGCGTATATACCCATTATTCCATTGCATGACTGTGCTGCAGTTAGCCAATCTTATATAGATATCTCAAATTTCTTACTATTACAAATAATGCTGTAATGAACATCTTTGTGCCTAAAACATTGGTAGCACCTGCCGTCCATCCTTAGGCCGGATTCTCAGAACTGGCAATGTACCTCCAAGATGGCCCCAACAACCCACATCTTATCGTTCTCAGGCCTGCTATGCACCAAATGCTTGTGTCTCTTCTCATTGAAGCCCTAACCCCTCATATGGTGGATTTGGAGGTAATTGGGTTTGATGAGGTAATGAGCATAGAGTCCCCATGATGGAATGAGTGCCCTTGTAAGAAGGTGAAGAGACCAGAGCTCACTCTCTCCACCATGTGAGGACACAATGAGAAGGCGGCCATCTGTACACCAGGAGGAGGTCCCTCACCAGAACCCAACCATGCTGGCACCTTGATCTCAAACTTCCAGCTTCCAAAGCTGAGAGCAATAAATTGCTGTTGTTTAAACCATCCAGCCTGCAATATTCTGTTATGGCAGCTACAAATGACTAAGACACTGCCCCCGTGCAGTCGCCTTCCACCCTGAATCGGGGCTAGCCCGAGTAGACAATAGAATATGGTAGAAGTGGCCAGGCACAGTGGCTCATACCTGTAATCCCAACACTTTGGGAGGCTGAGGTGGGTGGATCACCTGAGGTCGGGAGTTCAAGACCAGCCTGACCAACATGGAGAAACCCCCATCTCTCCTAAAAATACAAAATTAGCCGGGTGTGGTGGCACATGCCTGTAATCCCAGCTACTCAGGAGGCTGAGGCAGGAGAATTGCTTGAACCTGGGAGGCGGAGGTTGCAGTGAGCCAAGATCGTGCCATTGCACTCCAGCCTGGGCAAGATTGAAACTGCGTCTCAAAAAAAAAAAAAAAAAAGAATATAGCAGGAGTGACCCTGTGTGACTTTCAAGGTTGGGTCATTAAAGGCATTGCAGCTTCTCCCTTGAGTTTCTTGAATCGCTCAATCTGTGAGAAGCCAGCTGCTATGCTGAGGACACCCCAACAGCCTGTGGAGACGCCCACCTGACAAGGAGCTGAGGCTTCCTGCCAACAGCCAGCACTGGCTTGTCAGCCATGTGGGTGAACTGCCTTGGAAGTGGACGTGGGATCTCAGTCAAGCCTTCATCCGATTGCAGACTCATGAGAGACCTTCAGCCAGACCCACACAGCTAGGCTGCTCCCAAATTCCTAACACACAGGAGATAAGAGGTAATCAATGACTTTGGTGTTTTAGGCCAATATGTTCTGAGTGATTTGTTCCATAGCAGTGGAGCTAATAATACTAGATCAAAGACCAGAGCATTCTTAAGACTCATGATCTAGAATGCCATTTTTAGTTCCCTTTTATTTTCCTTTGTTTCTTTTTAGATAGACTCTCACTCTGGTTGCCCAGGCTGGAGTGCAGTGGTGCAATCTCAGCTCACCGCAGCCTCTAACTCCCAGACTCAGGTGATTCGCCCATGTTAACCTCCTGAGTAGCTGGGACTACAGCCATGTACCATCATGCCTGGCTAGCTTTTTGTATTTTTAGTAGAGACAGGTTTCACCATGTTGCACAGGCTGGTCTCAAACTCCTGGACTCAAGCAATCTGCCCACCTCGACCTCCCAAAGTGCTGGGATTACAGGTGTGAGCCACCATGCCTGGCCACTTCTCTTTTCATATCACCAGATTGTCAGTTATTTTTTGTTTTCTCTTTTTGTGTTGTCATTGTTGTATTTGAGGCAGGGTCTTGCTCTGTCACCCGTGGTGGAGTGCAGTGGCGTGAGCACGGCTCACTGCAGCCTCAACGTCATGGGCTCAAGTGATTCTCCCACCTTGGCCTCCCAAAGTGTTGGGCTTACAGCCTTGAGCTGCTGCACCTGGCAAGATTGTCAGTTCTTGTACTGACATGTAATTGGCCTGCATGATCTAAGGTGGTCTCCTGATAGGAGTTCCTGTCAGCTCTGGGGATGGGGGATGTGTTCTCAAAGCCCCATGTGTGACCAACAGCCCTTTCCTCACCATTCCCGTAGAAAGATTTGTTTTTTTATTTGTGGCCGTGAAGCTTCCAGGGCAGAATGTTCACAGTTTGTTACTTGTGCCCAGCCGAACCATCTAATAGCCAAAGCTGGGCAGCAGAGAAAGCTCAGCCTGTTATAAGTTAATTGCTCTTTGCTTTCTCTGGATCCTCAAAAGCTTTTAAAGGAGTGTAAGCACAAACAGTTGGCTTGGGCCAGGCGTGGTGGCTCACACCTGCAACCCAGGCACTTTGGGAGGTTGAGGTGGGAGGATGGCTTGAGCCCGGGAATTTGAGACCATCCTGGGCAACATATCAAGACCCTATCTCTGAAAAAAACCAAAAAACAGAAAACAGCTGGCTTGTTAAATAATAGTTCAGCCGAGCATGGTGGCTCACACTTGTAATCCCAGCACTTTTGGGAGGCTGAGGCAGGCAGATCACCTGAGGTCAAGAGTTCGAGGCCAGCCTTGCCAAGATGGTGAAATCCTGTCTCTACTAAAAATACAAAAATTAAGACCAGGCACGGTGGCTCACCCCTGTAATCCCAGCACTTTGGGAGGCCAAGATGGGCAAATCATGAGGTTAGGAGTTCGAGACCAGCCTGACCAGCATGGTGAGGCCCCTGTCTCTATTAAAAATACAAAAATTAGCCAGGTGTGGTGGTGCGCACCTGTAATCCCAGATACTCAGGAGGCTGAGGCAGGAGAATCACTTGAACTGGGGAGGTGGAGGTTGCAGTGAGCTAAATCACGCCACTGCACTCCAGCCTGGGCAACAGAGTGAGATTCCATCTCAAAAAAAAAAAAAAAAATACAAAAATTAGCTGGGTGTGGTGGTGTGCGACTGTAATCCCAGCTGTTGGGGAGGCTGAGGTGGGAGAATTGCTTGAACTTGGGAGGCAGAGGCTGCAGTGAACCAAGATCACGCTATTGGACTCCAGCCTGGGCAACAGAGTGAGACCGCGTTTCAAACAAAAAAGAAAGAAAGGAAGGAAGAAGTAATTCTTCGTCAGAGGCCATACAACCAGGATAAGGGTTATAATGAGGAAGTCAGCTTCCGTTTTCATGGCTCATGTACTGAACAGATGCCCCATTTGATGTGCAGACCCAGGGGACCTGCATGGGCACGTAGAGACATATCCAGGGCTGCATTCCTTACATCACTAATATGCCCAGTAAATATTTCATACCTGGTGAACCTGTTGGGCTTTGGGAAAATTCAGATGAATGGAAATCATGGTCGTCCCTGCACTTGAGGTTGTTCAGAGAGGCAGTAAATGGAGTAAAAAGTCCACAGATGTTGTAGTTTGAAGTAGGTTCAAATCCCAGCTGCGTGAGGTGATGATGTGCACCTGTAATCCCAGCTACTTGGGAGGCTGAAGCACGAGATTCACTTGAACCCGAGAGGTAGAGGTGGAGGTTGCAGTGAGCCGAGATCACGCCACTGCACTCCAGCCTGGGTGACAGAGCAAGATTCCGTCTCAAAAAAAAAAAAAAAAAAAAAATCCCAGCGGCATCTTCTAAAAGCTGTGTGACCCTGGATAGATTCCTGGACCTCTCTGAGCCTTAGTTTCTCTCTCTCTCTCTCTCTATATATATATATTATTATTATTATTATATTTTAAGATGGAGTCTTGCTCTGTCAACCAGGCTGGAGTGCAGTGGCGTGATCTCGACTCACTGCAACCTCCGCCTCCTGGGTTCACGCCATTCTCCTGCCTCAGCCTCCCGAGTAGCTGGGACTACAGGCGCCTGCCACCATACCTGGCTATTTTTTTTTTTTTTTGTATTTTTAGTAGAGACGGGGTTTCACTGTGTTAGCCAGGATGGTCTTGATCTCCTGACCTTGTGATCTGCCCGCCTCAGCCTCCCAAAGTGCTGGGATTACAGGCGTGAGCCACCACGCCTGGCGTATTTTTTATTTTTTTATTTTATTTATTTATTTATTTATTTATTATTTTTTATTTATTTATTTATTTATTTTGAGACGGAGTCTCGCTCTGTCGCCCAGGCTGGAGTGCAGTGGCTGGATCTCAGCTCACTGCAAGCTCCGCCTCCTGGGTTTTTACGCCATTCTCCTGCCTCAGTCTCCCGAGTAGCTGGGACTACAGGCTCCCGCCACCTCGCCCGGCTAGTTTTTTGTATTTTTTTAGTAGAGACGGGGTTTCACCATGTTAGCCAGGATCGTCTCGATCTCCTGACCTCGTGATCCGCCCGTCTCGGCCTATTTTTTTATTTTTTTGTATTTTTTAGTAGAGACGGGGTTTCACCGGGTTAGCCAGGATGGTCTCGATCTCCTGACCTTGTGATCCGCCCATCTCGGCCTCCCAAAGTGCTGGGATTACAGGCTTGAGCCACCGCGCCTGGCCTATTTTTTATTTTTGAGACAGGGTCTCATCTTTCATCCAGGCTGGAGTGTAGTGGCATGATCACGGCTCACTGCAGCCTCGACCTCCCGAGCTCAGATGATCCTCCCACCTCAGCCTTCCATGTAGCTGGGACTACAGGCTCACACCACCATGCCCGGCTAATTTTTTTTTTTTTTTTTTTTTTTTTTTGTAGAGATGGGTTCCTGCCATGTTACCCAGGCAAGTCTTGAACTCCAGAGCTCAAGCAATCTGCCTGCCTTGGCCTCCCAAAGTGCTGAGACTACACAAGAGCCATTGTGCCCAACCAGTTTTAGTGTGTGTGTGTGTGTGTGTGTGTGTGTGTGTGTGTGTGTGTGGATGGGGGTGGGGTGGGAGGTTGTGGTGGTGGTAGTGTTTTGAGACAGGATCTCGTTCTGTTGCCTAGGCTGGAGGGCAGTAGTACAATCACAGCTCACTGCAGCCTTCATCTCTCCAGTTCAAGTGATGCTCCTGCCTCAGCCTCCCAAGTAGCTGAGACTATAGGCATGTACCAACACACACAACTAATTTTTTAAATTTTAAAATTTTAAATAGAGACAAGGTCTTGCTATGTTACCCAGGCTGGTCTTGAACTCCTTAGCTCACACAATCGTCCTGCCTTGGCCTCCCAAAGTGCTGGGATTACAGGGATGAGCCACCATGCCCAGCCTCTTTTTAAAGGAGGGAATAATTGTCTTTATCTATTTGAGATGTTTTGAGGAAACATGAGCTATGCATGTGAAACACTTAGTACCTGGCCTAGCACGTGGCATGTGTTTAACAACTGCTGAGTTTATTACTGTTAGCAGGAAAATGTCCCGTGGTGTGCTGGATGGGCTCATGTGACAAAATTAGACCCATCTTTGAACTCCAGCTGCATTCTGGGGATCAAATGCCTTCACCACTCTAAGCCTCAGTTTCTTGATCTGTAGAGTAGGTCTAATCAGTGTACCTTGCTGGGTGTTTGTGCAGTTTAGATGGGGCAATGTATATATACGGATGCTTAGCACACAGGTAGCATTTGCATTAGTAGGAAAGACAATCAGAAGAGCAAATAATTGCAATAAAGTGTGATAAATATAGTAGCAAAAGTCTTTACATAGGTTTCTGTTTTGTTTTGTTTTGAGACAGAGTCTCACTCTGTTGCCAGGATGGAGTGCAGTGGTGCGATCTTGGCTCATTGCAACCTCTGCCTCCCGGATTCAAGTGGTTCTTCTGCCTCAGCCTCCTGAGTAGCTGGGACTACAGGCGCCTATCACCAGACCCGGCTAATTTTTGTATTTTTAGTAGAGATGGGGTTTCACCATGTTGGCCAGGATGGTCTCAATCTCCTGACCTCATGATCTGCCCATGGCTTCTGGAAGTTCCAGGACTATCTGTCCACGGCACAGGATCCTGTCTCTGCAGGCCAGAGTTCCTGCACTAAAGTCAAATGAGGACTTCCTCTTTAAGGTCCTGGCTATACAAATGGATTGCAGACTGATTTCTCAGAAATCACATTCCGGCCTTAAAACCCATGTAAAGGGCTGGGCGTGGTGGCTCACGCCTGTAATCCCAACACTTGGGGAGGCCGAGGTGGGAGGACTGCTTGAGGCAAGGAGTTTGAGACCAGCCTGTGCAACACAGCGAGATCCCACCTCTAAAAAATAAAAACAAAACAAAATAAAGAGCCTGTCAGACCAAATGAGACAGGTGCAGTGGTAGACACCTATAGTCCCAGCTACTGAGGAGGGTGAGGCAGGAAAGTTGCTTGAGCCCGGAGTTTGAGGCTGCAGTGTGCTGTGATTGTACCTGGGAATAACCACTTCTCTGTAGTCTGGGCAATATAGCGAGACCCCATCTCTTTAAAAAAAAAAAAAAAGTATCTGTCAGACCAGGGTGCAAAATTCAGCTCTACCACTGACTTAGCTAAGTGAAATTCATCAATGAAGTCACCTCTTTGAGCCTCAGTGTCCTCATCTGTAAAGTCATGTTAATGATGACAGCTAGCATGCACTGAGGGTCAGCTGTATGCCAGATCTTGTTTTAAGTAATTCACCTTTTTTTTTTTTTTTTTTTTTTTGAGACAGAGTTTTGCTCTTGTTGCCCAGGCTGGAGTGCAATGGCACAATCTCGGCTCACCGCAACCTCTGCCTTCCAGGTTCAAGCAATTCTCCTGCCTCACCCTCCCGATTAGCTGGGATTACAGGCATGCTCCACCACGCCTGGCTCATTTTGTATTTTTAGTAGAGATGGGGTTTCTCCATGTTGGTCAGGCTGGTTGCAAACTCCCAACCTCAGGTGATCTGCCTGCCTTAGCCTCCCAAAGTGCTGGGATTACAGGTGTGAGCCACCATGCCCAGCAAGTAATTCACATTCACTAGCTTCCTTACTCTTCATAATAGCCCCATGAACTAGGTACTATGGTTATATCCCCATTTTACAGATGAGAAAGATGTGGCACAGGGAAGTCAGATCACTTGCTGGTAAATAGCCAAGCCAGGAGTTAAACCCAGGCAGCCTGAGTTCTCAAGCAGTGCTCTTTACTTTTAACTCTGCTACTTTATTTTTTATTTTTTTGAGAGAGAGAGTCTTGCTCTGTCTCCCAGGCTGGAGTGCAGTGACACCATCTTGGCTTACTGCAACCTCCGCCTCCCAGATTCAAGCGATTCTCGTGCCTCACCCTCCATAGTAGCTGGGATTACAGGCGTGCACCACCACACCCAGCCAATTGTTTCTTATTTTTAGTGAAGATGGGGTTTCGCTATGTTGGCAGGCTGGTCTCAAACTCCTGAGCTCAGGTGATCCGCCCGCCTCAGCCTCCCAAAGTGCCGGGATTACAGGTGTGAGCCACCGTGTCTGGCTGTCTCTGCAGCTTTATATTCCACCCAATGGGATTTGGGGGAGGATAAAAAGGACAATGTGTGTACAGTGGTGACCTAAGTGTCTCCAACGCAGGGCATGCTCGGTAAAGGGAGCTGCTGGGTATTTTTGCTATTCTTATTCTGTCTTGTCTAAGGAAAGTGTTTTTTTATTCATACATATTTTAGAAAGGTCATACATCTGTAGCCCCCTTTGCTGGCCATCAAATGGACAGAGCAGATGGCCAGGACCCAGTGGAGCATGATGAACCCTTAAGAGTCCCCCAGTGAATGGTGTGATCTCAAAGAGGCTACATCCTCCAGCTTGCCATGTGGGTCTCTACCCCATGATCCAGACTGGGTGGATCTCTGCAGACCTTCTAAGCATCTGATTACAGGTCCCATGCGGTAATGAGGCCAAGGTCACAGCCCGGGTCTCCCAGGGGGCCACTGGGCTGAGGGGGTGAGCACAGCTCTCACTCTTCCAGCTGCCTCATTCATGCTGGGCCCTGCTTCAGGCAGCTGGAGATGGCAGAAGGGAACCCACTGCATGGTAGAGGGAAAGACATTGAGTGTTGGCTCTGTGGTCTTGGCCAAGCCTCTATGAGCCTCAGTTTCTTCATCCCTAAAGTGGGAAGATTACGTATTTGTATTTGTTATCTATTGCTGTCTAACAAACCATCCCCAGGTGTTTGTGGCTTAAAACAATAGCATTTATGTAGCTCACCATTCTGGGGTCTGGTTTGGCTGTGAGTGTGCCAGCTGGAAGGTCAGCTAATGTCTAACAGTCTAGGGTGGCCTACCTCACATGTCTGGTGGTTGACAGCTGCGGGCTGGGGTGACGGGGTATGCCTGGCCTAGGGTGGCCTCCCTCACATGTCTGGTGGTTGACAGCTGTGGGCTGGGATGATGGGGTATGCCTGGGCCTTGGGACTCTCATTCTCCAGCAGAACAGCCTGAGCTTCTTCAATTGGTGGCTGGGATTCAAGTGCAGCAAGAGAGACCAAGCTCCATATGCAAGCTCTTTTTAAGCCCCTGTTTGTGTCACATTCACTGATATCCCTTTGGCCAAGGTATGGCCCGTGGTCAAGGCCAGAGTCAGGGTAGAAGGCAACACCACAGGGCTCCATGCAGGAGAATAATTTATAGCTATTTTTGCAATTGACCACAGTGTCCCAGGCAGAGATTTTGGGAAGAACAAATGAAAAATGGTAGGGTTCTGAGTAGTCACAAAATATAAGCAAACATTTGGCTGGGCGCGGTGGCTCATGCCTGTAATCCCAGCACTTTGGGAGGCCAAAGTGGGAGGATCACTTGAGGGTCGGGAGTTCAAGACCAGCTGGTCAACGTGGCGAAACCTCGTTTCAACTAAAAATACAAAAATTAGCCAGGAGCAGGCATGGTGTCTCACACCTGTGATCCCAGCACTTTGTGAGGCCGAGGCAGGTAGATCACCTGGGTCAGGAGTTCGAGACCAGCCTAGCCAACATGGTGAAACCCTGTCTCTACTAAAAATACAAAAATTAGCCTGGTGTGGTGGCAGGTACCTGTAATCCAGCTACTCAGGAGGCTGAGTCAGGAGAATCACTTGAACCCAGGAGGCAGAGTTTGCATTGAGCTGAGATCGTGCCATTGCACTCCAGCCTGGGCAACAACAGTGAAACTCCGTCTCAAAACAAAGAAAAAGAAAGAAAAATTAGCCAGGTGTGATGGTGCACGCCTGTAATCCCAGCTACTCAGGAGGCTGAGCCATGAGAATCATTGAACCCAGGACATAGAGGTTGCAGTGAGCCAAGATCATGCCACTGCACTCCAGCCTGGACAATAGATCGAGACTCCATCTTAAAAAAGTAGAATAAAATAAAAATAATAGCAAATATTAATTGGAACATAATAGGGGCTCCAACATGTTGCATGAACAGTCCTCACTTTCCAGGCAAAGAAATGTGGTTCAGAGAGGTTGAATGACTTACCCAGGGTCACACAGCTAATTAGTGGGAGAGCTGGACTTGGAACCCAGAGCTGTCTAATTCCAAAGTTCGTGTTCACAGCAATCCCTTCTGCTGCTTCCCAGCACATGCAATTCAGTTCCAACATTAATAGGGATTAATAGGAGCCCCTATCTGGGATGCAAGCCCAGTTTCTCCATCCCTCATGAAGGCCTGACTTCATTTGAAAGAAGCCAGCTGACTGTTTTGCCTGTCATCTGTATTCCAGGATTGAGCACAGTTGAGCCTCGAACAAAGCAGAAACTAGAGAGCATTTGTTTGAATAAAAGAAATTGCCACCTATTTCCATAAGGATTTATGTATGCAGGCAGACGTGGAGGGAGCTGCTTTGCACCCCACATTGCAAATACTAGCTCCTCCCTGCTACTAACAATTTTGGTGGCAAGATTATCCGTTTCTGAGCATATGTTCTCCCCATCTCAGCTTTCCTTAGGGAGAAAACTATTTTCTCACCTCTCAGAAAAGGACACTTAATGTAGGGAGAGAACAGATGATCTTACATCTAACTTTTCTGCTGGGAAAGGCAACAGCTGATGGGGGATATGATCAAAACCTGTAAAGGAAAAGGGAACGCATTTCCAGCCACCTGGAGGAGCTCATGTGTTCCCAAGGGCCCAGGCCTGGTGTGATTCATCTTGGCTTGTTCAGGGATTCTTGATTGCAGGGAAGCACGTTGTGCTTGAAGTTCTGCCTGCAGCTCTGAAGCTGGGAGAGGGACCATGTGGGCTTGTTCAATTGGTTTCTCTACTTTTGTTTATACCTGAAATTTTCCATAATTAAAAACAACAGGCGGCCGGGCGCGGTGGCTCAAGCCTGTAATCCCAGCACTTTGGGAGGCCGAGACGGGCGGATCACAAGGTCAGGAAATCGAGACCATCCTGGCTAACATGGTGAAAACCCGTCTCTACTAAAAAAAAAAATACAAAAAACTAGCCGGGCGAGGTGGTGGGCGCCTGTAGTCCCAGTTACTCGGGAGGCTGAGGCAGGAGAATGGCGTAAACCCGGGAGGCGGAGCTTGCAGTGAGCTGAGATTCGGCCACTGCACTCCAGCCTGGGCCACAGAGCGAGACTCCGTCTCAAAAAAAAAAAAAAACAGGCCAGGTATGGTGGCTTATGCCTGTAATCCCAGCACTTTGAGAGGCCGAGGTAGGAGGATTGCTTGAGCTTAGGAGCTTGGGACCAGCCTGGCCAACACAGTGAGACCTCTGTCTCTACAAAAAATACAAAAATTCACCGGGTATGGTGGTGTGTGGCTGCACTCCAAGCTCCTCAGGAGGCTGAGGCAAGAGGACTGCTTGAGCCTAGGAGTTTGAAGCTGCAGTGAGCCTTGATCGCACCACTGCACTCCACTCCAGGCTGGGTGACAGACTGAGACCTTATCTCAAAACAACAAAACAACAACAGAGCAATAACTCAACAATTTGGGCATGGAGGAGAGCACAGTGCAAGTCCTGAAGTCAGAAATACCCTCTTCTTCTTCTTATTATTATTATTATTTTGAGACAGAGTCTCGCTGTCACCCAGACTGGAGTGCAGTGGCGCGATCTCGGTTTACTGCAACCTCTGCCTCACCAGTTCAAGAAATTCTCCTGCCTCAGCCTCCTAAGTAGTTGGGATTACAGGTGCCCACCACCACACCCAGCTAATTTTTGTATTTTTAGTAGAGACGGGGTTTCTCCATGTTGGCCAAGCTGGTCTCAAACTCCTGACCTCAGGTGATCCACCTGCCTTGGCCTCCCAAAGTGCTGGGATTACAGGCATGAGCCACCGCGCCCAGCCTAGAAATGGTGTGGGATTCTTAGCCTCAGTTTCCTTTTCTGTAAAATGTGCATGATAATAGGCCCTATACCCTAGAATTGCTGTGAGGATTAAATGAGATCTTTCCTGTAAAGCTCTTAGCCCAGGAAGAACTAATAAGCCTCCTTCTGTCCGAACAGCCAGGGTTTCTCAACCTCACTCCTATTGACATTTGGGGACTAATACTTCTTTGCTGTGGGGCGGGGTGGGGACTGTCCCATGCATTGTAAGATGTTCAGCAGCATTCCTGGGATCTATCCACTGGATACTAGGAGCACCTCCTAGTCAACAACACTCAAATACTGTCTCCAGACACTGCCAAATGTCCCCTGGGGGGAGGTGGGGAGTAAAGTTGTCCTGGGTTGAGAACCACTGGCCTAATCCTTTGTTGTTATTAATTAGCAGTAATTCTCTTTTCCTGTGAGGCTGAATATTTGATTAGTGAGGGGAGCTTGGCCAGGCTGGGCTTTGGATACTGCAGCTCTTGCCTTTGCAGACAGCACAAGCAATTGCAAGGTTTATTGCCTCAGTAATGAGATTTATGTGGATGAGCGAGCACATTTTGTGCCAAGATTCATACTTAAGTTTTGAAAAATCTGCACGAGAGCATTATCTGGAAATTTTTCCAGCTGGAGTTCTACTGAGCTTGTCAAGGGGTGACATTGGGCTCAGGATCTTGATACAATACCTTGAATTTACAGAATTCCTTTCTCTCTTAAAAAAGACATAACTTGGCCAGACATGGTGGCTCATGCCTGTAATCCCAGCACTTTGGGAGGCTGAGGAGGGAGGTCAGGAGTTTGAGACCAGCCTGGCCAATGTGGCAAAAATTCTCCATCTTCACTAGAAATACAAAAATTAGCTGGCCATGGTGTTGCACGCCTGTAGTCCCAGCTACTCAGGAGGCTGAGGCAGGAAAATTGTTTGAACCCGGGAAGCAGAGGTTGCAGTGAGCTGCAACCAGCCTGGGTGACAGAGTGAGGCTCTATCTCAAACAAACAAACAAAAAATTTAAAAACAAAAAAGACAATAACTTTTCTGATTTCCAATGATTAAATATACTTTGCAGAAAAATTAGAAAATACAGAACAGGAAACGTGAAAAAGAAACTTACCCATTGTGATTTTTTTTTTTTTTTTTTTTTTTTTTTGAGACGGAGTCTCCCTCTGTTGCCCAGAATAGAGTGCAGTGGCACAATCTTAGGTCACTGCAACCTCCATCTCCTGGGTTCAAATAATAATTCTCCTGTCTCAGCCTCCTGAGTAGCTGGGAGTATAGGTGGGTGCCACCACACCCGGCTAATTTTTGTATTTTTGGTAGAGATGGGGTTTCGTCATGTGGCCAGGCTGGTCTTGAACTCCTGACCTCAGGTGATCCACCCACCTCGGCTTCCCAAAGTGTGGGGATTACAGGTGTGAGCCACCGTACCAGGCCAGTGATGGTTAATTTTATGTGTCACCGTAACTGGGCCACAGGATGCCCACATATCTCATTACACATTATTTCTGGTGTGCTTGGGAAAGTGTGTTCAGAAGAGATTAACATTTGAATCAGTGGACTGAGTAAAGCAGGTGGCCCTCTCCAATATGGATCATCCAACCCACTGAGGGCCTGAGGAGAATAAAAAGGCTGAGAAAGGTTGGATGCGCTTTCCCTCTGCCTGTTTGAGCTGGGACGTCAGTCTTCTCCTGCCCTTGGAGCTCCAGAGTCTCAGGCCTTCAGACCTGGACTGGAATCTCCACCATTGGGCCTCTGGTTCTCAGACCTCTAAACTATACCACTGGCCTCTCTGTGTCTCCAGTTTGCAGATGGCAGATTGTGGCACTTCTCAGCCTCCATATTTGCATGAACCCAAACTTTGTGGTATTTTTTTGTTTGTTTGTTTTTGTTTTTGAGACAGGGTCTTGATCTGTCACCCAGGCTGGAGTATGGTGGCACAATCACGACTCACTGTAGCCTCAACCTCCCAGGCTCAAGCAATCCTCCCACCTCAGCCTCCCAAGTAGCTGGGACTACAGCTGTGCACCCCCAAGCCTGGCTAATATTTGTATTTTTTGTAGAGATGACGTCTCACTATGTTGCCAGGGCTGGTCTGGAACTCCTGGGCTCAGGCCTTCCTCCTGCCCTGGTCTCCCAAAGCGCTGGGATTACGGGCATGAGCCACCGTGCCTGGCTGATTGAGGATTTCAGTGTATGAATTTGGGTGGAACACAAACTTTCGGACCATGGCATACATTTTCATAGTATGTTTACTGCCACATATTTAACGTTTGTGTGCTTTTTTGGTATGACTTTTCTGTTTAAAGCGATCCCCAAGTGTAGTGCTAAAGTACTGTCTATCTAGTATCCCTAAGCACAAGAAGGCTGCAATGTGCCTTATGGGGAAAATACATGTGTTAGATACACTTCATTCAAACATGAGGTATTATGGTATTGGCTGTGAGTTTGATGTGAATGAATTGAAGATATATATATATATATATATATATATATATATATATATTATTTTTTTTTTTTTTGAGATGGAGTTTCCCTCTTGTTGCCCAGGCTGGAGTGTAATCACATGATCTCAGCTCACCGCAACCTCTGCCTCCCGGGTTCAAGCAATTCTCTTGCCTTAGCCTCCCGAGTAACTGGGATTATAGGCATGCGCCACCAAGCCCGGCTAATTTTTAGTAGAGGCGGGGTTTCTCCATGTTGGTCAGACTGGTCTTGAACTCCCAACCTCAGGTGATCTGCCCATCTCGGCCTCCCAAAGTGCTGGGATTACAGATGTGAGCCATCGTGCCTGGCCCCACAATATATATTAATCAACAATACTTTATATGGCCAGGCGTGGTGGCTCATGCCTGTAATCCTAGGATTTTGGGAGATAAAGGTGGGAGGATCACTTGAGCCCAGGAGTTTAAGACCAGCCTGGGCAATGTGGCAAAACCCCGTCTCTACCAAAAACAGAACTAGCAGGGCACGGTGGTGCATGCCTCTAGTCCAGGCTACTCAGGAGGTTGAGGTGGGAGGATCACCTGAACTGGGAGAGGTTGAGGCTGCAGTGAGCCGTGATTGCTCCACTGCATTCCAGTCTGGGCGACAGAGTGAGACCCTGTCAAAAAAATAAAAAAAGCGGGGGGTGTCTTTAAACAGAAACACGCATAAAAATAGGTTATATACTGATTGGTTGACTAAAATGTTGTTACCAAAAGCTTGCAGGCCCCTGACCATGTATTTCCCCTAGGAGCAATGGTTTAGTATTTGGTAATTCAGTATTCTTGGTGACTTTGTAGAAAAAGTACCACGAATAATGAGAATTGACTCTATCGCGTATGTGATCATGAGAATTACTTTAGGATACATTTCTGGAGTGAAATTATTGGGTCTAAATAGAACACCTTTTCTGATATCTTTGGGTTTGTATCAGGTAGCTCTCACTGTGTAACAAACCTCCCCCAAATTCAGTGACTTGAAATAATAAGTATTTATTATTTATTCACAAGGTGAAAGCAGGCTGGGAGGTTTGGTTGATTTGGATTGGGCTCAGTGGGTCTCTGCAGGGCTTGCGTATGTTTGTGGTTGATGGGGGTTGGCTGGTCTAGGATAACCTCACTCGTGTTGGAGTTGATGCTTCTCTTCTTCCAGTAAAGTTGCCTGGGCTTGTTCAAACATGGCAGCATCAGGGTTCCAGGGGAGCAAGTGGAAATGTTCAAGATCTCTTGAGGCCTAAGCCTAGAAATGCCAGAACAGTTATTTCTGTTGCATCCTATTGGCCAAAGCAATTTAGAAGGCCAGTCGAGATTCAAGCACTGGGAAACAGATTTTGTCTCTTGATGAAAAGAGCTGCAAAGATATATTGCGAAGGGCTCAAGTAATCCTCCCACCTCAGCCTCCCAAAGTGCTGGGATTACAGGCATGAGCCACTGTACCCAGCCCAGACACTGTATTTTTCTTTTTTTTTTTTTCTTTTTTGAGATGAAGTTTCATTCTTGTCACCAAGGCTGGAGTGCAATGGCGTGATCTTGGCTCACTGCAACCTCTGCCTCCCAGGTTCAAGCAATTCTCTTGCCTCAGCCTCCTGAGTTGCTGTCAGGCACTGTATTTTTATTTTTTTATTTTTTATTTATTTATTTTTTGAGGCGGAGTCTCGCTCTGTCGCCCAGACTGGAGTGCAGTGGCCGGATCTCAGCTCACTGCAAGCTCCGCCTCCGGGGTTTATGCCATTCTCCTGCCTCAGCCTCCCCAGTAGCTGGGACTACAGGCGCCCACCACCTCGCCCGGCTAGTTTTTTTTTGTATTTTTAGTAGAGACGGGGTTTCACCGTGTTAGCCAGGATGGTCAGGCACTGTATTTTTAAGGAAACTTTTATTTTAGGATAGACTTTGATTTACAGAAAAGTTGCAAAATAGTACAGGGTTTCCATATACCCCCACACCCAGTTTCCTCTGTATTAACATCTTATGTTTCTATTTTATGCATTTTTTTGTTAGAGATGGGGTCTCACTATATTGTCCAGGCTGGTCGCAAACTCCTGGGTTCAAGTGATCCTCCCAAAGTGCTAGGATTACAGGCGTGAGCCACCTCGTCTGGCCAATTTTTTTTTTTTTTTTTTTTTTTTTTTTTTTTTTTTTGAGATGGAGTCTTGCTCTGTCTTCAGGCTGGAGTGCAGTGGTGCAGTCTTGGCTCACTGCAACCTCCACCTGCTAGGTTCAAGCGATTCTCCTGCCTCAGCCTTCTGGGTAGCTAGGATTGCAGGCATGCGCCACCACGCCCAGCTAATTTTTTTTTTTTTTTTTGTATTTTTGTATTTTTTGTATTTTTGTATTTTAGTTTCACCATGTTGGCTAGGATGGTCTTGATTTCTTGACCTCGTGATCCGCCTGCCTAGGCCTCCCGAAGGGCTGGGATTACAGGCGTGAGCCACTGCGCCCGACCGCCTGGCTGATTTTTTATATTTAATCAGAGTAGGAGCTGTGTAGATCCCTGAGCCAGAGGTTTTCTCTGGTGAATCAGATCTTCTTAAGCTTGTAGTGGTTCCTCTTATTCTTAGACATGGAAAATGTGGCACACCCTATCAAGAAGTAGACTCAGTGCAGTGGGGCCAGTAGTGTGGCCATGAGCAAGAGGCTTTAGCTCTCTGAGCCTCAGTTTCTTCCTCTGTAAAATGGGGATTAAAAAAACCATTTCATTGAGTTAATGCCTGGATACATTTTGGTATCACTGGCCTGGTGGGCAGTAAATGCTTAATAAGTACCAGCTCGACTGTAGTATTTATCTGTGTTAAGGATCAGTGGCAGGTGCTCTCACAGACATAATCTCCATATATCTCAGATGAGCATCATTTCTCTGCACTGAAAAGATGAGGAAACAGAGACTCAAAGAGGTGGCATAACTTGACCAAGATCACAAAGCCAGGAAATGGCAGGACTGGTCATCATACCAGGGCTTCTGGCATTAGCTCAAACCATCATGGCTACCATGCATGGACTCAGCGCCCAGCCTATGGTGGGCCCTGAGCCAAGTGTGCAACCTGCATTTCCTCATGGATGCTCCCACAATGCCATGAGGTGGCAATAGAGAAGGCAGAGTAGGGAGTGGGGCTTCCATTCGCACCAGGTGGTCATGAGGCCTCTCCCTGTGGTGCCAGTGGTCATCACATGAGGAGTGTGCATTTCCACTCCCATCTGACAGTAACGATGTGCTGCTCCCTCTCCCCTATCAAGTGCTGTCAGGTGAGGCAGCAAGGAGTATCGGGACTGTTACCACTGCCTGAGAACACCTTCCCATAGTGTCAAAGGAAGACACATGGGGAACACTAGTGAGGCACTTCTACCTCTTCCAGCCAGGAAGGTATCAGCAGAGCAGGTAGTGAACCAGAAATCCCACTTCCACCCAGAAATAAGAGAAGTCCTCCCACCCAGCCCATCAGCTTTCATCAGAGGCTGATTGGGGAACTTCCACCCCTCCTGGCATTAATGGGGAGGAACTCCTGCCCCCGACTCCACTGTAGTGGTGTCAAGTAGCACCATATAAAATGGATGGAAGATGTATGGAGGCCAAGATGGGAAGATTGCTTGAGGCCAGGAGTTTGAGACTGGCCTGGGCAACATAGCGAGACCCTGTCTCTATAAAAAAATTTTTTAGACCAGGCGCAGTGGCTCACGCCTATAATCCCAGCACTTTGGGAGGCCAAGGCGGGCAGATCACCTGAGGTCAGGAGTTCGAGACCAGCCTGGCCAACATGGGAAAACCCAGTCTCTACTAAAAATACAAAAATAAGCTGGGCATGGTGATGCGTGCCTGTAATCCCAGCTACTCAGGAGGTTGAGGCAGGTGAATCACTGGAACCTGAGAGGTGGAGGTTGCGGTGAGCTGAGATCACACCATTGCACTCCAGCTTGGGTGGGTGACAGAGCAAGACTCCATCTCAAAAAAAAATTTTTTTTTTAAGCCAGGTATGGTGGTACCTGTAGTCCTAGCTACTCAGGAGGCTTATAGGAGGATCCCTTGAGCCCAGGAGTTCAAGATTACAGTGAGCTATGATCATGCCACTGCACTCTGGCCTGAGTGACAGAGCAAGACTGCATCTCAAAAAAAGAAAAAGGTTTAAATGATATCCAGAGTTTCATAACATAATACTTAAAATGTCCAGGTTTTGATTGAAAATAACTCATACAGAGAACCAGGAAGATCTGAAACTGAATAAAACAAGACAATCAATGGATGCCAAAGCAAAGATGATAGGGATGTTAGAATTAGCTGACAATGTTTTTAAAGCAATCAGAGAAATGCTTCAGCAACCAATTGCAAACATGACTGAAACAAATGTAAAAAAGTAGAAAGTCATCAGTATCAGATCTGATGTTTATTCTCTCTCTCTACGTATCTATCTATCTATCTATCTATCTATCTATCTATCTATCTATCTATCTATCAATCAATCAATCATCTATCTATCTTCATAGACTACTGGTGTTATCATTTTACCAGTTCAGGTATAGAGTCTTATCTCCCTTATGTTTTCTTACACGCTTCTGTTTGTAATATAATTGTCTTAAATATTTCCTCTACATACATTTAGAACCAGATTAGTGTTATAATTTTTACTCTAACCATCAGTCATAACTTAGAAAACTCAGGAAGGGAAGGAAAGTCTGTATTTACTCACACTTCAGATGACCATGTTCTTTCTTCCCTCCTAATGTTCCAAGGTTCCTTCTTCTATCATTTCCTTTCTGTTTAGAGAACTTCCTCCTTCCATTCTTTTTTTTTTTTTTTTTTTTGGCAGAGTCTTGCTCTGTTGTCCAGGCTGGAGTGCAGTGGTGCAATCTCAGCTCATCACAACCTCTGCCTCTCAGGTTCAAGTGATTCTCCTGCCTCAGCCTCCCAAGTAGCTGAGATTACAGGCACACGCCACCATGCCCAGCCAATTTTTATGTTTTTAGTAGAGACGGGGTTTCACCATATTGGCCAAGCTGGTCTCCGACTCCTGACTTTGTGATCCACCGGCCTTGGCCTCCCAAAGTGCTAGGATTACAGGCGTGAGCCACTGTCCCCGGCCTCTCTTTCCATTCTTTTAGGGAAGGTCTACTGGTGACAAATTCTCTTACTTTTCCTTCATGTGAGAATGTCTTGATTTCCTCTTCACTAGTGAAGAATATTTTCACTGGATATTGTATTCTGGGTTGATGGTTCTTTCTTTCAGCACTTAAAAAATGCTGTCCTGGCTGGATGTAGTGGCTCATGCCTATTATCCCAGCACTTTGGAAGGTAGAGGTTGGAGGCCAGGAGTTTGAGACCAGCCTAGGTAACATAGCAAGACCCTGTCTCTACAAAAAATTTAAAAATTAGTGGGGTGTGATTGTGCATGCCTGTAGCCCCAGCTACTTGGGAGACTAAGGCAGAAGGATTACTTGAACCCAGGAAGTCAAGGTTGCAGTGAGCTATGATCATGTCACTGCATTCCAGCTTGGGAGACAGAGCAAGACTCTATCTTAAAAAAAAAAAAAAAGAAAACAGAAAAGAAGCAGTGCCACTGTCTTCTGAGATCCTTGGTTTCTGATAAGACACCTACTGTCATTCAAATTGATTTTCTACTTTAGGTAGGGTATAGTTGCTCTCTCGCTACTTTCAAGATTTTTTTCTTTGTCTTTAGTTTTCAGAAGTTTGATTATGATGTGTGTTGGCATGAGCTTCCGTGGGTTTATCCTGTTTGAGTTTTGTTTAGCTTCTGTAGATTTTTGGAATCTTTATTCCAAATTCGGAAAGTGTTTGGCCATTATTTCTTCAAGTACTTTTTCAGCCCCACCCTCTTTCTCCTGTCCTTCTGAAATTCTGATGTCATGAATGCTAAGTCTTTTGTTATAGTCCCAAGGTCCCTGAGGTTCTGTATAGTTTTTTGAAAGATAACAGAATAATCTCCAAACGCTTGGAAACTAAACAACACCCTTATAAATAACCCATGTCTCAAAGAGAAAGTTTCAAAGGAAATTAAAAAAAAGAAAACATTAAACTGAATGAAAGTGATAATACAACATATCAAAATTTGTGTCATACAGCTAAACAAGGGGTGAGAAAGGACTTCATAGACCTACATGAAGTCTATTTTATCTTTTTTTTGGAGACCAAAGTCTATTTTCTCTCTATTGTTTTCAGATTGGGTAATTCCTATAGTTGTCTTCAAGTTCATTGATTTTTTCCTCTGCCCCCTCTACTCTGTTATTGAGTCTACCCATTGGATTCTTTAGATTGTTACTATATTTTTCAGTTCTAAAACTTCCATTTGGTTCTTTCTTGTATCTTCTATTTTTTGTGGATATCTACCTATATATATATCTATCCATCCATCTATAATATGGTACCTATATATCTCTCTATCTATCCATCCATCTATAATATGGTACCTAGAACAACTCCTAAAAGTGCTATACAAAGAGATACACTCAAAAACACTATAGATAGATCAAAAGAAACTCTAAAAATCCCTCAGGAAGGCATTAAAAAGGAAACAGAGAAATGAAAAATAGAGAGAACAAGCACAAGCACAAAATAAAACAGCAGACTTAAGCTCTAATATATCAATAATTACCTTAAATGTAAAGGGTCTAAACACACTAATTAAAGACAGAACTTATTGCTGGGTGTGGTGGCTCACGCCTGTAATCCCAGCACTTTGGGAGGCCGAGGTGGGTGGATCACCTGAGGTCAGGAGTTTGAGACCAGCCTGGCCAACATCACAAAACCCGTCTTAACTAAAAATACAAAAATTAGCCGATTGTGATGGCATGTGCCGTGCCTGTGGTGGCGTGTGGAGGCTGAGGCAGGAGAATTGCTTCAACGTGGGAGGCAGAGGTTGCAATGAGCAGAGATCATGCCATTGCACTCAGCCTGGGCAACAGAATAAGACTCTGTCAAAAAAAACAAAAAAAAAAAGACAGAACTTGGCAGAGTAGATTGAAAAAGCATGAACCAACTATATGTTGTCCACAGGAAACTCACTTCAAATATACAAGTGGGTTGAAAGTAAAAGGGTGGTGGCCTAGTGCAGTGGCTCACGCCTGTAATCCCAGCACTTTGGGAGGTCGAGGTGGGTGGATCACGAGGTCAAGAGATGGAGACCATCCTGGCCAACATGGTGAAACCCCGTCTGTACTAAAAATACCAACATTAGCTGGGCGTGGTGGCATGTGCCTGTTGTCCCAGCTACTTGGGAGGCTGAGGCAGGAGAATTGCTTGAACCCAGGAGGCGGAGGCTGCAGTGAGCCGAGATCGCACCACTGTACTCCAGACTGGTGACAGAGCAAGACTCCTTCTCAAAAAAAAAAAAAAAAAAAAAAAAAAAGAAAGAAAGTAAAAGAATGGGAAAAAAATATATGTTAGTATTAGATAAAGTATACTTCAGAGCAAAGAAAACTGAGAGAGAGAGAATGATATCGTGTAATGACAAAAGGGCCACCCACCAAGTAGTCCTAACAATTCTAAACATGTATGCACTAAACAACAGAGCTGCAGAACATGTGAGGCAAAAACTAATAGAATTAAAAAAGAGAAATAGACAGATCCGACAGATTCGTCACTGTAGTTTTTCTTTCTTTCTTTCTTTCTTTTTTTTTAAGACACGGCCTTACTTTGTCACCCAGGCTGGATCTCAGCTCACTGCAACCACCATCTCCTGGATTCAAGCAAGTATCCTCCCTCAGCCTCCCGAGTTGCTGAGATTACAGGTGCCTGCCACCACGCCTGGCTAATTTTATCATGTTGGCCAGGCTGGTCTCGAACTCCTGACCTCAAGTGATCTACCCACTTCGGCCTCCAAAAGTGCTGGTATTACAGGTGTGCGCCATCACGCCTGGCCCTATAGTTTAAGATTTCAATACTCTTCTCTCAATAACTGATAGAACAACTTGACAGAAAATCAGCAAGAATATAGAAGAACTCAACATCATCAACCAATGGGATCTGATCAACATATATAGGACATTCCCCTAAACAGCAGCAGAATACACAGTATTTTCAGATGCCCATAGAACGTATACCATGATAGACCATATCCTAGACCATAAACAAATGTTAACAAATGTAAAAGAATTAAAATCATACACAGTGTATTCTTCAATCACAAAGGAATCAAATTAGAAACCAAGAACAGAAAGATAACAGATAATCTCCAAACACTTGCAAACTAAACAACACGCTTATAAATAACCCAGGTCTCAAAGAGAAAGTTGCAAAGGAAATTAAGAAACACATTAAACTGAATGAAAGTGACAATATAACATATCAAAATTTGTGGCACACAGGTAAACAAGGGCTGAGAGGGGACTTCATAGCACTACATACATATGTTTAAAAAGTTCTACATCTGGCCAGGCATGGTGGCTCACACCTGTAATCTCAGGACTTTGGGAGGCTGAGGAGGGTGGATCACTTGAAGTTAGGAGTTCAAGACCAGCCTGACCAACATGGTGAAACCCCATCTCTACTAAAAATACAAAAATTAGCTGGGCGTGCTGGTGCAGCAAGCCTATAATCCCAGCTACTTGGGAGGTTGAGGCAGGAGAATTATTTGAACCTGGGAGGCAGAGGTTGCAGTGAGCCAAGATTGCGCCACTGCATTCCAGCCTGGGTTACAGAGTGAGACTCTGGCTCAAAAAAAAAAAAAAAAAAAAAAAAAAAAAAAAGACACAAATTTTCAGTATCAGGAGTGAAAGAAGGACTATCACTGCTATTACTGCAGACATCAAACTTGATAACTTGAGCGAAATAGACCAATTCCTTCAAAAACAAAAACTACCATAATTCACCCACTATGGAATAGACAGTTTAGCCCTGTAACTATTAAGGAAATTGAATTTGTAATGTAACAGATCCCCAAAGAGGAATCTCTAGGTTGAAATGGTTTCCCTAGAGAAGTTTACCAAACATTTGAAGAATTAACACTTACCTACAAAATCTCTTCCAGAAAATAGAAGAGAAGGAAACATATTCCAACTCATTTTACTAAGCAAGTGTTAACTCTGATGTTAAAACCAGAGTTTTACAAAAAGGTGGAACTACTGGGCCGGGCGCGGTGGCTGATGCCTGTAATCCCAGCACTTTGGGAGGCTGAGGTCACAAGGTCAGGAGTTTGAGACCAGTCTGGCCAATATGGTGAAACCTCGGAAAATACAAAAATTAGCCGGGCGTGGTGGCAGGCACCTGTAGTCCCAGCTACTCGGCAGGCTGAGGAAGGAGAATGGCCTGAACCTGGGAGGCGGAGCTTACAGTGAGCCGAGATTGCACCGCTGCACTCCAGCCTGGGCGACAGAGCAAGACTGTCTCAAACAAACAAACAAAAAACCCCAGAAAAATTAGCCGGGTGTGGTGGCACATGCCTATAATCCCAGCTACTCAGGAGGCTGAGGCAGGAGAATTGCTTGAACCCGGGAGGTGGAGGTTGCAGTGAGCTGAAATGACACCACTGTACTTCAGCCTAGGAGACAGAGCAAGACTCCATCTCAAAAAAGAAAAAAAAAAAGGTAGAACTACAGATTGATATCTCACATGGGTATAGAAACAAAAATGCAGTCGAGCATGGTGGCTTATGCCTGTAATTCTGGTACTTTGGGATACTGAAGTGGGATGATCACTTGAGCCCAGGAGTTGGAGACCAACTTGGGCAACACGGCAAAAACCCATTTCTACAAAAGATACAAAAATTAACCGAGTGTGGTGGCATGCCTGTAGTTACAGCTTCCCAGGGGGCTGAGGTGGGTGGATCACCTGAGCCTGGGAGGTCTAGGCTGCAGTGAGCCGAAATTGTGCCACTGCACACCAGCACGGGCAACAGAGTGAGACCTTGTCTGAAAAGAAAAGAAAAAAAAGAAACAAAAATGCTTAACAATAAATTAGCAAACAGAATTCAGCAATCTGTAAAAAGAATTGTCTACCTTTACCAAGTGGGATTTATTCCAGGGATGCAAGGCTGGCTTGGTATTCAAAAATCAATGTAATGCACCATATTAGCAGGCTAAAGACGAAAAATCATATATCATTCAGTGTAGTACAGGTCTTCATGATTAAAAAATCTCTTCAAAATAGGAATGAAGGGGAACTTCCTTGATTTTTTTTTTTTTTTTTTTTTTTTTTTTAAGAATAATCGGCCGGGCGCGGTGGCTCAAGCCTGTAATCCCAGCACTTTGGGAGGCCGAGACGGGCGGATCACGAGGTCAGGAGATCGAGACCATCCTGGCTAATACGGTGAAACCCCGTCTCTACTAAAGAATACAAAAAACTAGCCAGGCGACGAGGCGGGCGCCTGTAGTCCCAGCTACTTGGGAGGCGGAGGCAGGAGAATGGCGTGAACCTGGCAGGCGGATGGCGTGAACCTGGCAGGCGGATGGCGTGAACCTGGCAGGCGGATGGCGTGAACCTGGGAGGCGGAGCTTGCAGTGAGCTGAGATCCGGCCACCGCACTCCAGCCTGGGCGACAGAGCCAGACTCCGTCTCAAAAAAAAAAAAAAAAAAAAAAAAAAAAAAAAAAAAAAAAGAATAATCAAGTGCAGTAGTGAGAAGTAGTGGGAGAGGGGAAGAGTAGTACATGGGGTTTGATCTGTAACTGACTGTAAAAAATCCATTGAGATAACTTACTACTTTCGGACCAGCCAACTTCCTCAATTTGATAAAGAGCATCTACATACACACACACAAAATCTGCAGCTAATATTATGCTTAATGATGAAAGACTGAATGCTTCCTGCCAAAAGTCAAGAACAAGGCACAGACATTTGCTTTCACTCCTTATTCAGCACAGTGCTGGAGGTGCTAGCCAGTGCAATAAGGCAAGAAACGGGCACAAGCGACATGCAGATTGGAAAGAAAAAAATTAAAATCATTTTTTTTTTTTTTTTGAGACGGAGTCTCGCTCTGTCACCCAGGCTGGAGTGCTGTGGCCGGATCTCAGCTCACTGCAAGCTCCGCCTCCCAGGTTCACGCCATTCTCCTGTCTCAGCCTCCCGGGTAGCTGGGACTACAGGTGCCGCCACGTCGCCCGGCTAGTTTTTTGTAGTTTTTAGTAGAGACGGGGTTTCACCGTGTTAGCCAGGATGGTCTCGATCTCCTGACCTCGTGATCCGCCCGTCTCGGCCTCCCAAAGTGCTGGGATTACAGGCTTGAGCCACCGCGCCCGGCCTAAAAAATTAAAATCATTTCTATTTTCAGGTGACATGATTGTTTCTATAGGAAATCCCAAGGAATCTATAAAACACTTTGTAGAACTAATAGGTGAGTTCAACAAGGCCCCGGGATATAAGGTAAACATAGAAAAACTAGTTGTATTCCAATATACTACTCATGAACTCATGGACATTGTAATAAAAAATATAGTGCTATTGGTGGGATGCAATGGCTCATGCCTGTAATCCCAGCACTTTGGAAGGCCAAGGCAGGAGGATTGCTTAGCCCGGAGTTTGAGATCAGCCTTGGCAACATAATGAGACCCCTGTCTCTACAAAATATAATTTAAAAATTAACCGATGTGGTGGTGTGTGCCTGTAGTCCCAGCTACTGGGGAAGCTGAGGCAGAAGGATCACTTGAGCCCAGGAGTTCAAGGCTGCAGTGAGCTATGATCAGGCCACTATACTTTAGCCTGGGTGATAGAGTGAGATCCTGTCAAAAAAAAAAAAAAAGGAAGAAAAGAAAAGAAAATTAGAAAGAAATGAAGAGACATTTAAATAGCAAATAAGAGCCAGGTACGGTGGCTCACACCTGTAATGTCAGCACTTTGGGAGGCGAAGGCAGGTGTATTGCTTGAGGTTAGAAGTTCAAGACTAGCCTGGCCAACATGGTAAAACCCCATCTCTACTAAAAATACAAAAATTAGCTGGGCATGATGGCGGGTGCTTGTAATCTCAGCTACTCGGGAGGCTGAGGCAGGAGAATCACTTGAACCTGAGAGGCAGAGATTGCAGTGAGCTGAGATTACATCACTGCACTCCAGCCTGGGTGACAGAGCAAGACTCTGTCTCAATAATAATAATAATAATAATAATAATAATATTTTAAAAATAAATAAATAAATAGCAAATAAGAACATGAAAAGATTTCGAACATTATTAGCCAACAGGAAAATGCAAATTAAAACCACAATGAGGTATTACTCTATACCTATCAGAATGGCTAAAGTAAAAAATAGTGGCAACACCAAACGCTGACAAAGATGCAAAGAAACTGGATCCCTCATAGATTGCTGGTGGGTGGGGATGTAAAATGGGTCAACCATTCTGGGGAACAGTTTGACAGTTTCTTAAAATACTGAACATACGACTACCATATAACACAGCAATTGGACTCCTGGGAATTTTTCACAGAGAAATGAAGACGTATGTTCATGCAAAAAGCTGTACATGAATGTCTATAACATTTATACCAGCTTTATTCATAATAGCTCCAACCTGTGTCCTTCAATGGGTGAACAGGTCAAACAATATGTCCTTCAATGGGTGAATATTTAAACCGTGTTGCCTCTGTACCATGGAATACTACTCAGCAATAAAGGAACAAACTACTCACACATGCAACGACCTGGATGCATCTCCAGAGATTTATGCAGAGTGAAGAGTCAATTCCCACAGGTTACATACTATATGATTCCACTTACATGACATTCTAGAAATGACAAAATTATAGAAATGTAAAACAGATGAGTGGTTGCCAGGGCTTAAGGAGGGGATGAATGGAAGGTGGAAGTGGGTGTGGCTATCAAAGGGCAACATGAGGTATCCTTGTGGTGATGGAAATATTTTCTATCTTGGCTTTATCAATGTCAATATCCAGGTTACAATGTACGATAGTTTTGCAAGATGTTACCGCTAGGGGAAACTGTCTCACAGGTACATGTGATCTCTCTCTCTCTCTCTCTTTTTTTTTTTTTTTTTGGTTATTTTTCACTAAATTCTTTGTAGAGATGAGGTTTCACTATGTTGCCCAGAGTGGTCTCAAACTTCTGAGCTCAAGCGATCCACTTGCCTTGGCCTCCCAAACTGCTAGGATAACAGGCGTGAGCCACTGTACCTGGCCCACACATGATCGCTCTCTCTTTTTTTTTTAATGAGACAGAGTCTCGCTGTGTCACCCAGGCTGGAATGCAGTGTCATCGTCTTGGCTCACTGCAACCTCTACTTCCTGGGTTGAAATGATTCTTGTGCCTCAGCCTCCCAAGTAGCTGGCATTACAGGCACATGCCACCACTCCCGGCCTCTTTGTATTTTTTCTTACACTTGTATGTAAATCTGCAATTATCTCAAAATTTAAATTTTAATTTAAAAAAAGGCATTTGTCTGTAGCTGGTTAATCATTCAGTACTTTTCCGGTTTCTATTTTGCAGAAAGAAGTATCCAAAGTAGTTGGAATGAAGATTTATCAATGTTGAGTGAATTTTAGTGCTTTTCAAGTTTTGTTGTCTTCTATCACTCAATTAGGAGTCTTGTCTACTGAGATTACTCTAGGGACTTCCAGTCTCATTTATTTAATAATATTATTATTTGTTAATGCTTCCACAGGGTAATTCACTGAGCTTCTAGGTTGCCCTAGCAACCTAAAACAAATGTCCCCATTTGGTATCAGAAAAAATAGAAAAACGATTTGCTAAGGAGCCTCTGGATGCTGGGCCCACAATTCTTTCCTCTTCATACATGAGCTGGCCTCTATATCATGTGGGGTCTGGAATCATTCTTATTTTTCCTGATCATTAAATTCCTCTCCATCTAGCACCTGTCTTAGGCCACTTTAGAAATCACCAGCTTTTGAGAGCAGGAAAAAACTCTTAAATCCAGCATCTCACCTGGACCTGGATCCCTCCCTTTAGAGCCAGCTTGGACAGAGCCACAGTTTCTTTCAGGCCCACAAAGCAATTGCTGTAGGTTCAAGAACAATGAGATGATGGGGTTTTTTTTTTTTTTTTGAGGCGGAGTCTCGCTCAGTCGCCCAAACTGGAGTGCAGTGGCCAGATCTCAGCTCACTGCAAGCTCCGCCTCCCGGGTTCACACCATTCTCCTGCCTCAGCCTCCCGAGTAGCTGGGACCACAGGCGCCCGCCACCATGCTCGGCTAAATTTTTTGTATTTTTAGTAGAGACAGGGTTTCACCGTGTTAGCCAGGATGGTCTCTATCTCCTGACCTCGTGATCCGCCCGCCTCGGCCTCCCAAAGTGCTGGGATTACAGGCGTGAGCCACTGTGCCCAGCCCATCACTTCTAATTTCATCATTTATCTATGATCTCATGGAACCCCAATATTTTTTTATTTTTATTTTTATTTACTTCCTTTTTTTTTTTTTTTTCAGAGTCCTATTCTCGCCCAGGCTGGAGTGCAGTGGCTATCTAGGCTCACTGCAACCTCCACCTCCAAACTCGAGTTCAAGCAATTCTCCCGTCTCAGCCTCCTGAATAGTTGGGATTACAGGCGTGTGCCACCATGCCTGGCTAATTTTTGTATTTTTAGTAGAGACGGGGTTTCATCATGTTGGTCAGGCTGGTCTCAAACTCCTGACCTCAAGCAATCTGCCTGCCTCAGCCTCCCAAGTGCTGGGATTACAGGTGTGAGCCGCTACTCCTGGCTGGAACCCTGTGATTTTTAAACGTCAACATGTTTTAAAACACCTGCTTTGTGCTGGGCACTGTGTTGTGTGCTGTGCCATGTCCTAATTCATTAAATCTAAACTCCTGAATATTCAAAACCACTTCCTGAAGCATTTACATGATCCCGGTGATATATAGGCAAGGAGAATACGCTCAGAGAGGGGAAGTGACTTGCTGAACGTCACACAATGAGTAACAGGTGGAACCTGAATTTAAACCTAAACCGGCCAGAATCCAAAGTCCATGGTTTTTCTGTTCTGTCCTGCTGCCACAGAGGCAGTTTAGTGTAATGACTAACTGGCTAAGAGTGCAGGCTCTGCATTTAGATGGATGTGGGTTCTACGTGCTTCAAGCCATGTGACTTGGACAAGGAATTTAACTTCTCTGAGTCTCAGCTTCTTCACCTTTATGGGTGGGGATTAGAAATCCCTTCTGGGTTGGGTGTGGTGGCTCACGCTTGTAATTCCAACACTTTGGGAGGCCAAAGTGGGAGGATATCTTGAGCCTAGGAATTTAAGACTAGCCTGGGAAACAAAACAAGACCCCATCTGTACAAAAAGTAAAAATATTAGTGAGCAAGGTGGTGTGCACCTGTAGTTTTAGCTACTTGGGAGGCTGAGGTGGAAGGATTGCTTGAGCCTGGTAGTTTGGGGCTGCAGTGAACCAGATGGAGCCACCGCTTTCAGCCTGGGCAAAAGAGTGAGACCCCGTCTCAAAAAGAAAAAAAAATAGAATTATTTCTGTGGCCATAGGATTGTTGAGCAATTTCAGAAGATTCTGCATGTAAAGCACTCAGATAGGGCCTAGCATGTGTAAGTGATGGATAAATGTTAGCAATAATCTCTTTCCAAAGAATAAGCCAGCTTACTCGGTGGTTTCCAGTTAGAACTCAAAGCACTTTACCAATGTTCATTTTCCCCAAAGCACTTAGAACTCACTGCTATCAATGCCCCTGTTTAATTTATTAACTAGTGAATTTTAAAAAATCAACTTTTATTGTTCAAAACTATTGAATTGTGGGCGCAGTGGCTCAGGCCTGTAATCCCAACACTTTGGGAGGCCGAGGTGGGAGGATCTCTTGAGCTCAGGAGTTTGAGGCCAGCCTGGGCAACACAGCAGGACCTCATCTCTACAAAAAAATGTTAAAAATTTAACTGGGCATGGTGGCACGTGCCTGTAGTCTCAGCTACGTGGGAGGTTGAGCCCGGGTCCATGCTGCAGTGAGCCGTGGACCGCCCCACTGCACTCCAGCCTGAGCGACAGAGCAAGAGTCTGTCTCAAACAAACAAAAACAAGTGAATTGTTTTTGAGCCTCACCATATGGCAGGCACTGCAGTAGGTGTTTTATCACGTTTATCTCATTTAAATAAAGTGAGTGGCAAATCTTGCTGCAGGAAGGGTGCTGAATTCCTCTTATTAGGAGTGGCTGCTTGAAGGCAAAATAAAACCCATCCTTTCATTTTCTTGAGTCCCAGCAGTAGCAGCAACAGGGACTGTCGAGGGTTTATTTATCACAAGCCAGGAACCCTTCTAAGCATATTACTATTATCCTGGTGCAAACGTAATCGCGGTTTTTGCCATTCCTTTTAATGGCAAAAAGTAATGCCATGATCATGGCTGCTAATATGATCTCATGGAACCCTGTGAGCGAGGGGCTGTTATTATCCCCATTTTACAGATAAAGAAACTGACCCTTAGAGAGAATTTGCTGTGATAGCTGTCTTAGTTCAGGTCGAGCTTGATTTAAATAACACACGTTTCTGAGGCCGACGATTAAAATAAAAAAAACCCCTGTGAATGGCAAAGACGTCTTGCTTTGGGAAGCAAGTAGCCCTACCCCTCAGTCAATTCGGTTCCCCAGGCTCTGTCTTCTCAAATCTCGGTATTTCAGAGCTTAGTATTTCAGAAAGGGATTTTGGCTATTAACAGGACAATTTCTTCTTGCTAAAGATTAGGGAACTCAGGCCCAGAGAGGTAAGAGAACTATCCCAGGTCACACAGTCTGACGGCAGCAGAGCTGAGGCTCAAATTCCCGTGCTCCGACTTTCAGGCCCGGGCCGCCGAGTTATTAAGGGATTCCGGCCAGGGAAAGGAAGGGAGGAACCCTGAAGTTTCCATTCCCTCACCTGCGAAATGGGGTCAATCACGGGCCCTCTTTGGTGTTACGTGGGTGTGGCCCAGACCAGGGGCGGACACCCTGCACTAGGAATGTGACAATGGACGGTTCAGGGAGGGCTGGAACTTCGGCAGTCCTCAGGGGAGGTGGTGAGAGGGTGTGACGGAGCCAGGGCGGAGCCTCGGGGGCCAGAGGCGTGGATTCGCGAATTCGGGGCGGGGCTTGAGGTTTAAACGTTGAGATCGGGCAGTGGGCGGGGCTTGAGATCCTAGGAATAGGGTTGCAGTCCTTGGGCGGGGTTCTGGAAGACGGGGCGGGGCTTTGTGAGGCCGCTGGGCGAGTTCTGAAGCAGTGGGAGGGCAGCCGGGCTTAGGGAACCAGAAGGCTGGTTTAAGGACTTGGATATAGGCAGTGCGCGGGGCTCAGAGGAGCTAATGTTCCTGTATTAAGGGATTCTGGGGGAACCTTTGAGGAGCTAGGGGACGTGGCCTTGCAGAGCCTAGCGGGTCAGTGAGCGGGGCTCTAAGAACCCCGCTCCGGGGTCTAAGGAGTAGTGGGCGTGGCTTAGAGGCGCCTGTGGGCGTGGCCCTCTGGCCACTCAGATGACTGGAGAGCTGGGCGTGCGCTTGGGCACCGTCTGCATCCCTCGGCACGACCAGAGGGGGCGTAGCGAGGCGTGGAACGTGGGGTGGGAAGCGGGCTTCCCCTCCCGGAAATGGGCGTGGCGTACCGCAGCCCGGCAGCCCTGGTTGGGCCCCGCACGGTGCGGGGGCGGGGCCTACACGAGGTGGCGGGGGCGGGGGCGGCTGCCCGCGCCCCTCCCCCGCACAGCGCTCAGTGCCAGGCGGGAGGCGGCAGCGGTTGGAGACTTCGCCCTGCTTTGCAGCAGGGACTTCGGCGGCGGCGCCTGAGGCACCTCGGCCCGGGTGAGCGGCGCGCGCCCGACGGGGCAGCCTGAGAGCGAGTCGGGCGGGCGGACCTGTCCTCTGAGCATGTGCCTGCGCGGGCTGACAGGAGCCGGCGGGGCGAGGGGCAGGGCTGGGTGGAGGGGACAGGGCTGGGTGGGCGTGCGGGGCGCGGGTTCACGGGCTAGGGTGCAAGGGATTAGGCTGGGGGCTGCTGCCGGCGGCTCGGGGAAACGGAGTTGGGGACCGAACCAGGTGGCGTGGGAAGCGTGAAGCAGGGTCCCTGTGGGGAGGAGGCTTTCGAGGTCCGGAACGCTCCTGGCCGGGTGCGGAGCCGCGGGCCGAGGTGGGACGCGGCTGCCCAGGGAAGGCTTTTAGGGGTCAGGGATCGCCTGCTTGGGCGAGGTGCTGGAAGGGAAGGGCTGCTCCGGGTGAGGCGCAGAGCCCTGGGGCTCCAGGCCTGAGGACTGGGTTTGGGCCGCCCCAGGGAGCGAGTGGGTGGGGGCGGGCAGGGGCTGGGCTCACGTGGGGCCGGGGCGAGCTGGGCCCTGCGTCGGGAGGGGCGAGGGTGGCCGCCTGGCCTGCGGGTTTCCTGGCTTCGGGTGCGAGGCCAGCTCTGGGCCCTGTAGATCTCGGTTGGGGGTCAGGCAGGGCGGAGCAGGGCTGGAGCTGGAGTAATGTGGGTGGGGGCGGCTTGGGAAGAGGCTGAGCCTGGCCAAGGGAGCAGAGGGCTGGGACTGGCTGGGGGTTGGGAGGGGAGGAACGAAGCAGGAAGGCTGTCGTCCTAGTGAACTGGGTGATTCAGAGGTGTGTTCCCCTAATAGCGGGGCAGCTGGCGAGGGACGCAGTAAAAAGGAGCGAGGTGCAGGTGGGGCCCCGCTGCGCCGAAATGACTGAGGATGAGGTCAGACTTGGAGGGTGGGAATACAGAAACCGAGCTCTCCCGCCTGTCCCCACCGGCGCACGCTCCCCAGCTCTCCGTCTCTCAAATGATTTGAATGTGTGGGGGAAGTGGCAGGCTGCGGTGAGAGCCGAGAAGAAAGGGGCTTCCTCTTGGAAGGAGGCGCTGGCCCTGCCATCCTTTTTTGGGAGTGTTCAAAGAATTTTGAACGCTGGAAAAGGAATCGTAGGCTTTACTGCATCACGGTTTAGAAACACATCCTATATTTGGCCGTAATGTAGGCTGCCCTTGTTTTGTGGTGTCTGAAGTGCTTGCTCTAAATGTTGCAAACGTGGGATTCAGAGTGCGAAGCAAATTGCAAGTTGTTCATTTCCCCCGGCATAGTAAGATACAAAGGCTTTCCCCTCCTATAAGACATTTGAAAAGAATTGAATGTAGTGTGCGTTTAATAAACTGGTCCTGGGTGGCGAATGTATTTACTCTTGGAAATAGTTATCAGAAAATATTAGGCCCTCTTACCGCAGCCTTTCTGCCTGGAATTACATTCTAAAACAGTACTTGTAGGGCTCTTAGTCACTCTATATAATAATGCATCTCATTGTCCTTATCTGGCAGAACGTTATCCTGACACCAGGGCCTGCTGGAATAGACAGAAACATGATTAAGTATAAGCAGTTGCTTTGTACCGTCTGTTCAGTTGTGAAGGCAAATAGATATCTGTTTAATATTAATTCACTTCTGCATTCCCTGTAAAACTGAAGAAATGTGCAAAATCTATTTTGGACTTGGTTCTATACATTTCAGATGATTTAAGGAAACTAATATTTTTGGTTTGGAGATATGTTTCACAGTCATAATGTTTGGCTATGAATAGCAAGCATTGGATCTGAGAAGTCGCGTAAATAAGTAGGGAAAAAAGTGAAATAAAACTGAGAATTGTGTTGTATCTTAGGTCTTGAAGTGCAGTGTATTGTGGTGGAGGGTAGTCATGTGTACTGAGGATCGAACAAAGATTTGGTATAAACATCAGGAACACACATTTTTGACAAATACAGAACCTATCTTGTCCATATTTATTTTGATTATTTGTGAAAGTTACATTAAAGCCTGATGAATTTTAATAGATACATACCGATGAAACATCACTGCACACAATATTGAATTTTTCGTGATCCTTTGCTCCTTTGCCTGCAGATTGTGCTAATCAACATTTATGTTTGTTTATGTATAGTTTAGGATTAGATTCAGTGTCAGTGAATAGCATTTTTTTAAACACTGTTGGGTTTTTTGATAAAAGTTTTATGTTTAACTTACTGTCACTTCTGGGATCCTCTCCAGTCGTGAGAAGGAGAGTCACTCTAATGCCTATGAGATGGAATGTTCAAAAGGATAAATATCAATTCTTAGTTATATAAGTGGGTATGTCGACGAGTCTCTTCTTTATGATGGCAAAATATTAATTTCTCATGTTGATTTGTCACAAACTGGTACTTTAGAAACATACTATTAGTTGGGCTGTTTTACCTTTGACCTCTTTTCCAGGGGTGGAGCAATAATAAATTTGAGAGCTGCTTGCATTTTCAAGGTACAAATCCATGTGATAAAACCTCTTAAGCTTGTTTTCCATTTATGACTTCTCTGTTATCGTCTCCTTGAATTATGAAAACTCTTTTCTGACACTTGAATGCCTTTTTAAACTTAAGATACCTTTTCTGTATTAAAACATAGAATTCTTCATGCATATTTCAGTATGACCTAGTACCTAGAATGTTAAGTAATAGAATCTCTCTGGGTTTTCTTTGCCCTAGTTCAGATCCTTTAAAGTGAGTGAACAAGATTCTGTACTCCTTTCTGAGCACTTTGTATTTCTAGAGTGCAGAATGGAACTTTTTTTATTTTATAACAGCTTCATTGAGACATACCATACAGTTCACCCATTTAAAGTGTACAGTTCTGTGGTTTTTGGTATATTCACAGAGTTGTGCAGCTGTCACCACAATCAATTTTAGGACATTTTCATCACCCCCAAAAAGAAACCCCATACCCCTTAGAAGTCCTCCCTCACCAGTTCCTTCCCTCCCCAGCCCTGGGCAACCACTAATCTACTTTCTCTATGGATTTGCCTATTTTGGACGTTTCATGTAAATGGAATCACACAATATGTAGTCTTTTGTGTCTTGCCCTTATTTAGCATATTTTCAAGGTTTATGTATGTGGTAGTATTGTATAGTACTTCATTCTTTTTTTTAATGGTCAAATAATATTCCATTGTATGAATATGCCATGTTTTGTTTATCCATTCATCAGTTGATGAACATTTGGGTGTTTTCCCTTTTTGGCTATTATAAATAATGCTGTGAACATATATTTTCATTTCTCCTGAGTATTTACCTAGGAATGTAATCGATGGGTTGTATGGTAACTCTATATTTAACTATTGGAGGAACAGCCAGAATTCTCCAAAGCAGCTGCACCATTTTACAGTATTCACCAAGAGTATATGAAGGTTCTAAATTCTCCACATTCTTGCCAACACTTGTTACTCTCTGACTTTTTGATTCTAGCCATCTATGTTTTGCTCATGGCTAATGATGTTGAGTGTCTTTTCATGTGATTGGTGAGCATTTGTATATGTAATCTTTGGAGAAATGTCTATTCAAATGCCCGTTTTTTTAATGGGTTGTCTTTTTATTGGTGTTATAACAGTTCATGTATTCTAGATTCAAGTGCCTTATCAGTTGTATGATTTGCAACAATTTTCTTGCATTCTGACATGTCTTTCATTTTCTTGATGGTGTCCCTTTTTAGAAACAAACATTTTAAATTTTTATGATTTCCAATTTATGCATAGTGGAGTCTTACTAGTTAGAAATTAGACCTTAAACCACACCCTCATCAATATTTTGGTTATGTAAATTTAAACCCAATAATGTGAAAGGACTGGGGAAAGGTTTGAATTAATTTATTTTAAGATATGCCATAGATCTAAAAGGATTCATCAGGGAACATGCCATTCACCTGTTTAAATCCTCTGGCGACCTCACCTTTACCCACAGAATAAAGTTCAGACTTCTTAATGAGGTGTGGAGTAAGGTGGGCGCTGATTTCAGCCTGCTTTATGTCTCACTATTCCCTTTCCCATGTCTTCATCTCCAGTGTCACTCCCTGAAACATCCCAGCTTTCAAATCTTGTGATGAACTTATTACTTCATCCCCTTTCTACTTCTAGAATGCCACTTGTCCTTTGCTACATGGATCATGAGGTTTTTCCTCCATGAAAACTTCCTCATCTCACAGGCAGACATTCGTCCCTGCCCTCGTGTATTGTACATTCATCAGGACTGTTTGCTACAAAGAACTGGACCTGAATTTGAGCTTATAGTCTGAAAGGTGCCTTTCCATACGAGGCAGAATGCAATAGAGCAATTCACACAGAAGGCAGACTGAGATTCTCTTGTTCACAGCTTGGTCATTAGTGCCTACTGGATATTTGCTGAATGATTATTTATTGAAGTTAACTGGAAAGATCCTGAGGTCAGTGGGTTTCTCTGATTATCATGAATGTCTTTATTGCCTATATTAAAATAACATGAATGGGGTAACTCCCTTTTGCCTTTCTGGCATCCAAGTCCAGCTCTTACCAAAAAGTGCTCAGATGTAAAACTGAGTGTTTAAAACATTTCCCCAAGGGCAGAACATTCTTGTCCAGATTCTTTCCCCCGATGAACATTAATGACTGGCGCACAGTCTTCTCAGTAGGGTAGATGGCCAGCGAATACGATTTAGTCACACCAAATGCATACAGGCCAACCCTGATAGTATTTGGTCAGTCAGTACTGGAACTACCCCTATCACACTCATGAGAATGGTTGTAAATTGGATTTTAAGGGTGTGTACTTTCTTTTCATTCTTCTTCTTCTTCTTTTTTTTTTTTTTTTTTAATGTTTTGTAGAGATGGGGTCTCACTATGTTACACAGGCTGGTCTTGAACTCCTGGGGTCAAGCAAGCCTCCTACCTTAGCCTCTGAAAGTGCTGGGATTATAGGCGTGATACACCATGTCCAGCCTCTTCATTCTTTCGTTCATGCTCTCCTCTCTTGGGGTGTCTGACTCAAATTAGTGTTCTTTAGTTATATTTTATGTTCTTCTGTTCATTTTAAAAATACTTTAATTAAAAATATTTCATGCTGGGCGCGGTGGCTCACGCCTGTAATCCCAGCACTTTGGGAGGCCGAGGTGGACAGATCACGAGGTCACGGGTTTGAGACCAGCCTGGCCAACATGGCTAACCTGTCTCTACTGAAAATACAAAAATTAGCCAGGTGTGGTGGCACGCACCTGTAGTCCCAGCTACTCAGGAGGCTGAGACAGGAGAATCGCTTGAAACCTGGGAGGCAGAGGCTGCAGTGAGCCTAGACTGCGCCATTGCACTCTAGCCTGGGCGACAGAGTTGCACTACAGCCTGAGTGACAGAGCAAGATTCTGTCTCAAAAAAAAAAAAATTTCACTTAGCACCTTTCTGAGAGTTAGGAGAAACCAGTTGGCCATTTCAGGGTACCTTTTCTTTTTTTGTGTTCATTAAAGCTTGAATTGTGGCAAGGAAGTACAGAAGAAAAAGAAAAATGTCAACTTTTTTGTCTAATTAGGGACAGTGAGCTATGGGTACCTTCTGTAGTTCTCGTTCTAAGAGAGTTTTGTATTTAGGGGAACTGAGGCCGTGAGGGTGCAGGCCTTTAGGGCCAGATTGAGCTGGGCTTCACTATTGGCTCTGCTTCTTGCTAGCTGTGACTTTGCCAGTTCCCTCACCTCCCTGAGCTTTGCTTTCCTCCTCTGTAGTGTGGAGATGTAAAAGGTTTACCTTGCAGGGTCATTGGCAAGATTAAGCAAGGAAAATTGTATGAAGTCCCTAATACAGAATAGGTACTGAATACATTCCTGTTCCCTCTCTTCACTCTTAAATGTTTGTTAATGAATGGAACTGCAGAGAAGCTAGTAGAGTAAGTTTAATACATTTTACATCTGACATTAAGCTATTAAGGGTATGGATTCCCACTCCTACCTGAGGATTTTAGACTTTGAATCAAAGTTGAGTCACTGAAGAGGGCAGAAAATGTCTAATTTTAGGATGGGAAGGCGGTCTTAAAAACACCTTCAGTGTTTTTACATCTGTCTGAATTGGAAATGTCTATTCAGACAGTCTTCTCTATTCAGGTCTGTGTATTCAGTCTATCTGTCTGCCTGTCTATCTGTCCATTTTAAGGAAAGTTCCTGGCAAAAGATGGTTTTTTTTTTAGGATTTGAAGGAGATTGCACTGCAGTGCTTGAATTACTCTTCTGGTTACGGTGTGATAAAGTGTAACATTCTGTGTGGGAAAAGAGCCTCTGTAGTTTTATGGGATGTTAAATTAGGCCTGTCATTTAGATCTTACATTAATAACAAAAACACAGTTCCTCCCATTTGCTGCAGTAATGAGTAATTAATATAATGCAAAGGTCAGAGTGAGAGAGACTGAAATATAAATGGAAGTAGGAAGGCCTATACATTGTATGTGGAAGGCAGTTATATTTTTTCCCCTTTGGTCAGGCAGTGATCTACATTTCCTTTTTAAAATTTGTGAATAATGGATTATATTTGGCACCAGTATCTCACCATCTTTTAAAGGATATATTATTTTAGGGAAATTTGGGAGATTATTGCTCAGGTACAGAGGTCCTCATTCTTGACTGCCCTGTGATGATCATCTGTGGACCTTTATGAATCCAGCTGCCTGGGCGTGAGTTCCCTGGTGACTCTGAATCACAGCCAGAGCAGGAAGCACTGTGGGCTGGTCTATTCCTCATTTTCCAGATGAGTGGACGTTGTTGGCAGGAGCTTGACAGATTTGCCCAAGATCAGGAACTTAACTGCCCCTTCCTTTCTCCCCCTACCCCAACTCCACCTCATTCCATGTATAGTATGAATTAATTTTTATAGTTAGTCATGTGGGTTTATAGTATAGTATGGATTTTTTATTTAACAATGTGAACCTCACATGGCTTTCCGTTTTTAGTCTTTGACCCAGGGCAACAGTTCCATTCTCTTAACCTTTCGCCATGGTCTTTTGCCAGATCTGCAAACCAAGCCTATTCGCAGGGTTTTCTTCGGTTAATCACTACAGTTGGTAGCTCATACCTGTGTTGTTGTTGCTTTTTCCCACATATTCACGTTGTGCATGTATTAAACTATGAAGTGTGGTCCAGGTTTTTAGGAGGATTTTTAGATGTATTTTTAGGAAACTTGAAAATACATGGTATCTCTTGGATAAACTTTTGGTAAACTTGATTCCTATTTTTAATGTAAAGCTCCCTGACAGTATTTTATTGATCTTTTTAAATTTCCTCAATCTTATAATCTGAGCACTAGTAAGCAGTGGTTTTAAAGATTTGTCTTGTATTTGGAAGACCGATTATTATTGCAAAAATGCCCTTGCATTGCATCTTGCCAGAAAAATTGGCATTAGTGAGCCGTCGGTATTTGAAAACACCAAGTTTAGATAGGAACAACACAGGCCCAGTACTGGAACTGTTAATATATAGATTGTAACAGACATAATGAAAACCACTTAGGATTAGCAAAAGTTGATTATTGTTTCACAATGTGGTCCTTCTGTCTTTGGGAAACCAAGATAGACTGCAAGTCTGGTCACATGGTGGTTTGGTGTAAGAGTCTTCCTTGCTCCATTGTGAACTGGGTGTGTGTCCCCATGTCTCAATAACTGCTGAGGCCTTCATTCTAGATGAACAAAGCTGTAGATTTTTCATGAGCGACCATAGTAGACACACATGGGAAAGGAAGTGTTAGGAGACTGAAGCCGTCAGGGTGTATTTTCCACTCTTGACATCATAGGGGTGTGTGACAAAATTCACAAGCTCCCCTTCCTTACGACAAATGTTTAATCATTATTTGCTTACTTCACAGGAAAGATACTTAAATTCCTTTTCGTAATGGTCAAGCATTCTTTCCTAGTTAAAGATTATTCTAATTCCTTTCATTCTTAGGAACTTAAAGAATTGACTGATTTATTAATATAAAAACTCAAATGCAGCTAGAGTGGGGACTGAGGAACACATGTGAACGTGCGCTGTCATCTCTGTTAAGCAGAGGGATTTATTAGGAAACTAGTCCCTTTAGAAGCTAGATGGTAAATTAATTTTGTGGTTAGTAGTATCTTTAGCTTAACATTGTCATCCTAGTTTTCCTTGGCAAGCAAGAGAGAGGCTGAAGCCAATGATGACTGGCCACAGTTCTTTGGGGGTGTTATTTAATAAGATGCACGTTGTCTGTTTTAGAAATAGAGTAACTGTCCTTTAGGCTCTCTCTTCTGTGGGCCACTGTTGCTTTACAGTGCTACCGCAGGAAAAGGTAAGTTGGAAGTCTCCCTAAGACTGCTAGTTTGATCTTTTTATGCATTATGACAATGTCTTGAGTGCAGTGGACTGAATTACTTTATCAAGTGGAACAAATAACATATCATACCTTCAAAGGATGGTTATTAACTGTGTATTTCTCTGAAAGTGAATGAGCAAGAACCCAGATGAAATTTCTGTTTTGGAGGCAGGCAGTGTGTATATTTGGTCTCCAACTCAAGACTTGAGTTGTGTTCCAGAGTCTAACTCAGTTATTTGTAACTCAGATCTACTACTAGTAGTTTCTATCTATTGTTTTGATTCAGCATTGTAAGTGGTGGGTACGTTCCCAGGCTAGACTGAAGGAATCTGTTGAATTCACAACAGTTTTTGAAATTGTTTGTGGTGATAGTGGAATTCTGGATCTTGGGAGCTGGTAGTCATGTGAAAGAGAAGAAAGGACTCATGCCGCATGCCCTGAGAGCCTCCCTGTGCAGGCTGTGTGGTTGGTGTCCAGAGGCCTCATGCCACTGCAGCCCTCCAGGTCTGTGCTGGCCCTCCTTGTTCTTCATCCTCCTTCATCTCTCTCTTAATTTGAAGCTTCTACTCCCCTGGTTAAGCTCACTTCCTTTAAATCATGGTAGCAAAGCACATGGTTCAAATTCATTTCCCTACTAGACTACCACTGTTATTCAGAGTTGGGATGACTACAGGCTTTATTCGTGTCATTTCACTCATGTTCTTTAACCCTTTTAGAGGTGTACAATGTTAATATTTTTAAAGAGGAGGTTCCTTACTGATAAACAGATTGTCTCTTTGGAATATTTGCGTTCAGTCATTGCAGCAAGGTTTCAAGGGGAAAGTTGAGCAGAGGCATGTGAAGTCAGGCAGAGCCCATGTAAGGAGGCTAGTCCTGATACCTGGAATCAGGAAGAAACCATGCCTGCTTTAGAAAGGTTCTTCCTGTTACTCCAAAACAGTGACTCTGCTAATTTTTTTTTCAAAATGCTTATGAACCTTTTTTTTTCCTTTTCCGTTTGGGAACTTCACAGTTTGAAAGGGTCTTAGGTTTTGGCAAAGTGGCTTGGTTTCTGTGACCTTTGGGAAGTTGATCAGGGCATGGTAGTGATTGTAAATTTCATGTCTATTTTTCTGTTCTTTTATAAACTTACCAAAAAGCCACTTTTTTCTCAAACAGTGGGAAATTATTGACCTCTCCATTCTGTTAGTGCCTCTGTGAAGGGTTTGAACTACCTGGTTTCAAAGAACTCTTCTCATTCAAACATTTTATGCAAAATATATTAGGGACTTGATTTTTCTGGTGTCATTTTAAAAATTCATATTCACAAAGTCTGTTATGGCAAGCTTAGTGTTTTGATTTACTTTTAAATTATGTAAGAGTTTAAAAAATACATTACAAGCCTCCTTCAGCCCTCAAGCACATGACTCTTTGATGGTGAATTCTGCAGTGTAGGCTGTGAGCTCTGTGGGAATTCAGGAGACAGGCGTTGGAGAGTCAGTGTTTGTGGCCACTGGGAGTGAGATCCTGCCTGAGGATGTGCCTAATAGTACTGGGCTGACTCAGAACTGGTGTAATTAGGGAAGAGTAGTGTAAGATGGGTAGATGAGATGGCCCTGATTGTGGAAAGTGATGATAATAGGTTATGCATTTATACAATATGTTAGAGTAAAATGTAACTATGGTTTGGTTATGGAGTTATAAAGGTAGATGAAAGTGTAGTTTGTGGGTACCACTAGTGTTAGTGATTTCTATGCTAATACTAATTACATTTGGATTGAATGACTAGAAATTGAGTATAGAATTATTTTCTAGTTTGTGAAAGTGAACACCTTATAATACTGCTATATTCCACGTTCCTTAAAGATAGAGGATATCTTACACATTTTGGTGCCTCCATTTCCTAGCATATTGCCTGCTGCATAGTAGCCGCTCAATAAATGTTAATTGAGTAATTTAATTTCAACTTTGCATGATACACTTGTGATATTGTCAGTCTTTCCATTTTCCTAGAAGATGAAAGGAATAAAGATGTTTTCTATAGCCTAGGACTACTAATTATAAATATTTGCCGGGTATGGTGGCTCATACTTGTAATCCCAGCACTTTGGGAGACCGAGGCGGGTGGATCACCTGAGGTCAGGATGTCGAGACCAAACTGGCTAACATGGTGAAACCCTGTCTCTACTAAAAATACAAGAAATTAGCTGGGCGTGGTGGTGGGTGCCTGTGTTCCCAGCTACTCGGGAGGCTGAAGCAGGAAAATGGCGTGAACCTGGGAGACGGAGCTTGCAGTGAGCTGAGATTGCACCACTGCACTCCAGCCTGGGCAGTCCAGCCGGGGTGACAAAGCGAGACTGCATCTCAAAAAAAAAAAAAAAAAAAAAAAAAAGTCTTATTATGTTATTGTAAGCTAACTTCATAATTTTCATTGTAAATAAATATGTTAGCAAGATGTTTATATGTGTAAATTTACACACACAGACATGTATACACATTCCTTTATTGAAACATGGTTTATTTGTAAAGCAAATTTTGGGGTTTTGATTATTTAAGCATATATTCTGATAAAACGCAGGATAACAACATTTTGGTACTCATTGAAAATTTACTTAATTGATTTCTTGAATAAATTAAAAATATTGGCAGCATGGGTTTCTTATGGCTGTATTTTATAGCTCTGGTTAGCAAGTTTGTGTGTGCGTGTATGTGTCTGTATGAGTGTTTGAGACAGGGTCTTGCTCTGTCACCCAAGCTGGAGTGCAGTGGTGTGATTGAAGCTCAGTGCAGCCTCGCCCTCCCAGGCTCAAGTGATCCTCCTCTCGAGTAGCTAGGATTACAGGCATACGCCACTGTGCCTGGCTAATGTTTTAATATTTTTGTAGAGATAGGGTCTCACTGTGTTCCTCAGGCTGGTTTCCAACTCCTGAGCTCAAGTGATCCTCTCGCCTCAGCCTCCCAAAGTGCTGGGATTATAGGCGTGAGCCACTGTGCCCGGCCTGGTTAGCAAGTTTGACTTTAGAGTCAATAAAGTAACATCCCAACGGAAGCATACTTTCATTTAAGAATGAAGATAGTTATGAGAAGAACCATAATTCCTGTCAAGGGGATTTAAAGTTAAAGTAGCCATTGAAAAAGCAGTTTTCCTTCACTATCTTTCTCTTCTTGAGTTTCTCATCCTTTAATGCGCTATTGTCATTGCCTTATGTTCTCCCTGGAGGAGGAGGAGGAGGAGGAGGTGAAGGTGGAGGTTTGTCTGTAGTGGACCCCTAGGTGTTCCCCGCCCAGCACCAGAGAAAACATAGGGCAGGCCCTAGGGCATTTGAGTGACTCCTGGAGCCCCAAGGATTTAATGTATTTGAGAATTCATTTGACTTGAGAATTTGACAAGAACCGAGTAAGTTAAGATAGGGTGAATTGTGCACCACTTCAACTGTTAAAATGATCTCGTTGCTTAGGAGTTCATTTATACATATTAAAGTTTGAAAAACTGTAGACTTTTGTTTATGTTGTATTCACGATAAGTGGTCACAAAAAATGAATTATTTTGTAATTGCATTTGTGTGTGTGTGTGTGTGTGTGTTATTTCTGGCAGTTTTTAGAGAGTACCATAAACCATAAATGTAGTTGTTTAAAAACGTATTAGGGATAGGAAGCCCCTGGATCTTTTTGCTGGCCTTCTACTTAAAATTATTTTAAAATTATTGTCCTACTTTCATTTGAGGAATAGATAATTTGTCTTTGGTTACTATTATGATGTCCAATTAATTTAACATAGAGAATTAAAGATTATAATTTTCAAGTCTTGATACATTTTGGAAGGAAAATGGGTTTGGGAGAGTTAGGGCTGCAGTTTTACCAGCTACGGCTGATAAAAGCTTCTGATAGTATTCACTCTTAGAATATTTAGCCCAAATGTTTCCTTCTGAAAGTGGGCTGTGTTTGTCTTCACTTCCCTAGAGATATTTTCATTTTATTGGTGAAATTGAATGTGTGGAGTTTTCTTCCTGAAGAGCCTGAGACCTTCTTCTAAAGGTATTGAATGGTGCTAAAATATTTATTTGGTAGTAACTACATTGTCTCCAGTGAGTTAAATTCTTACAGTTTCTTGTACTCTATTGTAGATACTGATATTGAGTGTTTTGGTTTTTTTTTTCTCCCCTTTAGAAGATACATATGCTGATAAGTATTTTTAATTTTAACAAAAGGGATCAGGCAGACAAAATTATTTTTCCTAAGGTGTAGTAAGATTGCAAGCACTATGCTTTCCTATTTCTATAGGATGTCTGAAAATTCCAGAAACATAGGGAGATTTTTATTTTAAACAGTGTTAGTTTTCATTTTCTTTTCTTTTCTTTCTTTTTTTTTTTTTTTTTTTTGTTTTTTGAGGTGGAGTCTCGCTTTGTTGCCCAGGCTGGAGTACGGTGGCACAATCTCTGCTCACTGCAACCTCTGCCTCCCAGATTCAAGCGATTCTCCTGCCTCAGCCTCCCGAGTAGCTGGGACTACAGGCACCCACCACCACGCCCGGCTAATTTTTTATATTTTTAGTAGAGACAGGGTTTTAAAGTGTTAGCCAGGATGGTCTTGATCTCCTGACCTTGTGATCCACCGGCCTCGGCCTTCCAAAGGGCTGGGATTACAGGCGTGAGCCACTGCGCCCAGCCTAATTTTTGTATTTTTAATACAGATGGGGTTTCACAATGTTGGCCAGACTGATCTTGAACTCCTTAACTCAGGTGATCCACCTGCCTCAGCTTCCCAAAGTGCTGGGATTGCAGGTGTGAGCCACTGTGCCCGGCCTAGTTTTCATTTTCAAATAGCACACTCAATATGTTTTTCTTCAAGCTCCACACACTTTTGTGAGCAAAAGTATGTAATTTTAAAGCCATGGATCCAATTATTAATGTGAAAAGGTAATTACATTTAAAAAAATAAATTTTAAAGTATTTTTCCCATGGTTTTACTCTTTTCAGATACTTTACTTGTCAACAGAAGGCTCTTTGAAGCTACTACTAAGAGGTAGTTACGAAGTCTTTCTCCACACCAAAGAGAAGGTGGGAAGGCACCCCAAGCATTTGGTTGCATGAGTCAAATTAGGCATCACTGTTGATGCACCCTTCATATCTAAAACAGTTTTAAATTCAGTTGACTTCAAGTCTTTTGACTCCATCATCTCTGTTTCTGCTGGGACTGTGACTTGTGGCCTGGACAAGTGCAGTGACTTCCTAACTAGCTTCCCTGAATACTCTCAGATGCTCCCACCTGCAGATCCATTCTCCAGCTTCATTCAACGTGAGCTTTTAAAATGCAAATCTAATTATGTCACATACTCATACTTAAAAAATTTTCTGTGGCTCCCAAGACTGCAAGTAAAGATAAAATCCTTAACATGGCCTAGAAAGCCCTCTGTGATCTGGGTTCTGCTGATCTTCCAGCCTCCTCTACCCTTTGCCTCTGGGCTCCAGTCCCTGCGGGCTAAGTAGTCCAGATTCTGACAAGTGCTTGCTTTTGATACAGACTCTTGATATTTTGTTGTTCCTCCCAGCTGGGACTCACTTTTCTTCTCTTACTGCCCAGTTGACTTCTCGTTCTTTGATTTCTTAAGTGTCGCTTCTCTGACTGGTTGTGTTCCCCTGATTATTGACTCAGTTACCTTGTGTTCTTCTGCATTCCAGCACTTGCCACAGCAGCATGCTAATGTTTGCATGAATATCTGATTGTGGTGTGTCTTCTGCAGTGGACTGTAAGCTCCATGAGAGCAGGGGCCAGGCTGCTTGCTCACAGTTATGTCTCTCATGTCTAGTATGGTGCTAGGTGCAAGGTCAAAGCCCAGTGAATAGTTGTTGAATAAAAGAATGACTGGGATTAAGGACCTATTCAACATTCATAGTTGAGTATATGTATAATATGTATAACCCTGTGGATGTTAGTAAGTAATTTACTAACTGGTTTGCAGTGAGTTGTGTCTTTTTTACTGGGGGGATGTGGACTGTATCCCAGTAGACTCTGATAGGACCCTAGAAATCATTCATTTTAGTTCTTCCATTTTATAGATGAAGAAACAAACAACCTGAGGACCAAAATGATCTAGCTGGGTCGGTGACTATGTCAAGATAAATTTGTGTCTGACATCCAAGTCAGAGATTTTCCTACTCTCCTTTGATGTTCCTTTGAAACACTGTCAGGAGTACATATTCATTTAATTCATTTAATCTCTGCTTGCCCAAGGTATGGGTTAAAAAGGGAAGGCTGAAATTCTTCAGGTGAAGGTGATTATTTTGTTTTTTGACACTGCTAGTTTTGCCTGTGACTAGCCTTATGAAGTTTTTAATAAAAATATCCCCCATCCCTTTTTAAGATATGAGCATCCAGTAATTTCATTTCCTGGTATAACAATATTGGCAAAGAATTAATAAAATTTTATTGTCTACTCCATATGACTAAGTAGTGAAAAACAGACTTAACAAGTTTGAACAGTCATACAGTGTGTTTTTTTACCAGTTGTTGATAAGAAAAGTAGGTCATCAATATAGAAAGAATGTTTAGAAACATATTCAAGGATTAATTTTTTTTTTTTTTTGAGGCAGAATCTCGTTCTGTCACCAAGCTGGAGTGCAGTGGCGATCTTGGCTCACTGCGAATTCCGACTCCCAGGTTCAAGCGATTCTCCTGCCTCAGCCTCCTGAGTAGCTGGGATTATAGGCATGTGCCACCACGCCTGGCTAATTTTTGCATTTTTAGTAGAGACGGGGTTTCACCGTGTTGACCAGGATGGTCTCGATCTCCTGACCTTGTGATCCGCCCGCCTCGGCCTCCCAAAGTTCTGGGATTACAGGCGTGAGCCACCCCACCCGGCTTCGAGGATTAATTTTTAAGTGAGATTGCTAGGTCACTCATGTCTATAAAAGTTCTGCAGTTGGTTTAAGACCTCTTGGGATTAATTTGGCTCTTTGAGTTGTGTTCTGCTCTTTGAAGAGAGACACAGAATTCAGCTTCTGAGTCTGGTCTCCTGTGGTGCACTTTAGGGAGATGGCTGCTGCCTCAGGCGATTTTATGTGGTTCCGCAGCGTGTCCCGCAGTGTGTCCCTGGTGGGCAGGTAGCGCCTGCCTTTGTCTTCCCAAGGGAGGTTTCTTCAGCAATGCTTTTTCAAAGCTCCAGGGACCAAAAGAGGTGGTTGTGTTTATAAAGATGCTGGTGATAAGCAGAAAATTGGGAGATGTGGAGGATTGTAAACATGTCATCCTTGCACATTATCTCTGTAATAGAAATATATATTTCTGTCATTGAAGAGCTAGAGATGATTTCGAAGTCCTTATATTTTCTCACATTTTAGTAACTGCAAAATTTCTGTAGTGTCATTCCTATATTTTAAGTGAGTTACAGGCCTCATTATGGCATCTTTTAGTTCATAAAAGATAAAAGGGTCTCTCTTTAATAAGGTGTGAGAGAATTATAGCTTTTATTTTTTTTATTTTTTTTATTTTAAGAGACATGGTCTCGCTTTGTCTTCTGGGTTCGAGTTCAGTGGTGCAGTAATAGCTCAGTGCAGCCTCAAACTCCTGGGCTCAAGGGATCCTCCTGCTTCAACCTCCCAAACTGCTGGGATTACTGGCATGAGCCACCACACGCAGTCCAATTTTAGGAATTTTATCTTTTGTCTTCAGGTTTGTTATGTGTTACTGTTTTGCTGCTCATTTTACTTCTTGTCAGACTTGATTTTCAGCAGTCATTTTCACAGCGTCACATTCCGCTCTGCAATGCGCTCACTGACTTTCTGCTTCACATTGCTGGTGAGTGCTTACGTTTGACGTTATGTGGTCCCCAACCTCTCTTTGTAAGAAGTTCCTAAAATAAGTATAGATTATAAAATGTAAATATAGGAATGCTCGTCTTTGAAAACTTTAGAAAGTATGATACCTCTTTATTATACCTCACCTTTTTTTTTTTTTTTTTTTTGAGACGGAGTCTGGCTCTGTCCTCCAGGCTGGAGTGCAGTGGCCGGATCTCAGCTCACTGCAAGCTCCGCCTCCCGGGTTTACGCCATTCTCCTGCCTCAGCCTCCCGAGTAGCCTGGACTACAGGCGCCCGGGACTACAGGCGCCCGCCACCTCGCCCGGCTAATTTTTTGCATTTTTTTAGTAGAGACGAGGTTTCACTGTGTTAGCCAGGATGGTCTCGATCTCCTGACCTCGTGATCCGCCTGTCTCGGCCTCCCAAAGTGCTGGGATTACAGGCTTGAGCCACCGCGCCTGGCTATACCTCACCTTTTATTTTTATTTTTATTTTTTTGGGGGGTCTCACTCTGTCACCTAGGCTGGAGTGCGGTGTTGTGATCTCGGCTCGCTGCAATCTCTGCCTTCCAGGCTCAAGCGATCCTCCTGCCCTCAGCCTCCTGAGTAGCTGGGACCACAGGTATATACCACCATGCCCGGCTAATTTTTTGTATTTTTGGTAGAGATGAGATTTTGCCATGTTGCCCAGGCTGGTCTCCAACTCCTGAGCTCAGCCTCCCAAAGTGCTGGAAATACAGGTGTGAACCACCGCACCTGTAATGTCTCACCTTTTAGATATTATCCTCGGAGTGTGTGTATGTGTGTGTTTCTAGTGTTTTATGCGTGCTCTTTCAGGTTGTTCCTTTTGTTTTTTTTTTTTTTGAGACTGAGTTTCGCTCTGTTGCCAGGCTGGAGGAGTGCAGTGGCGCAATCTTGGCTCACTGCAACATCCACCTCCCGGGTTCAAGCGATTCTCCTGCCTCAGCCTCCGGAGAGTAGTTGGGACTACAGTTGTGCGCCACCACACCATGCTAATTTTTGTGTTTTTAGTAGAGATGGGGTTTCACTACGTTAGCCAGGATGGTCTCAATCTCTTGATTTTGTGATCTGCCCACCTTGGCCTCCCAAAGTGCTGGGATTACAGGTGTGAGCCACCATGTCCAGCCCAGGTTGTTCCTTTCTTGGACAACTGAGCACATAGTCCTCTGACTAAACTAAGGATTTTCAGTGAGAAGCAAGATTTGCTTCCTTGGTCATAACAGATGCCCTCTGTTGTTTGTCTCAGTACATTTGAATGCCTACAGCTGGTTTCTGTATTTTGATTTTTCCATTTTTACTCATGTTTATAAAGTGTACGCAAAGTGCAGTTTCATATTTAAGTGTTATACAACTGGCCAGCTGGACTGGGGGCTGTCAAAGCAGCACCCGCAGGATAGCGCTCTAAGTCCCATTGTTGGCGGATGTGGAGAAACTGAATTGTATATATGATTTGGGATTGATGGTTGGAAAAGTGTGACAGTTCATGGGCCGAAAAGTTGGAATTGCCCTGTACTTGGAAGTTTGAGGTCTCTGCTTCTTTTTCAGAAGTTCTTTATCTTTGGAGGAGTTATAGTCTCTAGGCTGAAATGTGATGAGCCTGGAATTGATGAGCTTCGGAACCCTCTCCAGTCCTACCTCTGAGGCCAGAGCCTGGAGGCTTCTTGGTAGATCTTATTTGCATTTTCTCTTTATTCTTAGAAACTTTAAAAACTAAAGGATATTGAGTTATTGAATTGAAACAAAATGCACTTTTACTGGTATGCCTCATTCTTGGCATCTTACCTGTTACCTGGATTAATAATGATGGGATGAAACTATTTGGAAGGCTGTAATGCATGTGAATTTTTTTCCCTTAATTTTTACCATTCCTGGTGTCATGATCAATTGAACCAACATCAAGGCTATTCATACTTGCAGTCAGTCGGTCATGCTAAGTGGTCAGTAGTTTTTCCAGAAAAAACATTTTTTTCGCCGGGCGCAGTGGCTCAAGCCTGTAATCCCCGCACTTTGGGAGGCCGAGGCGGGCAAATCACGAGGTCAGGAGATCGAGACCATCCTGGCTAACCCGGTGAAACCCTGTCTCTACTGAAAATACAAAAAACTAGCCGGGCGTGGTGGTGGGCGCCTGCAGTCCCGGCTACTTGGGAGGCTGAGGCAGGAGAATGGCGTAAACCCGGGAGGCGGAGCTTGCAGTGAGCCGAGATCGTGCCACTGCACTCCAGCCTGAGTGACAGAGCAAGACTCCGTCTCAAAAAAAAAAAACAAAAAACTTTTTTTTCAACAAGTTCGTGTCGGCAGTGGAATACGAATCTCTTTCAGCCAAAACTGCTGTGTATGAGGAGAGCTGTTGTGTATCTGACATTTTGCTGTGCTTTATAGCAAATGTTGCATGTGGTCCTTTTTCTTCCTTTTTTAAACAGCTTCTATTAAAATAGATAAGGCATGTTTTTTTCTTGGAATGTCTTATGTATGAATCTGTTAAAGAGTTGCATGCAGTAAAAATATGCCGTTTGTTAGGTAAATTCTTTCTTTGAGTGTCACTGCTGGATTTCATTTAGAAAATTTGAAAAAGCTCAGCTATCTCATATTCAGAAATGTTTACTTTTTTTTTTTTTTTTTTTTAAGAGACCTGATCTTGCTAGAGTGCAGTGGCATGATCATAGCATACTGCAGCCTCAAACTCCTGGAATCAAGCAGTCTCCCTGCATCAGCCTTCGTAGAGACAGTGTCTCATTATGTTGTCCAGGCTGGTCTTGAACCCCTGGCCTTAAGCGATCTCCCCACCTCAGCCTCCCAGAATGCTGGGATTACAGGCGTGAGCCAACATGCCCAGCCAAATTTTTATATTTAATCAGAGTACCTCCTATGTTTGCTTTGGGTGTCTGCTCTCTTGTGAATGTGTATTCTGTATTCTGTGTAGGCTTACATATTATTACATTTCCAGCTTCTTCTTCTTCTTCTTTTTTTTTTTTTGGAGACAGAGTTTTGCTTGTTGACCAGGCTGGGGTGTAGTGGCACAATCTTGGCTCACTGTACCCTCCAGCCCCTGGGTTCAAGCAGTTCTCATGCCTCAGCCCCCTGAGTAGGTGGGATTACAGGCACCCGCCACCACGCCCAGCTAATATTTTGTCTTTTAGTAGAGCGGAGTTTCACCATGTTGGCCAGGCTGTTCTCAAACTCCTGAGCTCAGACAGTCCACCTGTCTCAGTCTTCCAAAGTGCTAGGATTTACAGGTGTGAGCCACCTTGCCCAGTCTCCAGCTTCTTAAAAGGAATTTTTAACTACTGTCATTGTCATTTAAATAGCTGAGTTTAGGATAATTGTCTCCTCATCTGCTGTCTTACCTGCCTTTTTCTATTAAATAACACATCGGATCTCTTCTACGTTAAAGTACCTGCCATACAGGTAACAGTGGCTTGGAGGGAACATGGTCTTTTCCTCTAATGGGACATTTTAGACTCTTCTTGCGGTTGCCACTGGCCGAGGGAGCATTCTCTGCCCACTGAACACTTGAGTAATTGATGCCCTGGAATGGTCTCAGCAAATGGGCTGAGCAGGATTTTGCTACTAGTAGGGGTTTTCCTGTATGTGTTCCTAGCAGGATGTGTTTCCTTTTGTATGAACCATAGAAGTACATCTGCTGGAATCTTTAAACAGATAGCTTTTCAATAAACAGGAAAAATGTCAACATTGTCATTTTTTATGAGATGGAAGTAGAGGGAATAGAGAAAAAAATGTAACATTTACTCAGGTGTTTTGAGTGCATTTTATTTGGTGCTGTTGCAATATAAATACCCTGTCTTGTCTGCATTTTTTCCTCCTAACACCCAACATCATGTTTCCTAAATAACTTATAAGATAACTGTTCTTTTTTTTTTTTGAGATGGAGGTTTGCTCTGTCACTCAAGCTGGAGTGCAGTGATGCAATCTCGGTTCACTGCAACCTCTGCCTCCCAAGTTCAAGCAATTGGCCTACCTTAGCCTCCTGAATAGCTGGGATTATAGGCGTGTACCACCACACCCAGCTAATTTTTGTATTTTTAGTAGAGATGGGGTTTCGCCATGTTGGCCAGTCTAGTCTCAAACTCCTGACCTCAGGTGATCCACTTGTCTCGGCCTCCCAAAGTGCTGGGATTACAGGCGTGAGCCACCATGCCCGGCCCTTTTCTTTCCTTTGTATTTTGTTTTTTGAGACGTGGTCTTGCTCTGATACCCAGGCTGGAGTGCAGTGGCATGATCATGGCCCACTGCAGCCTTGATTTCCTGGGCTCCAGCAATCCTCCCACCTCAGCTCCCCGAGTAACTGGGACCACGGGGGTGTACTACAGCATCAGAGCCAGCTAATTTTTTTTATTTTTTGTAGAGATAGGGTCTTACTATGTTGCCTGGGCTGATCTTAAACTCCTTGGCTCAAGTGATCCTCCTGCCTCATCCTCCCAGAATGCTGGGAGTACAACTATGAACCACCGTGCCTGGCATATAAATTTTCTACATTTAACTTCACATAGTAGTATTATAAGGAGCATGCCTTTACACTCTCCTAGAGGTTGAAGATTATCAGCTGACTAATAAGATGATTATTGCAAGAGTACAAATTTTCTCTGACAAAGCCTTTAAACCATAGAGGTAGACCCTTATTTTTACTTGTTCTTGGTTAAAATGTTCACCCAACATGTAAGACAAATTTTAGGCTGGGTGCTGTGGCTCACACCTGTAATCCCAGCACTTTGGGAGGCCAAGGCGGGCGGATGACGAGATCAAGAGATCGAGACCATCTTGGCCAATATGGTGAAAACCCATCTCTACTAAAAATACAAAAATTAGCAGGGTGTAGTGGCATGCACCTGTAGTCCCAGCTACTCGGGAGGCTGAGGCAGGAGAATCGCTTGAACCCGGGAGACGGATGTTGCAGTGAGCCAAGATTGCGCCACTGCACTCCTCCAGCCTGGCAACAGAGTGAGACTCAGTCTCAAACAAAAACAAAAGGAACAACCTGAAAGAGCACGCATAAAACACTAGAAACACACACACACACACACACACACACACACACCGAGGATAATATCCAAAAGGTGAGACAGGTGCGGTGGTTCACACCTGTATTCCCAGCACTTTGGGAGGCTGGTTTATAGTATATATATATAATCAAATAATCTGCAACCATCAACACAGTCAATTTAGAACATTTTCATTACCTCAAAAGAAAATAAGAAAATGTTCAGTTGTGTGTTTTTTTTTTTTTTTTTGAGGCGGAGTCTCGCTCTGTCGCCCGGACTGGAGTGCAGTGGCCAGATCTCAACTCACTGCAAGCTCCGCCTCCCGGGTTTACGCCATTCTCCTGCCTCAGCCTCCCGAGTAGCTGGGACCACAGGCGCCCGCCACCTCGCCCGGCTAGTTTTTGTATTTTTAGTAGAGACGGGGTTTCACCATGTTAGCCAGGATGGTCTCGATCTCCTGACCTCGTGATCCGCCCGTCTCGGCCTCCCAAAGTGCTGGGATTACAGGCTTGAGCCACCGCGCCCGGCCGAAAATGTTCAGTTGTAAACTTCCGAATTAAGATGGCATATTATCAAACTTAGGAGTTCTATTATCAGCTATCTTGTCCCAAACTGATCAAATCATAAATTAGATGACTAAAATGTCCCCCTAAAACTAAAGCATTTTATAAAGGGATCTAATTCTCAAAAAAAAAAAAAAAAAAAAAAAGTAAGTGAAAAAATCCTGGACTAACACAATAGGCACAAATTCCAAGGAAATACTAGGTATGATTTTAAATGTCCTGTCAGAGAGTGGTTCATTTTTTTTTTTTTTTTTTTTAATAGAACATTTTCATTACCTCAGAAGAAACACACCAGGCATGGTGGCTCATGCCTGTAATCCAAGCAATTTAGAAGGCTGAGATGGAAATATTCCTTAAAGCCAAAAAATTAAGAGACCAGCCTGGGCAACATGGTGAGACCCCCATCTCTACCAAAAAAAAAAAAAAATTAGCCTGGTGTGGTGGCATACGCTTGTGGTCCCAGCTACTTGGGAGGCTGAGGTGGGAGGACTGCTTGAGCTCAGGAGTTTCAGGCTGCGATGAGCTATGATTGAACACTACACAGAGTGCAGAGTGAGACTCTGTCTCTAAAAACAAAATAGACTGGGCACGGTGGCTCACGCCTATAATCCCAGCACTTTGGGAGGCCGAGGTGGGCGGATCACCTGAGGTCAGGAGTTCGAGACCAGCCTGGCCAACATGGTGAAACCCCATCTCTACTAAAAATACAAAAATTAGCTGGGTGTGGTGGCGGGCACCTGTAATCCCAGCTATTCGGGAGGCTGAGGCAGGAGAATTGCTTGAACCTGGGAGGCGGAGGTTGCAGTGAGCTGAGTTTGAGTCATTGCACTCCAGCCTGGGCAACAGAGCAAGACTCCGTCTCAAAAAAAAAAATAATAAAAATAAATAAATAAATAAATACTTTTTTTTTTTTTTTTTAAAGAAGAAGAAATGTTATACTCTTACGAGTTAGCTATCCCTTGGTATTACCCTGTTTCCCTCCTACACAGCTCTAAGCAACCATGAATCTACTTTCTGTCTCTCTAGATTTGCCTATTTTGGACTTTCATATAAATTAGTATGTAGATTTTTATGACTGGTTTCGTTCGTTTATAATGTTTTTAAGATTCATCCAAGTCGTAGCATGTATTAGTACTTCATTCCTTTTTATTGCTGAATAATATTCTGTTGTACAGGTAATATCACATTTTGTTTATCCATTGGATACAATGGATAGTCTGTATTTGGGTTGCTTCTACCCTTTGGCTATTGTAAATAATGCTGCTATGAAGACTCATGTACAAGTATTTGACTACGTTTTCAGTTCTTATGAGTGTATGCCTACGAGTGGAATGCTGGGTCTTACGGTATTTCTTTGTTTAATTGTTTGAGGAACTGCCAGACTTTCCCACATCAGCTGCAACATTTTGCATTTCCACTAGGAGTGTATGAGGATTCTGATATGTCTACATTCTCATCGACCCTTGTTATTCTCAGAATTTTTTATTTTAACCATCCGGGTGGGTATGGAATAGTCTCTCATTGTGGTTTTGATTTTCACTTCTCCATTGATTAATGATGTCCAGCAACTTTTCATGTGTATTGGACATGTGTATGTCTTCTTTGGAAAATGTCTGTTCAAGTCCTTTGATTCATTTTTAAATTGGACTGTGTTTTTATTATTGAATTGTAGGAGTTCTTTATATGTTCTAGATACAAGTGCCTTATCGGATATAAGGTTTGCAAAAGTTTTCTCCCATTCTATGAGTTGTCTTCAATTTCTTGATAGTGTCCTTTGAGGCACAAAAGTTATAAATTTTGATGGAATCCAGGTTTTCTAATTTTTCTTTTGTTGCTTGTGCTTTTGGTGTCATGTCTTAGAATCCTTTGCCCAATCCACGGCCATGAAGATTTACTCCTGTGTTTTCTTCTCAGAGTTTTATAGTTTTAGCTCTTATATCTAGGTGTTTGATCTATTTTGAGTTAGCTATTTTACATATTGTTCCAGTACCATCTGTTGAGAAGAGTTTTTCCATTGAATTGTCTTGGCACTCTTGTTGAAAATCAGTTGACCAAAGATGTATGAGTTTACTTCTAGGCTTTAATTATTTTCCATTGATATAAATATCTATCCTTATTCCAGTACCACACTGTCTTGATTACTGTTGCTCTGTAGTGAGGTAGGTTTTGAAATCAGGAAATAGGAGTCTTCCTAACTTGTTCTCTTTTTTCCCTCCAAGGTTATTTGGGTATTTTTGGATCCCTTGCAATTCCTTCATCCATTTCTACAAATAATTCATCTGGGAGTCTGATAGGGATTGCATTAAATCTGTATCTTAGTTTGGGGAATCTTGCCATCTCAATGCTAAGTCTTCTGATTTTTGAACTTGGAATTTCTTTTCATTCAGTTGTGTCTTTCATTTCTTTCAACAGTGTTTTGAGTTTTCAGAGTACGGGTCTTTCACCTCCTTGATTAAGTTTATTTCTAAGTATTTTATTTCTAATCTATTGTGAGTGGAATTGTTTTCTTAATTTCATTTTTGGATTGTTTCTTCTGGGTTTGTAAAAATACAGCTAGGCATGGTAGCTCATGCCTGTAATCCCAGCACTTTGCGAGGCCAAGACTGGAAGATCACCTGTGGTCAGGAGTTCGAGATCAGCCTGACCAATATACTGAAACCCTGTCTCTACGAAAAATACAAAAATTAGTCGGGTGTGGTGTAGTCCCAGCTACTTGGGAGGCTGAGACAGGAGAATCGCTTGAACTCTGGAGGCGGAGGTTGCAGTGAGCCGAGATTGCACCACTGTGCTCCAGCCTGGGTGACAGAGCAAGACTCCATCTAAAAAAAAAAAAAAAAAAAAAAGTTGATTTTTGTATATTAATCTTGTATCCTGCAACCTTACTGAACTTACTAGTTATTTTAGTGGATTCCTTAGGATTTTCTGTATATAAGATCATGTCTTCTGCACACAGAAATAGTTTTACTTTTTTCCAATCTGAATGTCTCTTATTCCTTTTTCTTGCCTGATTGCCTTGGCTAGAACCTGTACTACAATCCTGAATAGAAGTGGCAAGGGTGGACAAGCTCGTCTTACTCTTTATCTCAGGGAGAAGGCATCTTTCGCCACTGAATATTGAGTTAGCTGTGGTATTTTCATGGATGCCCATTATCAGGTTGAGGAAATTCCCTTCTATTCCTAGTTTCTTGAGTGTTTTGTCATGAAAGGGTATTTAATTTTGTCAAATGCTTTTTTTTTTTTTTTTTTTTGATTCAGAGTCTCACTCTGTTGCCCAGGCTGGAGTACAGTGGCACTGTCTCAGCTTACTGCAACCCCTATTTCCCGGGTTCAAGCAATTCTCCTGCTTCTGCCTCCTGAGTAGCTGGGATTACAGGTGCTCACCACCATACCTGGCTAATTTCTATATTTTTTAGTAGAGACAGGGTTTCACCATGTTGAACAAGCTGGTCTTGAACTCCTGACCTCAAGTGATCCCCCTGCCTCAGCCTCACAAAGTGTTGGGATTACAGGCATGAGCCTCTGTGCCCAGCCTCAAATGCTTTTTCTGTGTCTGAGATAATTGTGTGATTTTTTTTTCTTCTATTGATATAATGTGTTACATTAATTGATTTTCAGATGTTGACCCAACCTTGCATTCCTAGGATAAATCCCACTTGATTGTGGTGTATAATTCTAATTCTTTTTCTACGTTGCTTGATTTGGTTTGCTGGTATTGTTGAGGATTTTTTCCATCTGTATTCATAAGAGATATTGGTCTGTAATTTTCTTGAGATGTTTTTGTTTGGTTTTGGTAACAGGATAATACTGGCCTCATACAATTAGTTTGGAAGTGTTCCCTTCTCTATCTTTGGAAACAATTTGTGAGTAATTGGTATTTTTTAAATGTTTCATAGACTTTAGCAGTGAAGTCATCTGGGTCTGGGCTTTGTCTGCGGTTGGTTTATATTCTTTTTTTTTTTTGAGACAAGGTTTTGCTCTGTCACCCAGGCTGGAGTGCAGTGGCGTGATCTTGGCTCACTGCAACTTCCGCCTCCCAGGTTCAAGCAATTCTCATGCCTCAGCCTCCCTAGTAGCTGGGACTCCTGGCTAAGTTTTGTATTTTTAGTAGAGGCTGGGTTTCACCATGTTGCCCAGGCTGATCTCGAACTCCTGACCTCAAGTGATCTGCCTTCCTCAGCCTCCCAAAGTGCTGGGAGCCACCATGCCCGGCCTGCATTCTTATTATAGGTATCATTCCCTTCATTTTGTGGATGGGAAACTGAGGCTCAGAGAGGTTAAGTAATTTGCTAATATGTTGCAGAGCTCGGATTTGAATCCAGATTATCTTATGTCAGTTACTAGGATGACAGTAGTAGCTAGTATTTATTGAGTGATTAATTTTGTGTATTTAACCGTACAAGGTACTATTATAGCATAAGAATCTCTTGCCACCATCCCATCACCAATTGATCATTTAATGATCACTTCAACTTTATATGCATTGTACCCATTTTTGGATAGAGGAATTAACACTTAATGGAGATTTAGTGACTTGCTGTACTGTAGCATGGCCAGGAAGTAAGTAGTACAGCTGTGCTTCTCACTTTCAAGGCTGTCTGACTCTGGAGTTTGCTCTCTTAATTGCTATTCTCTATTGTGTGCCTGGAGGGCCTGAGACATTCTGTGCAAGAAAAGCGGCTATGCCACATGTACACAGCTGAGCCCAGATCAGATTTGACCTTGGAAGTGAATGGGCTCACACTGCCCTTCAAGCTCCGCTTAGAGATGCCTGTCTTAGCACAGCACTGTGGAAGCACTGACTTTTCCTACTCTCTCCGCTCTATAGCTAACATTCTACTCTGTGATTGTAGCAAAAGAACTTTTATATCATTCTATCCACATGTATTTAGGACAAAAATAAGTATGCATAATATGGAAATAACTTTTTTTTTTTTTTTTGAGTTGGAATCTTTCTGTGTCGCCCAGGCTGGAGTGCAGTGGCGCCATCTCGGCTCACTATAGCCTCCGCCTACCAGGTTCAGGCAATTCTCCTCCCTCAGCCTCCTGAGTAGATGGGATTACAGGCGCCTGTTGCCACGCCCAGCTAATTTTTGTATTTTTAGTAGAGATGGGGTTTCACCATGTTGGCCACGATGGTCTTGATCTTCTGACCTCGTGATCCGCCCATCTCAGCTTCCCAAAGTGTTGGGATTACAGGTGTGAGCCACCGCGCCTGGTGGAAATCACTTTTTAAGGTAGTTTAGTATGTATGTCAGCCAGAAGATTTGTATAGTATCTTTCAGTGAAGACAAAGCATTTTAAATATTTATATTAATGTTCATATTTTTGTGAGGTTAGAGGGTATCTGGCCTATTTGAGTGAAGAGGAAAAATTGTCTTTTTCAAGTAAGAGGCCTTCCTCAAATATCCATTCACATTTAAAAGTGAGGTTCTAAAAGCTGATGTTATGCCTGTGTGGGTGGAGGGGCACATTGAATGGTGGACCTCACTGAGGGCGGTGATGTCTGATCTATTGTTGGGTGGGGCAGGTGATATCTTGGGAGCCAGGAGCAACAAGGGGTTGGAGGCCCCACTGTATAGAACCAGGCTGTCAGTGAGGCACCTGTTCACACCTGTGCTGGGTGTCATCCAGTCCAGGGCCTACAGTCAGGCCTCTCCTGGCTTCTGCTGGGGAGAGGGCAGGCCAGTTCCCTGGTTGTGCAGCCCTGAATGGAGCGGATCTGGGTGTCCAGCTGCTCCTAATTCAGGCTTTCAGTCATTTTCTCTGCAGCCCCTCTCCCACATCCCTGTCTTTGGAGACACAATTTCTCCTTAGAGTGTTCTGGGGATTCACAGTGGGCCTTGATGTCCTTTTTGTGAGCTCCTCCTGAGACTCAGCTGAATAGAGGACACTCACACTTCTGTCAGTTACATGTGCATGACAGCTTTCCATCTTGGAAAGTTTGTTGTCACATTTGCTCTCTTGTAGGCTCTTTTCCAGTCCTCTTGTCCTTTCAAGTTTTTCCCTGCTTTCATTTTATTAGGATTTTAGGAAGGAGATAAGTGCTGTTTGTGTTCCTTTTGTAAATTACTTCTTCATATCCTTTGCCTAATTTTCTGTTGGGTTTTAATTGTATGAATTTGTAAGAACGTTTTATTTATGAAGGATGTTAACTATGGCATGGTGCAATCCTTTTTTCTTCTACATTAACTTAACTTTTGAAATACTTGCTTGAAGATGCTTGTGGGGATTGCAGCTTCTATAACTTGTGCAGATGGTTGCAGATGGTTGTGTGGGGAAGTGGATCCCGAGACCAGTTGGCTGTACGTTGGCTTTTGTATAGATGTGCTTTCCTTTTGCTTTTCACCACCTTACGGAAGCTGTCTTATCTCACGCTTAAGAAGTATTCATACTGATTCCAAAATGAAGGACCCTGGCCACATATCATTTGCCATCTCCTCTACAAAAGACTCAAAATATATGGCCCTGGTAGTCAACTGAGAAAGTCAGGCAATAACAGCTGGGCTGAGGAACGTGTATGCTTAATTGCCTGCCAAGGGTCTGTTACTTCAGCCCAGCTACATGCCCCCAGCATTGGAGAGAGGCCACTTTCACACATGCCTTGGAAGGGTAAGAGACTCTGGCAAAAATAAATTCGTCTCTGCATTTAGCAGTGGGCTCAGGGCCATGAGGAAGGGAATTAGAGGAAAAGAATTAGCAACAGCCCACCATGTGTCCCGTCTGGCATGAATGGACAGGTGTTAGCTCTCCTCTGTATATGAGGATCTGATTTTCAGCTGAGTTGTCGATGTTGAAGCATGTTCCATTTCCACTTAGATTTTTATCCAGGATCCTTCTATCTAACCAACATGAACAGAATGTCCTACAGTAGCACATAGGAAAATTACATTGGGTGCAGTCTAGGAAATCTTAATCAGGGAGGGCCTGGTGATCCAAAAGCACAAAGCTGTCAGTGTCTATCAGACAATTTAGTGGAATTTGGAGTCTGAAATGACACATAAGGCAGCCTAGGAACGTAGCTCTGTATCACCTCCCCTCCCCTTCAGAGTCCCTGGTTTGCTAGGGAAGTGGCTGTGGTGGATGATCAGCTCAGTGAAAAGCCAGCCTGGTTTTGTTTCCCCTCCACAATAGCTCCTGCATTTTTCCTTTCCTCGGTCCCAACTGTTAACTACTGTATCACTCCAGGCCTTCCTCAAGTCTGGTTTACTGTCAAATAGCTTCCTAGCCCAGTACCTGGCTTTGAGCTTATTCCTGTCTGAGCCGTCCAGTGTGCTTCTGCCACATTTACTGTCACCCTAAACATCACTTTGATCACATTGCTTTCCATTTAAATACTTTTGCTCTGCTTTCCCAGACCTGGCTCTTACCTGTTAGGCTGCTTTAGGCTGACTTTTCCTGTTTCTCACTGTGTACCACTTAGCACTAGGCGGTTTGGTGTAGTGAGTTGCTCTGATTATTACGTCTGTGTTAAAAGGAGATTAGAAGGCTTTTGAAGTCAAGGGTGATGGCTGTGTCTTTGAATTCCTCCCATAGTTATTCTTGTTGAAACACTCTGGGGAATAGACATAATTCTCAGACAGCAGAGTGTTGATGTGTAGGGAAAATGTTTACAATCTGAAAAATTACCTTGGCAGGCTGAGGACAAAGCCACAAAATTGTAACTTGTTTTTCTGCTTTCTTCAGCCTCACCTCTACAGCGAATTTCACTTTGGAGTTTTCTTATCTATAAAAGGGGAAGGGTTGAAGTGCGTTATTTGTCAGCTCCCACCCAACCCTGAAAGGCTAATTGTCTTTAATTCTTTCCCTTAATCTTTCTATTGAAATTAAAACTGATGAGCTGTTTCTGGATCTTGAATTAGGAATTTTTCATTTCTTTGTAATTCTTTCCCTGACGCATTTTGCAGTTGTCTCCGGATATGTACTGCTAAAAGAAATTTGGATTGCAATTTGGCTACTTTTTAGGAGAGCAGACAAAATGCCATACCATTCTGTTTTTCCTACTTGGAATATTTCATTTGTAAAAGTAAAGCTTTTCAGTTTGGTGCACAATTCTAACATAATTCTCACTCTTTCTTTGCAGACACGATGAGGCGAGTGGTACGACAGAGCAAGTTTCGGCATGTATTTGGGCAAGCGGTGAAAAATGACCAGTGCTATGATGACATCCGGGTTTCTCGTGTGACCTGGGATAGTTCCTTTTGTGCTGTCAATCCCAGATTTGTTGCCATAATCATAGAGGCAAGTGGGGGAGGAGCGTTCCTTGTCCTCCCTCTGCACAAGGTAGGTAATTTGATCTTCCATTCTGGTAGACACCCTCTGATAGTCTCCATATTTTTTCCTTAATAGATTGACAGTTCACTAAGAATTGTATTTGTGAAACCATTAGACTCTGATGTAATTGAGGTTAAGTTCCACATGCCTTACTAACCACATCAGTTTTTCTCTAACAGAGAATCATTAAATAGAGTAGTGACCTCTGTTCTGGGGATGCCCTCTATGGATGAAAAAATTATTATAATGATGTTGTGAGCATGGGCAGGCATAGGAATTTTAAGATTTCATTCTTAATCATCTGCTTTTCATAAAAATTTTTCTTTTAGAGTGCAATTTTAAAAACAGGCTTTTACTCCAAAGTAAAGTTTTAAAAACAGTTACATTTTCAAATGGGCAGAAATTTGTAAGATAATATTCTCTTTTTTGTGAAGTCATAAGGATGAGCCCTTTTTCTTTTCATTTTTCTTTCTTTTTTTTTTTTTTTTTTTTTGAGTAGGAGATAGAACAAGAACTCAAGAAAATGTCCTCAATACAGATTTCAATTCTGGACAATAATAAGTTTCAGCATAGGATTTAAACAGTGTTAACAAGTGGGAGAAATAAAGGATCTTTACTGAGAATGGTTCTATGTGTTCTTCAACTTCAGTGGGGTTCCAAGCCCTCCTCCTTCCTTTATCCTCCCAGAAAGCCTACTCCCAGGTGGGAGATTAGATAGGAATTTTGTGCACTTGCTGACTAATCATGAATGCGGCAGATCAAAATCTATAGTTACTTTATCAGCAAATCCCAGAATTGCAAATAATGAAGAAAAAAAGCTGTGAGGAGGGCACAGTTGTTTTCTGGTTAGCTTTTAGGAGGAAAGTGAGTTTGGTGAGTCCTGAGCTCCAATGATAAGGACTTGGTGCTGGTGAGGATGCAGATGTTGAGTCCTATGACAGCTGTTTCCACTCTGCTGAAAACAGCAGGGGAAGTGGATCCCTGCTGTGTCTGAGCCCCTTATATTCAGGGTGCATCTCATCACAATGGACCATGTGATTCTGAGAGTGGTTACAATAAAGTGAATTTCTGTCAAAGGGTTGTTTCCCATTGTGTGTTAATGTTTTTTCCTTGGGAAAGCTCTCATTGGGAAAATGTCCAATTCTCTTGGACTTTTGTTTCAGAGATGCTGGTGACTAACTTGTTTTATTATAACATCTAATTTTTACTTCAGTGGCCAGATAGATAACACAGTAGAACCATGTCCTAACCGAAGAAGGGAGATGGGTGCCTTTGGGGAACAAATTTGATATGTGTTTTCAAATGTACCTTCTTATTGGCGAAGATAAATCTTTTCATTAAGTTGAAAATTTATTTTCTCTTTGGATACTTTTATTTCCGTTCAAAAAATTGTTGTTCAGTGGCAAATAAGTGTACTACACTGTTATAACTGTTCTTAATCTGGTTTTGGAGTGGGGATTTGAACTCAAGGCCAGTTGCATTTGGTCTCCACATTGTTTTAGCTTATTCCTTCCCCAAGAGCAAGGGACATTTGGAAACCTGACATTTTACTGGTAAGCTTTATGGCAGCCAACTGAGAAGATAGCCATAGCTTGTCAGTTAAGGTCAGACACTGGAGCACCACGGTCTGTTTTGGAGTTACGAGTTTTTATTTCCCCTTTTGTAGACTGAGGGATAAATGTAAGACATTTTTTTCCTTCAAAGAAATGGAACAACCCAATTAAGAAGCACAAAATAGACATAATGAATGGCTGATCTTCCTCTGAATTCAGACATTTCCTTTCAACTTTCACATCCACAAAGGTTCTGTGTCTTTGCTTTTACAAACCATGAGAAACTGAGTTTCACTTACCCATTTGAAGGAGACCTGTATGCAGGGCCCCAGCTAACTGATCTTATGATTTGGTTTTCCCTTGCATTCAATGACCTGCACTTCATGAATATGTTCTTGTATTTCGTTCTTTAACCAGCATTGCGGGAACTAGGATAGAATAAGTTGCTTTATAGATTGTCATGTTTAGATGAGGTTTTGCTTTTTAGAGGAGCCTCAAGGGTCTTTCCCAGGCTTTAATACTGTCTGTGTAGCTTTGCTCCTTAAATATTAGTTTGTTTTAGAGGAGGTGACATTGGTGTAAACTAAGCCCTGTGACAATTATTGGAAATAAGATCAATACTTGGGTTTCTGTAATTGATAGGTTCATGTGTACTGTGTGAGATTTTTGTGTATTATAGTGTGTGTGTTTAGCTCTTAGCGGCAGTGACATAGACGAAGGATCACAAATCTGGGAATTGATGAGCTGTGGAGTTCAGTCCTGGCTCAGTCACTGACTTGTAGTGGGACATGGATGGGTCTCTTTATCCTTCCGCTCCTCCGTTTCTCTCTCTATAACATAAGCAGCTGTGTATAAAAGTTACTTTCTGGCCAGACGCAGTGGCTCACGCCTGTAATCCCAGCACTTTGAGAGGCCAAGGCGGGTGGATCACCTGTGAGGTCAGGAGTTCGAGACCAGCCTGGGCAACATAGTCAAACCTCATCTCTACTAAAAATACAAAAATTAGCTGGGCATGGTGGTGCACACCTATAGTCCCAGCTACTCAGGAGGCTGAGGCAGGAGAATCACTTGAATCCGGGAGGCGGAGGTTGCAATGAGCTGAAATCGCACTACTGCACTCCAGCCTGGACAACAGAGCGAGACTCCATCTCAAAAAAAAAAAAAAAAAGTTATTTTCTGCCTTGGTAATTCTAGCTGATGTCAGAAATGCTTCTCACCTCCCATGATTCTCAGCTATGAAGTGATTTCCAATGCAGCTGGTGTGTACTCAAAATTCAGCAAACACATTTGTTCCATTTTTGTCCCCCTAATTCAATGTATAACTTTGGAAAGTAGATGCCTTTTTACTCCTCACTGCTTTTTCACTAAGGCAAAGCTGAGCCCAGCAAAGAGGAGTGGTCCTGTGGTCCCTCATGACAGTTGTGTGCCTGGGTAGTTCTCAGAAGGGTCTGCTGTGGCAGGGCTTGGCACGTGAGCCCTGGAGCGTCAGGTGACATTTGCCTTTCTTTTCTTCTGAGTTGCTGTTCCTACCTGAGATGCTGGCTGGTTACCAGGCATCAGTAGCTGGTAGAAAATAGAACCATCTTCCATGTTATCAGAAAACCTACATTTCTCTATGGGGCTGACTGCCTTCTTGATATCTACCTTATAGTTTTGGTATAGTCATGAATATTTGAATAATAGTTATACATTTTACAGCTGATATTTGATTGTTTATACAATATGAGTGAGTCTTAATATGTGATTAGTTGGTTTGATTGCCTATAAGCTGAGTACATGCTGTGTGCCAGCACCTGTGCCCTTCAGGAGCACTTATGTCTAAGAAAGCGTCCTAGCAGGTTGCTGGCACTGAGGTGTTTGTCTCCTCGTTAGAAGTACAGCCTCGAAGAAGAAATATGATGGGGACTCCAACTACATGGTGAACCCATTAATCCCTTTTCAGTACAGGGCTTTGTAATACTAGGGCTCTTTACCCTGGAAAAGAGACTCCTATAACTTTAGTGTCTTGGCAACTATGAAATAGTTCTATCGTGAGGTGTCGCTTTGGTTTAAAGGCAAAGAAAAACTAAATTCCCAGTTATAATATGAAGTTGTGTTTGAAATTAAGATAGAAATGATGTTTAGATGTGTGTTAGGCTCCAATACATGTTGATAGCAGCCTGGGATGATTTTAAATGTGAACCTTAAGAGGTGGGTATGGCTTTTAATAGTTATCTCATGGGCTTCTGAGAATGTTTTCCCTTTTTTGTTTCTGGTTATAGATAGGCAAGTTAGTTTTGGTGATGCATTTGGGACTCTGTACATAATAATATTGAATATGTACACATTGGAATTAAGGTGGATTATGACCCTTTCAGAAAGGCTCCCATTTGAAAACATGGTTTTCCATGAATTTCTTTTGAAAGCTATTTAGTGTCAGCAGTAAATAAGTCTTATTATTGCAACCTCATGAGGCTTGTGGTTAGATTCTGGGAGAATGTAAAATAAGTTAGATATGGTCTCTGTCTTCCAGGACTTAACATCTAAAGTGAAAAGAGTAATAGGGATAAATACATCAAAGCCCATGCATATACAAAGACACACACACATGCAGCAAGCAGCATGCTTAAGAATGAATGTATGCTTACTTTAAGCATATGGTTTATGAGGTTTTTTGTTAGGAAGGTTTTATTAGGGAAAGTGGGATTTTTGAAGAGGTTGCTGCTGGAGGAATATGGAAAGTCCTCAGTCCTGAGGTGGGGTGATTTAGATTAGCACACGTGATTCTCGCTCTCTTTTGTAATGCTTTCATCAAGCTGTGGCTTGCCACTCTGCCATGACTTTTCAAGGTGTGGCTTAGTGCATTTACTTATTCTTTAGTCCTTCAGAGGATGAATAATAGCAGTCTTGCTGAACACAAGTTGGCTTTGTGGTTTTGGCTATGAGGGATACTTTTTTTTCTTGCCACAACTGCACAAGCTGCCTTGTCTCAAGAGCACACAGGTTTTCAGCCCTCTGTGTAATCTACCACGTTGGCATGAATAAGCCTTTCCTTTGTGGAGTAGCCACACTCATGATGTAGATAGAACTGAGGCATTCCCTCCCTATTGTGAACCGTGGAGGCTCATACACACCAGTGTTTCTGGATAGATACACATACAACCCCTCACCTCCCCCCACCACACACACTTCATATCACAACAAGCCTGTAAATCCTGCCTTAAACAAGTAAGAGTGGGAGGAATCAGTATGAATTATATGCTCTAGATCTCTTGACATTCTCTTGGGTGGAGGATGCAAACTAGATGGCTCCTGTCTTCCTAAATTGCTTTCTTTCTCCCTTCCTTCCTTGAGTATTGTGAAGTACTGTGAAGCAACTTTGGTGAATCGGAGTGATAGCTGATTTCACCCTCACAATAACTGCCTGGGACAAGAGCACTGCTCTGGCCAGGGTAGGATGGGTATGGCCAGGTCTCTTAGTTTTTTGGGTCATGATCTCTTCCTCTCTCCCATGAGCTTCTTTGTTGTAGCTATGTGGTACTTGCTTATACACAACTGTGTTTCTCTCATTTATTTTAGGAGCTGTGTGGGAATATTTGGGATCTTGCTTTATTTATGTCTGTGAACCGTTTTTCAACTCATGTTGCAGTTTTTCATCTAGGGTTTTATGAAAGAATTTAGCTCTACAGAAAATCATTCGAATGTGACTGTTTTTTTTAGTTCTCCCAAGGATGATACATAGCCAGTCTTCTAGATGCATAGGATGGAAAAGAGCTCATTGCCTATAATAGCATATATTAGGACATTAGGACTTTAATGTCTTATAGAACCTAGGTTGATGAGGGCTGCTTCAGAATGTTTCTGTCATGTTTGTTGAGGAAGAGATCTTGATTCATTTCAGTCAGTATTCCACTAATGATCCTACTTGGTGGTCTCTTCTTACTGTTCAATATCCAGCTCAGATGTTGCCTTTGATTATTTACTGAAACAGAGGAACTCATCCATTGGGTTCTCTTAGTTGCTTCTTCATACCACTGGTACCACAGGCTGCGTTATCACATTATTAAAATTATTATTCACTTAACAGATGGAGGAAGTGGTTAGAATTATTTGCTCTTGATCTCTTGACTCACTTGGATAGAGGATGCAAACTGGGTGGCTATGTATATGGTAGGCTTTTGTGCAGGCTCTCCAAAAACTTTCCTTACTATATTGTGGTAGGTGGCCTCCCACATTGAATAGGGCTGGCCTGTGTAACCACAGGGTATGGTGGAATTGATGGAGTGTGAATTCTGAGACTAGGTCATAAAAGCTCACTGGCTTCTGCTTTGTCTCTTTTGGAGCTGCCATGTTGTGAGGATACTCCAGCAGCTCTGTGGCAAGGTCCATAGGACCTCCTGACGACTGCCAGCAACAACTTAACCAACCAAGCGATGAGCCATCTTGAAAGTAGATCCTGCAGCCCTAGTCAAGCCATCAGTTGACTGCAGCCCTGGGTTGACACTATCTCATGAAAAACCCAGGGCCAGAGCCACCCACATAAGCTGTTTTTGAATTCCTGATCCTCAGCAACTCTGTAATAAATGTTTGTCTTAATCAGCTGAATTTTAGGATAACTTATTAATCAGCATTTGATAACTAATACATATATTCTTAGACTGTATTACTTGACTCATAATGTTAGTTCCCACAATTCATATATGAGTAATTCACAATGACCTAAAAGGCTTTCTGGTAGTTTTGAACACTGTATTTCCACCTAGCCTTTAAAACAAAAATCTACATAGAAATATAATATCTATATAGATATAAACATTCTTAAGTCCTAAGTGAATAATTGAGGGATTCCTTACAGTAGCAAGAGAAAGTTATGTTATGTGGCAAGATTTTGTTATCCTGTATTCCATGATACCTTCATATAACCTAAACAATGTGTTATAAGATCATAGTCATTATCTCGTACTTAACTTCAATTGTGTTATTAGTTTTCAGGAAAGAATGTGCAATGTTAACATGGATGGGACTAAAAGTGATGTTTTATTTTCTTCTTTATAATTACCTGCACTTAAAAATATTTTTTTTACAATGAACTTATTACATATTGAGATTTTGAAAAATATTACCAGTAATATTACCAGAGCACATATAAAGAGCTAACTATTGCTTAAATGTTTGTGAAATTTCACACAGTACTTTAGAAAAATCATGTTCGTTCATTCACATACTCATTCCTTAGTGCCTGCATGTGCAGGGACCTGTGGTGGGTTCTTGCTTTTTTTTTTTTTAATTGAGACAGAGTCTTGCTCTGTTTCCCAGGCTGGAGTGCAGTGGTGCGATCTCTACTCACTGCAACCTCTACCTCCCAGGTTCAAGCAGTTCTCCTGCCTTAGTCTCATGAGTAGCTGGGACTATGGGTGCGTACCATCACGCCTGGCTAATTTTTATATTTTTAGTAGAGACAGAGTTTCATTGTGTTGGCCAGGCTGGTCTCGAACTCCTGATCTCAAGTGATCCTCTTGCCTTGCCCTCCAAAAGTGGGATTACAGGCGTGAGTCACCACGCCCAGCCAGGCTTTTAAGAAGCTTCAACAACTATGCTTGATCTCTCCAGGGGGGTGCTTTGTGCATGAAGTGCTTTAGCACTGGAGTGTGAGAGATCAGTTTCACCCTAGGCTTAGGAGGTAAGGAAGACATCACAGAGAAGGTTCAGTTTGAATTCAGGTTTTTTTTTTTTTTTTTTTTTTTCTCTGTGTAGGAGCTAAAGATGAAACAGAAGAGAAGCCAACCCAGCTTTTAAACTGTTAAGTTAGTAGAGGGGCTCTGTCCCCAGGAGGGCAAAGAAGTAGGTGGTCAGCACATTCCTCCTTCAGACTCCAGGATCTCTAGTTTAGGTGGATTTTTATAGTATTGCGGAAATAGAATATTTGATTGGAAGGGAAGCAAATCATTTATGCATAATGTGAACTAACATTATGAGTCAAAAGAAGCTGAAGGATAGCTTTTTGGTAGAAAATCCTATGTTTCGTGACCCTTTCTTTCATTTTCAGTGTGAATTTGGCAAAATTGGTATTTTCCTTGATTGTTATGGGGAAAAGAATTAGAATAAGCACTGTTTTATATTTTAGGATCTTTGTTATAACTAGATCAGCATGGCATCTTTCCTTTGTATCATCTTTAGGAAAAAGCAGTGACTTCTGTCACCTTCATAGAAATGAGACTGCAGAATGTCAGCAGATTGTACGTGGATTGTCCTCTTCATGAACAGTGTCTCCATTTTTCCACTTGGTAGGGTGGGATCATTCCTCTGTTCTACAGTTGTAGAAATTGGAACTCAGATTGAGTGGTTGTCTAAGACCGTGAGGTTGTTTGTGGATTAGAACTTAGGTTGCTGTATCCTTATTTGATTTGTACATGTATATTTTTCTTACTTTTTTTTTCTGAGTATGAACAATTTTTTTTTTTTGGGTATAGAATCTGTGATCTAGCCGGGCGCAGTGGCTTACTCCTGTAATCCCAGCGCTTTGGGAGACCGAGGCAGGTGGATTACCTGAGGTCAGGAGTTCGAGACCAGCCTGGCCAACATGGTGAAACCCCGTCTCTACTAAAAATACAAAAATTAGCTAGGCATGGTGGCACATGCCTGTTATCGCAGCTACTCGGGAGGCTGAGACAGGAGAATGGCTTAAACACAGGACGCAGAGGTTGCAGTGAGCCGAGATCGTGCCATTGCATTCCAGCCTGGGCGATAGAGCAAGACTCTGTCTCAAAAAAAAAAAAAAAAAAAAACAAAAACGACAACAACTGTAGTCTAATGGACACTGAATCCTTTGCATTCTTTCTCTGGGATTAGAGAGTTTAGTAACAAAAACACTAACTTATCAGGCCTTTCATTCTGTCAGCTCAGAGAATTGTCTTAGGTTTGGAAAGTACTTGGTCTATACCATGCCTTGTGAGGACACAGTGGCAGTGATGAAATTGCAGCAGTTCACATTTGTTGCGGGCTTCCTTTAAGTGCCAGGCGCCATGCTGATAAGTGCCTTCTTTCATGGGCTACTTGAGAGGGAATGGCAGTCTCCTGACGGTGCTTTTCTGTGTGATCCGCAGTCTCTGCCAGCACCTGCTGGATTTGCATTGGCTGCATGTCCGCCTTACTGTGCATTGCTGACAGGCAATTTCCATTTCTACACATTGCGGTACTCTGTTTTAGACAACAGTGGCAGTGCCAGTAGCCCTTTGTACAGATGTGGACGTTTGGCACTTGGTAGCTTTGGTGTTAGGGGCAGAGGATTTTGTTCAGAGCCGGCCAGTGTCCTGACATGTCATGGGATGCCCATTCACTGCCTCCTGAAATAGATTCTGTCTGATGCCTGGAGCACCTTCAACTGCCAAGTGTATGGGCCATGAAAAGCTGGGGGACAGGACTGGGAGGGATAGTGGATGCAGGGGGAGGGCACCAGGTGCAGAACAATGACTTCCAAATTATGTCACGAGCTGCCAGCCACACGAGCGCGGCCTGGCCTCATTACCACATGAAGTGCCACAGAAGGGCCTTTTCATTTTCTCCTAGTGACTGTGTTTTCCACAGTCTTGCTGGGAGGGGTGGGGTGGGCACCCTGCTCACCCCCAGTTAACAATGGAGCACAAAGTCCTGGCAGAACGAACTTCCCAATGTACCCCGGGGCTATTTTTGATGACAGTGAGTGGCTGTGACTCACTGTAAGTGTGTGCCCTGGCAGATGATGGTTTCCACCCCACCCCCTCCCCTGGAGATGAGCAGGCAGCCTTTGTGCGTTTCCTTGGCCAGCTTCTCCTGCTGCTGCAGTTCACTGATATGTCCACAGCAGCCGGCCCGCAGGCCTGACAGGGCTCTGACAGTGGTTTTTACCATATATGGCCATCAGAGCGCTGTGGCTGTCAGCCGGCCAGGATAATTTCCTTCCTTTGCTTTGATTGGCTGCACGGGTGGCTCAGAGAATGGTGGGATCTGAGAGTGTGTGGTGAAGAGAAGCCACTGAGTCAAGTGCAAAGAACGTTTAACTCTTTCCTGGGTTTGTGGAGCGCGCCTTCTGTGCTAAGCAGGCCGGCAATTGCTGCCAGCCGAAGCCCTCACTGTGTAAACATGGTAACCCCAGTCTGGGAAAGCTGCTATATCTCCAGTAAAGAAAGGTATCTGAATACACATTACTCTGAAATAAACTCAAGGTGTCATGAACACATTTCTGCAGTCACGGTTTTGCCTAGAAGCCACCTTACAACCACATGTAGCAAATCATCTGCTCCTGCTAAGTTGAGCACCTTTGCCAGTTAGGGATGGGACCTGAGTTGAGTCCAGGGAAGACTGAGTTGAGAGGGCGTGTCATGGAAAACATGTCTGCTTTCTTGGAGGAACGGTGACTTGGGTTTCATTTCTGGCTGACTGAATTGAGTCTAGACTACAGTCCTCTTGCTTTTGTGAACTGACTGAATCATGGAGCCCAAGACATTAGCCTCCCACCCCCCAAAAAAGGTTGTAATATTTTTCTATTTTTCATCTCCAAGGAGGGTGGATTTTCATTCTGAGGCCTGTGGATTAAACCAGTGCAGAGCTGCAACGGGAAGGGTTAGCCCTGGAGCTCTTCAGCATTCACAGAGCGTTTCAGTAGATCAGTCTCCAGTGTCATTTGCTTACTATGAGGGCTTAGACAACCAGTTTCTCTATTTTCTGATTTGATATTGAATGCTTAATTTCCCATATTGCATTTACATCTATAGTTCTTTTGCTTTCCAGCTCAATTTTACTTTAACTAGATTCTGCCTCATCTTGGGTTCCAAGTTTTTATTTGTTCTTAGCCCAGGAAGCATCATATGGAATTACTTGTGTGCAGTAATGAGCAGAAAGTATTAGGTTTTCACTTTATAAATTCTTTAAGTCAGGAAGTTAGGAAATACAGCTACTCTGGTTGCTATCGCATATTTGGGCAAGGTGGAGTAAGGAAATGTTAACTTTTCCATGTTTTTGCTTTCTGATAATAAAATGTTTGTAGTTTTACAATAACTTCCCTTAGGTTCTTAATTGATTTTAAAATACGGTCTATTCAGTGTTAAACCTAGTTTTTAGAGAGGATCTGTGTTGCTAAAATTATTTGTTTGGCATTTTCACTTCTGTCCAAAAAGACTGCTGTTTTTCACTCACAGGCAGGTGAAGTCCCTACAGGCCCATCCTCCCTCTCCCCAGCAGCTTTTGTTTCTAGCTTACCTTACCTTACAGGGTAACTCAATCTGAAGGGTTTATTTCAGAGCACCTCCTTTTACCTCAGGATTGGTGTTTCTGGTTCCCTTAAAGTAAAGCCTCTTCAGAATGTTTTGTTCCTGGGCCATGAGCTGTCACTCTCAGGGACCAGCCTGTGCGTAAGTCATATATTGTGTGCGCCCATCTTTTTGGTCTGCTGCTGAGTCTCTGTTTTATTTCCATGTGGCTGTCCCCTTGTCCCATGACCACAATCAGTCTAGCTCCTCCCCGTGGAGCAGCAGGGGCTTAAGAGATTCCAACAAAACATGTATCCACATAAATAATATTGTCATAAGAAAAAGGAAGTTGAAAAAAATGGAAAACCCACTTCAATAGATATCCTTTTGACTCCTTTGAACTCTGCACAGTGTGAATGGAGCCCTTATGCTTGGGCTGAACACTTTTCCTCTACTTCTGAGCACATGTGTGACTTAAGATTCTCCTTGCTGAGTTGAAGAATTCTCAGTATGTATCACCCAAAGCCTAAAATAAGTTATGATTGAAATTTGGGCACATAAAGTGATTTTGATACTCATTTTTTCCTAAAATGAAAACTTAGATGAATATTAGGTAGGGGTTTGAACAATGTGGAAATCTTTAACTGTTCCTTGAGTCAGGTCATGTACAGTATCTTTGCTTGCCTTCCCCAGGATGGGGTGGGGGCTCTCAGGCCCTTATATCTTCGGGTGTTATAACCAGTCTGGATAATAGGGATAGAGGATCAGGAGTTGGAAAAGTACTGGAAGTGAGACAGCTGCCTGAGTTGGATTAGATAAGGGAAACCATGTAGAAAGCAGTATGAATGCAGCACCCTAGGAAGGTTTGGGTTTATACGATGCACTCCAGAATGCAAACTTGAAAGAAATTGTGTGTGGGATACCTTGAGCTTCTTAAAGGGGAATATTTGATTTGACTTATCACTTGAATGAATGTGTGTCACTTTTTATCCCCATGGGAATTTATTACTTTGTGAAAACATACATTAGTTATGAGAGAGAGTAAGCCTGCTGGGTAAAGCATTGTGTGACTTTAACAAAATATTACATTTCCTTTCTTGCAGGAACCAGTGATTAGCAGATTGATCCATCTTTTTTGTTTTTTTCAGGGACGGATTCTTGCTCTGTCGCCCAGGCTGGAGTGCAGTGGTGCGAACTCAGCTCACTGCAAACTCTGCCTCCCGGGTTCAAGTAATTGTCCCACCTCAGCCTCCCAGGTAGCTGGGATTACAGGTGCCCACCACTGTGCCCAGCTAGTTTTTTTTTTCTGAGACAGAGTCTCAATCTGTCACCCAGGCTGGAGTATAGCGGTACAATCTCGGCTCACTGCAACCTCCGTCTTCCGGGTTCAAGTGATTCTCCTGCCTCAGCCCTCCCGAGTAGCTGGGATTACAGGCATCTGCCACCACACCTGGATAATTTTTTTTTTTTTAGTAGAGACAGGATCTCACCATGTTGGCCAGGCTGGTCTCAAACTCCTGACCTCAGGTAATCCACCTGCCTTAGCTTCCCAAAATGCTGGGATTATAGGTGTGAGCCACCATGCCTATCCTGTATTTTTAGTAGAGATGAAGTTTCACCATGTTGGCCAGGCTGGTCTCGAACTCCCGACCTCAGGTGATCCACCTGCCTCGGCCTCCCAAAGTGCTGGGATTACAGGTGTGAACCACCGCGCCCGGCTTAGATTGATCCATTTTAACACCAATTGGTAGTGTCTTCAACCGCAAACCAATGTGTGGGTCAGAAATAATTATGTGAGGAATCATTCTTACATGAAGAAACAGTCATTCTGAATGATCTTTTGTAATATGTAGGACATATTGGAAGCAAAATTCCCAGTGTTGAATTTTGAGAGTTTGGGAAGGTGAACATGACTACTGTACATGTGTAATACACCACTAGCTGCTTTAAAAACACACCCGAGCATAGAACTTTATTGAGACGCATCTGTCAGAATTTTCTGTACATGTTTGTGTACATTAACAGTTTTTTACTGCACTCAGTACTGCCCTCAATATGTAGGATGAGTGTACTTCTTAAATGTGGATTCCTTTTTAGAAGGAGATGCGAGATCGATAAATAAGATATACTGGGCTGGGCATGGTGGCTCAGCACTTTGGGAGGCCGAGGTGGGTGGATCAACTGAGGACAGGAGTTTGAGCCAACCCGGCCAACATGGTGAAAAAAATACAAAAATTACCTGGGCTTGGTGGCATGTGCCTGTAATCCCAGCTACTCAGAAGGCTGAGGCAGGAGAATCGCTTGTACCCGGGAGGCGGAGGTTGCAGTGAGCTGAGATTGCACCACTGCACTCCAACCTGGGTGACAGAGGGAGACTCCGTCTCAAAAAAAAAAAAAAAAAAAAAAAAAAAAAAAAAAAAAAAAAGGTGGGGGGATACATTGTTAATTAGTGGAAGCTATTGTGATTTACCAGTAAAATTGATAGGAAATGCCCTTACAATTAAGAAATATCATTTCTTCTTTTTTCTTTTTTTAAATTTTAATTAAATAATAATAATAATAATTATTGTTATTGAGACAGAGTCTCACTGTCACCCAGGCTGGAGTGCAGTGGCGCAGTCTTTGCTCACTGCCACCTCTGCCTCCCAGGTTCAAGCGATTCTCGTGCCTCAGCCTCCTGAGTAGCTGGGACTATAGGCACACACCATCACGCACAGCTAATTTTTGTAATTTTGGTAAAGATGGAGTTTCATCAAGTTGGCCAGGCTGGTCTTGAACTCCTGACCTCAAGTGATTCGCCAGCCCCAGCCTCCCAAAGTGCCGAGATTACAGGTGTGAGCCACTGTACTTGGCCTTATTATTATTTTTTTTGAAACAGGGTCTTACTCTGTCACCCAAGGTGGAGTACAGTGGTGCGATCATAATTCACTGCAGCCTTGACCTCCTGGGCTCAGGTGATCCTCCCACCTCAGCCTCCCGAGTAGCTGGGACTACAGGTGCACGCCACTACACCTGGCTCATTTTTATATTTCTTTGTAGGGACAGGGTTTTGCCATGTTGCACAGGCTGGTAGAAATATTTCTTAAGGTTTATGTTGAATTTAGTTTGCCTAAAGAGGAATGTTTTTTGCTAAGTTATTTAAGTTATGAACTTTCCTTTTTAGAGCAATGTGATAAAGTTATATTTTTACTGATGCTTACATTTTGATTTTCATTCCCCTTGTCCCCACAAAATGCCCATTGGAGGAAATGTTGCCTAACTCTGTGGGTTTAGTTGAAGTATCAGTCTCCAGGAAGTCGGCTGTGTTCTAGCTACTTCAAGATTTTTAAGTGTTTTCCCCAAAGCAAATGATAGTGCTTGTATCTGGGACGGTTTCTGCCATGGTGAAGGTTGCTGGCTGGAACATGCTGAAAGACATCACCCTCAGCTCTGGCCAGCCACGTGGAAATTGTGCCATTACACCTCTCCCTTGTGCCAGCTGTATACACGCTTTGGAAGCTGAATTTTCCTTTCAGCTCATGTTGCTTGGCTCTGGGCAGGCTGTACTGGATCTTTCAGATAATAACATCTGTAGGCCAGTGTCCTGACCTATTTCACCAATGTCCCACGAGTTTATGAACTGGCTCTGGGCCAGAGCCTTTGGGAAACTTGGTGCTGGCCATTTTTGCCACTTGTTGGGTTGACATGCTAGTAATCCCAATCATTTGGAGTTTTAGCTAGAGAGATATAATAAAAGCTATCCTATGGCATGTGATTGGGACTAGTAAGTAATCAGTGAATCAATATTTATTTAAAGCAAGGAGTCCAAATGGCTATTACATTTTCAGCTAAACTACTTCAATTCCATGCCAGAAAAATAGTAATATTCTAGATTAAGCAACAGAGGTGATTTATCCCTAATGAAATAATGGACTGATATGTTAGTAAAGTGAAGTTTTTCTGTCTCTAAGCCTTGGAAGATTGGTGGGAAGTTCTTAAATAAGTCATTTTTTTAGTTTGAAAAGATATCTAAGAGCTGGCTTTAATTCTTGTACATCTTCCTTTCAGCCTCTGCATTCATTTAAATTTGCCGCTTAGAGGTTCAGGTAAGCTGTGCTGTCACCATGACATGTGGTGGATGTCTTTCTGAATGGCCCCTCACAATCTAGCTAATTATACATGGATTCTTTGGTTTATTCACTACATGATGAGTGTTGTGCGGACGAATGAGAATTGTGTTCTCATTAGATCCTAGTGCAGAATGTCTTCAGAATGATGTTTCCTCGTCTTTACCATATAAGGCCATTATTAGTTTGGTTTTCTTTAATCTCCATGAACTGGAGCCCTCAGCAGTTTGTAAGTGGCCAGCTTTGCATTTTTAATAACATATAGTGATTTGGTGAAATACGTTGTTGTGCTTTTGTTTTGATCTGATTATGAGTAAGAAGATAATTGGAGGTATAAGCCCTTGAATGCAGGATAGCTGATACTTGACTGTGTGTTTGTGAACATCCAGCATGCCAAATAATCAGTGTACCTTTAAAATGCCATCTACTCCCATACTCTCTTCACATATTTACAGATATTTAGTCAATTGCTTTTCTCTTGTGCTACAGTGGAATACTGCTTTCTCTGTTTTAAGGATTTATGGTGACATCACAACCAGAGGAAGCAGCTGCTTGTAGAATATCATTTTTTATTAACTCTGTTTCTGATGGCCAGTTGCCAATAATTTTAAACATTACTTGTGTGCCTTTTTTTACAACCCATGACATAGTGGAAATTTTCTTTTCCCTATCAAATCTAGTATGGTTGGTCAGTGATATTTTAGATCTTTGCTTCTTGACTTTCTCTGTGCCTCCGTTTCTTTATTTAGAAAGTAAACTAAAAAATACAAAAAAACTAGCCGGGCGAGGTGGTGGGTGCCTGTAGTCCCAGCTACTCGGGAGGCTGAGGCAGGAGAATGGCGGAAACCCGGGAGACGGAGCTTGCAGTGAGCCGAGATCACGCCACTGCACTCCAGCCTGGGCCACAGAGCGAGACTCCATCTCAAAAAAAAAAAAAAAAAAGAAAGAAAATAAGGTAATAAAGTTCCCACATCTTAAAGGTTGTCATAAGGAGAAAGTTAATCAAGGTCTTGAGACAGTTCCTAGCATGTAATTTAAGTACTTAAAAAGTGTTAGCCATTGTTATTATTTGTTTTGATAGAAAGGATGGAAATAGGTGACAGTTGCTCTTTCAGTGACATTCAGGTTCCAGAGAAAATGTTGAGCTCTAGTACTTTCAGGCTGTAGATTTATTGGGGATGAGCTGGAAATGGCAGTAATGCTTATTATTATTGTCAAATATCTTGACTGAAGAATACTGGTGAATAGCTATTAACTTTTAGCCAGGGTTATTTAATTTTAACTTCAAAAAAGAAGTCATTTAGTAAGAAGCTTCTTAGTATGTAATTAAGAACAACTAGTACTAGTACTTCCAGATTCCCCTCAAAATTGTTTTATGTTTGAACAAAAGCTCTTCTTAGCCCAGATTGCAAAAAATCATTTGGTGTTCTTGGAAGTTCAGAGCTCAGTACTATACTTGGCCATCAAGGATGCCCAATGTGGTTTCCTGAGCAGAGCCTAGGAATCAAAGACCCTGATGTAAAACAAAACAGCTCAGGTAGAAAAGCTTTTTTCCTTGGGAGTAAAAAAAATTTTGTAATGCAAAGTTAATAGCAATGCATTGATGTATTTCTTAACTTTATTATATTTTAAATTCTTTTTTCAAAATAAAAAAATGTATCAAAATAAAGGACACACATGTACTTGCAAGATTAAACAGATGTTAATATTTTCCCATATTTGCTTCATATTTCCCCTTTTTGAAAAAAGTAAAGCAAAACAGATACAGGTAAAATACCATTCCCATTTATTTTCTCCTTCCCCAGAGGTAATCTTTTCTTCAAATATGTGTCATATTTTTATTACATGTATGTTTATCTGTAACATATACTTTTATTTCGTGTGTCTTAAACTTTTATGTAAATATTTATTCCCATACTGAAGGACAGTGAAATTGCTTCTATTTTGCAACTATTTCCAACAATGTGGCAATACATATTCCTCTTGTACAAAATATGGGAGCATCTCTCTCACCCGGACCACCTAGGAGTGGCATTGCTGGGCTGGACATCCTCACCTCTGTTACCAAATTGCTCTTGAAAGGAATTGTAACAAGGTATTCTGTAAGGAGTTTATGAGTTCCTCTCTCCTGACATCTTTGTCAGCACATGTATTTAGACTTTTAAATGTTTACCAGTTTTGATGAGTATAAAATGTCACCTTGTTGTTTTAATTTGTAGTTCTCTAATTATCAGTGAGATTGAAGTGTCTTTTCACACATCTGTTGCCTCTTCAGGTTTTCTTCCCTATGAGTTCTCTGCTCGTGTAATTTGCCCATCATTCTGTTTGGTTGTTGATTTTGTTGGGTATGTATGTTGCATACCTCTTCTTGCACTTTGTAACTTGTCTGTTCATTTACATTTTTAAAGAACAACTCATACTGCTGAATTTGGTTTCTTTTGTTGCTGTTGTTTGTGAGGAGCTTTGCATCAGTATTTATGTCATATACGCTTCAATTTTTCTCCCTTATACTGTTCTTTGTGTCAAGGTGTTATGTTCCTTATATGATGAATTCAGGGACACTTTTCTTTTTTCTATTCTCTGAAAAGGTTTGTTTGAAATGATATCTTCCTTGAATATTTGGTGACACTCACCTGTAAAACCATCTGGGCCTAGTGTTTTTTGGTGTTTGGTGATTGATTGATTTATTAGGGGTTGGTGATGGGTAGAGTGATACTACTGATCTTTTATGGTTATAGATCTAATTTACATTTATTTATTCTTGAATATGTTTTGATGTTACTTTTACTTCTGTGAGATTGTGTATTTCATCTAGAGTATTCAAATATATATATAGTCAAATATTATTCGTAGTATTTTCATACTCTGTACATTTCTACTTTATTTGTAAGTTATGTCCCTTATAAAATTATTGGTATTCATTTGTGCCTATCTCTTTTCCTGATCTATCCAGTTTAGTTGATTTTGTTATTTGGTTTTTTTCCACTGATTTCTTTTCTTCCTTTTTTTTTTGTTCTCTGAGACAGAGTCTTGCACTGTTGCCTGGGCTGGAGTGCAGTGGTGCGATCTCAGCTCACTGCAACCTCTGCCTCCCAGGTTCAAGCAATTCTCCTGACGCAGCCTCCTGAGTAGCTGGGATTACAGGTGCCCCCTACCATGCCTGGCTAATTTTTTGTATTTTTAGTAGAGACAGGGTTTCACTATGTTGGCCAGGCTGGTCCTGAACTCCTGACCTCGTGATCTGCCCGCCTCGGCCTCCCAGAATGCTGTGATTACAGGCATGAGCCACTGTGCTTGGTGTATTTTCTAATAATTTTACACTCTTTGGATGTACTCTGTTCATTTTCTGACTTCTCAAGATAGCAACTCAATGCATTAATTTTCGGTCTTTTCTACTATATGCATTTAAGACTGTCCATTTTTCACTAAGATCTGTTTTAGTTGTGTCTTGCACATTTGGATATGTTGTGTATTGCTCAGTTTTAACTTTTATTCTGTTATCCATTGTGATTTTTATAAAACTGAATTATTTAGTAAATTAAAATATTTTCAAAGGTACTGGAGATTTTTGGTTTATTTTTCTATTAATTTTTAATTGTATTGCATTATACTCAGAACATGCTCTACGTGCTATTGACTCCTTGGTATTTTTTGAGATTTGCTCAGTGGTCTCCTAATTGATAATTAAAAAAAATGTTTAATGTGTGTTTGAAAAAAGTGTATTTTTAAATGTTAGGTACAAGGTTATATATATTCATTAGATCAAACTTGTTGATCTTTATAAAATCTACATATTAATTTTGTCTAATTTCTTAAATCTTTGTTGAAATCTCTTAAGATTACGACTTTGTCATTTTCTTCTTCAAGTTCTGTCAACATTTGCCTTAATTATTTTGAAATTGTATGGTTAGATGAATTACACTTTAGTAGCAGTATAACTTTCCAGTGAATTGTTTCTTTAGATGTCAGGTAGTGATATGAATCTCTAATAGTGCATTTCACCTGGCTACCAGGTATACTTTTTAATATGCCCCCCTCCTTTATTTGCCTTTTGGTGCCATTATTTTAAAAAAATATGTTTTATAGCTGGATTTATAATCTAATCTGAGAGGCCTTGTCTTTATCTAGTGAACTTAATCTTGCATTTACTACAAATCATGATTTATAGTTGGTTTTATTTCCACCGTCTTTGTGCTTTCTAGTTTTCCTGCTTTTTTTCTTAAAAAACTTGTCTGTCCTTTTCATGAGTTGCATTCATACTTTCTTTGGTCCCTTTTTTCTTTTTATTTTCTCTTTCTATTGGATTGAGCCAGTTTTTAAGTTCTAGCTATTCTAGTACATCTCCACCAGAAATTATACATTCTCTCTTTCCTTTCAGTATTTACTCTTCATTTGTACATCTTTACTTAAAGTCTAAAATTAGTCAATTTTTAAGTCTGATCATATGCCTTTTACCTTAAATGGTATTGTTGTCTAATATTTTATTTCTCTCTTTTTAAAATCTGTACTCCAAGTAGGTATTATTAGTACTGTTTTACATAGTACCTGTTTGTATTTGCTTTATTTATTTATTTGCTCACCGTTGTTTTGCTATACCAGTTTTTATATTTTACTTTCTTTTCCTGAAATGAGTTCTTGAACTTAATTCTTCGAAATTAATATAGCAATTCTTTGAGACAAGTTTGAGAATTTAATTTTTTGAACAAGGGTTTGCCCATGGTAAATTCTGTCTCTTTTTGTCTACAATGTCTTTTGTTTGCTTTTTTCTTGTCATCATTCTTGAATGATAGTTTTTCTGGGTATGGAATACAAGGGTGGTTGTTTTTCTTAGCATTTCCAAGGTATTTTCCATTTCTTTGTTTCTCTGATTGCTTCTGAGAAGTCTGCTCACAATCAAATTACTCTGTCAGTAGGTAATCTGTCCTTTCTCTGTTGTTGCTTCTAGGATCTTCTCTTTGTTCTAGGTGTTCTAAATTGCACTAGGATATGAATAGATAAGAATTTGTTTTCACTTATACTGCCCTAGGTGGGATTCGTGCCTCTTAAATCTAAAGACTTATGCATTTGATTGAACCTGAAAAATTCTTAACCATTATCTCTTTAATTTTTGCCTCTGTTCCATTCTTTTAGTTCTCTGCTTTTAGTATGTCTATTTAACTGTGTGTCAAACTTCATTTTGACCTTCCAGCCTTAGGATGTTTTAAATTATGAAATATCACACATTCAAGCCACACATGGTGACACACACCTATGGTTCCAGCTATGTAGGAGTCTGAGGCAGGAGGATCACTTGAGGCCAGCAGTTCAAGGCTGCAATCAGCTATGATCGTGCCTGTGAATGGCCACTGCATTCCGGCCTAGGCAACATGAGACAAGAACAAGAGAGAGAGAGACAAGGAAGGAAGGAGAAAGAGAGCACACATTCAAAAGAGTTACTGTATCTATAGTTTGATAATTATATAACATTATTAACTAATTATGTAAAATAGGATGAACACCTGTGATCCCACTACCATCAGCTTGAGCAATAATATCAAGGAGTACAAATGAAATCTACATCTTACCTGCATGATTTTTGTGAGAATGCAATAAGATAAGCAAAACCGCGTGGCTTAGACTTAGTAGCTGGTCGTTCTTTAAGGAGAGACACCATCAGAAATGTGGTAGAGTAGATTCCAGCATTTGTTAAATTTTGGGTAATGTTTATTGAGTACTTCAAGTGCTGGGACAGTACCAAGTTCTTTACCTTGATTGCCTCATTTGGTCCTCACATCAGCTCTTAAGGAATAAACTGTTAAACATTCTAGTTTTATAGATGAGGAACTGAGGTTGAAGGATGGAGTAATTTGGTTAGGACTTCACAGCTAGAAGATGGCAGAATCATGACTACACTCTAGGCAGTCTGGTTCTTAACCATTTATGCTTTGCTGCCTGTAAATGAATCGTGTGGCTTCTTTTTATGACACCCAGATTCTATATGATATGGTGTTCATTGGAAATTCCTTTGTTGAAGTCCTTTTTTGGTGATGCATTTTGGGAGATCCAAACTGGGTTGCAAGGGAAAGTAGAGGAACGTGAAGAAACCTAGGCCTTAGGTCTGTAAACAGGGCTATCTTCAGGTCTCAACTTGGAACTTACCTTTCCCAGAAGAAAACCTTTCCAGAGACTGTGTCCCCACAAACCTGCTTGAATGTCCTCCTTCTGTGTTCCTATGTGGCACCGTAATTGGCTGTTTAAATGTCTCTCTCCTCTCACTGGACTCCATGTTTAGCCAGGACAGGACTGCCTTGTTAACATCTGTATCTCCAGCACTCAGCACAATGTCTGGTCCATAAAAGTTCACAACACATATTTGTTAATTCTTAATGATGGAGTAAATTATTGTACTAGAAGAACTAATAATGTGACAGCTTTTACTGAATATTTTATTCCAGATACTGTGGTTAATTTTTTTACATATTTTACAGATAATTGTAATACTGAATTGTGATTTATCTAAAAGGGTTCTCTCATTTAATCCTTACAATAATTGCAGGAGTTAAGTATCATTGTTAACTATTTTACAGATGACAAATGAGCTGAAGCTTAGAGAGATTACATGACTTGTCTAAAATCACCTGCTGTTTAATCAGTAGAGCATGGATTTGAACCCTTACCTGTCTGATTCCAGAGCCTGTGGTCTTTACATGTTAGCGTTCTGCTTCTCTGGAGATTTGCACAGTCAAGTTAAATTGGAGAAATCGTAGAAATTTATGTTCTTGAAAAATTGCTAAGAAGCTCGCCCCAGTGTTGGGATGATTTGCCATATAAGGGCAAAAACAACAAAAAATAGATTCAGCCATACATTGCAGTGATTCCTTTCTGTGCACCTGCTCTTAGAGCATACACAGCTTCAGCGTGGACTGGCATTAAGCTGTTTTAAAAGGGAAACCACTTTCATGCACCTGTTGTTAACAACAGCAGTTGTCTTAGTTGACACAAAAGTGGTCTGATAACCCTGGTTGATTTGCTAGATTCAAATGTGTGACATGAACAAATCGTGGTAGCTATTTATGACCAACATTAAGCATTTTAGTCTTAATCAGATGTGGAACTGGCTAATGGGTGAGGTCTAAGTTGGTGTTAACTAGACTGTCTGGCTGGCATTTCTGTTGATTGAAGATAGCAGAGAGACTGAGACATTAAAATGTAGTAGGCTCTTTAGACCTTGAGTGATAGCTAAAGCTTTTCTTTCTTTTTTTTTTTTTAACTTTAACTTTTTAAATTTTCTTTTCTTTTTTCTTTTCTTTTCTTTTTTTTTTTTTTTGAGACAGAGTCTCACTGTGTCACTAGGCTGGAGTGCAGTGGTGCGATCTCAGCTCATTGCAACCTCCGCCTCCCGGGTTCAAGCGATTCTCCTACCTCAGCCTCCCGAGTAGCTGGGACTACAGGTGCTCATCACTGGTTATGTGGGCACCAGTGCTGGACATAGACTGGTGCCCACATAACGATCCGGTCATTGCCCGGCTAATTTTTGTATTTTTTATTTTTGTATTTTGTATTTTTGTATTTGTCGGGGTTTCACCATGTTGGCCAGGATAGTCTCAATCTCCTGACCTGCTGATCCACCTGCCTCAGCCTCCCAAAGTGCTGGGATTATAGGTGTGAGCCACCACACCCAGCCTTTAAATTTTCATAGTGCCATTCATTTCCAGAACTGGTAATTTATATACTTGAGGATATTGTCTTATTGTATTAAAAGTTATATTTCACATTTTGAATAATACCAAGGTTTAGGGATTTTTTAAAAAGCCATGGAACATCCTTTTAATTTGCAATTTGGCTATTTAGAATTGTATTTTGGTAAAAAGACTTTCATATTCTCTTTTGCTATGTCTGCTAGTGCAGTTGATTACATCTTTTTGGTTCTAGGGATTTGGATTCTTGTAATTTGATGGCGTGTCCTTGGTAGTGGCTTTTTCTAGAAGTGAAAGTTGATATTGACTATACGATGTCATCATATCCAGACAATTGAGAGTTTTGGGTGGAGGTAATAAAGGAGAAATGGGCCTAAGAAAATGTATAACCTCTGCGGTGTTGATGTTACATAGTAGGTTTGTTTCTCTCTTCTTTCAGACTGGTCGAATTGACAAATCCTACCCTACAGTATGTGGCCACACAGGACCAGTGCTGGACATAGACTGGTGCCCACATAACGATCAGGTCATTGCCAGCGGTTCAGAGGACTGCACGGTCATGGTAAGTTCCCAGGGTGTTGCATGCATGCAGGCCGGTGGGACTCACCTACTGCTTTCAAAAGCATGTGTGTGAGTATGTGTGTATGTATAGAGGCTTGAAAAGCAGAAAGTTATAGCAGTTTTGACTGTCTGTTGGATTTTACAAGAATTTACTACATTTAAGTTTAATTACAGATAATCCTTTCAACAAGCCCTTAAATCAAAAGGTTGTGCTGCAGTGTCTTTTTTTTTTGAGATGGAGTCTCACTCTGTCACCCAGGCTGGAGTGCAGTGTCATGATCTCGGCTCACTGTAACCTCCACCTCCCAGGTTCAAGTGATTCTTCTGCCTCAGCCTCCTGAGTAACTGGGATTACAGGCATCCGCTGCCACACCTGGCTAATTTTTGTATTTTTAATAGAGATGAGGTTTCACCATGTCGGCCAGGCCGGTCTCGATTTCCTGACCTCAAGTGATCCACCTACCTCGGCCTCCCAAAGTGCTGGGATTACAGTCTTTTCTGTGAGTGTATTTGTGTATGTGCTTGTTGACAGTTGACATCTTCTCTGTCAGAAGATTTTAGGGAAAGTAAAATGACTTTTCAGTAATTCTGTAATGCCATTTGACCACATGAATTTCCCCTCGCCCCAAAAGAAGAGAAAAAATTGCTGGCACAGACTGTACAAGACAGTGACGTAAGATGCCAAAGTTATGCAGATAAAATGGGATATGTCACAGGTGGTAACAGACAGTTTTTGCAATTGCTTGTTTCCAAGCTAATGGCAGAAATTGTGTTCTGTCCAGTGGACCCTGGTTAAGAAAGTCCTTTTCATAAAGATATACAAACAAACAAAAAACGTGAAAGGTGAGTTAAGTACTTCACATTCCCTCCTTTAGTTTCCAAAAGTAGGTTATGTGTGAAATAAGGCTTTGGAGTACTTTAATATGATTTCTTGTTCTTAGTTATGATTTTTAACTTTAAAATGTGATTATTGGTTTGGATCAGTTTTTAATGCTAGCCCAAAATAGGTTGAAAAGGTTAGGCATAAGCACAAATGGGAGTATTGCTGCCCCTGAAATAAGGGAAGATGGTCTCTAATTAATTTGGTAAGCAGTCTCGCACATGTCAGGTAGACAGCTTGGAGAACTATGCTACTTTTATTTTCCTCTCTATTGGCTGTAGACTGAAACATTGTTTGGAAAGCTTTATTAATTAAAATTATTTTACATAAACACAAATTAATTCCTGAACTATGTTATTTAAACATTTACCCGCTTTCCCTCATGGGCTTTTGGCTGGGAATGTCTCCTCCTGTGATCTCATAATTTTGGCAGCTAAAGCATATTAAGGAAATATGCTGCTGTGAAAGGGAATTGTTCTGTTTAATGTGCCTTGCTAAATTGATCATTTTAATGGCTACGGACACATTTTGCTAAGAGAAAGGAATATTATTTAGACCTGATGCCAGAATTTTTTTTTTTTTTTGAGATGGAGTCTCGTTTTGTCGCCCAGGTTGGAGTGCAATGGCATGATCTCAGCTCACTGCAACCTCTACCTCCCAGTTCAAGTGATTCTTCTGCGTCAGTCTCCCGAGTAGCTGGGATTACAGGCCTGTGCCACCACGCCCAGCTAATTTTTATGTTTTTAGTAGAAACGGAGTTTCACCATGTTGGCCAGGCTGGTCTTGAACTCTTGACCTCAAGTGATCCACCCACCTCAGCCTCCCAGAGTGCTGGGATTACAGGCACGAGCCATCACGCCCAACTCGGATGCCAGAATCTTAGACGGAGAGTCTGAACCTCTTTTGAAGAAGCAGATTTGATCCATCCTCTGGCTTTCCCTGTCTCTAGCATTACTGGTCATGTTATCCTTTAAAAAAAAAAAAAAAAAAGTGTGTATTATAAAACAGAAAAACACACCAAATAGTTAAAAAGTGAATTCAGGGAGTTAAGTGATTTATGACATAGCGAACACCATGTAACCACCTTCCATGTCAAAAAGTAGAACTTTCCCAACCTCCTCAGACTTCTCCATGTGCCCCATCCCAGTCACAACAACCCTCCTCCCTCTCAAAGTAACCACTCCCCTGACTTTTGTAATACTCATTTCCTTGCCTTTCTTTGTAGTGGTAATCACTCAAGTGATTTGTAGTGGTGATCACTCTAGACTCTATAGATTGGTCTTGCCAGTTTTAAAAACTTTAAGTCTTAATCTAAAGATTCCTCCTTCATCATTTTCTTTTTCCTACAATGTATCTATGCAAAAGCCCTGACGTTTGACCTGTGCTTTTCAGCCATCTGGATTTTGCTGATTGTATCCTCATGTTGCAGTGGAACATGCTCCTCTGTCCTCTGAATTTCCTGCAGATTGGCAGCTGGAACCTGAAGTGCGGTCAGATTCAGGTTCTGTCCTTTTGGCAAGACTATGTTGTTCCTGTTACGTTCTTCCATACGCTAGGAAGCACATGATGTCACGATGTCTGGGTTTCATTCTTTTTAGATTCGTGCATTCTGTGCCTATATCCAGTCATTCACTAGGGGTCGCAATATGGTGACAGTAAATTCTGTCATTTTGTTTTCAATTTTTAGCTAGTAAAATTTTATAAGATGATGCCCTGACTTGCTTACTATTTAGTTACCAAATAGTATAGTTCATTTAGGAAAGCAGGATAAGTGCTTGATTCTTTCCTTTTATTTACCCAGTTCTCAAGATAATGAATTGATTGTTATCCTCAGAAGGTGACAAATTAGGGTTTTTCCCCCTGTTTCCTTTCATTTTGAAATTATGGATTTGAATATATTTGATGGGTTCAATCCATTATAATTCTTATCTCAAAGCTGACTTTCTTGCCTTTTCCAGTGGAAACCTCTTCAAGATTTCTGAGTCCTTTTGAAATAACCCTTGTAGTCTTTGATAGATAGATTCCTTGCTGTGTGATATGCTGAGGTGTTTCAGGTTCACTTTGGACATCCCTGCCCAAGCCATTTCTTTCAGACGTACTGGTTTATTTTAAGGGAAAATTATATCAAGTATGCAGTAGCATTATGTCTAAAAAAATATGTATGTGTGTGTGTGTGTGTGTGTGTAATTAATTTACAAATACTGTATTACCAAAGAGAGTGTAATCTTTTTGCTGTGGAGGGTTTCCCCTCCGTGTTGATGGCTGCTGACTGATGAGGGTGGTGGTTGCTGAAGGTTGGGCTGGATGAGGCAATGACAATAAAGTTTGTCATATTGATTGACTCGGCCTCTCATGAAATCTTCCTCTGTAGCATGTAATGCTGTTTGATAGCATTTTACCTACCATAGAACTTCTTTCAAAATTGGAGTCAGTCCTCTCAAACCCTTTTGCTGCCTTATCAACTAAGTTTATGTAGGTAATATTCTAAATGTTTTGTTGTCATTTCAACAGTGTTCACAGCATCATTACCAGGAGTACATTCCATCTCAGGAAACTGTTTGCTTTTCCATAAGGAACAACTCCTCATCTGTTCAAATTTTATCATTAGATTGCAGCAGTTCACTCACATCTTCAGGCTCCACTTTTTATTCTCTGCTTCCCCTATTTCCACCATATCTACAGTTACTTCTTCCACCAAAATCTTGAACTCCTCGAATGTTGATATTTTGAACTCCTTCCATGAATCATGAATTTTCTTAATATCACCTAAAATGGTGAATCCTTTCTAGAAGGTTTATTTATTTATTTTTTTTTTGAGACGGAGTCTTGCTCTGTTGCCCAGGCTGGAGTGCAGTGGTACGATCTCGGCTCACTGCAACCTCCGCCTCCCGGGTTCAAGCGATTCTCCTGCCTTAGCCTCCCGAGTAGCTGGGACTACAGGCGCGTGCCACCATGCCCAGCTAATTTTTTGTATTGTTAGTAGAGACGGGGTTTCACCGTGTTAGCCAGAATGGTCTCCATCTCCTGATCTCGTGATCCGCCCGCCTTGGCCTCCCAAAGTGCTGGGATTACAGGCGTGAGCCACTGCACCGGGCCCAGAAGGTTTTTAATTCACTTTTTTCCAGATCCATCAGGGGAATCACTATCAGTGGTAGCTGTAGCCTTATGAAATGTATTTCTTACATAAGAAGACTTGAAAGTCAAAATGATTCCTTGTTCCAAGGGCTGCAGAACTGATGTTAGCAGGTGAAAACAACGTTAATCTCCTTGTACATTTTCATCAGAGGTCTTGGGTGATAAGGTGCATTGTTGATGAGTAGTAATATTTTGTAAGGAATCTTTTTTTTTTCCTGATCGGTAGTTCTCAATGGTGGGCTTAAAATATTCAGTAAACCATGCAGTAAACAGATGTGCTGTCATTCATGCTTTGTTTTTCCATTTCTAGAACACAGACAGAGTAGATTTAGCATAATTCTTAAAGGCCGTAGGATTTCTGGTGCGGTAAATGAGCATTGGCATCAACTTAAAGTCACCAGCTGCGTCGGCCTCTAACAAGACAGGCAGCTCATCTTTTGAAGCTTCGAAGCCAGATGTTGACTTCTCTCTAGCCATGAAAGTTCTAGGTGGCATCTTTCAGTAGAAGGCTGTTTCATCTACATTGAAAATGTGTTGTTTGGCCGGGCGCGGTGGCTCAAGCCTGCAATCCCAGCACTTTGGGAGGCCGAGACGGGCGGATCACAAGGTCAGGAGATCAAGACCACCCTGGCTAATACGGTGAAACCCCGTCTCTACTAAAGAATACAAAAAACTAGCCGGGCGAGGTGGCGGGCGCCTGTAGTCCCAGCTACTCGGGAGGCTGAGGCAGGAGAATGGCATAAACCCGGGAGGCGGAGCTTGCAGTGAGCTGAGATCCGGCCACCGCACTCCAGCCTGGGCGACAGAGCGACTCCGTCTCAAAAAAAAAAAAAAAAAAAAGAAAGAAAATGTGTTGTTTAATGTAGCCACCTTCATCAATGATCTTAGCCAGATCTTCTGGATAACTTGCTGCAGCTTCTCCATCAGCACTTGCTGCTTTCCCTTGTACTTTTATATAATGGATATGGCATCTTTCCTTAACCTCATGAACCAACCTCTGCTAGTATCCAACTTTTCTTCTGCAGCTTCCTCACCTCTGTCAGCCTCCATAGAATTGAAGAGAGGTAGGACTTTGCTCTGGATTAGGCTTTGGCTTAAGGGAATCTTGTGGCTGGTTTGTATTTCTATCCAGACCACTAAAATAAAGGCTGTTTTTGCTTTTTTATCATTCATGTGTTCACTGGAGTAGCACTTTTAATTTCCTGAACTTTTCTTTTGCATTCACAACTTGGCTAACTGGCTTAAGAGGCGCTTAGCTTTTAGCCTGTTTCAGCTTTTGACATGGGTTCCTCACTAAGCTTAATCATTTCTAATTTTTGATTTAAAATGAGAAACGTGCAACTCTTCCTTTCGCTGAAACACTTAAAGGTCATTTAGGGTTATTAGTTGGCCTAATTTCAATGTTGTTATGTCTCAGGTAATAGGGAGGCCCAAGGAGAGGAAGAGACAGGGATACAGGGAGAGCAGGTGGTGGAGCAGTGAGAAAACACACAGCGTTTATCGATTAATTCACTGTCTTACATGGGTGCAGTTCATAGTGCCCCCAAACAATTACAGTAGTAACACCAGAGATCACTTATCACTGTAACAGATACAGTAATAACAAAAAAGTTTGAAATGCTGCAAGAATTACCAAAATCGACACAGAGACAGTGAACACATGCTGTTGGAAAAATGGTGCAGATAGATTGCCTTAGGACTGATATGAAGCTTCAGTTTGTTTAAAAAAACAAAAACAAAAACACCACCACAATATCTGTGAAGTGCAATAAAACGAGGTATGCCTGTATTTACCTAACCTCTTTCATTAATATTAATCACATTTCCATCTCCTTTCTTCCACACACAGAATGCAGGGTCTTAGGGATACAGAAGGAGAATTAGAGTATCCTTATCTATCTCATTTATCTTATCACATTATACATATAATAGTCTCAGAGTGAAAATACTAATACCACTACTGTACTATGATTACTGAAAATCGTTAAAAAACTAAACAACTTTTAGTTAAAAAACTAAACAACTTTTTAAAACCCATGCTACGTCTATTCTCTCTCCATTTAAAAATGATGTATTCTGTATTTTCAAGACCACATAGCTGTTACATTCAACAGTCTCTCCTCTCTTGGTTCTGTGAGTAACTACATTGAAGTGCACTCCATCAATCATTGTGTCAATCTCGCACCAGGCATTTGGATCATCTGAAGCTTGTTCTTGGGTGGATTCCTTAAGAAGAGGTCATGGGAACAATATTCTCTGAGTTCTTGTATACTGATAATAACTTATCTGTGATCTTTTTACTTGAAAGTGAGTTTTTCTGAATATAAAATTATTGGGTAGGGACAGTGCCTCACACCTGTAATTCCAGCAGTTTGGGAGGCCAAGGCAAGTGGACTTTTTGAGCTCAGGAGTTTAAGACCAGCCTGGGCAACATGGTGAAACCCCGTCTCTACAAAAAATAAAAAATTAGCTGGGTGTGGTGGTGAATGCCTGTGGTCCCAGCTACTTGGGAGTCTGAGGTGGGAGGACCTCTTGGGCCTTGGAAGTTCAAGGCTGCATTGAGCCGTGATTGTGCCACTGCACTACAGCCTGGTTAACAGAGTGAGACCGATGTTGTTTCTAAATAAATAAATAAAATTACTGACTCACAGTTTTTCCTTGAGTATCTAAATACCTTATTCCATTTTCTTTTGACATAGGTGTTGCTGTCAAAGTCAGATTATAATCTAATTTCCTTTCCCTTATAAATCATATGCTCTTTTTGCCTAAGTGTTCGTAAGATTTTTCTTCTTCAAATATAGTTAATTTTACTAGAAGATTGTTGGTCATTCTGAGTTGTTATCTCTAGATACCATGGTATGCTCTTTCAATATATAGTTTCCCGTCTTTTTTTTCTTGAATTACAGTTTTTAATGTTTTTTTTTTGTTTGTTTTTGTTTGTTTTTGTTTTTTGTTTTTTTTTCTGTTTCCTTGCTTTGGTTTTCTTTATCAGAGGCTCTTGTTACCCATATGCTTTGTCTTCTTTACTTCTCTTTAGTCGTTGTCAGTTTCTCTCCAAACCTCTTTTCTTTTTCTTCCCTCCCCTTCCCTTCCCTCCTTTTCTTTCTTTTTTTGAGACAAGGTCTTGCTCTGTCACCCAGGCTGGAGTACAGTGGCACAATCATGCCTTGACCTCCTGGGCTCAAGCAATCCTCCCACTTCAACCTGCCGAGTAGCTGCAACCACAGGCATTTACCACCATGTCCAGCTGATTTTCTATTTTTTTTATAGAGATGAGGTTTCTCACAATGTTGTCCAGGCTGGCCTCTAACTTGTGGCCTCAAGCATTCCTCCCAGCTTGGCCTTCCAAAGTGTTGGGATTACACGTGTGAGCCACCATGCTAGGCCCCAAACCTTTTTTTTTGTTTTTTGGTTTTTTTTAGACTTTATTATTATTATTATTTTGCTCTTTGCCTTTTATTTCTTTTGGGGGCATTATTTGTTGTGTTTATTTGCTCTTGTGTTCTTTCTTGGTTTGTCTTCATTTATTTCTAATTTTTTTCTTGATTTCTGTCACTTTATTTTTTTGAGTTTTTCAAGTTCTGATTTATAATGTTTTATATATTACTTTATTTTGAATTATTATAATGTAGTTTTTATCTCTTTTGAGCATGTCTTTTTAGCATATTTATATTATCTAAAAGGATGTTATTCTGTGTCTTATTTTCTTTTGTTCTGACAGTAATTTTGGAATTCAACCTTGATTTTTTTTTCTTGCTTATTTTTATGTGGATTTAATTTTCCCAAGCTTTTTAGATGGTGGCTTGGTTCAGATAGCTGCTCTAATTTCACAGAGCTCCCTCTCTGACATCTTCAGATAGTGTTCAGAAACATGGTGCCTTGCTTTCTGAGATTTCCTGGCCTGGCTTTTATGTAGCCTCTCTTATGCTTTTATCCCTCTTATTTCTATCCTGCTGAAATTCGATTTCATTTCCTGGAGTGTCTGCTTTGTGGTCCCATCCTGGAAGGGAGCCCTCTCTGGGTGATTTTGAGAGTGCTGGGGTCTAGATTGTGCCTGCCTCTTCAGACCTTTTAAATTCAGTACTCCTATGCCCAGCTTCTGTTGGAAAAGGCAAAATCCTTCCCAGTTTCTACTGCTGATCTCACACCAGCCTGCTGCCCTCAGGTCTGTCAGGTGTCCCCTTGCTGTCCCCTCCCACACAAACCCGAGGCCGATCACATGCAGGTCGTGTGGCTGTTGGTGTTTGCTCCCACCCACTTGAATTTTGGGGATATCACCTAGTTTGTGTAAATGTTGTCCCTGGATTTTTGTTTTGTTTTGTTTTGTTTTCTGCTAGCTCTGTATTTTTATGGAGGGACTTTGGAAAAACCCTCAAACAATGCTGCCACTGAGATTCTGCCATCTCCCAGAATCCTCAATGTCGCCCTTTTACTGGCATTGCTGGAGTGCACATTTTGTAAATTAAGTAATGCTTTGGGATAAATCTTTCTAATTTAAAAAAATCTTTAAGTATGGAACTGATATTTAAATCACCCTTTAATCACTTAATATCCCCCATATCATGTTGTTATTGGAGTAATTGAAGCTTGTATAGCTTAGCAGTTGAAATGAAAGTTTAAAGAAATATTTGATCTGCTCCTAGCCTACCTGCTTCTTAATACCTTATTTTCCACCTTGCTCTTCTGAAGGTAAAAGAACACTGTACTAAGATCAAATGGTTTCAGACAACACCCCCGTCCGCCCCTGCCCTTTTTTTTTTTTTTTAACAGAAAAGCTCTGTGTAGTTTCTCAAGCCTAGGCTATTGGTAGTAGCTCATGAGCTACAAATAATAGACAGTATAACAATGCTTAATTTTAGTAGAAGAAGGATACCAAGGAGAGCCCGAGAGTAGGAGTTTTGAGCATTTGCAGGTCGCTTCGCTTAAATTGTCTCAGCCCCGATTGCCTTACATATAATATGGAGGTATGATAATAATAATTATGCCTATCGAGAGAGTCAAAAGGAAGCTGTAAACGTATAATGGGCTGTTATTTTTTGTAATGTGGATTTTGATGTATACCTATGGTGGATTCCTAGCAGCAAGAGTACCTTTAATAGATATTTTGTAGAAAAATACAGTGGAACCAGTTTATCAAATGAGCTGTAAAAGAATAAAAGTAATTTTTTAAAAACTGCTTTTGGGATTACTTATGGTATATAAATCCATGAAGTCCTAAGCATTGAAGTGTTGATTTGCTAATTTTGTGGGCATTGATTTAGTGACAGCCACTTTGCAGTTTTAGGAGAGGGAATACCAATCTTAAGATACACCCCCTCATTGTTTAGGCGGGGCTTCTTGCAGCCTAAAAGTAAATTATATTGACACAGTTTACCTTTCATGTACTACTTTGTGAAATAGCGTTTTATACTCTCACACAGCAGTTGTGTAAATCCTACTCCTGGAAACTACACTTCACTCCTAACTTTTGCAAAGTTTTGGCTCTGTGAGTTCTTTTCCTCAGCAGTATCTTCTCAAAGAGAGTAAGATTGTGGCTACCTAAGTATTTTACTTGGGGAAATTTTAGCTCCAAGAAAATAATAGTGCTTTAAATAATACAAAGAGCAGCCAAGTTAAGTTTAGTGAATGATGTTGATTCAACATTGTTCCTTATCTGCAAGGTAGTAATCAAACACAAATGCAAAAAATGGCTAATTCGGACAATGGAGTTGCATAATTGTTCCTTCCAGAGTCTGGGAGGTGGAAAGATCTTGCAAAATGATAGTCTTAATTGTCTCCAGCTATATAATAGTCCAAATTTTTAAGTTTAAAGGACGCTTTCCCCCTTCTCTCAAATCAGTTTATTCTTCTGCAGAAATAAACAAAAATAAATACCCTATCTAATCCATTTTTGCTTCCATTATAAATTTTCCTAATATAGTTTGTTTTTGGCGGGTGGGAAGGCATTTGACAAAGACTGGAAAACCTGCTAGACAAATTCTGAAAGAGCTTTAATGCTTTCTAATATAGGTTTTGCCCTGAAATAAAAATGGAAGTTGATGTTTTGGTTCCTCTCAGGCATTCAGCAGGGGAGGGCTTTGTCTTAATTCCATTTTGTACAGATTGCATCTGGGCCATTTGCCAAAGGATATTATAACCCTGGCAGATTGGAACCCAACACTCGGTTCTTGGTTTTCCCGAACTTGGTGCCGCTCTGCACGTCATGGTTCATTTGGGAATGCCCTGATGCCCTACATGCAGGCCTTTGTGGGCATCTGTGGGACGCTGTGCTGCTCTGCAGCTGCTAACCACATCTTTAAGCTTTTTCCTGTCTCATGTCTTTTCTTCATTTCCCCTTTGGAATTGGTTTCCTTAGCATTAGAAAAATAGGGTCTTTTGGGGGCGTAACCCTTTTTACGGCTGTAACTCTAAGCCCTAGCACACAGTAGCAAGTTCATGATGGGTGATTAAAATAGGGAAGCAGTGTCTGGAAAGCAGTATTTGAAAAATAAAACTATTAAATTAATTGTACTTTAAAATTAGTACGTGAGAGAAACCCAAGTGTTTTAGTTTTCCTTTTTTCTTGTTGGGATTGTTCTCTTGAGTTGTTCTTTTTCCATATCCAGGCTTTCACATGTGAAAAGGATGCCCATGATACAGTAGTTCTGAATATGTGCTTAAAGTTGTTTTTTTCTAGAACCACAATGGGATTTTACTGATTGATTCACTTATTCATGTAGGAGCTGTTGGAACTGATTTCATTTTTTTGGTTATATAGATGAGAGGTTTCTATGTTGTGCAGGCTGGCCTCGAGCACCTAGCCTCGCCTCCTTATGCGCCAGGACAACAGACCTGAGCCCCCGCAGCTCCTCTGATTTCATTTTTGTCCTTTCAAAACAAAACAAAACAAAACATTGCCATAGTAATGTGCTGTCCAAATAAAAAATGTTAGGAACACACAGCATTATTTAAATTAAGAAAATAAAATTAAAAAAGGGAGTAGGGATGACTTGTACTCTTTGCTGTGCTGCGATGCCTACTCTGGGTGTTTTATGTCTGTTTTCCTCTGCACTCACTGCATACAGTTTTGAGAAAGCTGGTTGGTATTACAATACCAGTCTGTAGCCATAGAACAAAGAAAAGCTAAGCCTACTCAGAGATCAGATCTGTCGTTACTGTGGTAATTGGCCTAGGTATAAACCAGAGCTTTCACACATAAGATATCTTGGGTGTAAATTAGTTAGTATTAATTAATTTGGTACAGTGCTGAATTAATTTGAAGACAGGACTCCTTCTAAGAAATTCTGATGTTCAGACCTAGAAATATATATGAGGTCATAGTGGTCATATTAATAGCAAGAAAAGTCATCATGAAAATATAGTAGGCTCCTTTTTTTTTTTTTTTTTTTTTTTTTTTTGCCATGCGCTATTCTAAGCCTTTATGTACATGGTTATATTTAGTTATCGTATCAGCACAGTAAGCCATGAGTGTGGCCTATTTTACAACTTAGGAAACAGGCTCAGAGAGTGACAGTTTTGTCAAGGGTCACACAGCTGATAAAAGGCCCAGCCAGACCCAGATCTGTCTAGCTCCAAAGAAAGCCCCATGCTCTTCTCCCTCGTTGCAGTATTTCCTGTTAGGCTAGTGTTTTGGGGCATGCAAAATGTTTGAGCTCATTTAACCCTTCTAGTAACCCCTGAGTAAGCACAGCTGTCCCCACTATCAAGGAAATGCAGGCTCCCGGAAGTGAAATCCCTCCTTAATGCTAACATGACCAATTAGTGTCCCAGCTCTGACAGGAGCCTGTGTCTTCTGACACCCAGACCAGCATCCCATATTACATACAAAAGGACCAAACATGTACCAAGTGGTGCTTCTGTTTGTTGTTGTCCCTGAGCTGCAGGAACATCAGTCCAAACCTGCAAGCTGTCACCCGAAGTAGCAGACAACCCTGAAGAGGGCAGAGAGCCACATAATGACAGTCCTGTGAGCAGGGCCTGTGGGCGTCAGCCAGAGCACGTGTATGCTGGTGTGGAAAGACCTTCAGACCGCCCCCAAGCCCCCAGCTCTTTCCACAGTCCACCGTAGAGAACCACCCCCTCTACCAGTGGACGCAAGAATTCAATTGTCTTCTCATTTCATTTCAGAGACTTTTTCACTCAACTTTCTTCTCACATTGCAGTCCTTGTGCTTATAGTATTATTAGCTTTTTCACTCTGATGCTTTTTCCCTAGAAGCTCCTGAGCCAGCTTCTTTATGGCATTGTTTAAATGCTGCATGCACTTTTTAGAAAATTGCTCTACACATCTGTGTTTTTTATTTTGAGACTGGATATTCAATTTCTCCTTATTTTCTTCTCTACTTTCACCTAAGTCTTGTTTATCTTTTAGAGGTCACCTCCTCAGGGAGCCCTCCTTGGTGGACCAAGCTTGATTAGCAGGAAGCTCATTTCATAGTAGTGCGGTTGGCTTATGCCAGCATAGCACTGGTTGCACTGTGTGGTTCCTAGTGAATATACAGGCAATAATAACAACTAACACCCAGTGTCTGCCTTACGCCAGGCATTCTTCTAAATGTGTCAGTTTCATGTTACCATGTTAGTCTTCAAACCGCCTCACAGAGGGCAGATTCAATATTAAGTCCTGGAAAGGTTAGGTGAATGTCCCCAAGGTCACACTACTGATATGTGACTGAATCAGGAATTCAGTCACATCAGTCTGGCCAGAGCCCATCATCTCAGCCCTGCTATGTACTGTCTCTGCATTCTGGAGGCACTATGTGTGTGTCTGGCTCTGTGCTGAGGGTTAATTCCTTAAATCTCTTAGCACACTTCTCAGGCATAGGTACTAATGTTTTCTCTATGCAGTGATGTTTGCCAGGATCATCACAGTAAGTAGCCCAGGCAGGATTTGAACCAGACTCTGCCTGACTCCGGTGCTCACTCTCTAACGCTCTGTATCACACCACTTGGATTTGTTGTCTTTGATTTTCAGTCTGATAGAAGTCTCTGCTTTCTGTTAGACCATCAACTTCTGAAGAGCAGGGCCTGTATTTAGTTACCCAGTACTAGATGGGTTACAATAGAATTTATTGTAACTCATTAAACATGTTACAAGAAAGAGTTAACCAAGGTAGTAACATGGGTTAGGTGCTTGTCTTATGTGCATAAACCCAGCTGAGGGAACCATTAAACCAGCTGGAGGTGTGGTAAAGAAGGAACACACAGAGTTTCTTTATTTTAAAAATTAATAAATGTTTTGCTTCATCATTAAAATTTTCTTCTAATCCAGGAAAAGATGATGGGGAGAAGCTAGAGAAAGGAAAAGGTTGAGTCCCCATTGTGAGCTCTGCTTCTGCCCTCATATTTTAAGTTTGGAAATGCTCATTATAACCAAAGCCTCCCATCACTCCATGTCTCATTAGTAATTTGGAAAATGCACTGGCTGTGCTCAGAGTTAGACACAGAAGCGTTTTCAGTCCTTGCGAGGAAACCCAGCAGGCCATGGTTGGGGTGCCATCTGGAGATCGAAGGTAGTATTACCACTCTGTCAGTTCTAAGTGGGGTCACAGTGCATCTTGCAAAATGCATTTCCTGTTGAGTCACTAAAGTCCCATTTCATAATTGTTTTTCTATCGACTTCATGCTTTGATCAAATTAGTAGTCACTGTTTTCTGTGTGTTCTGTTCAAAATGTCAGTCCTGCTTTATATTCAAATAGTCAAGTTCAACGTGGAGTTGTTTCACTAATCGTAAATTCTTGAATAAAAATAGTGCATATCAGGATGAAAGCTAACATGCAGTGCTGGAGGAGAGCAGATGCCTACATTCTCCACAGGGGAAAGAGGCCTGGGTCAAGGTCTGTTCCGCAGAGGGAGGGAGAGGGCAGGGTAGGTCATCCTTTTCCTTCTATGCTTGTTCACACCTGCCTTGCTTAAAATTTGCTGAATGATGGTGGGGCTTTGGGGAAATTAGGTGATGTTTTAAACTTGGGCCCTCAAAATGCAGGTTTATTTTTGCCATGATTTGCATAAGGGGTTATATTTAGCCTGGGCAGAATTGAGCTGTAAAAATGAACAAATCACTCAACTCATGACCTTTTCCCACTCTTCAGAATGGCAAACTTTTCTCATTTTTTGCAGGACAGTTGAACTGAGCTGAACCCTAAACACTCATCCAGTCTAGATCTCTGCCTTCCACTAAGCAATTGAAAACAGACAATTGTTTGTCTCCTTGTTTAAAGTTCCCACAAAGGAAAATTCTGTTTCTCACGTGTTCTAGTGTTGAACATGATTTTTCACTGAGAAGTTCTTAAATTTTTCATGAGCTAGTTCCTCAAAATCATTTTCTGATGGTAAATTTACTTGTTTTAATCTTCATGTAGAAGATAATGATTTTAAACTTTAGCTTTTTAATAAGCTTAAATAATATTTAATACCTGGTCTTCTGTAGGGTTCTTGATGCTACTCAGCTTACCTGTAACTCAGCCCTTTTCTTAGAGGTTGTTTGTTTCTTAACCCTTTGAAACCTTTCTCTTCCATTGTTAAACGTAAAGTCTTTCATTCCTTCCACTCATACTTTCCCTGTCCCTTTCTCCGTCTGTGCCCAGGCATGTCCCCAGTTAAGATATGGCGAGTCTTCTGCATGTCTTCACCAGTCAAGAGGATTTTTTTTTAAGTCACAAGTTTTATTGCGATATAATTCACATATAATTCACTCATTTAAAATGTACAATTCACTGATTTTTAGAATATTCACAACCATCACCACAGACAATTATAGAAAATTTTCATCACCTCAAATAGAAACCCAAATCCTTTAGCTATCACTCCTCCACCTGCCTCCCTCCACACTCCCCAATACTAAGCAACCACTATTCTGCTTTCTGTCTTTATGGATTTGCCTCTGCTGGACATTTCACATACGTGGAATCCCGCAATATGCGGTCTTCTATGTCTGGCTTCTTTCACTTTGCATAATGTTTTTAGAGTTTGTTCATGTTGTAGCATGTATCAGTATTTCATTCTTTTTTATGGCCAAATAATATTCCAGTGTATGAATATGTCACATTTTGTTTAGCCATTTATCAATAGATGGATATTTGGGTTGTTTCCACCTTTGGGCTATTACAAATAATGCTTCCACGAACATTCTTGTACAAGTTTTTGCATGGACACATAGTTTCCATACTCTTGGGTATATCCCTAGGAGTGGAATTACTGGGTCATATGATAACTCTGTTTAATCATTTGAGGAACTGCCAAGCTGTTTTCCAAAGTCTGCCACCAAATGGTGGTTATACCATTTTACATTCTCACCAGCCACGTACGCAGGCTCTGATTTTTTCACATGCTTGTGAACACTTGTTATCTGTGTTTTTGATTCTAATGGTCATGAAAAGAGCTTGTGGTTTTGATTTGCATTTCTGTAATAACTAATAATGCCAAACATCTTTTCATGTGCTTTTTCGCCATTTATATGTCTTCCTTGCAACGTCTATTTAGATGACTGGCCTATTTTTAAATTGGGTTATTTGTCCTTTGGTTGGATTCTGAGAGTTCTTTATATATTCTAGCTATAGGTCTCTTATCAAATGTATGATTTGCAAGTTATTTTCTCCCATTCTGCGGGGTTTTTTTTTTGTCACTTTCTTGATAGTGTCCTTTGAAGCACAAAAGCTTTTAATTTTGATGAGGTCTAATTTATTTTTTCTTTTGTAATATTTTCTATAATACATGTTATAAAAATATTAAGTGTATTTTTATTTTCCAAGTGTAAAATTATAGAAAATATGTTTTAAGGCCGGGCACAGTGGCTCACGCCTGTAATCCCAGCACCTTTGGGAGACTAAGATGCGCATATCACAAGGTCAGGAGATCGAGACGATCCTGGCCAACATGGTGAAACCCTGTCTCTACTAAAAATAAAAAATTAGCCGGGCGTGTTGGCAGACACCTGTGGTCCCAGCTACTCAGGAGGCTGAGGCAGGAGAATGGCGTGAATCTGGCAGGTGGATCTTGCAGTGAGTCGAGATCGTGCCACTGCACTCCAGCCTGGGTGACGGAGTGATACTCCGTCTCAAAAAATAAAAAATAAAGAAGAAGAAAAGAAAATATGTTTTAAAAATTACATCGTCCCATCAAGAACCACAGACTTAGCTAAGTGTCTTCATCCCAATCCTTTTCTTGAGTGTTTCAATCATTTTGTATTTTTCTTTCAAGTTTGTGCATGCTTCTAACTGGAGAGTTTTGAACTTCACAAGGAATTTAGAATAAAATCCCAAATAATATTAAATAAAAGCTGAGAGGTAATGTTTTGCAGTCTTTGTTGGTATCCTGATCTCTGGTAACATATTACATTTTAAAAACAGCTGATACTTGGGAGGCTGAGGCAGGAGAATTGCTTCAACCTGGGAGATGGAGGTTGCAGTGAGCTGAGATTGCGCCACTGCACTCCAGCTCGTTCAACAGTGTGAGACTCCGTCTCAAAAAAAGAAAAAACAGCCTAGCACAGTCATTTCACAACATTCTGCCTTTCATCCACATATCACTGTATGTTCTGTTTATATAGAGCAAATCTTTAAAGTGGATGGTCACTGTAAATGTGATAATGAAAGGCACTAGCTTTCACGTGGATCATCTTTCTTCCTTCTCCAACAGGTATGGCAGATCCCAGAAAATGGACTCACGCTTTCCCTGACTGAACCTGTGGTGATTTTGGAAGGCCACTCAAAGAGAGTCGGCATCGTGGCTTGGCATCCAACAGCCCGCAATGTGCTTCTTAGTGCAGGTGGGAGCTGAGCTCAGCGGTCCTCCCCTTGTCTTCCACTCTTGTGGCTCTCTGAGCGGGGGGAAGGAAATGTGTTTTGGTTGTGTGCTCTATGGTTTTAAAGCAGATTATTAGGAAACCATGGTGAAGAGGATTGGGTGAGGTGCACTGCTCCCCCAGCCCACACACATACTTGTGTGTGTATATGCATGCATGTGCGTGTCTTTCAAGGCCACTTTGACAACCTGAGGAAAGCTATGTATTTCCTGCTATAATTTCAGCAGGTTTCATGGTTCCTGCCAGGGCCCTCCATGAACCATAGTTTTGTTTATTTCTGATATGGTAGAAGGTATACTTGGTTGGGAGCTAGAAACCCTGGGTTCCGTCTGTGGTGGTGCTGCTGGCTTTGGGAGACCCCATTAGGCAAATACGCTCCTTCCTTTAAAAAAAAAAACTCATTTTCCCCTGCTATACAATTAGTATATTTTAGTATATGTTCTCTATAGTATACACAAAAGGAAAAAAAAATCACTTTTCATCCCACCACTCAGAGGGAAGATCATTATTACTTTTTTGATGTTTCTTTCTGAAAGATATTTCTGTGCACATACATAAATTATTTTACACACAGAGATGGGTTCGTACACTTTACACATGGGCTGCTTTCTGTACTTGGTGGTACGCTGTGACCCTTTTCAAGTGCCATTAAGCACTCTTTCTATTTTTAATGACTTCATACTAATCCATTTTCTGGGTATACCTCATTTTACTTGATTAGTCCCCTATTTCTGGACATTAGTGTTGTACAGAAATCTTTTCCTTTATCTAAAATTGGAGATTTCATTTTCTTTTATGAAAGCAATACAGAGAGCATGAGGGAACTTTGTGGGGTGATGGAAATATTCTGTATCTTGATCATAGTAGTGGCTACATGAGTATATACATTTGTTGAAACTTACCAAATATATGCTTAAGATAGGTGCATTGTATTGTATGCAAATTATACCTTAATAAAAGTGGTTGCCAGGCGCAGTGGCTCATGCCTGTAATCCCAGCACTTTGGGAGGCTGAGGCGGGCGGATCACGAGGTCAGGAGATGGAGACCATCCTGGCTAACATGCTGAAACCGTGTCTCTACTAAAAATACAAAAAAAATAGCCGGGTGTGGTGGCAGGCACCTGTAGTCCCAGCTACTCAGGAGGCTGAGGCAGGAGAATGGCGTGAACCTGGGAGGCGGAGCTTGCAGTGAGCCGAGATGGCACCACTGCACTCCAGCCTGGACGATATAGCGAGACTCCGTCTCAAAAAATAAATAAATAAATAAAATAAAAAATAAAAATAAATAAAAGTGGTTTATTTAAAAAGTGATACTAATGTTAGAGATAGAATTTTTAAAGGTCTTTCCCCTCACCAGTAAAAAGGAGTGGGGGCAGTTCAGTTTTTAATCGGGAATACAGAATGTTTATGATTCACAGTGAGTTACATAAAAAATTATAATGCCAAGTACCTATTGAAACTAAGGCCCACTTTTCAAAAAAGATGCCATGTTTTTTATAGTCACCATTGACTATACTTGGGAATGATTTTTGATGTTCTATTCAGAACCTCAGTCTGATTAAGGAGAGGAAAAAAATTCCAGAGCTGGAATTCCATCATGGAAAATTTCCTGCTACCTTTCTCATCAAGGCTCAACATAGGGCAGCAGCAACAGACTGGTCTGCATTCTCCCTTTTACATGTGAAGGAGAATGGGTGATTGTCGTGTTCTGCATATTTTTAGACTATGTGATCCAGCTGCCGTGGCTGAAGTTACCTGTTTGCCTATGTGTTTGCCTATGAGGAATAAGGCAGAGGAAGGTTCAATTGTCCATCCCAGAGCTTAGCTTCAACTTTTTTGTTTGTTTGTTTGTTTGAGATGGAGTTTCGCTCTTGTTGCCCAGGCTGGAGTGCAGTGGCGTGATCTCGGCTCACCACAACCTCCGCCTCCCGGGTTCAAGCAATTGTCCTGTCTCAGCCTCCCAAGTAGCTGGAACTACAGGCATGCGCCACCACACCTGGCTAATTTTGTATTTTTAATAGAGACGAGGTTTCTCCATGTTGGTCAGGCAGGTCTGCAACTCCTGACCTCAGGCGATCCGCCTGTCTCTGCTTCCCAAGGTGCTGGAATTATAGGCGTGAGCCACCGCGCCCAGCCAGTTTTCTATTTCTAACCCTTAGGTAACTTAAGTATCCTGGATATTAGTGGCTGTTTTTTCTAAATGATTTCAAAATTGCTTTATTGGCAAGAATCCACCTCTAGGATGTCCTTCCCGTATTTTGCTTCATCCTTGAACTAACATCCTAGGAGCAACACATGCTGCCTCTTTTTTTTTTTTTTTTTTTGAGACGGAGTCTGGCTCTGTCGCCCAGGCTGGAGTGCAGTGGCGCGATCTCGGCTCACTGCAAGTTCTGCCTCCCGGGTTCACACCATTCTCCTGCCTCAGCCTCCCAAGTAGCTGGGACTACAGGCGCCCGCCACCATACCTGGCTAATTTTTGTATTTTTAGTAGAGACAGGGTTTCACTGTGTTAGCCAGGATGGTCTCCATCTGACCTCGTGATCCGCCCTTCTCGGCCTCCCAAAGTGCTGGATTACAGGCATGAGCCACCGCGCCCGGCCAGCAAGCAACACATGCTGCCTCTTTTTAAAGGGGCCTGGAGGCTTGGGGCAGACCCTTGAAGGAAGGAAGGAGTTGGTGAGCTGAGGTGGTGACTGAGTTGACATCATGGGCCTCGTTCAGAATCCGTTTCTGAATCCATGTAGCTACTTGATTACAGTTTGGGCTTCTCACCATGATCAGAGCAGTCTTGGTCTATTTTTCTCTTCATTTAAAGGTACAGATCTGTTGTGAGCAAACAGGCCTTACTCTTGGCTTTTTCCCTTCCACTGTTGCACCATACTTTAATATCCCAAAGCTGTGTCTTAGAGCCTCACTGGTTTGAATAACCTGCCACCCAGAGTTTTTATTGAGTGCCCTAAACAGTTATTTAAACCTTTTATTTTTAGTTTATTTGGCAGAGAAATAAGCTATATTCACCCTGATGCTTGTTTTACTAGAAAAGGAAACTTGAAGTCACTTGGGTCTACCAGCCCAGTTAACTCTTTAAAGAAAATAGGGTTCTGCTTTGGTTTTTTCTTTGTTTTTGTTTGGTTGATTGTTTCATATGAACCCAGACTTAACAAGTTGTGTTTTTACTTTAACACTTTTATTTCTTTTATACAAACTTTTTCTTTGTCACTTCAGTTTTTAACTCTCTTAGTAAGTAGGGCCTCTAGTAGGGTCTCTGACAATCAGCCGCATCTTTTCTCTCTCTCTTTCTCTACATATACATGTATATATTCTCACTGTATCTGTAGTTTTCTGAGTGTGTTGTATAGGTGTTTCTAATCTTCTCATCTCTGATGGTTTTGCCTGTTTTAGGCTGTGATAATGCCATTATCATCTGGAATGTAGGAACAGGGGAAGCCCTTATAAACTTGGACGATATGCATTCAGACATGATTTACAATGTGAGCTGGAACCGGAATGGCAGTCTGATCTGCACAGCTTCCAAAGACAAGAAAGTGAGAGTCATTGATCCCAGGAAACAAGAGATAGTTGCTGTGAGTATTCCTAGTATGAAAACTCAGTAGTCGGGGCACTTGAGTGAGGGTGTGAGCTCTCTGCTTTTTAAGGCAGGCAGCAGTACTGGTCAGTGGGACCCTGTTGTGTGTAGACACCAACTGTGAATAAGAAAAGGCTTATAAAGGCTTCTGTCTCCCCAGTTGTGCTTCTCTCCAGAGTTGTAAATTTTCCAGCTTTTACTCAAGTCTCTCACTTTGTAGCCTTTTTTCACAAAGAAATAGTTTGTATCAGTTCACTAGAGTCCTTAAGAGTTTATAAGTCTTGATCAATTAAACCAATTGGCTGCATTCCTGATTTTGCAGCTTAGTATTGAATATTGATGAATCAGTTCCTCACCCTTTTCCAAACACAACTGTTAAAGATGCAACAGGTGGCCGAGCATGGTGACTCACGCCTGTAATCCCTGCACTTTGGGAGGCCAAGGTGAGTGGATCATTTGAGGTCAGGAGTTTGAGACCAGCCTGGCCAAAATGGTGAAATGCTGTCTACTAAAAGTAAAAAAATAAAAAAAAAAAAGAGCCGGGTGAAAAGCAATAGGTTCTCTCATCAGCTCAGTGTCTTAGTTTCTGCCAACCAAACTGGACCCCAACAAAATCACATACCCTGACAAAAGATGGACATTCGGGTCTTCAGTCAGTGTTGAAACTACACGTAGTGAGTCTGAGAACACCTCACTTGCCACACTCTGAGGCCCTTCCTGGGATGTGGTTCTTCTTTGGCAGCATTTCTTTTCAAGAGTTGGGTGATGATAGTAGCCGGTGCTTACTGAGCCCTGGGGACTTGCCCAGCCCTGTGTAAAGTGTTTTCTCCACCCGACATCTTCCAAGGGTTGTCCTAGTGCATTCATTAAACTACCAAGGTCAAGGAAGGGGTCAACTAGACAAGGCTTCTTTCTGCCCTATGATATTGGTAGAAATGGTAGGGCGTACCTAATCTCCTTACGTTATTATCCTCTTGAGAAACAAACATTTGTCAGGGTCCTTTCATGTGTTTGATTTTCCCAGTGCATAGACTTGGGTTGGCAGCGGGATATGGTGGAGAGAGTGAGGCTTCTGAGTCAAATCCTGGCACTCTTGCTGCCTCACAGAGCGGCCTTGGACAGATCACATAGTATCTCTTTGTTTCCTCATCTGGGGAAGGGGGATGGTTAACACTGACTTCCCTCCTACACCCAGGTGAACCTGAATGGCAGTGGGTGAAGTTGGATCTATGCCCGAGTTTCCCCACTCACCTTGTCTTCTTGCAGTTTAATGTGTGGCATGTGCCTTTTTGCTCTCCAGGAGAAGGAGAAAGCACATGAAGGAGCAAGACCCATGAGAGCCATCTTCCTGGCCGATGGCAATGTCTTCACCACTGGGTTCAGCCGCATGAGTGAGCGGCAGCTGGCTCTCTGGAATCTGGTACGCCCTCCCCAGCTTTTCTGCTTGCTTTCACTTGAGTTTTCTGTCTGTTCTGAGCAGGTCTTCCGGTGAGTAAGTAGATTATGGGATTCTTAGTGTAGTTTTCTAAACACCTGCTTGTCTTAAATTGGATGTAAAGTTCTTATCCTCATTGGAGACTTACTGGTAAATGTATTTCAAAGACATACTTTTGATAATCCTGAAGAGGCTGTTGACTATATTTTTTAAAAAGAATGAAGAATCTAGTGTTTTGGATTTGGGAAATAAGTTCATATTTCATAAATAATACGATCAGTTGTCTAAATCAAAATAGTCATGCTTGGGAAAATGTTCATAATTAGCTTAAGTGGGGAAAAATACAACATACATAGAATCATCTCAATCTCAGTGTGTACATGTGTGGGAAGGAAATAGATCAAAATGATAATAGCTTCTGCCACCCACTGGGCTGTAGGATTTTGGAATATGGAATGATTTTTATGTTCTTTTTTATATCTTTCAACTTTTTAAAAGCACACATATTTTATAATTTAAAAAGTACTTTTAAAAAATAAAATAGGGTGGGCGCAGTGGCTCATCCCTATAATACCATCACTTCGGGAGGCTGAGGTGGCTGGATCACTTGAGGCCAGGAGTTGGAGACCAGCCTGGCCAACATGGTGAAACTCTGTGTCTGCTAAAAATACAACAATTAGCCAGGGGTGGTGGCATGTGCTCGTAATCCTAGCTCTCACGAGGCTGAGGCAGGAAAATCACTGGAACCTGGGAGGCAGAGGTTGCAGTGAGCCGAGATAGCACTACTGCACTCCAGCCTGGGCAACAGAGGGAGACTCAGTCTTAAAAAAAGAAAAAGAAAACAGTAACAAAGGATAAGGGCGCTCTCATCATTGTCATGAAATCACACTGATGTATGTGTGCATTATGTTGTCCAATCAGTGAAATTTTTAGTGAATTGGATCTCATTTAGCATCCCTGTTGCTGTTTCCATGTGTGAGTATTGTATGTGCATAGTTCAAACTTCTATTATTCTAGGAAAATGGCTTGCTTAATTGGGATAGAAGAATGTATAATAAGGTTATAAAAATTTATTTTTAAAAACGTGAATATACACACATATATGTATTATTATCTTCCCCCCAGAAAAATATGCAGGAACCAATTGCTCTTCATGAGATGGACACTAGCAATGGGGTGTTGCTGCCTTTCTATGACCCTGACACCAGCATCATTTACTTATGTGGAAAGGTAAACAGTAATTTTGATGTTTGGTGTTAAATGCTGTCAGTGGAAACATTTATCCTTCAGAGATTTAGAGAGGGGCAATGTGTTGTATCTGTTTAATTTTTCTAATTTGTGTGTGTACGTTATAAGCTAAGGACAGATAATTTGGTATTTTTTAGGTCTTGAGACTGGACTGTGGGCAGCTTGCCAGTTGTGCAGTGATAACACGCCATGTTCCATACTTTTGACTGAAGCAGGGGTTGGGCTGGAGTGTTGGGGAAAATGCACCAATCAGGGTGCTCTTGTGAAAAAAAGAAGACACACTGGTGTTTCATTTTCACCTAGCAGTGCTACCTGATTGGTGATTTTAGATTTATCTGTACTTGTGTCAGGGATGGGCAACCAGTTGGCCACATCGAATGCTGAAATTTGTTGGATAACCCTAGATGAGCATGTGTATACTTAGTACCACACACCATAGACTTGGAAGGAGAATGGTGCTTTGTGGATGCAAACTTTTGAGGGCCTCAGAGACTCTCCAGAGGGTTCTTGTTCCTGGGGGTTCAGTGCTAGGGCCCTGGGCTTGAAGATATGAGGCCTGACTAAAGCTCAGGGGTGATTACAGTTACAGGGAGACTCCACACTGAACTCCAAAAACCTTCCTTCTGCCTTATGAGCTCAGCATGCCTACACTGTGGGTAGCTTTATGATTTCATTTTTGTAAGTGGGAACCTTAGAATTCCCCCCCTTTTTTTTGTAGGCTCAATTTCCCTTAGAACTTTTTGTAGTTGAAATAAACAAATTAATAACAGTAGAGCTGTTGAGGTAGTCCCTAGACCTGTTAGATAGCCCTTTGCTGGGTGGTAAAGCTGGTGATGTTTGCTTTTCATAGCTGATTGAGCATGCTGCAGACCTGCTTTACATTTTTTTTTTTTTTTTGAGACGGAGTCTGGCTCTGTCGCCCAGGCTGGAGTGCAGTGGCGCGATCTCGGCTCACTGCAAGCTCCGCCTCCCGGGTTTACGCCATTCTCCTGCCTCAGCCTCCCGAGTAGCTGGGACTACAGGCGCCCGCCATCTCGCCCGGCTAGTTTTTTGTATTTTTTAGTAGAGACGGGGTTTCACCGTGTAGACCAGGATGGTCTCGATCTCCTGACCTCGTGATCCACCCGTCTCGGCCTCCCAAAGTGCTGGGATTACAGGCTTGAGCCACCGCGCCCGGCCAGACCTGCTTTACATTTTTATAGGTCATTGTTTTAGAAACAGAGATCTTGTCTGTTTCCTTGAAAGCCATTTTACTGCAGATGTTAACAGGTGTTAAGTACATTTACCTTGCCATTGTTGCCCTTGACTGAATTAAAACAAACAAAATGAGCAGTTACTCAGATATTAGTAACATTAGATGGAAAATTCTTTTGGGTATGCAGAAATGACTATTAAGGGTTTAGCTTCTTTTCCATTGCTTTAGATATCTCAATCATTGAGACAAATGGAAATCATGAGAACTGGGAGCACTGTTGAGGCATGATACCACCTAGCTATTTTTGTCTTCTTCTTTCTTACATATATGTATATCTCCTCTCTGCCAGACAAGATTGCCATCATTGTTCAGGTTGGTGTAACTGTGTGACAATTCTTTGTACTTAGACTAACATGTGCTTCAGCACTCAAAGATATCTGACTATTCTAAGCAAGAAAGTAGAATTGTACACATTGCTGTGAGATGGCACATTCTGAGGATACTCGGTGGCTCAAGCCTGTAATCCCAGCACTTTGGGAGGCTGAGACGGGCGGATCACGAGGTCAGGAGATCGAGACCATCCTGGCTAACATGGTGAAACCCCGTCTCTACTAAAAATACAGGAAACTAGCCGGGCGACCTGGCGGGTGCCTGTAGTCCCAGCTACTCGGGAGGCTGAGGCAGGAGAATGGCGTGAACCCGGGAGGCGGAGCTTGCAGTGAGCTGAGATCCGGCCACTGCACTCTAGCCTGGGCGACAGAGCGAGACTCCGTCTCAAAAAAAAAAAGAAAAAAAAGAAAAATCTCACTTTTTATCATCAACTCAGTGCCTGGTATTGGTGCCCTTAGGTCTGTGAACAGCATTGCGTTATACTTAAATCAGTAATTGCATTCTCAGCAATTCTCTTAGTCTTTGTTTGTTTGTTTGTTTGTTTTTCGAAGTTGAATTGCAATGTAGCTGTTTGGCAGAGGCATTAACGTGTTTGCCCTAACCCTGGCCTGGTGCCTAGGCTCAGGGGAGTAAAATTGAAGCCTTTTGTAGAGGCCAAAGAGACCACTTAAAAGGCATGCTAGCATTTGATAAGTGAGGGGTTACTTTGTGAGGAAAAGAAACTGTCATATGCTTTAGGCAAGCCTCTTTATGAGGAAGAAAAGGTCAGCTACTGAAGTGGGGTCCCAACTAATGCTGGGTTTATAGAGGAAAGAGACACCCACATAATCCAGAGGTTTCAGTTAACAATCAGACACAAACTTGTCTCTGGTTTCTTACAGGGTGACAGCAGTATTCGCTATTTTGAGATCACGGATGAATCCCCGTACGTCCACTACCTCAACACATTCAGCAGCAAGGAGCCTCAGAGAGGGATGGGTTACATGCCCAAGAGGGGACTTGATGTCAACAAATGTGAGATTGCCAGGTAAAGAATCGAGATTGTCAAGTATTCTAGGTTGGTGTAACTGTGTGACAATTATTTGTACTTAGACTAGCATATACTTCAGATCTCAAAAATATCTGACCATTCTGAGCAAGAAAGTAGTAGAATTGTACCCATTGCCATCAGATGGCACTTTCTAAGGATACTCACTAAAACCGAGTTTCTTCATTAGAAAAAAATCTCACTTTTTTTTTTTTTTTTTTTTTTTTGAGACAGAGTCTTGCTCTGTTGTTGCCCAGGCAGAAGTGCAGTGTTGTGATCTCAGCTCACTGCAACCTCTGCCTCCCTGGTTCAAGCAATTCTCCTGCCTTAGCCTTCCAAGTAGCTGGGATTACAGGCACCCACCACCACACCCGGCACATCTCACTTTTTATCGTCATCTGAATGCCTGGTGATATCAGAGCAATACAGCTACAAGAAATTCTATGAAGCCCATGTCTTTCTATCCTTGTGTGTACTGTGGAATTAATACCTCATTTCCTGCCCAGATAACTGAAGTGCAGCAATTAAGTGGCATAGCTGGGGTGTATTGCACACCTACAGAAATAGTGAAATGTGCTGGGCTTCATAGAATGTCTTGTAGCTGTATTGCTCTGGTATCACCAGGCATTCAGATGATGATAAAAAGTGAGATGTGCCGGGTGTGGTGGTGGGTGCCTATAATCCCAGCTACATTTTTAATCTTCAAACTGAGGCCATGGTCAGTGTTCCCTGGTGGGCAAGTAGGGGAGAGCCTGGCTCGGGGATGGAAAAGGGGGTGGTTTTCCTACCCTATAAGTGGAAGAACCAGAATCAGAACTGTATTTGGGGCCCCACTGGTCCTAAAATAGAGAAACCAAAGGTCCTACAGTGGGGCGGTAGGTTAGCTTGATTAGGAAGTTCAGCTATGATTTAATTTCTACCTCTCTGTACTACTACTGATTTTTAAAAAATTCATATTCTAAATGCTGGGCTTCCTAAGGGACAGGCTTTTTTCTCATGCTAGTCAACAAATGTACCCTCTGAGACTCAGTGACCACTAGCCATTTCAAACAACAGAATAATTAGCATTACGTCATCACATGTAGGGTCATACCAAACATTTGTATAACACTGTGTTTTTATGGACTTTTAAAAACCTTGCTGTTCTGGTCTCACAATTAAAGAATTGATACTTACATCTTTCAAAATAAAAGTAAAAGAATTTTTGTAAGCCCCTTTTTATATTAATCTCTAGTAAAAATACAAAAATTAGCTGTGTGTGGTGGTGGGTGCCTGTAATCCCAGCTACCCAGGAGGCTGAGGCAGGAGAATCACTTGAACCTGGAAGGTGGAGGTTGCAGTGAGCCGAGATGGTGCCACTGAACTCCAGCCTGGGCAACAGAGTGAAACTCTGTCTCAAACAAACAAAAACAAACAAACCAAAACTCTATATGGGAGTTTTTGTTTGTTTGTTTTAGTTGGAATAATGAGGGAAAGCTGTTACAGATAATTGAAAATTGTGGTTTAAACCAAACTAATCAAAATGTGGTTCAAAATAGACTGAATTCGAGTTTATGATTACATCCAGTATTTCAAAACACATTTGTTGTCATCTAAAAGTTCGACAGACTATAAACACAGTTGTTTGGAATGTCTCCGATTTATAAAGTGTTTCTTGAGCATTTATTATATGGCAGGCACTGTGCTAAATATGCTACTTGCTACCTCTTACTTTTCATAACAATCCTATGTGGTAGGTGTTACTTTTATCCCCGTTTTATGGATGAAGCACTTAAGGCTTGCTGAGGTTGTCACACTCTCATGGGTTTTAGTAGTACAGCTGGAAGTCAAAGCCAAGTCAGTCTTTTTATTCGCTATACTAACCACAGAATTTTCATTAAATCGGTCTTTAAAAATGTTTTTGGGCCAGGAGTGGTGGTTCACCCTCTAATCCCAACACTTTGGGAGGCCAAGGTGGGAGGATCACTTGAGCCTGGGAGTTCAAGAGCAGTATGGACAATCTAGTGAGACCCTGTCTCTACAAAACATTAAAAAAATTAGCCAGGTGTGGTAGTATGTACCTGTGGTCCCAGTTACTCCAGAGGCTGAGGTGGGAGGATTTGCTTGAGCCCAGGAGGTCAAGGCCTCAGTGAGCTTGTGCCACTGCACTTCAGCCTGGGCGATAGAATAAGACCCGGTCTCAAAAAAAAAAAAAAGGTTTTTGGTTTATTTGGGACTCTTGGTTTTTGGTTTAAATAGTAAAGAGGCACATTTGACACAACCTTCCTTTTAAAGAGGATGATGATTTTATAAACCTTTACCACCCTGAGCTCTATTCAGCTTTTGTTCCCCTGATGCGTTAGAACAATGTATCTGCCAGGTTGTCTTCAATGGACTCCTGCCCAGTGTCAGATGCCAAAGGCTGCAGGTTTCCAGGAGAAATGAGTTTCACTGGTTTTGCATATTTGATGTGGCAGTGTCTTCTCTGACTTAACTCTTGGAATTCAAAAAACATTTCCCCAGCGGCATTGACGCCCACACTCAACTCCCCCCTTGCACACCAGCCATTTGATCTGGTGATCTGGTCAGAATGCTCACTAAGGCCACCTCTTTTGCCAGGAGCTTTAGAGACTTTTTTTTATTGTTTCCCATCTTGACTGACAAAATTGACTTGACCTTATCAGGGTCATCATAAGAGAAGTCGTTTCTGGTCTGTTCAGTTCTCTTGTACGATACAAACAAAAATGTTTTACCTTTCTTCCCCATTACAGAGCTCTTTGCTCCCTTCTTCCAATATTACAGTGCAAGTTGCTTTACATTCTCTTTCCACATTTTGGATAGTTTCACATTTTTTCTGAGTGTCATGTACGAGGTGGTTTGCTTGGAAGGGAAAATCATAATCCTAGGATTTCTGTTTGTTTGTTTGTTTTCTAAAAGTCATATTTATACTTACACATGTTCAACCACCTCAAGCTGGTAGAAGACCTTGTACCCACGTTGCATTGTAGATACAGTCTAACAGATGTGTGTTCTTTCCTGTATGTTGACATGGTAATTTTTTCACAAGTGAGTCAGTTTCAGTGTTGCTATTATTTCTACCACAGTTTGCCCCCCAGATAATTGGCATTTGTCATCATCATACGTAGACCTCTACTCATGGTTCTTGTCTCCAGTCTGCCATTTCCTAGCATAGTGACTCTCAGCTTCCGTTCTGTCATCTGTCAACCAGGAACACTAAGTTCTGCCTATTCCCAGGGTGGATCAGATGCGGGGATGGGTAAAGAAGCACTTGACATTTCAGACAACGTTGTAGAAAACTCATTATTCATCCTGTTAGTCAACCTCATATTTCACTAAATGCAACTTTGCCTTTATTTCCCCTCTGAAGATTCTTCAAACTTCATGAGAGAAAGTGTGAACCTATTATCATGACTGTTCCCAGGAAGGTGAGTGCTCAGTTTTCTAGACAATCCATGTTTTAAACAAATGTAAAAATGAAATTCAAAAATCCCAAGCCTTTCTTCTTCCTTACCCGTGGGTGCCAAATGTCTCTTGTAGTCTGACCTTTTCCAAGATGACCTGTATCCTGACACAGCGGGGCCAGAGGCCGCGCTGGAGGCAGAAGAGTGGTTCGAGGGCAAGAATGCAGACCCAATCCTCATCTCCTTGAAGCACGGGTATATTCCAGGCAAAAACAGGGATCTCAAGGTGGTCAAGAAGAACATTCTGGATAGCAAGCCCACTGCAAACAAGAAGTGCGACCTGATCAGCGTCCCCAAGAAAACTACAGACACAGCCAGTGTGGTGAGGACCACTGACTGGAGTGCAGGGGTGCTTGGCTGGTTCGGGCTTTATCATCTGGAAAGCCCTTGTGGTCCAGGGCGTCGGCGAGTACTGTCCCAGCTGGGTGCACGGGGGTTTTCAGTAAATGAAAAAGTGGGAGAAGATCTTCGGTCACGTGATGGTGGTGGTTTGTGGCCACACTTGCCTCCTTTAACGGAGTTAAAGCTCCTTTAGCCCCATTAAAGGAGCCAAGTGTGGCCACAAACCACCAAGATTTGGATAGGTATCAGTCTCCCTTCTCTGATTTGGGTAGAAATAAAATATCATGGGAGCGTGGGGTCATAGGCACCAGGGAGAGGAGGTCCCTGGAAGGAGGGAGTGGCAAGTGTTCAGATGTAGCTGAGTGGTTACGACAGAAGGATCTGGCTGTGTGGGTTTGGCGACAAGGGGGATTTAGGCAAGAGCCCTTTGGGTGGGGTGAAGGGAATCGAGCCTGCCTTTGACTCGCTGCGGCCACTGAAGAGTGCTGCTGTTGCCGGGAGAGCAGGTCCTGGGTAAGAGAGAAGGAGTGGACACACAGGGCAAGGGTTTCGCTCCCAAGAAGGAGCCTCCCTCACAAATGGCAGGAGCTCTGTAGCCTCTGGGAGAGTCAGCCCTCGCTCTGCTCAGATAGAAGTTACTCTTGATGGAGTGATTGGGGTGGTTGTGACGTAGGGCACTCTTGAAGGAGCCTGTTTTGTCCTATAGTCTAATTGGGACCCAGGAGACCCTTTATTTGAGTAAATGCACAGGCTTCGGGATCAGAAGTGGCACTGTGACACACTGTCGCTTTGCCATGGGGTTTCAGATAGATCGGCCAGTGCTCATTGGGTTCAAAGCCCCAGATGCAGTAGGGCTTTGACGTCTCTTTTCAACTTGGTGACTATGGCTTGCCGTTTGCAAAATAGAAAACTGCATTTTATGTCTTACAAGTTTTGAACTGTGTTGAACTTTGTTTGCTGCATTTTAATCACTGCCTCCTTTTTTTGTTTGTTTTCTTAGCAAAATGAAGCCAAGTTGGATGAGATTTTAAAAGAGATCAAATCTATAAAAGACACAATCTGCAATCAAGATGAGCGTATTTCCAAGTTAGAACAGCAGATGGCGAAGATAGCAGCCTGAAGGTCCCACCCCCACCCCTACAAAAAAATGGGAGCAAGAACTTGTGCTTGGGAGCTGGTTGTTGGTGTGGTCCTAGGGAGGGCGGAAAGGGAGGCACTGCCATTTGGAGACATTCCATTTCAGAGTTGTCAACCAGCCATAGGCCACATTCCAGTAAGAACTCAATTTGTCTCCCAAATTTGCAGAAACAAAACGTGATTTAAAAGCTGAGCTTTTTATCAGAAAGCTTTTTTGATGTTTTAAGTGTAATGTGACTTGTTGAACTTTTTAAAAAGTGCTACTTTTAAAATCCCAGATACTCTGAATTTTAGAAAACAAACTAATTCTGATTGTGTCATGCCCAAGTACCCTTTTTTTTTTAAACGAATAGGGACCAATGCCACATTGCTTTTTATATTTCTTTCTTTTTTAATGTTGCCAAAACCAAAAGTAGCTTTGTTTTCCTTTGTATTTTGCTACTTTGCAGTATTTGTGTGTGGTTTTTTTTTCCTTAATTTGAAAGGGACAGCACTGTGTATGTTTATAAACTAAATGAAGATAAGATATTATTTTGTATAAACATTCATCTGAGAACAATCAAAGCAGTAGCCACATGGTGCTGGCTCCTTTGCAGCACAAACCTGGTCATTTTGATGACTGTACAACAGGAAGACTTGAAAAATCACGTGGATTCGTATTACCACCGCTCTCATTTCATGGAGTCTTCTGATCAAAAAAACTCACATCGTATTTCTTCCTTTCCTTTCTCTTTTCTAGAAATCGGGTGTTTGTACCAGAATGGAATTTTGCTTCTTGGTTATCCTGTGCTTCAGATGATTATAATCTAACCCAAACTAGCATGTGTTTCTGCAGTTTGTTACACACCTAGGATCTATTGCATTCATGACTTTAAACATCATGTTTCAGGTTTTGGTCAGTACTTGACAAGGGTGCCCGGGACAGGAAGACGTGTGTACTGCTGAGCGTTCGTTCTTGCCCTTTTCAGCAGCTTGCCTAGCTCTTGAGTACAGTGGTGGGGACTGAAAATGAGGGCATGTGGAGAGGGGTATTTGCCCTGGGTGATCCTGTGTCCCCGTGCTGTCCCCATGCTGTGCTGGAGGAGGAAGTGGTTCTTCTTCCACCAACAAAGCTCCTGCTCTACCCTCTTCCTCACATGTGCTGTGACCTCTCTCAGGGCTCTCCCAGCCATTCCTTCTTTCCTGTCTGCCCTTTAGCTCTAACCACATTAAGCTAAGATGAGGCCAGAGGGTGCGATTGAATGAATATTGAGACTGAGGAGAATGATCGAGAGTGAAGCAGAAACAGGAATGCAGACCTCTGCTGTAGCTTTAATGTGTACAAACATGTCCCTCTGCACAACTAATCTGCCCTGCCTCTCCATCTCTCACCAAGGCTGCATCAAAGCACAGAGGTTTCCCGAACTTGGAGGGGGCCAGAGACTGAGCTCTGGTTGCCTGTTCATTCCTCGGTTAGCTAGAACTTTGTCCCATTTCCAGTTTCTTATAGTGCATGCTTGGGAAACAAGATGTAAGGAGCCTCTGTTTTGGAAGGGCTGTCTGTGATTGAACGTGAAATGTGTAGTGCCACTGGGACCACGAAGGGAATTCTTGCACACGCTTGTGCTGGTGTGGGCATGGGACTAGTTGGAAACGTCTGTATTCAGGGAGTCAGGGTGAAGGCAGAGTGTGGTGATAGCTGAACTTTGAGTAATGCCCGTATAGAAAAAGGACCATGTTCTTATCCAGCCAATATTGGGAGTGCTGTCTCCACAATTTCAGGGCATCTGAATGTTTGATGTGGTTTCGTGTGTGTGTATGTGTGTGTTTAATATTGAAGTGGATCATGAGATGTAAAGAAAACAATAATGACAATGACTTATATTCAAACCTGTATTTGTTTCTTTATCAGTGTAATCTGCTGAGGACCTTTGTGTCTAAGATTCAGAAATGTTTTAAGGTTCTGATACCGAATTAATGAAGTAAACAAAGTTGTTGTTGATGGTGGTGAAACACCGTAGGGCATGTGGTTCAAAGAGAAGCAGGAGGGCAAGGGAAAGTTACCCTGATATTAGTTTGTAGCTTATGACTTATTTAATGAATAAGCCCAGCCAAGCTCAGAGTAGGCGCCCAAAGCATTGTGGATTATTTTCTTGTTTTGTCTTTTTTTTTTTTAAGCCCTGACATCCCGGAAGAGGACAGTGAATTATTCCTACGTTGGCTCTTATAGAGTGGCCATAGTGTTCTGTCAAAACACTTGCTTCCATTTTCAGAGATAAAAATCATTGATTACAAAATGGTGTTTGTGTTTATTTCACACCTTGGCTGTCTGTGAGGCAGCCCCCACCTCTCTGCCTGACATAGCTTCTCTGACTTTGGTGGATGAGCACGGTGGCATACTCCTCGCTGGGGTAAGTACAGGGGAAGCGCATGTGGGTGGCTCAGCTCAAGCGCAAGTGAGGTCTCCAAGCCAGTTAAGCACTGTGTTTTGGCTTCCAACAGACCTGGGCCTTTGGATCCTGCCTCAGACCTTTGCCAGCAGTGTGTCCTGGGATGGGGTTCCTAATCCCTCTGAGTCCCTTTTCTTGCGAGGAGGATGGTAATTCCATGTAGTTTAGATGAGAGGAATACCTGTGTGGCCACACAAAGAACCCTCGCTGCATGGCTGCCACTGTTCTGTTATACTATGAGTTGATTTCCTGACAGAGCCTTTGAAAGCAATTTTTCTTCAGTAGAAGCAATATTCTCTTGGCTCAGCTGTGACTTTTATTTCAGCAGGCTTCTAGGGTCAGTTGAATTGCAGGGCTTCCCTTTTGAACTATGACATTGTCTCGTGACATTTCAGTGATTGTAGCAAAGAATTTCCCACTGTGTGCTTTTTCTGAATGTTTGTGAATATGATGAATAGTCAGCATAACGCTCCCCTTCCTCAAATGCCTTATCTTAAAGTTGCTTTAGTCTGTGAGAAGAATGGCAGCCATGTTCTTGGTCCACCCGTGGCTGCAGGAAGTAGAAGTTGGCAGGGCCCTCTGTAGACCCGAGGTGCCCGCAGTCAGCCGGGAGACGCATGGTGGTCTGTTTATGACTAACTTGTTTTCTCACTCGGGCCACCTTGATTCGTTGCCAGAAGACCTGAAGGTCAGCATGCTGGCCCCAGACAGCCAGCCAGACCTCGTCTGGGGGGAACTTCCATTTTTTTTTTTTTAAGGTCACTTCCCTTGCTGTACTTGGTATTTTACATCCAGAAAAACTCTTTGTTGGCTCTTAAGAATCTGTTAACTCTGAGTGGCCCCTTTTCTTTCTGCTGGCACATTAAAGTATCCCAGTGCTGGCAGTGGGTCACGGACGTAAGTCACTGTCAAGGGCACACTTTTCCTGCTTCAGACGGGCAACCCTTGATGTCCAGGCTGGACAATGCCCTTTGTGCTCCTTTGTTCATTAAAAAGAAGGCCCTTGCCAAAGAATGTAGGGGTGGCAGTTTTTTCCTGTGAGAAGGGGGCATGTGCGGGGTGGACAGCCTTTCCAGAGGGCAGTCTGGCAAGTGTATCAAAAGCCTTAAATGTTTTCTTAAGACCCAAGGTTCTCACCTTTGGAAATTTTGTCCCAGGGAACTAGTGGGAGGTATATTCAGGAATTAGAAGAGTAAAATCAACTCTGCAGAAGGGGGTCAGTAAGTTACTTGTCATATTCTTATGTTATCCAGCCAATATTGGGAGTGCTGTCTCCACAATTTCAGGGCATCTGAATGTTTGATGTGGTTTCGTTATTTAAAGTCATTTAGAAAGAGTATTGAGGCCAGATGCTGTGGCTCACGCCTGTAATCCCAGCACTTTGGGAGGCCGAGGCGGGTGGATCACGAGGTCAGGAGATCGAGGCCATCCTGGCTAACACAGTGAAACCCTATCTCTACTAAAAATACAAAAAAAATTAGCCAGGCGTGGTGGCGGGCACCTATACTCCCAGCTACTTGGGAGGCTGAGGCAGGAGAATGGCATGAACCCAGCAGGTGGAGCTTGCACTGAGCCCAGATCGTGCCACTGCACTCCAGCCTGGGCGACAGAGCAAGACTCCGTCTCCAGAAAAAAAAAAAAAAAAAAAGTATTGAATAGGAAACATTAAAAAAAATAGTAAAATAGAGTCAATTCCAACTTGGGTTTAAAATATATACCTACCTAGGTTGAAGGATGAAAGTATATTATTTCTGGGTGCTGGATGTCATTACCAACTTTTTTCTGTGTATTCCAAGTGCCCTACAGTGAACTGTGTTGCTGATGTCAGCATAAAAAGTAAAAGTGTGTTTACAAAGTAATTCTCATCAGCTCTCTACCCCATGGAGTCACTCTACAGTAAATGATGTTAGTTGGCTTATCCATTTAAAAGTAAGATGGGGAAGAAAGTGAAGTCCATTAGACCCCATAAGAACATTCAGGACCAGAACTTCTAGTGAAAAGTGTAGGTTTCCTAATACAGATATGTAAAACCACCCCAGAACAGATGGTTTGTGACAAACTTTTTAAAGGATGTATGCATACACAATGTATACTTATGTGTAGAATAAATACCAGAAATGTTATTATTGCTATAGGGAAGTAAAGTTGTGTGTAATTTCTATTTAATCCTATTTTTCTGAATTTATACATTTCCTATAAATATATTTATTTCCAGAAAGGCATTATTAAAATTAATGTATTAGTGGTAAGTTAATAATTATTAAGATAAGCATAAATCAGTGGAGATGTTTGAAATGGTGCAGCAACATTTGGTTAGCTGTGGGGGCAGCAGGACACCAATATACATTCTTAATGGGAGTCCACAGTTAAAATAAAACCTTTTCTTTTTCTATTTAGAAGAAAGTAAGTCCCTTTTAATCTACACTTCAGACAAGAGAAAAAAAATGTAAGCCCTAAAGCAATGCAATACATCACAAAGGAAAAGACAGATTGGCTATATAAAAATTAAATTATGTAAGACTTTAATAGGGCAGAAAATGATGGTCATCGGAACTGGGAAATGTTTTCTTCCAATATAGTAAGGGCTAAATATACTTGGATATGCTTCATCTCAGCTGCAGCTGCTGCCTCTGTTTGAAACGTGACGTGTGAAATGTTAAGTCCCAGGCAGCTGATGTGCAGATGGCAGCCATCCTTGTCCCTCCTGCGGGAACCGAGTCCACCAGCAAACGGCTTATTCTCAACTTCGGACTTTGGGGCGTGGGGTGGGGGTGTGTTCGCTAGGCGACACTGTCTGTGTTGTGCCGGGTGAAAGTTCCCCTGTGGCGAGTGTCAGGAGGGCTGGGTGGGAGATGGGAATTACTGCACATCCAAGATCCTTGAGGATAAGGTGGCTGCTGAAATGTGGAGGAAGGTGAGTTTAGAGAGGCAGATGGGATCCTTCAAATTCATTGTAGTTGGAGTTTAATTCATGTGAATGAAAATGGGTAAGAGGGCAGATTTTAGGATCCTGAGTTTAGTGAGTGGCAGATAGAGGGTGAGGCACACGGGTTCCTGACAGGCTTCATGGTGAGGGGCCAGAAAGCAATGTCGGGGCCATTGCCTCTGGAGCCTGAGGGCAGAAGTCAGAGGAGGAAGTTATTCCACCTCAGGACTCAACTTGGAAGACAAGTAAACAGGTCTCTTCTGCTATCAGAAAAAAATCTGTACACTTGAGCTTGGGCATTCACCACTGGGTGCTTAGTTTTGTTCTTTGAGTAGCTTCCTCACACTGATCTCAAAGAGTAAGTGGACTTTTAGGGAAGGACTTTCTGGTGGGTTTGGAACAGAACTGGGGAGAAGTGGCTCAGACAAAGGCCCGCAGGCAGTTGTGGGGGCAGAGAAGGCTTTGGGCTGCCAGAGAGGAGCAGTCATCTGTGTCTTTGAGGGGAAGAGCAGGGAGCAGGCCTAGTTACAGTAGAAAGGGGTCACACACGGTGCCTGGACCCCCGAAATGCTGTGGAACGCGGTCAGGGGGCTGGTTGCCAAGGTTGTCCAGGCTCCTCTCCACTGGGTGCCTCTCAGGCCCCCAGCAGCAGGGCTCCCTTCCCAGAAGCCGTGTACCTCTCATCGCCCATTTCCTAATCTCCTCTCCCCCACTAGGTAGGGTTGGATTCGTCTTGGCATTCACTGGGTGAGAATTTGTATTTACAGTGAGAGTGTCACGGGGCTGGAGAGAACTGTAGTGGAGCAAGTGACCCCTGGTCCAGTCAGGAGAGGTACTCAGGCTGATGCTCAGTGCCCTGAGGGAGTTCAGCAACAACATCACAGCTTGGGGGCTCTAGTGATGAGGTCTGAGAACTAGGAAGTGCCCCCTCCATGACAGGGAGCTGTTGCAGCTTCATTTCCGTGCGGAGATGCTATTTGGGTTGTGCAAGTTGGAATAATACCTCTTTGTGAACAAAATGCTGAGCTACTTATCACCATCCCCACCTACAGCTCCCCAAATGCAAAATGAGTTCTTACCACCCTAAGCAGTGTCTTCAAGAGGCAGTGGCCCAGAATGCCTCATAAGCCACAAGGTGGAGATTCCATCTGGGGATCTGGCCACCCGCCAGGTGCCTCCCCATGTAGATACCAGTCTGGTGTCTGAACAGCCTTGTAACTGGTTTCTCTGCCTCCAGCCACCTGTTCCCTGTTTTGCTTCTAGAGTGATGTTTTCTGTCAATCTCTGAAGGAGATACAAGTGAATATCCCTTTTGTCTACAGGAGGAAGTTCATGCTCTTCTACCTCTGAGCCTCCTTGACTCCCGTCTCTTCTCTCGTATCCCACACCCAGGCTCTTGTTTCACAGTGCGTCCATATCCCAGCTACTTCTCACACCTCCACAGTGACTCCCCTAGCCTGTGCTCCCATCATTTCTGTGTGGACAGAGCCTCTGTATTAGCATTCTCCAGAAGAAGAGAACCAATAGGGTCTGTCTGCATGAGTGAAGAGGAGAGATCGGGACGTATTATAAGGAATTGACTCACGTGATTATGGAGGCTGCTAAGCTCCAAGATCTGCAGTCAACAAACCAGAGAGACCCAGGAGAGCTGAGTTTTTCAGAAAGCAACTAAAAACTGAGGTCCCAGCTTGAAGGCAGTCAGGCAGGAGTAATTCCTTTTTTTTTTTTTTTTTTTTGAAATGGAGTCTCACTCTGTCTCCCAGGCGGGAGTGCAGTGGCATGATCTTGGCTCACTGCAGCCTCTGCCCCCTGGGTTCAAGCAGTTCTCCTGCCTCAGCCTCCGAAGTAGCTGGGACTATAGGCATGCACCAACACGCCTGGCTAATTTTTGTATTTTTAGTAGAGACAGGATTTCCACATGTTGGCCAGGCTGGTCTTAAACTCCTGACCTCAGGTGATCTGCCCACCTTGGCCTCCCAAAGTGCTGGAATTACAGGCGCGAGCCACCACACCCGCGAGGAATTTCTTCTTACTCAGCCTTTTTGTTCTATTCAGGCCCTCAATGGAATGGATCCGCCCACCCACACCAGAGCGAGCAACCTGCTCTACTCAACCCACAGATTCAAATGTTCATTTCATCCAGAAAACCCTCACAGACACACCCAGGGTAATGTGTCACCAGATATTTGGGCACCCCATTGCCCAATCAAGTTGACAAGGTTAACAATCACAGCTTCCTAACCCAGCTTCCCCCAGCCATTTGAATCTGTTCTCAGAGCTGCAGCCATAGTCACCTTTTCAGGTATTAAGGTGGGGGAAGGCATGCTAAGGCCCATGGGCTAACTCCAACCTGCCGGAAGCTTCTTTGTAGCCCACAAGCTAAGAATAGTTTTTATATTTTTAAATGGTTGGGGGAAAAACAGTATTTACTGACAAGTAAAAAATGATAGGAAATTCAAATTTCAGTGTCCATCAGTAAAACTTATTGGAACACACCATGCCTTGTCTGTGGCTGCTTTTGCTCTATACTTGAAGAGTTGAGTAGCTGCAACAGATTGTATGGCCACAAAGCCTAAAATATTTACTGTGTAGCCCTTTAAGAAAAAGCTCGTTGACCCCTGTATCTAAGGCTTCAAACCCTCCGTGGTTTCCCATCCCACTCAGAATAAAAACTAAATCCTCACCACTAGCTTAGGAGGCCCTGTGTTGCCTGCCCTGCCGCCCCTCATCCTCTCCTGATGTTCTCTTGTGTTCAGGAGGCTTCCTACCTCTGAGCTTCGCATGTGCTGTTCTCTCGGGAGTGCCCATCCTTTCCCCACCTCCAGTGTCTGCCCTTCCCAGCATTTCATCTGACCCCCATACGTAAATAGTGCCCGTAGCACCCTAGTACCACTGATAGCTGATCTATCATCTCATTGGAGTTTTGACTGTCTTCCCTGAATTGAATATAAGCCGCATGAGGACAGGCACTGGTTTCCTTCACCAGGATCCCCAGAATCTGGCATGATGTGTCAATCAGTACTTACTGAATGACTGAACAGTTGAAAATATAGACATTATCTGGGTTGGGAGTACATATTGCATTATCTGCCCAGCAGTGCTTTTCTCACCGAATAAGACTGTCCCGGACCACAGTCAACTCCAGGTGACCTGTGAGCCCCTTGGAGCCACCATCAGTGGCATCAGATCTGGGTTTTCCTTTATGGGGGCCTGGGAGTTGGGGAAGCCAGGCACCACGCAGGAAGAGCAGGTATACAGTGATGAAGAGGGCTTCTGGGTCCCTGTAGCTCCCCAAGTCCATGCCTAAGGTCCAGCTTTATTTCTGATCTTAAATTCCAGGAAATATCCCAGGACTCCTATTGCCAGGCCCCTGGCCTTCTCAAACAACACCAAGGTCTCTCCCCTAAAGACCCCTTCCCAGGGGTCTTTGAGGCCAGGTGATTGAGGATGAGGTAGAGGCATGGATTCCTCCAGCCGCTACCCTCTGGGGAAGAATCATAGAGTCTGGAGTACATTTCTAACATTTGTTTGCCCTCTGGCCTTCCAGGCCTGGGACAAGCAGCGCTGGCCACCCCCAGCCCAAGCAGACCCAGTGAGCTGGGGAGCCCCTGTTTTCTTCCACTCGAGAAATGGCTTCATGCTGCAATCTCCAGCCCAGAAACTGGTTCCTAGTGCCACCCAGACTGGCAACCAAAATCTGGGGCCGAAAGTAAGCTCCCCAGAGCTCTGTTCCCATTTGAGAAAGGGAATTGAATCCTGGCTGGACCAGGCCCACAGTGGACCATTTCCCCTTTGGATGATTCAAATCTGCAAGCTGTGGCCCCGTGAGCCCGCCTCGCAGCAGGAGAGCGGGGGAGGGCAGGCAGTTGGGCGTGACTTCCCCTCCCTTCTGGGCCTTCCTTGCAAGGAGCTCTGTTCTTATTCTATTTCATGAGACCGTTTCTTTCATTCAAACAAAAGGTCCCATTGTGAGTAAACTGAAAAGACCACTGCCCTGAGAAACAAGTGGCACAACCAGCAAGACTCTTGCTTTCCTCGGAGGAAGGAACGGGCTTTGCAGTCTGGCTAGGCTCCAGTCTGCCTGTGCCCTCCTGCGCCACCAGGGAGCCTCAGTTTCCTCAGTGGGATCGTGACACTGGGAAGGGAGGTGGGATTCTATGAGCGACGCCACCCCTTTTTTCCCCATTTTTAGGGAAGCGGACACAGGTTCTCATGGAAGCCAGCACCTTGTCAGGGAGGGATAACAGTTCCTGGCAAGTTACACATAGATTATAAAATCTCAGGCCATACCTGGCCTGTCAGTTACAGTCCTTGCCTAGCCACATATTTCCGGGATTCCACAAATGTTTAATTTTTCATTTTCTTTAATGACTGTACTGTTGACCAACCTAAGCTTGGTAAATACCAGGCTGAAGTTAAGTTGCGCTGGCTTTTGACACCCAAGACTTCCTCTGTTTGTCTCTAGAGTGTGAGGCTTTATTACAGCTGTGCTTGTCACTGGTGGGAACGGTCCCCCACCCCGAAACAACAAAGAAGCAAAACGCAATTCAATAGGCCACTGCATACATGCAGCTGTGCAGGCTGTGGTGGTGCCTCTTGGGACTGGGGGCCACCATGAGGTTGCAGGCATTTTCGTCCATCAGCGAATGGAAGGAAGACTGAATTTAGTGCACAGATGATCATTTAAGTATAAGGAGGTTATAGGTTGTTTGTTTGAATACCAAATCTCTAGTTGCTCAGGATCCACTTGTAAGAGAGTTTCGAGTAGGAGCCCAGTGAGCCATGTTTTTGCTTTAACATGGGGCTGTTCCAACAGTAGCAGGCAGTTAGTTACAACCAGGAGCACATTTTTCCCAGAAGACCCATAAACAGCCCTTGCTTCCCAGGCTAGCCCACTAGTGGGCTCCAGTGTAGAGAGGAACCTAACACCTACTGTCTTTGCTGATTGCAATTCCTGCTCTACACCCCAAATAGCTCACATTGAGAGGAGGTGGGGAGCATTGGGTCCTCTTAGACCAATCACAGCAGGCAAGTTCTGCAAGGAGGAGCTGGAATCATTTATATATTGAACCAATATTTATTGTGATTGAATGCAGGCTCTTTCATAGTACACCGTAGGTTCAGACTCTGGCTTAGCCACTAACCAGCTCTGTGACCTTAGGCGAGTTACTTAAGCTCTCTGGAACTTTTATTTTTTTTAATCTACAAAATGGGGATACTAATAGCAAACTACCTCATGAGGCAGTTGTGACAATTAGACAAATTAGTAGACCAGGCATGGTGGCTCATGCCTATAATCCCAGCACTTTGGCAGGCAGAGGCGGGTGGATCACTTGAGGCCAGGAGCTTGAGAATAGCCTGGCCAACATGGCAAAACCTGTCTCTACTAAAAATACAAACATTAGTGGGGCATGGTAGTGAGTGCCTGTAATCTCAGCTACTAGGGAGGCTGAGGCAGGAGAATCACTTGAATCCAGGAGGCAGAGGTTACAGTGAGCCGAGATCGCGCCACTGCACTCAGCCTGGGAGATAGAGCGAGACTCTGTCTCAAAAAAAAAAAAAAAACCCAAAATGTGGCATAGACATCATTATATACATTTTTCTATATACAAATACAGAAAAGAAAATATATTTGAAAGGAAAGGGCCATTCATAATTATGCCACCCAGAGATAGGGACTGTGAGCATTTCTTTCAGTCTGTCCTCTCAGCACCCAAGCACACTTGAATTATGCGGTTTATATACTTCTGTACCCTCTCTTTTCTGCCTAACAGGTCTTGAGTGCTTTATAAGCCTTGAATATACATATGACTTTCATGCCTGCATCACATTCCATCGAGGGACAGGTTTCTGTAGTATGGGAGTCTGTGTTTTTTCCCAATATTTCTCTTACCTCAGATATCATTGCTTCAATCTTGGAAGACATCTTGACTATTTTTTTCTGGGCTTCATTCCTAGAAGCAGAAATGTGTTCACTTTGAATCTTTGACTCTCACAGATGTTAGGTGCGGTGAAGTGTGGTTTTACGGTCTTCACACAGACGACATACACCAAATTTCTCTTAGCAATATTTGCTCCTCTGAGAAGGAAATTTCACTGCTCAAGTCTCACCTTGAAATAGGTGAACTGGGTGTGGTGGTGTGCGCCCGTAACAGCTACTGGGGCGGCTGAGGCAGGAGGATGGCTTGCTTGAGACCAGGAGTTTGAGGCTGCAGTGAGCTATGATCACGCCCCTGCACTCCAGATTGGGCCACAGAGCAAGACCCTGTCACACACACAGAAGAAATAGCTTACCTGCCACTAAGCCACTCCTTTTTCCTTACATATAGTACTTGCTGATGTACCAGAGCTCACCGTTCAGCCTGCACCATCCCAGGCTAGGGGTTAAGATCAAGAGCTTTATTCCATCTGCCTGGACTTGAGTCCTGGCTCTGCCATTACTCTGTATGACCTTGAGCAAGGCACATTCTCCCTCTGAGCTTCAGTCTCCTCGTTTCTAAAGGCAGCTTCAAGGATTATATGAGCTGATACATGCAGAGCACCTACCTACCACAGGGCCTGGCATTGACCACAGGCTCAGGAAATGTTAAGCATTTGTGTTGTGAGGCTTTGCAGGTGATGAAACTATTCAACTCTGCTGCTGCAACGTGAAAGCAGCCAGAGACAATATGTGCACACCAATGAGTGTGGCTGCGTCCCAAGAAAACTTTATGGAAACGGAACCTTGAGTTTCACACAGTTTTCATGCATCACAAAACATTTTCCAACCACTTAAAAATGTAACCACCATTCTTAGCTCACAAGCTGCAGAAAACCACGTGGCAGGCTGGAAGTGACAGCTTGCAACCACTCACCTCCCCTAATCAGAGAGTGACCTCCAGGCAGACTTGGGTCTGTTTAGAGTTTCTCAGTCCCCTGTCCCTGAAGGCTGGCTATTTCCAAACCTGCTGGGGAAGGGTGAGGGGCCTGGGTTCTAGGGGTCTCACTTCCCCTCCTATGGCTTCAGTTTCCCTGTCTGTGCAGGCAGGGTGAGCTTTTGGCTCTTTCCAGCTGCGTCTTTCTAAGGTGACTGAGACTGTGTCGTGGCGAACACCTGCTGGGTTTCTGGTTTTCATTTTAAAATAACCTGTGTGCAAGGCAAGATATGAGTATCTTTCTGTGCATGTCCTGAGCCCCTGCCTGGTGCAAAGCTGCAGGGCAGACCCTGGGAGACCCCCTATTTCCTCCCTTCCGGAAGTGTCTGGGTATTCTCAGGCCTCCCAGCCTTTGCCTCTGCTGTGCTCTGTGCCTCGGCTGCCCACCTGGCTTGTCATCGCAAGTGCCACTTCTTAGAAGCTCCTCCTGTTAACCTCCCTCCCCCACCCAGGATGGAAGGAGAGGCCCCTCCCTTGCTTACCACAGGATGGCACTCACTGCGCTGTGTCATTGTGGCATAATGTTCCATTGACTTGTTTACTCGCCAGCCTCCCCAGCAGATGAAGGGCTACCGGAGGGCCACAGCCCAGAATTGCTGGCCTTTGGACCTCAGGGCATGCAGTCTGGAGTGCCAGAGTTGGTCAAATGAATAAATTTAGGATGAAGAAATAAGATAAGCAGGCCTGGCCCTTGTGGAGTCTGTAGTCCAGCTCCCTAGAGAGGCTCTTGGTTGCAGCTAAAAGGGCCTGTGCTGTGCATCTAGAGAGAGTGGTTTGAGTCCTGCAAGAAGAAATACACCATATTTGCAAACCCTTTGAAGATTCATATTTTGTGTTTTTTACTCCCCGACCACCTTCCACCCCCTCTCTACCGCCCGCCAATCTTGGGCAAGAAGCGAGACCATCCTCCTTTCTGTCTGGTCACTCCTGTCCTTCGGGGGCCCTTGTGGCCCCGACTGTCCATTGCTGCTGAAGTGATGCTGTGGTCCTTCTCAGTTTGGGCCCCACCCCCAGCCGAAGAACTTCTCCCCAGAAAGTTTCTACTTGGTTCTTAGTGTTTTGACAGTTATGGGAAACCAAGAGCAATGTCAGACCAAGGAGGTGCCTTCCTACTCACCCTGTCTTTATCAACAGTGTCACCAAAGCTGTCACAAACAAGGGGGTGTGGGCTGTCACATGGCCCTGCCTAAGTAACCACATTCTCGCTTCCTCCTTCCACACACAGCCATTGGGGGTTGCTCGGGTCTGGTACTGCCGCAGGGGGTGCCACAGCAGTGCCTAGCAGCGTGGGCTGGGACCTCATCACTAAAGGAGAGAAGCCCCTTCTTCTGGGCCCACGAGGCAGCTGTCCCATGCTCTGCTGAGCACAGTGGTAAGTGCTGGCTTGCAAAACCACAGGGAGTGGCTGGAGGTCCCCATGGACCAGGGGCCTGCCTTATAGCTGCTGGCAGGCCCGGGAGGACCGCCAGGCCCTTCTTGAGCTGCAGCCCCTGGGGAGGGCAAACTGAGGCCCCTCTGACTCAAGACTAAAGCCGTCCTGTAGTCTGTGGCCTTATTTTGGTGTCTCTTCTGAATTGTGCTCCAGCCAACTTTTTTTTTTCTTCTTCTAGTTTTGAGACAAGGTCTTACTGTGTCACCCAGGCTGGAGTGCAGTGGCACAATCATGGCTCACTGCAGCCTTAAACTCCTGGGCACAAGTGATCTTCCCACCTCAACCTCCTGAGTAGCTGGGACTGCAGGCACACATCGCCACATGCAGCTAATATTTTTACCTTTCCTAGAGATAGGTTCTCAAACTCTTGGCCTCAAGCCTCTTGCCTTGGCCTCCCAAAGCGCTGAGATTACAGGCGTGACCCACCAGCCCCAGCCTCCCGTTAACTTAACTTCGCTCCCTGACCAGTTTGCCTGTGGTTTCTGGCTTGGGGGCATTCTGAATTTGAAAATCAGAGAAACCATGAGTGTTTCCCTAGAAATGATCTTACCCTCTCCTTTCCTGGATGGGAGACTGAGGCCGGGAGAGGTGAAGGGATTTGTTTAGGGGCAGAGCTGAGATTAGGTCTGGAAGATTCCAGAAAGTAGAGGGAGTGCAGGATTGGTATTGAAGCCACATATTTTATGGATGCATAAAAAAGTGATTTTCAGAGAAAGATGCATTCTTCCCACTTTTTATAAGACTGAGAAAATGACACTTGCCTGTGGCAAACTATTAAAATATTAGAATTAGGATACTATTGTTAGCAAAAGGGAAAACAATAATAATAATAATACTTAGAATACTTGGCTGGGTGCAGTGGCTCACACCTGTAATCCCAGCACTTTGGGAGACCGAGGCAGGTAGATCGTCTGAGCTCAGGAGTTTGAGACCAAGCTGGGCAACATGGTGAAACCTCATCTCTACCAAAAATACAAAAACTTAGCTAGGCATAGTGGTGTATGCCTGTGATCTCAGCTACTTGGGAGGCTGAGGTGGGAGGATCACTTGAACCTGGGAGGGGGAGGTTGCAGTGAGCTGAGATTGTGCCACTGCACTCCAACCTGGGTGGCAGAGGGAGACCCCGTCTCAAAAAAAAAAAACGAAAAAAAATTAGAATAGTCTTATTAGTTTGTATTTGAGATACTTTCAGGACACTAAAAGGAAAAGGTGGGGGCTGGTTGCGCCCTGCTGTACACACATTCCCTTCACACACACACCATAGTGTCTGTATCTGGGCTTCTGTTGCCTGGAATTCTCTTCCTCTTTCCTCTTTCTTCTGTTTTCCTTTTTTTTCCATCTCTGACTTTGAGGCGCCCAGAGCCAGGCCCTTCAGTGGGCTGGAGCTTCAGAAGGTGGATCCAAGGCCCTCGGACGGCCCCAGAGTCTCTTCCTCTGGGGTTGCCTGGGCAGGCGGCGCCCTGGGCGGTTGATGCCTCCCTCAAGAGGCTTGGCCAGCAGCCAGGGGAGTTAAACCTCAGCGGAAGGGCTGGGCTGCCGGGCTGGGCCCAGAGCGGGGCATTCAGAGGAGCTGCAGAATCAATCATCCAAGAACCTTGGAGGGTGGAAGGTGCCCCTTTTCCAGATGAGAAAACTGAGGCTCGCAGGGGAGAAGCAGCTGCCTCTGGCGGCGTGGCTTCTGGCTGCAGGATGCTCGTGGAGTTCGTGGTGACCCTAGGCCTGCGTCTCGATCTCCTTTGCTGAACTTGAACAGGAAGATGGCAGTGGGGGTCAGTGGTCTAGAAGGAGATAAGATGGCTGGTGTGTGTGTGTTGGGGGTCTGTGTTTGTTAATCTGTCTGTCCGCACAGGGGTCTTTAGAAAACTGTTTAAAGACGGTTGTTCAACTAACCACATGTAGGTCTCATTGAATTCATTTGTGCCAAGTACCTTACTGCCTCTGTGTCAGGCCAGCAAATTTGGGTTCCAACAGGTGTAACTTGGTTCTTGGCAGGCTGGAGGTGGGGGGAATGGGGTGTAACAACAAAATTTCTACTAACACTGTGGTTTGTAAGCCACCAAACATTAAACAGATAGACAGCATATCTGTGCTATTAACGTTTTTTGAGGAGGGCTGGTTACGGTGGCTCATGCCTGTAAATCTCAGCACTTTGGGAGGCTGAAGCAGGCGGATTTCTTGAGCCCAGGAGTTTGACACCAACCTGGGCAACACGGTGAAAACCCATCTCTACAAAAAATTTAAAAGTAGCCGGGTCTGGTGGCACACACCTGTAGTCCTAGCTACTTGGAGGATTGCTTGAATCCAGGAGTTCAAGGCTGCAGTGAGCTGTGATTGCACCACTGTACTCCAGCCTGGGCGACTGAGCCAGACCCTATCTCTAAAAGTAAATAAATAAATAAACATGTCATGAGGGGGATGATAAGTAGGGAAAACACGTCTACAGTGGCTCCCTGATGTGAGTTGGGGTAGATGATGGAAAGAGGTTGGAAAGTGTCAGCTGTCTAATGTGGTGTGAAAAGTCTGAAGACAGCACGTGCTGTGCAGTGCTATACATGTCCCCCTGCCTCAGTCACATGGCCTCTTCTGCAGAGGCATTTAGTGAGGCCCCTGGGGATGCCAGGAGAGCTCCTGCCCTCCAGAAACTTCTGGTCTGGTGGGGACAGCAGAGCAGACAGCCACAGTGGCTGCCAGCCACTGTGACAAGCATTTCGAGAGGTGTGTGCCTGCCCATCAGCTAAATCCTGGGCCTGTGGCCTGATCAGCAAGACAGCTGTGGTTCCTGTCTTCTGGAAGTTTAGGAGTCAATGTGAATACATTTTTAGAAAGTAAATGAACAGCAGAAATGATTTAAACGCGGGAGGTGACTAATCATGCCTGGGGCAATCTGGAAAGGCTTCTGGGAGGACTCAGCATTTCCCTGGCCCTCTTCAACCCACAACAACCCCATAAAAAGCGGGGGCTACCATTGTCCTTGTATTCCAGCTAAGGAACCCACAGCTCAGAGAGGTGAGGTGAGTTGCCCAAGGTCACACAGCTTCTAAGGGACAGAGCTGGGATTGACCTGGTTTGATGTGACTCCAGGTCAGGGCAGGGCAAGGCCTGTCCTGTCTACCCAGACTCAGACCTGCTGCCTGTGCCTCAGTTATCTGGGGGCTTTCCTTCTCTTGGTGACTACTTGATCCAAACCCTGAGATGCTCAGTCTTTTGAGTTTTAACATTCCAAGATCCTGCCTGCTCTGACTCCCAGTTTCAGGATTCTCAGTGCAAGGTTCCCAGCAACGTGGAGCCCCCTGAGGATCTTTCCTGAGCCGCTTAGGGCAGCCACACGGCGGGGGTCTCTGGAGCTGGAGTCTGGGCTCCCTGCAGCCTGCTCCTCCACACAGCCTAGATGCGGCCCACATGGGGTCTAGATGGGGCCTGGGCCAGAAGCAGCCTGGTTTTAGGGCCAAAGAGGCAAAACGAGCAGTCTCTGACCTACTCCGTTAGGCAGGTGTTGAGACAAATAGGATGTGGCCACTGGAGACCCCTCTGTCAGAGCCCTGCCCTGGCCCCTCTACTGTGGGACTGTTTTTTTGCCTTCCGGGGAGAGGAGAGGTGGAAGGTGGGGCCTGGGAGTGATCCCGCCACTCTGGGCCTTGCTTGCTGATCGGTGTGATGGCACCATTAGAGCCAGCGAACACAGGGTGAGGAGGACTGAAGTCAGCAGCCAGTGAGAGGATGAAGTCATCCCTCCACGGAGGGGCTTCTGCATATGTCCTTTTTGTTGTTGTATAATACATTTACTGTAGCAAATATGAAGGAGGCATTATGCTGCCTGCCATACACAGTGAGGAAACTCCGCTCCTCCCCGTTCTGTGTGGCCTCAGCTGAGACAAGATCTCTTGGAGCCTCGGGTTTTCTTTTCTTTCATTAAAAAAATATGTTTTTTTTTTTTCTTAGAGACAGGGTCTTACTCTGTCACCCAGGCTGGAGTGCAGTAGTGCGATCATAGCTCACTGCAGCCTTGACCTGGCCTCAAGCCATCCTCTGGCCTCAGCCTCCCGAGTAGCTGGGATGACAGGCATGCACCAGCACACCTGGCTAATTTTTAATTTTTTTGTAGAGACAGGAATCTCACTATGTTGCCCAGGCTGGTCTTGAACCCCTGGCTTCAAGTCATCCTCCTACCTTGGCCTTCCAAAGTGCTAGGAGTACAAGCTCGAGGCACCGTGCCTGGCTGAGCCTCAGATTTTCTTTCTGTTAGACGGGCTGATGCCTGCTCAGCTGTGGCTTGCCTCCAGGCTGCTGTGTCTTAAAGTCCATGGGATGGCAGGGACCAGGCTGGGGTGACCAACACTCCCCCACACCCAGTTTGCCTGGGAGTGAGGGGTTTCTGGGGATGAGGGACTTTCAGCAGTGACACCAGGAACCTTTCGGATAAGGTGGTTGCTTTAGACAGGCCCAGGAAAGGAGATCTGGGCTTTCCCAGTGCACCAGGTCTTATCACAACAGGTAAGGAAGTCTCTGCTTTCTCGAAGCCCAAATGGCCACGGGGGAGGTGGAGAGCCCGCCATCTCCATACCCCTGAGTCTGAGACCTCCCTTTCCTCTGCTCCTCTGCCTGCAGCCCCGAAGAGAGTCCCCAGATAAAGTACCCCACGCTGGAAGCCAGCGTCTGGGGCCTTCCACACACTCATTCAATTCTCATGATGATTTTTTTTTTTTAGCAATATTGCCTGTTTTACAATGAGGAAAGTGAGGCTTAGAGAGGGTGAAGCAACCTGCCCGAGTTTACACAGCCGCTAAGTGGGGGCAAACGTGGGACTCAGGCCCCAGCCTCTCCTCCACACCAGCTGTCTCTGGGTGCAGGAGGATGGGTGTAGGGGAGGGGTCGGCGACAGTGACAACCTACCTGAAGAACTGGGCCCCAGCGCTCTCCGTGTTTCCGTGTTATTCTCCCAGCCTCCGGGCTGCTGCAAGTCCAGCCCTGACTCACCAAGATGCCTCCCCCAACCCAGGAACCAGGGGGACCAGGCCTTGCAACCTTGCCCCCACCTTCTGTGCTTCCAGGAAGTGGCTAAGGGCTTTGCCTTCCAGGAACAGAGAACTGCCCAAGTGGGGCTTGGTGGCTGTGAGTGTGCTCATAAGTATGAAATATGTCTCCAGGCTAGTGGCTTCTTCCTAAAGTCCCTGCCCCCAGGAAAGTGCGGCCAAGGTTGGGCTGTAGATTCTTCCCCCAGATAGGAACTCTACCCCAAAGAAACTCTGCCGCTCTGAAGGCAAATTGGGAGGCAAAAGTGTGCGTGTGTGTGTGTGTGTGTGTATGTGTGTGTCACATTTATTAAGCACCTACCGTAAGCCCGGAACTTTTGTTTTCTTGTTTAGTTTTGAGACAGGGTTTCACTCTGTTGCCCAGGCTGGAGGGCACTGGTACAATCTCGGCTCATTGCAGTCTCAACCTCCCAGGCTTAAGCGATCCTCCCGCATTGGTTTCCCCGGTAGCGGAGACTATAGGCGTACATCATCATGCCTGGTTAATTTTTCTATTTAAAATTTTTTAAATTTATTTTTGAGAGAGGGTCTTGCTTTGTCACCCAGCCTGGAGTGCAGTGGCATGATCACAGCTCACTGCAGCCTCCAACTCCCCAGGCTCAAGCAATTCTCCCATCTCAGCCTCCCCAGTAGCTGGGACTACAGGGGCACACCACCACTCCTGGCTAATTTTTTTGTATTTCATAGAGACGGGGTTTCACCATGTTGGCCAGGCTGATCTGGAACTCCTGAGCTCAGGTGATCCACCCACCTTGGCCTCCCAAAGTCCTGGAATTACAGGCATGAGCCACTATGCCTGGCCTAATTTTTCTATTTGTGTCGAGATGAGAATCTCACTATGTTGCCCAGGCTGGTCTTAAACTCATGGGCTCAAGTGATCTGCCCGCCCTGGCTTCCCAAAGTCCTGGGATTACAGGCATGAGCCACCACGCCCACCAGCCTGGAACTTTTGAATCCAGCCCCTTGTTGCACTCTCTCAACAGCCCTATGAGATGGACACTGTTTCTTATCCCCATTTGACAGATGGGAAAACTGAAGCTCAGAGAGGCAAGCATCTGCGTCAAGGTCATACAGCTTGTAAGGGACAGAGCTAGGACTTGAACATCCTTTTTGACCCCACAGTCTATGTTTTCAACCCTGTGCCCTGCATGGCACCTGGTAAACATGTGGCGGGCCTTTCTGGGGGACATAGCCTTCAAGCTCCTCCTTTTTCTTACTCTGCCCTCCCTCTTCCACCCAAGTCCACAAGCCCAGCCTTTTGTCTCCTCAACTAGGTCAGGTCTCTGCTGACGGCTTCATGCCCTCCCGAACGTCACTGGGTTTCAATCTGATCTTGACTTCTCACCAGCTGTGTCTTTGGGCAAGTCACTTCACTTCTCTTAACCTCAGTGTCGTCCTTGGTAAAATGGGGATAATTGTGAGGGCCAGATGTCTCTCGTGCAAATATCGTAAAGTTTGGTTTAAGAAATTGTTTTTATTTTTATTTTTTAGACAGTTTTGCTCTTGTCTCCCAGACTGGAGTGCAGTGGTATGATCTTGGCTCACTGCAACCTCTGCCTCCCAGGTTCAAGCAATTCTCCTGCCTCGGCCTCCCAAATAGCTGGAATTACAGGGAGCACCACCATGCCCGGCTAATTTTTGTGTTTTTAGTAGAGACAGGGTTTCACCATGTTGGTCGGGCTAGTCTTGAACTCCTGACATCAGGTGATCCATCTGCCTTGGCTTCCCAAAGAGTTGGGATCGCAGGCATGAGCCACTGCACCTGGCCTAAGAAATTATTTTAAGATGTGGGTTGGGTGTGGTGGCTCATGCCTGTAATATCAGTGCTTTGAGAGGCCGAGGCAGGAGGATTGCTTGAGGCCAGGAGTTTGAGACCAGTCTGGACAACATAGCAAGACCCCGTCTCTACAAAAAAAATTTAAAAATTAGCCGGATATGGTGGCATGTGCATGTAGTCGCTACTACTCAGGAGGCTGAGGTGAGATCACTTGTGCCTAGGAGGTCGAGGCTGCTGTGAGCTATAATTGCACTACTGCACTCCAGACTGGGCGACAAAGTGAGACTCTGTCTCTAAAATAAATAAGTCAATTAATAAATGGAATAAATTAGTTTAAGATGTGATCATATTTGCATATTTGAAACCAACATAGGCCTGGCATGGTGGCCCACGGCCTGTAATCCCAGCACTTTGGGAGGCCGAGGCAGGCAGATCGCTTGAGGTCAGGAGTTTGAGACCAGCCTGGCCAACATGGCGAAACCCTGTCTCTACTAAAAATACAAAAATTAGCTGGGCATAGTTGTGTGCACCTGTAGTCCCAGCTACTTGGGAGACTGAGGAAGGAGAATTGCTTGAACCCGGGAGGTAGAGGTTGCAGTGAGCCGAGAGCATGCCACTGCACTCCATCCTGGGCAACAGAGCGAGACTCTGTCTCGAAAAAAAAAAAAAAAAAAAGAAATAAAAAGAAAAAAGAAAAGAAACCAACATAATTCTAACTAACATGTGAAAGAGGACAGATTGAACCTGGAAGGTGAGGGGCCTGTGAGTGAGTTATAGTCACCTGAGGAATGATGAGCAGCTGCTCCTTCCTCCAGATCATGTGAATGAAGTACAAAGGAAGAGACTGGAAATTGTCCAGGTGCCATTCTTGAATGCCCGCTCTGCATCAGACACTATTCTAAGGGTTGTGTGCTGCTGAAGGGCGTTATGTCCAGGGAATGCAGGAATAACTGAATCCTGCCCCAGAACGTGGCTGTCACTCACCATAGGATTCTCCGCACAAAAGTTTGAATTCTGTAAACACCAGCCAGTGCCAAGGAGAACATGAGGGGAAAGAGAGCAAATAAGAAAGCACAGGTGTTCACAATGCCAAGAAGAAAGGTCAATGAGATGGCCAAACAAGAGGCGCTGTCTTTTCTGGCTACCTAGTAGGGAGGACAATGTAGAGTCTCTGAATAGACAGTGATCCTACCCACAGGCACACTCAGTGACCATAAGCTCCCTGAGAGCAGGGCTGTTCTGAAAAGATTTGAGTTTTCTCCTGGCCATGGAGAGTGTAACTGAATGGCTCTGGGCCCTTGAAGACTTACAGTGCAGGTTGACTGAAAGAACTAAATCAGTCAACCTTTGCTGAGAGGTTGTCATGCAAACAAAGTGCTAAGGGTCTTGCATGCATCCCTTCATTTTATCCTCACAATAGGCTATGAAGTAGGCACCGTCATCCCTGTTGTGCATTGTGCAGGTGAGAACACCACCAAAGCACATGGGACCAAGCCAAGACATTGAGAAGGAATGAGACAAACTGAGACTCTGAGGACTGGCAAGGGCTATGGGAGGGTGGAAGCAAGATAGGAGAAGGAGGAAGACAGGCATGTAGAGGTGGCTTGGCAGTGGGCAGGGAGAGGGGGCAGCAGGAAGAATCAGACTCCAAGAGGCCTCAAAGGTCCAATAAGCAGCTGTATCTGGGAGGTCTGTGGTTTCCAAACTCTTCTGCTTATGGACTTCATAAGCGGGCAATCTATTTATGATCTATGCAGGTACTACTTTACTCTTATGATAGATTATAAATAATACAATACTTGAAATTAAGAAGGAGTGACATGAGGCCAGGCGCAGTGGCTCATGCCGGTAATCCCAGAACTGTGGAAGGCCAAGGTGGGTGGATAACTTGAAGCCAGGAGTTCGAGACCAGCCTGGCCAACATGGTGAAACCCTATCTCTACTAAAAATACAAAAATTAGCTGAGCGTGGTGGTGCATGCCTGCAATCCCAGCTTCTCAGGAGGCTGAGGCAGGAGAATCACTTGAACCCGGGAAGCAGAGGTTGCAGTGAGCTGAGATAGCGCCACTGTACTCCAGCCTGGGTGACAGAGCAAGACTCCATCTCAAAAAAAAAAAAAAAAAAAAAAAAAAAAAGGAGTGACATGAAAAGTTAATAGAATTAGAAGCAAAGCACTAATTCTTTCTACACCCCAATGGATTGTCTTGTCCACAAATAAAGTGGCTTAACAAAAATGGAGAGGGAGGCAAATCAATTTCTATGCATATCTAGAAGAAGTTAAAGGGCCCTCTTGGATGGCTTTATTCATGTTGATTAGTAATAATAACAACTGCTACTAGCTGAGGGTCTTCTCCATCCCAGGCATGTCAGGGATGCCTAAATCCCCAGCCCCTGCTCCAGACGAGACATGCTTCCAGCTGTGGCAGTAGAGGGTGGTGGTCTAGGGTGCTTGCTAAGCCCAAGGGTGAAGCTGTCTTGATGTCCCTCCACCCATTGTCTCCCCCCAGGTGCCATGCCTCTGCAACTCCTCCTGCTGCTGATCCTACTGGGCCCTGGCAGCAGCTTGCAGCTGTGGGACACCTGGGCAGATGAAGCCAAGAAAGCCTTGGGTCCCCTGCTTGCCCGGAACCGGAGACAGGCCACTGAATATGAGTACCTGGATTATGATTTCCTGCCAGAAACGGAGCCTCCAGAAATACTGAGCAACAGCACCAACACCACTCCTCTGACTGGGCCTGGAATCCCTGAGTCTACCACTGTGGAGCCTGCTGCAAGGCATTCTACTGGCCTGGATACAGGAGGGTCAGTCACAGAGCTGACCACGGAGCTGGCCAACATGGGGACCCTGTCCATGGATTTAGCAGCTATGGAGGTACAGACTACTCACCCAGCAGCCACGGAGGCACAGACCACTCCACTGGCAGCCACAGAGGCACCGACAACTCAACTGGTGGCCACAGAGGCACAGACCACTCCACTGGCAGCCATAGAGGTACAGACAACTCAACTGGCGACCACAGAGGCACAGACCACTCCACTGGCAGCCACAGAGGCACCGACCACTCCACCAGCAGCCACGGAGGCACAGAGTGCCCCACCAGCAGCCACAGAGGTACAGACCACTCAACCCATAGCCACAGAGGCACAGACCACTCAACCCATAGCCACGGAGGCACAGACCACTCAACCCATAGCCACGGAGGCACAGACCACTGCACCAGCAGCCACAGAGGCACAGACCACTCCTCTGGCAACCACAGAGGCACAGACCACTCAACCCATAGCCACAGAGGCACAGACCGCTCCACTGGCAGCCACAGAGGCCCTGTCCACAGAATCCAATGCCACAGAGGCCCTGTCCATGGAACCTACTACCAAAAGGGGTCTGTTCATACCCTTTTCTGTGTCCTCTGTTACTCACAAGGGCATTCCCATGGCAGCCAGCAATTTGTCCATCAACCACCCAGTGGGGTCCCCAGACTACATCTCTGTGAAGCAGTGCCTGCTGGCCATCCTAATCTTGGCGCTGGTGGCCACTATCTTCCTCGTGTGCACTGTGGTGCTGGCAGTCCGCCTCTCCCGCAAGGGCCACATGTACCCCGTGCGTAATTACTCCCCCACCGAGATGGTCTGCATCTCGTCCCTGTTGCCTGATGGGGGTGAGGGGTCCTCCGCCACAGCCAATGGGGGCCTGCCCAAGGCCAAGAGCCAGGGCCTGACGCCAGAGCCTGGGGAGGACCGTGACGGGGATGACCTCACCCTGCACAGCTTCCTCCCTTAGCTCCCTCTGCCATCTGTTTTGGCAATACCCCAGCCTCCACGGACTCTCCTGGGTCTCCCCTGAGTGCCCAGACCTCATTCCACAGCTCTGGGCTTCCTTGGAGACCCCTGGGGATGGGGATCTTCAGGGAAGGAACCCTGGCCACCCAAACAGGACAAAAGCAGCCTGGGGCCAAGCAGACTGGCAAGTGGAGCCACCTCTTTCCTCCCTCCTCAAATGAAGCCCGGTCACATTCCAGCCACATTTCAGCCAAGGTCCAGGGAAGGAGGCCATTTACTTGAGAGAGATTCTCTCCTTTTTCCTGTCCCCCATCTTATCTGGGTCCCTCTAACGTCTCCCATGGCTCTCCCCGCTTCTCCTGGTCACTGGAGTCTCCTCCCTACGTACCCAAGGAAGACGGAGTTCCCCTACCCCACACACACCGCCATTGTCTTCTGGTTGTCATGGTCACCAAACAGGAAGTGGACATTCTAAAGGAGGAGTACTGAAGAGTGACAGACTCCTGAGGCTGTTTCCTGCTACTCCTCTGACTTGGGGCAGCTTGGGACTTCTTGGGCACCTCTCTGGGAAAACCCAGGGTGAGGCTCAGCCTGTGAGGGCTGGGATGGGTTTCGTGGGCCCAAGGGCAGACCTTTCTTTGGGACTGTGTGGACCAAGAAGCTTCCCTCTAGAGACAAGTAACCCCCCAGCCGTCCTCTCTTGCCTTTCCCTGTGGCCACTTTCCAGGGTGGACTCTGGTTCACTGCAGTATCCCAACTGCAGGCACAGTGCTGGCAATAAATGTGTGACGGAAAAACCATAGCTGAATCCTTCAAGGTATCAAGGCTGTCTCCTTCAGGCAGCCTTCCCGGAATTCTCTATCCCTCAGTGCAGGGTGGGGGCTGGTCCTCAGCTGTCCACCCTCAGCCCCTGGCCCCCCAGGAAGCCTCTTTCATGGGCTGTTAGGTTGACTTCAGTTTTGCCTCTTGGACAACGGGGGGTCTTGTACATCCTTGGGTGGCCGGGAAAAGTTCAGGCTGTTGGGGGCCAAAGGGAGGGCTGCCCTTTCCCCACCAGTGACCACTTTATTCCACTTCCTCCATTACCCAGTTTTGGCCCACAGAGTTTGGTCCCCCCCAAACCTCAGACCAATATCCATCTAAACATCAATCTATCCTCCTGTTAAAAAAAAAAAGGGGGGGCTGGGAGCGGGGGCTCACGCCTGTAATCCCAGCACTTTGGGAGGCCAAGGTGAGTACATCACCCAAGGTCAGGAGTTCAAGACCAGCCTGGCCAACATGGTGAAACCCTGTTTCTACTAAAAATACAAAGATGAGTGGGGTGTGGTGGCACGTGCCTGTAGTCCCAGCTACTCGGGAGGCTGAGGCAGGAGAATTGCTTGAACCCAGGAGGCAGAGGTTGCAGTGAGCTGAAATCACGCTACTGCACTCCAGCCTGGGTGACAGAGTAAGACTCAAAAAAAAAAAAAAAAAAAAAAGATTCAGTGACATTTGTTAAAGCATGGTAAGGAAGACTTTGTTTAAGGTGAGGGAGACTCTCTCGATCACTGCAGGGACTGCAGCTATGGGATTTTGCAGTGGGGGCATTTGGGCTCAACTATGAGTACAGCAGGGGCAAATGGGAACTGATAGCCGGGAGCAGGGTTGGACATCTGCAGTTGGAAAATTACCCAGAGGAAACATCAGGGGAAGGGGAATTCTGGCTAAACTGACTGTTGGGGATGGATTTTCAGTCATTTTCTACACTGACCTAACAGGATTCATACTGGAGGCAGGCCAAGGTGCTCAGACATCACCTGGGGGATGGTGGCAGATGAGGAACGTGATCAGATATAGGAAGTGATCAGATACGGAGTGGTGAGGGAAGGGTTGTTGCTAAGCTGACTTAGCAGAGTTCTTGCTAGAACTGGATTTTATTTATTTATTTATTTATTTATTTTGAGATGGAGTTTTGCTCTTGTTGCCCAGGGTGGAGTGCAATGGTACGATCTGGCTCACCGCATCCTCCGCCTCCTGAGTTCAAGCGATTCTCCTGCCTCAGCCTCCTGAGTAGCTGGGATTACAGGCATGCACCACCATGCCCAGCTAATTTTGTATTTTTAGTAGAGATGGTGTTTCTCCATGTTGGTCAGGCTGGTCTCAAACTCCTGACCTCAGGTGATCCGCCCGCCTTGGCCTCCCAAAGTGCTGAGATTACAGGTGTGAGCCACCACGCCTGGCCCAGAACTGGATTTTACAAGGAAGTGCACAGACGGGCTTAGGAGAGGACTCGGGGGCCTGACTGATTAAAGTCTGGCCAAGCATGGAATCCTTCCCACTCTCCAGAAGCTCACCCTGACCTCTCCTTTTCACTCAGGCTCTGTCTCCCATTAACAGCCAGTAGCTTATTGGTGAGCCTAGATGCAGCCTGCAACCTTTTGTACAACTCACAGAAGCACTGACTTGCTGTCAAATGGAAAAGTTCAAGCTAACAAACTTTTTCTTAAAGGACCGGACAGTGAATATTGTAGGCTTTAGCTATTGCAACACCGTAGCCTCTGTTGCAACAACTCAACTCTGTCCTTGTAGCACAAAAGCAGCCATTGACAATACATCCACAAATGAATGCGCATGGTTGTGTTCTAATAAAGCTTTATTTACAAATGGGCGGCAAACTCATTTCGGCTCTGTCAGTTTGCCGACGTCTGATTTTAAGCATAGGGTGACCAGTCGTCCTAGTTTGCCTGGGAATTTCTTGATTTTAGCACTGAAAGTCCCATATTCTGTGAAACTCAGCCCCAGTAAACCAGGTTGGCCCTGCTATTTAAGCAACACTTGCATTACCCCATTCAAAACCCACACTACCTTGAGAGGGTCAGGGATTCACCTTGCCTGCTGCCTAGTCTGAGCCGATTTATCAAGACAGGGGAATTGCAATGGAGACGGAGTAATTCACGCAGAACAGGCTGTACAGGAGAAGGGAGTTTTCTTATTACTCAAATCAATCTACCCAAGCATTCCGGGATCAGAGTTTTTAAAGACAATTTGGTGGGTAAGGGCTTGGGAAGTGGGGAGTGCTGATTGGTCAGGTTGAAGATAGAATCATAGGGGTCGCAGTGAGGTTTTCTTAATGTCTTCTGCTCGTGGGTGTGACGGTGGAACTGGTTGAGCCAGAATACCAGTCTAGGTGGTGTCAACTGATCCATCCAGTGCAGGGTCTGCAAAATATCTCAAGCAGTGATCTTAGGTTTTACAATACTGATGTTATCCCCAGAAGCAATTTGGGGAGGCTTAGAGTCTTGGAGCCAGAGGCTGCATGACCCCTAAACCATAATTTTTAATCTTGTAGTTAATGTGTTAGTCCTGCAAAGGCAGACTGGTCCCCAGGCAAGAAGGGGATCTTTTCAGGGGGAAAGGATATTATTAATTTTGTTTCAGAGTCAAAACATGAACTGAATTCTTTTCCCAAAGTTAGTTCAGCGTAACTTCGGGAAGGAATGAACAAGGACAGCTTAACGGTTAGAAGCAAGTTGGAGTCTGTTAGGTCTGGTCTCTTTCACTGTCATAATTTCCTCAGTTATAATTTTTGCAAAGGCAGTTTCCGTCAGATTGGAAAACTAGGATATAGAGAGTTCTTGGTCTTCTGCTCCCAAATACCTTCCAGTCATTTCCATATAGAGAGAAAGAAGCTACTGCTTAAAACAGACTCTGTTCTACCTTCTAGGAGAGGAATAAAAGTCATCTCAGGGGATAATCTTTATTTTTCTTCTTGAAAAATACCTCCGGCTGGGTGTGGTGGTTCACACCTGTAATCCCAACACTTTGGGAGGCCAAGGCAGGAGGACGGCTTGAGCTCAGGAGTTTGAGACCAGCCTGGGCAACATGGTGAAACCCTGTCTCTACAAAAAAACCCACAAAAATTAGCCAGGTGCAGTGATTTGTGCCTGTAGTCCCAGCTACTCAGGAGGCTGAGATGGGAGAATCACTTGAGCCTGGGAGGTGGAGGTTGCATGAGCCAAGATCATGCCATTGCACTCCAGCCTTGGCAGCAACAGCAGTGAAAAGCTGTCTCAAAAAAAAAAAAAAAAAAAAAAAAAAAAGAGAGAGAGAGAGAAAGTAAAGGAAAAAGAAAAAAGAAAGAAAGAAAAAAAACCTTCAATGGCCTATTCCTTGGAAGTGAAGGACTTCTTTTCTTGCCCCCAAAGTTAGCCTGGAAAAGGGAAGTTCACAGAGAAGGTTGAGTCTGGCAGGGGTGGACTGCGGCTTGGGAGAGAGGGGTTGGATGAAGAGACAAGGGAAAGGCAGCAAAGAGCTGTCAGGGGGAGGGGCCATGGGACAGCATTGGGGAGGAGTGGGGAGAGGGCCCACACATGTTGGAAATGCAGTGTCTATCTCCTTCCCTGAACTTCTAGAAGGATCAAATCTGATACACTCAGGCAGGTGTGTTCAAAGTGTCCTGGGGGTGCTGATGGAAGAGGGTTGGAGTGTCTGCCATGGGCTGGGTCAGTCAACACCCGGAGTCGCCAGGCTGACGGGTCAGGAGAGACTGAGTCTACCTCTCCTTTGGGAGGGATCAGAAAAATCAGAGAAGAGGAGCTGAAGGCTCCACAGCAGGGGGTTGTGGACTCAGGCTGAAGGACATGGGGACCTCTGAGTTGTTCCCAAGGGATCTTGTCACCTCGTCTTCCTGGGAGTTTCCCCTATTCCCTGACAGCTCCTGAGGATGCTGTGTAACCACAGCTTTCCATTTGCGTTGGAAGAGGGCTACCTTCCCTTTACAGTTTTCTCTTTCTCCAAGGTGTGGGATTTCATTCAGCGTGGGCGAAGCCGAGTGCTTGAAGCGGCCACCAGGGGACGCCCGCCGCCAGCTCTTAGAGCAGGTGGAAGCCTGCGTTTCCCTTGGTCCAGACTTGGAGATCATTTAGCCAGGAAGGAGCCCCAGAGCCAGTGGCGTGCTGGTAAGTGTTTAACAACTGGCTTCCAATGGGAAAAAGTCCTGATTTGTAGCGTTTGCCAATGTCTTCCATGAAAATACTCCCACAGCCGATTTTGAGCTACCAACCATTACATAGTCGATGATATGATAAATGTTAGTAACAAGAGCATCGATCATCGAATAATGTAGTACAATTATTAGGAATTAGTGAGTTTTGAGTATTGATGACCTTGGCTTTTAATATAATAGAATTTAGTTTATTAAACAACTGACACAAAATTCTGAAAATTTTGCTGATTAGCTCTCATGAGCAGATAGAGTCTGGCTCCTGTACAGCCCGGTGCCCTCCCCTCCTGCCTGGGCCTCCCATGCCCTTGAGGACTGCCAGCCTGAATCACCCCACTCATCCATTCAGCAAACACATCCTTAACACACACACAGCTGCAATATCCCTGTGAATCTCCTCAAACAGCTCTCACAGAAGGTTCTAGTATTCTCCCCATTTTACAGAAGATGAAACTGAGGCTGAGAGCTAGGTGAAGTCACCTGCCCCAGGTCATGAAGAGGATTTGAGATTGGAACCCAGGCCTGAAAGCCAGGATCTTGCCACTGTGTCATGCTGTCCTCGAGATCACAGCGGGATTCTAGGGGAATCCCACGCCCCAAAGCCTCAGCCCTGCTGACCTGCCCTGGCTCCTGGAAGTCCCCCATTAGTCACCCTTTGTGGCTCCTGGCTGCTGAGGGAAGGCGCTGTTATTTGGGAGGGTAACCGAGTACAGCACAGCCCTCTCATTGCAGAGAACACAACACAGCAGAGCTGGGGCCTAGGACTAAGAGGGTTGGCCAGGGGCAAGTAGCTGGCCTTTACTGAGCACTTACTGCATACCTAGTGCCTTGCCAAACAGTTTGTCTGCATTATCTCATTTAGGACTCAACCCCATAATGTGGTTGCAATGATTGTTCCATTTTCTTGCCAGGGAAACTGAGGTTCAGAAAGCCGAACCACTTGTGCTGGCAGGTTGCACGGGTAGGAAACCACGCTGTGCTGACTTCAGCTCCGCCAGCAGGGAAGGAAGGAGGGCAGACAGGAAATGGGGGGCGGGGGATGATGGGCTCGGTTTGTTCCAGATCCCTTGTCTCTTACAGGCTGGGGCTGCCACCCTGGGGGTGCTTCATCCAGCAGCGGATCTGGCAGGGGCTCCCCAAATTCTTTCCCCAGATCCCATCTCTCTTTGCCACTCAACCAAGCCACCGATTACTATGTAATGTACCAGGCACTGTGAGAGGCCCTGGGATGCCATGTGAGTAGGACAGGCTTGTAATGCCAGAACTGTGGAAGGCCAAGGTGGGCAGATAACTTGAGGCCAGGAGTTTGAGACCCCTTTGGGGCTCATGGTCTACAGGGGGACAGATTGATTAAATAATCACCCAGGAAAAGATCAGATTATGGCTGTGCCCTGAGCCCAGAGGAGAGAATGCTGAGAGCAATGGGACCAGAGCTAGGGAGCATGGGTTAGAAAAATCATAGTTGAAACTTGAAGGGCACAGAGTTATTGACTTGGGAGGGGAGGGATAGAGGGAAGAAAGTTCCAGGCAGTGGGAGCAATATCATGGGCACAGGAGTTTGCCCTAGGGGAATGGACAAGGTGGGGGCAGCTGGAAGGAGCCAGGAGGAGGAAGAGGCTGTGTGAGGATGAGGAGAACCTGGACTAGAGCAGGGTGCAAAGAAATTGTGGAATTGAAAGATAATTGGGAAGAAGGAAGGGTAGGAGTTGCTGATGGGTTGGAAGTGAGGAAGAAGGAGGTTGAAATCTCAGGTTTCTGACTTGGGCAGCTGTCCTGATGGGGGTGCAACGGGGTGGCTGGGAAAGCCATGGAAGGAGGTTGCAGGGCTGGTGGTGAGAGGAGCATCCTGAGCTGGGGTTCAGCCAAGTTGAGTCTCAGGGTCTGCTCAACCTCCAGGTGGAGGTTCCAGAAAAGCTGTTGCGATAGATGCTTGAGGTTATTAGCCATCAGGGAAATGCAAATTAAAGCCACAGTTAGATGCCCCTTCACACCCTCCAGCAGGACTAGAATTAGAAAGACTGACAACACCCAGTGCTGGTGAGGATGTGGAGAAGCTAGAACACTCACATGTTGCTGGTGGGAATGCAGAATGATACAGCCACTTTGGAAACCAGTTGGGCAGTTTCTTATAAAGTTAGACATGTACTCACCATGTACTCCCCATCCAAACCAGAAATCCCACTCCTAGATATTTCCCCAAGAGAATGAAAACAGATGTTCATACAAAGTCTGGTACAAATGTGTACAGCAGCTTTGTTCATAAGATCCCCAAACTGAAAACAATCCAAATATCCATCAGCTGGTGAATGGATAAATAAACTGTGGTCCATCCATGCAAGGAAATATTATTCTGAATAAACAGGAGCGATGCACTGATTCACACGCCAGCATGGACGAGTCTTGAAGACACCATGCTGACTGAAAGAAGCTGGACACAAAGGGCTGTATTTGTTTTCTTTTTAGAGACAGGGTCCCACTCTGTTGCCCAGGCTGGAGTGCAGTGGTGTGATCATAGCTCACTGCAGCCTTGACCTACCAAGCCCCAGCGATCCTCCTGCCTCAGCTTCCTGAGTAGCTGAGACTGCAGGTGTGCACCACCATGCCAGGCTAATTATTTTTTTTGTAGAGATGGGAGTCTTGCTATGTTGCCCAACCCAGGCTGGTCTCAAACTCCTGGCTCAACTGATCCTCCTGCCTTGGCTCCCCGAAGTGTTGAGGTTACAGGCGTGAGCCGTGGTGACATACAATCCGGCTGGGCTGTATGTTGCGTGATTCTAATGATAAGAAGTTCTGGAGAAGATCAGTGGTTACTCTTGGGGCTGGGAAATGATTAGGAGGGGCTCGCAGGAACCCTCTGGTATGATGGAAACATGTTTTATTTTGGTCTGGTTGGTTGTCATACGGGTGTCTGCATTTGCCAAAACTCATTGAACTGCATTTTTACAACTGGTGCTTTTTACTGTGTGTAAAATACACCCTAAGAAGCAAGCAAACCAATAAGCAAGCAGGCAAGCAGGTGAATTCACGAGGCTGTGTGAGCCCAGAGGTCTGCCAAGGCATGTGTGAGGGCAGAGGGCCTTGGGCATGCTCCTTGGAGCTCCACAGTTGCTGTCCCTGCCCCTTCCAGGGACTGGGTGATGGGAAAGCCCAAGGAAGCCACACCTCCTGAGGTCCTCTGTGAATGTCCTTACCTTCTGTGGCTGTTCCCCTGCTCAGAGACTATCAATGGCTCCCCACTGCCCAAGTCCACAGGAAGTTTCCAGCTTCCTCACTTGCTGCCCACTCACCTATTCGTCTGCCTGTCTGGGCAATCCGGCCCTCTCACTCCTCCCACCCATGCCCCACGCCTCCTGCCCTCTCTGCCTTTTGTCTCCACTTTTAGGGCTCAGCTACCCCAGGCCCTGGAGATCTATTTGGATCCAGCCGTGTCTCTGGGTTCCTCCTTTGCTCATCCCCCATCGCCCTACTTCCTGTGGGGCAATATTTCACCCGTCTTTGCCCCAGTCCTGGGCACAGAGACCAGCGTCGTTGGCCAACAGGTAACTCCACATCATTCCTCCTCCATCTGGGGCCTCAATCTTTCCATGTGTAGAGTGGGCACCTCTGTGTCTGCTCATGCCACCAAGCGGCCACTGCTTATTTGTCCTTCCCACTCAGATAAGAGTCACACAAGGCAGGGATTTTTCATTCCCCAGAAGACTTGGGAAGGAGACAGAAGTCAATCAGATGCCTGGTTCTGTCTTTGCCATCTGTCTCTCTGAGCCTCACAGTCCTCATCTGTAACATGGGATGGTCATAGTGCCTGGGGCACTGTAAACAATTATCCTTGACAATAGCAGAAGTCGACCTACCCTGTGAGGTTAGGTCTTATTTTTAACCTCATTTTATGGATGAGCAAAAGGAGGCCCAGAGAGGTTCAGTGACTTGCCTAAGGCCACACAGCATGAAAAATCACAGACTGGGGAGTAAAATCCTAAGACTTTCTGGGGCCACCAGTCACCAAAGGCTGACTCCTTGAGAAGGGGTTGGATCCCCAAATCTCCAGATCTCCAATTCTCCAAGCCAGGTCCTGGCGTGACTTCTCGTCGGCCACAGAGCTCCTCTCTGGAGGCCACTCTGTGCTCACAGCATCCCCAGCTGGGAGAGGGGATCACTGGGAGGCAGCCACTGGCCACTGCCCATCCACAAAGCCTCTACAGAGCTGGGTGCCAGGGAGGAGGTGGTGCCAAAGATTGCTGAGGGAGCAGAGGGGGCTGCCTCCTTCCACCACCCCTGGACTCACTCTATGAGGCCTTGGGCATGCCACCACCTTCTCAGGCCCCGATTTCTCCTTCTATGAGATGGGAGCCATCTGTATTAGTTCCCCGCTGGAGGGACAGCTTCAAGGAGCCAGAAGCAGAACTGGGGGGAATTCCCAAGGCGTGTGTGAGGGCAGAGGGCCTTGGGCATGCTCCTTGGAGCTGCCCCAGCTGCTGTCCCTGCCCCTCCCAGGGACTGGGTGATGGGGAAGCCCAAGGAAGCCACACCTCCTGGAAGTCCCCTGTGAATGTCCTTACCTTCTGTGGCTGTTCCCCTGCTCAAAGACTATCAATGGCTCCCCCCAAATAAGACACGTTTCTATCATATTAGAGGGTCCCTGCAAGCCCCTCCAAATCGTTCCCTCCCCACCAAGGGTAACCACTGGTCTTTTCCAGAACTTATCATCGGAATCACACAATATAACATACAGCCTGGCCGGATCGTATGTTACCATGGCTCACGCCTGTAACTCCAACACTTTGGGAAGCTGAGGCAGGAGGATCACTTGAGCCAGGAGTTCGAGACCAGCCTGGGTTGGGCAACATAGCGAGACCCTATCTCTACAAAAAATGAAGTAATTAGCCTGGCATGGTGGCGCACACCTGCAGTCCCAGGTACTCAGGAAGCTGAGGTGGGAGGATTGCTTGAGCCTGGTAGGTCAAGGCTGCAGTGAGCTATGATTGCACGACCACACTCCAGCCTGGCCTGCAGAGTGCAGGTGAATGAACCCTGTTGATGTAATGGGTACTGACCCGAGAGAGGCCTCCCACCAGGCAGCAGGAGGCTGCAGCTTGGGAGAGAGGGAAAACCTGGAGGCAGGACTGTGATTACATCTGCCCAGAGGCGGGACCTGCAGCCGTGGGGAGAGGTGGCACTCCTCAGAAAAGGACACGAGCCTTTTCCAATATGACCCCTCTTGGTAATGGCAAAGATGTTCTCACACCCCACATGATGGAATATTTTTTATATCCACTGGGAGAGAAACCAGATAATGACAAACAGCTCCTGTGTGAACAACTTTTTTTTTTTTGAGACAGAGTCGCACTCTATCTCCCAGGCTGGAATGTAGTGGCGTGATCTCAGCTCACTGCAACCTCCACCTCCTGGGTTCAAGCGATTCTCCTGCCTCAGCCTTCCACGTAGCTGGGATTACAGGTGTGTACCACCACACCCAGCTAATTTTTTGTATTTTTAGTAGAGATGGGGTTTTGCCATGTTGACCAGCCTGGTCTGGAACTCCTGGCCTCAAGTGATCTGCCCACTTCGGCCTCCCAAAGTGCTGGGATTACAGGCATGAGCCACTGGTGAACAACTATTTCTAATGTCTTTCACCGATGTAGCCCAACTGCCCCTAGAGACAATCGACAAAAGATCAAACTGGTGTTGGAGGCATTGTGCGTCGTGTGAATTCGGGTCCAAACTTGGTTAGCCTTGAGGACTTTTGTAGTAATCATGCTGCACTGCCCCCTGGGGGTAGAAGTGGACAGAGACCTGATTGCTGAGCATCTAGGGGCACAAGGTCTCTGGACCGCTCACTCATGCACTCGCCTACACAGTCCCTGGGCATAAAATGGTGTGTGCTTGTGGGAAGGAGTTGTGACTCATCTTTGCCCTCAGCCTCTGGTGTGATCCTAGCCCAGAGTAGGTGACCCAGGAAATGTTTGTGGAATATGCCAGCAACTTGGAAGAAGTAAAGAAAATAAGGCAGCCCCAGGTGTCTGATTAATCAAACATTATTCAGCAATTGAAAATGATGTTTTTGAAGGATAATGTGGAAAAATGCCCATGACATGATGTTAAATGAACTCTGAGCCTTAGTTTTTTCATCTGTGAAATGGGATAATAATAGTATCATCTTGTAGGAGTGTTGGGGGGATTTAATGAGACCAGCATGGAAAGTACTTAGCATGATGCCTTGCAGAAGGTAAGTCCTCCATAAATCGTGGCTAGAAGGTAAGTCCATAAATCATGGCTAGTAGGATTATCAAGTATAAAGAAAACATGACCAGAAGGAAATATACCAAATTATTAAGAGAGGTTAGCCATTGAGTGTAGGATTTTGGGTGAGCTTGATTTGCTTCTTTCAACTTTTCTGTGTTTTTCTAATATTCCCAAATGGACAGAAAGAAACCCAAAGTGTTAGGAAATCTAGGGGCCCCAGGCATTATCCTCTAGTTATTAATGCCCAAACAGGAGTGCTCTGAGCTAGTGGTTCTTACCCGGGGATGATTTTGCCCCCTAGGGGACATTTGGCAATGTCTGGAGACATGTTTGGTTGTCACAATCAGGGGGCATCTGGTGGGTGGTGGTCAGGGATACTGCTCAACATCCCACAGTGCACAGGACAGCCCCCCTACAACACAGAAGTCCGAAAGTGCCATGGTAGAGAAACCCAGCTCTGCGGCTTCCTCTTCGGCAGTGTGGGATCCCCAGAAACCCCCTTCCCAAAGATTTCTGGAAACCCAGAGGGGCTTCTGTGTCATTATGAACATGGTCGTTGCACATGTCTTGGTGGCTGGAAGGCTGCAGTGATTGCTCTCTCTTCTCTAGCACACGCACAGGCCCCCCAGAACCAGGCATACCTATACCCAAGGTTGGCAGAACCAGAATGCCACACCAAGATGTGCATCGGGACGGCCTTATTGCTGCTCCTGCCAAGAAAAAAGGAGAAAGGAAAGGGCCCCATGGCAGGGAGAGCTAAGCACAAAAGTAGCATAAGCACAGCCCCTTTCACAGGCACAGGGACCCTGCCGGTGGCCGAGGGAGCGTGAGTTCTCGTAACGGTGGCCAGTCTCAGCCCTGGTTCTGAGATGCCCGCTACTCCCCTGAGGCCGCTCTTTCTGGAGTTCCTGTTATCTGGCTTTTTGCCTGACCTCCAAGCCCCTGAGAGGCACAGGCTTCAACCTATTTTCCGGAGAGGTTCAGCAGCGCCTCCGCAAATCTCTGGATACAAACTAATGCGTGGGCTAGCAGAATTGTCCGATCCCACCAACAGACGCTTCTGGGCCCTGACTCCTGCCCAGCTCAGATGCCATCTCATCTGTTGACAGTCATCTTGCTTGGATGGGTGGAGAAAAGCTCCTGTCACCTCCCACTCTGCGCCGGTTCCATGAGGTGTCTTGCTCTTTTTCAGGTGGTGCTGCCTCAGGCCCTTTGCACTTGCTGTTTCTTCTGCCCAGGGCCCTGTTCCCAGATGTCTGCACGGCTGGCATCTTCTCATCCTCTGGGCCTCGGCTTGGATGTCACCTTCTCAGAGAGGCCCACTCTGCAACCCTGCTCCCAGATATTCACTAGGACACCCCCTTTTCCTTTCAAGGCACTGGTGACGGTCAGAGTGATGTTGATAGATTGATTTGCACTGCCTGCGGGTGGGGCCTCTGTCCCTCATGTCCACTCTCTCCCTGTCCCTGCCTGGCTTCTGGCACACGGCAGGGAATCAGGAAACATCTGAATAAAGGGATTAGCAAGGGAGGCTTTGCAGAGGGCATGGGGGCTGAGGCGACGCAATGGGACTGACAAAATTTAAGCGGCAGGGGCAGAGAGCAGGGCGGCCTTAGGTTGAAGTCTTGGGTCAGGCGACCCTGGTTCGAATCCTGGCTCCACTGCTTAGGAGCTGCATGACCTTGGGCAACTTGCTAACCTCTGGCAGCCTCCCTTCCTCACCCAGGAAATGGGGAGAAGCATCTTTCCTACTCCTAGGGATTTGGAGGGTGGAGTGAACATGGACAGCCTGGCACACAGTCGGTGCCAGTTAATGTTCATCCTGGGAGAGAGAGCTCCTGGCTGCCGGGTCAGCGTGGACCATCCGAGGAGTACTGTGGAGGCCTCCATGTCCCCACAGCCCCCACAGCCCCCGCCCCTGTGGTTTGGGGAGTGAGACCCCGCCCTGCAGAGCTGTCTTGTGGCCTAAAATTAGCTCACAAATTCCTTGGCCGCCTGGCCCGTGCTTCCAACTGACAATTCAAAGCAGATGTTTCCAGCTGTTGGGGCCCTTCCCCCCTGGCCAGCACCCACGTGTGTCCAATTCACAAGGGCTGGAGTCAGCCCTGGGGAGGTCAATTGGCTTCATGCACCCCTGAGCCCTAGCTGGGCTGTGGGTTTGAAGTGGGGAGGTGAGCCCTGGGTCTGCATGCACATTCCCCCGAGGATAGGGGCTAGGTGACTGATTGCTGTGTCACTTTCCACCCTGTAGCCTTGTGGAGTGCCTGCTGTATACCAGGCTTCTGTGTTAGCTGCTGCCCAGATGGTGTGATAAAGACTCTCTGTCAGCCGGGCGCGGTGGCTCACATCTGTAATCCCAGCACTTTGGGAGGCCAAGGTGGGCAGATCACTTGAGGCCAGGAGTTCCAGACCAGCCTGGCCAACATGGCAAAACCCCATCTCTACTAAAAATTCACAAATTAGCCAGGCATGGTGGCGGGCGCCTATAATCCCAGCTACTAAGGAGGCTGAAGAAGGAGAATCTCTTGAACCTGGGAGGTGGAGGTTGCAGTGAGCCCAGATGACGCCGCTGCTCTCCAGCCTGGGTGACAGAGCGAGACTCTGACTCAAAAAAAACAAAAAAACAACAAAAAAAAAACTCTCCGTCCAGGTGTCACTACTGTTGCTACTATTATTTTTATTAGCATATTTATCAAGTGCCAGTTGCCAAGGGCTCACTGAATTCTCACAAGAACCCAGAGAAGTGGATGTTATTACCTCCATTTTAACAGATGAATAAACCGAGGGTCAGAGTGGCTGAGTAACTTAGCTCAAGGTCATCCAGCTCAGAAGCAGCAGAACTCAGAGGTCCCTGAAGGGCAGGTGGTCTTGGCTCATCCTGATGGTTTGACCTCCATGCTGCCACCCCCGATGTGGCTCTTTCCCACTGGTGGGTGTGTCTGGGTGTCGTGGAAGACCCTCTCTGTGAGGCTGTTCCTAGGCCTAGGGGCAGAAGGCTGACTTGTGGCAGCTGCCTGGAGGAGGTGGCTGGTCAGGAACCCCGGGGTGCCAAGCTTTTAGCCACAGCTGGGTTGGAAGCTGGTGTCAGGTGTGGAAGGGGCCAAGGGAGGCCTGGGGTACTCATGGCCTGCATGGGTTTTTTTTGTTTTTTTTTTTTTTGAGACAGAGTCTTGCTCTGTCACCCACACTGGAGTGCAGTGGCCCAATCTCAGCTCAATGCAACCTCCGCCTCCAGGGTTCAAGCGAACACGTCCAGCTAACTTTTGTATTTTTAGTAGAGACAAGGTTTCACCATGCTGGCCAGGCTGGTCACCTTCGTGGGGTCTTATTGCAGAGCTCCTTCCATTCCCCAGAGATGGGGCCCTGCGCTGTCTCTTGATCAGGGTCCCCAGAGGGTGTCTGTGTGTGAATGGGGGCGGGGCAGTGAGGAAGGGGACGAGGGGGCTTTATGCAAGGAGAGGAAGGGAGTGGTGAAGCTTTACACACTCGGGGACCCACGGTTGATCTTCTTCACTCATAGTAAAAAGCCAAAACCCCTGCCAATGCCTGCAGAAGCCCCACATTCTCCCACTCTCCCCCAACTCACTCTGTTCCAGCCACACCAGGCTCTCTTCCACTCCCAGAACACGTAGTCGCCCCCATCTGAGGACCTTAACACTGCCCTTCCCGCCGCTGGGGCTCCTCCTCTGGGCATCTCCCTGCTCGCTGGCCCGCCTCCTGAGGGTCTTTGTATGGAGGCCGCCCACCCCTGCTCTTTACCTCCATACTGACTCCCACCTCCTCCAGACCTCAGGGCCTCTCGAAGCAAGCTTTTCAACGCTCAGCCGTCTTCTGTGGGGTCCCTCTGGGAACCTGGATTGTTTGTTTGTTTGTTTTCTCTTTGAGACAGGGTCTTGCTCTATTGGGCAGCGCAATCATAGCTCACTGCAACCTCCGCCTCCCAGGCTCAAGTGATTGTCCCTACTCAGCCTCAGCTACACAAGTAGCTGGGACTACAGGTGCTCACCACCACACCTGGCTATTTTTTTTTTTTCATGGTAGACACAGGGTTTTGCCATGTTGTCCAGGCTGGTCTCAGACTCCTGGGTTCAAGAGATCCTCCTGCCTTGGTTTCACAAAGTGCTGGGATTACAGGTGTGAGCCACTGTGCCTGGCTGGGACAGGAATTTTTTTTTTTTTTTTTTTTTTTGAGACAGGGTCTTGCTAGGTCACCCATGCTCACAGCTCACTGCAGACTCGACCTCCTGGGCTCAAGAGATCCTCCCACCTTTGCCTCCTGAGTAGCTGGGATTACAGGTGCGTACCACCGTGGTCAGTTAATTTTTGTATTTTTTGTAGAGACAGGTGTTTGCCATGTTGCTCATGCTGGTCTCGAACTCCTGACCTTAGGTGATCTGCCCACCTCAGCCACCCAAAGTGCTGGGATTACAGGCATGAGCCACTGCGCCCGGCTAGGATGGAGATTTTTAATCTGTATTGTTCTTTGCCTGGAAAGTGTCTGGTGCATAGTATGTGCTTAATAAGTTGTTGAGAGAGAGAGAGAGAGAGAGAGAAAGAGAGAGGAATAAAGGAAGGGAAAGGAAGTGGGAGAGAGAAAGAGGAGGGGAGGACGGAGGGGAAGGATGGGAGGAAGGGGGGAGGATGGGAGGAGGGAAGGAAGGAGAAGGGAGGGGAGAGAAGAGAAGGGAAAGAGGGCAGGGGAGAGAAGAGAAAGGAAGGGAAGAGGAGGAGGGAGCAGAGGGGAGAGGAAGAGGGAAGAGATGGTTTTCATGTAAAGCAAGGAAGTAGAGGAGAGCAGGAGAAATGTGAGGTGACTTACCTGAAAATTTGGGTAGCTCAGGGCCCCTTAATTTCAGCTTCAAGCCTTCACTGCTTCTGACTCTCCACTAGCCCCTCTCCCGCTCAAGGACTCAAAGACACACAGGACCCCTATTTCCACCATGGCCGAAAAGCGTCTTCAGCAGCACCGCCTCTGTTCCTTCTCCTGCTGGCCAGTGAGGCTCCTGGTAGCGACTGGCCCAAGGGCACCAGTGAACAGTTGGCAGAGCAGGGCACCAAGGCCAGGTCTGCAGTGTGGTGAGCGTTTACATTCCTGCCGGGCCCATCTGGCTTCCATGCTGGGCTGATGAAGCCGCATCTTACACTAGGCCCTGGGGAATGTAAATGTTGACATGGAGTGTGCAGCTGGCCGGGCCACTGCAGCCACCGGAAGCTCTGAGATCCCTGGCCTTCAGCCGGGGGGGGTCACTCTCCCCGAAAGAAAGGGATGCAGGGTGCTTTATTATTTAAAAAAAACCTTTTAAGGGAGTCATAACCTACATGAAGGGCACACATCTGAAGACTACAGCTTGATTTTTCCATGTGTGCATCCACCTAACCACCACTAACCACCCATCTAACCACCACTAACCACCCACCTACCACTAACCACCCACCTAACCACCACTAACCACCCACCTAACTACCACTAACCACTCACCTAACCAACACTAACCACCACTAATCACCCACCAAATCACCTAACCACCACTAACCACCCATCTAACCACCACTAACCACCCACCTACCACTAACCACCCATCTAACCACCACTAACCACCCATCTAACCACCACTAACCACCCATCTAACCACCACTAACCACCCACTTACCACTAACCACCCACCTAACCACCACTAACCACCCACCTAACTACCACTAACCACTCACCTAACCAACACTAACCACCACTAATCACCCACCTGATCACCTAACCACCACTAACTGCCCACCTAACCACCTAACCGTCCACCTAACCACCACTAACCACCCACCTAAACACCCTGCCACCCGCCTAGTCACCTAACCACCCAACCACCACTAACCACCCACCTAACTAACTGCCCACCTAACCACCTCTGACCACTACTAACCACCCACCTAACCACCTAACCACTCACCTAATGACCAGTAGCCACCTACCTACCTAATCACCCACCTAATGACCACTAACCACCCACCTAACCACCCACCGAATGACCATTAACCACCTATCTAACCACCTAACCACCACTAACCACCCACCTAACCACCACTAACCAGGTATAGATCTTACACAGGTACACCCCCAGAAGGATCCTTGTGCCCATCCTGGGCAGTATTCCCCAAGGGTAATTGCTGTTTTGATTTCTGATGCCATAGCTTGGTTTTGTTTTGTTTTCTTTTCTTGCTCTGTTGCCCAGGCTGGAGTGCAGTGGCGTGACCATAGCTCACTGCAGCCTTGACCCCTGTGCTCAAGCAATCCTCCTGCATCAGCCTCCTGAGTAGCTGGGACTACAGGTGATTAGTACCACATTTGGCTACTTTTAAATTTTTTTGTAGTGACAGAGGTCTCACTATGTTGCCCAGGCTGGTCTTGAACTCCTGAACTCAAGCAATTCCCCCGCCTCTGCCTCCCATAGTGCTGGGATTACAGGCATGAGCCACCTTGCCTGGCCTATTAGTTTTGCCTGTGTTCTAGAACTTCATGGAGACATGTGTGTTCTTTTGGATTGAATTCTTTTGCTCCATGTGTCTGTGGCATTCGTCCACACCTGTTCCTGTTCACTGGTGAGTAGTATTCCATCATGCAAGCATGGCACCCTCTGTGCATCCATTCTCCTGTTGATGGATATTTGGGCTGCTTCCAGTTTCTTGCTATTATGCGTAAAGCTGCCATGGACACTTTTTTTTTTTTTTTTTTGAGACGGAGTCTCGCTCTGTCGCCCAGGCTGGGGTGCAGTGGCCGGATCTCAGCTTACTGCAAGCTCCGCCTCCCAGGTTCACGCCATTCTCCTGCCTCAGCCTCCCGAGTAGCTGGGACTACAGGCGCCCGCCACCTCGCCCGGCTAGTTTTTTGTATTTTTTAGTAGAGACGGGGGTTTCACCGTATTAGCCAGGATGGTCTCGATCTCCTGACCTCGTGATCCGCCCGTCTGGGCCTCCTAAAGTGCTGGGATTACAGGCTTGAGCCACCGCGCCCGGCCGCCATGGACGCTTTTATCTTTTGTGTTTGTGTCTTTGTGTGGATGCGTGTTTTCATTTCTCTTGGATAATGCCTAGGAGTGAGATTGCTGGGTCAGATGAGAAGTGGATGGTTAACTATATAAAAACCGCCAAACCGGCCGGGCGCAGTGGCTCAAGCCTGTAATCCCAGCACTTTGGGAGGCCCAGACGGGCGGATCACGAGGTCAGGAGATCAAGACCATCCTGGCTAACACGGTGAAACCCCGTCTCTACTAAAAATACAAAAACTAGCCGGGCGAGGTGGCGGGCGCCTGTAGTCCCAGCTACTCGGGAGGCTGAGGCAGGAGAATGGCGTGAACCCGGGAGGCGGAGCTTGCAGTGAGCTGAGATCCGGCCACTGCACTCCAGCCCGGGAGACAGAGCAAGACTCCGTCTCAAAAACAAAAACAAAAACAAAAACAAAAAACAAAAAAAAACCTGCCAAACCATTTTTTCCAAAGTGGCTGTGCCATTTTTCTCTCCCACCAGCAGTGGGTGAGCATCCAGTTATTTGCTGGGGGTGGGAGGAGGGATGGCTGTTGAAACAAGTGGAAAATTTACTGAGAATCACAGAACCTCAGAGCTTACAGACGCCTCCTCTGACCCTTCCTGGGATAGGAAGGTAAACTGAGGCTCAGGTTACAGTGTGGGAGGGGCAGAGCCAGGAGCTAATGCCAGTCTCCCAATTTCCTAGCTCTAACTGCCCCCTGGTAAGAATGGATCAGCAGTGCTCAGTCTTATTTCCCCAGAGGAGGTTTCATGCCAAGCCCTTTCCTGCCTCATGGCCCTTGTACTTGTCATCCCCTTGGCCTGGAAGCTTTTCCTCCTGCCTTGCATACCTGGTTCTCCTGATTCTGCAGGTGTCCATTCAAACACCTCTCTCTTGAGGCCATCCTTGAGCACAATGGCTAAAATAGTTGCCCAGGTACCTGTCCCACCTGCTTCCCAGCTACTCCCTGACAGCACTTCACAGCGTCGGGCTACCTTCCCTCTTTGCTGGTTGATTTGTTTCTTGTCTGCCTCCCTTACCTGGAGCTCTCTGAGGCAGGAGTCTGTTCTGTCTTGCTGTTGGCTGCCCTGCAGTGTCCATGCAGGAGCTGGTGTGGAGCAGTTGCCCAGTAAATATTGGTTGAATCAACCCACAAATAAGCAAAATAGTATCAGTGTATCCCCAATGAATCCTGTGTCCTCCTTGAGCCTCAGTTTCCTCAACTATATAGCATGAGCAGGTTGCACTGGCTAGTGGGAGGGCATTTATTGATCATCTACTATATTCCAGGTGTGGGTGACACCGATACGGTGACAGTAAAGGCCTGGATTCTGGCCTTGAGAAGCTCCCAATCTAGAGATGCATGTAAACAGGGCATTACAGCCCAGTGTGCTCAGGGCTCAAAGCTAGGAGTCCAGAGGGTAAAGGAATGTAGAGGAGGCTGTTGGTTGCCCTCTCCAGCGGCTGGCATTCAGGGAGGGCTTCCTGGAGGTGGTGATGACATAGATACAGGGTGCGTAGGAGTGGTCAGGCAAAGGGGCAGTGGAGGACAGTGCTTCAGGCAAGAGGAACAGCCCAAGTGAAGGTGTGGCAGCATCTGCCTCCTTCATTGCTCTCTCTCTGTGCCCAGCATAGTTCCTGGCACACACAGGTGCTCAGTCAACAGTTGGGGAATAAGTGAAAATGTCTGGTTTACAGGTGGGGAAACTGAGGCCCAGGGAGGTTTCACAACACACCTAGAGCTCCACCATGCTGGGCAGCCATGGCCAGGGAGGCAAAGAGGGTGGGAGAAAAACCCACCCCACCTCGGGACTCTGCCAGCATCCTCAGGGACAAGGCTACTCTGCCTCCTTGGAGTGCCAGGCGGGAGGCCACTCCACGGGTGTCCCTCCAAAGGCCAGGCCTGGGCTGTAATGGGGCCACAGCCCAGGCCTCTCTTGCCACATGAAAGGCTTGGCCTATTTTTGCCCAGAGGACAGGCTCCAGTGGCCACTGGGGCTGTGTAATTAGAAGACGTCCTGCACCCACGAGGGGCTGGAGCTAGGGGCTGTGGTGGGCAGGGCGGCCGCCTCAAGAGCAGATGGGGAGGACCCTGGCAGAGACTGAGGCAGAGTGGATCTTCCCCTCACCCTCCCTGCCTCCTTAGCCATGGCTGCCCACCAGGGTGGGGACCCCAGGGGCTAATTGCACGGCGGGCACAGGGTGAGGTCTCTGAATCCCTTCCCGGCTGGGCAGAGGGCCCAGGTGCCACTCTAGGCCTCTGAAATTACAGGCTACAGCCTGCTCCATGCCACAGGCCTGCCTGCGCCTCTGGGAACCATGGTAGTACAGTCCACAGGAGCATCCCGGCCGGACCCCCCAACGGGTCCCCCAACAGGCCCCCTGAACTAGAGAACGTGGAATGTGAGTCTCTTGGGATGAACGAGGAGCCGCTGGAGCGAACCCTCAGAGCGCTATTTGGTGTAAACCTGAAAATGCAAGCGTGTGTGATGTTCCCCACCCTGTGTCCAAGTGTTCCTTCTCTTTGTTCAATTCCCACCTATGAGTGAGAACATGCGGTGTTGGTATACATATGTAACAAACCTGCATGTTGTGAACATGTACCCTAGAACTTAAAGTATAATTAAAAAAAAAAAAGAAAGAAAATGCAAGCGTGGAGGTCAGAGCAGTCATTCACACAGTCAACAAGCATTTATGGAGCACCCACGGTGTTCCAGGCACTGTCCTGGATGCAAAGTTATGGCAGTTCACAAAACAGGCTGAGCTCCTGGTGCCTGAAGACCTGGCTCCTGGACTCTTGCAATGACAATAATCTTCAAGAGCTGCCTGGAAGGTGCTGCACTGCCGCCCACCTCAGGACCTTTGCACGCACTGATGGTGACTGGGCACCCTCTTGCGTCCTTGCCTTTCTAAATGCCTCCTTCTCATCTTCAAGAGCAGTTCTACTGTCACCTCTTCATGGAGGCCCCTATAAGGCTCAGGGCCAGACCAGCCTCCCAGACAAGTGCTCTTTTGGGCCCTGAACTACCGCTTCCAACTCTTAGCCCACTTTGCAGTTAGATATTCATTTGTTTGTTTACTTACTCATTGCAAGTTTTTCTGCTACTCTGTAAACTCTGTGCCTCTGTTTGTCCATCACTGCCTCCCAGGGCCTAACCTTGGCCTGTGTGCAGTCAAGGTCAAAATAAATATTTGTATACATGTGTACAACTATTATGTGTCCATAAATTTTTTTAAATTTAAAAAAATTTTTTTTTGAGATGGAGTCTCACTCAGTCACCCAGGCTGGAGTGCAGCGGCGCAATCTCTGCTCACTGCAAGCTCTGCCTCCCGGGTTCACGCCATTCACCCACCTCAGCCTCCTGAGTAGCTGGGACTACAGGCGCCCACCACCGTACCCGGCTAATTTTTTTGTATTTTTTTTTTTAGTAGAGACGGGGTTTCACCGTGTTAGCCAGGATGGTCTCGATCTCCTGACCTCGTGATCCGCCCGTCTCGGCCTCCCAAAGTGTTGGGATTACAGGGGTAAGCCACCATGCCCGGCCATGTGTCCACAAATTTTTTTTAGAAATTTAAAACTACATTGGCTGGGTGCGGTGGCTCATGCCTGTAATCTTAGCTACCTGGGAAGCTGAGGTGGGAGGATTGACTGAGCCCGGGAGGTCGAGGCCGCAGTAAGCTGTGATTGCACCACTGCACTGCAGCCTGGGTGGCAGAGTGAGACCTTGTCTCAAAAAAAAAAAAAAAAAAAAAAAAAAAGAAAGAAATATTAAAATATATTGACATAAAAAAGAAATATTTGTAGAATGAATGAAATTAGTGTACTAGAGCATTGGAGTCTTAGTGCTGGCAGGCTTGTGCCGAGCATCTAGTCTAACCCCACATTTAGCTGCGGCCCAGAGAAAGGCAGTAATTTGCTCCGTTGCCCATAGTTTTTGCCTGAGCTGGGACTGGGACTCCAGGCTCCTTTTTTGCCTCTGATCAGTGACTGACATTGTCATTGTTCTGCCCTCAGATTGTGGGTAGGGATGCTCAGTTTAAGGACAGCCTGTGTGTGTGTGTGCATGTGTGTGGTATGTGATGTGTGGTGTGTGATGTATGGTATGTTGACATGGTGGTAAAGCACTTCAACAGGACAGAGGGAGTAGGAGCCCTATTTTGGGGAACGGGCCCCTTGGGAGGGGGGTGGTCCCATTTCCAGATTTTCTGACACGGGCACTGGGGCAGAAGAAAAGGGCTCGGACCTCCCAACATGCTAACTCATTCTGGGCAGGTTGCACCACCACAAACCTCAGTTTCTGTGTTCACCAAATGGGCTTCCTGCATTCATTCAGTTCCCCACAGGACATAAAGGGCCCACTGTGTTTGAGGCACGGTGCTGGGGGAGAAAACCCAGTGCTTTGCGGGTGGATGATTCCAGCCATACAGGGAGCCAGTAATATAATATTCAACCTGGGGTGGCAGTCAGAATAATGCCCCTCCCCATAAAGATGCCCACAGCCTAATCCCTGGAACCTGGGAGTATGTTACCTTTTTTTTTTTGGATTCAAGGTTGTGCTCTGTCACCCAGGCTGGAGTGCAGTGTCACAATCATAGCTCACACTGCAGCCTTGAACTGCTGGGCTCAAGCAATGCTCCCACCTCAGCCTCCCGAGTAGCTGGGACCATAGGGATGTGCCACACCTAGGTAATGTAAAAAAATTTTTAGAGACAGTGTCTCACTAGATTGTCCAGGCTGATCTTGAACTCCTAGCCTCAACGAATCCTCCCACTCAGCCTCCTGAGTAGCTAGGGTTACAGGTGTGAGCCACTGCACCCAGCTGAGTGTGTCACACCTTATTTGGCAATAGGGATTTGCAGATGTGGTTAAATTAAGCCTCGTAGGGAGATTATCCTGGCTCATCAGGGTGGGGCCAATGTCATCACTAGGGGCCTTTGTCGTGGGAAAGGGAACCAGAAGAGAGACAGTGGTATGAAAAGGACCCTGCCTGCTACCACTGGCCAGGAAGGTGGAGGAAGAAGCCTAAGACCCAAGGAATGTCAGCAGCTTCTAGAATCTTGAAAAGGTAAAGAAACAGATTCTCCCTCAAAGACTCCAGAATGAACGCAAGCCCTGTTGACACTTTGATTTTTAGCTTCACGAGGCCTGTTTGGGACCCTTGACCATAAGAATTGTAAGACCACGAATGTGAGTGGCTTCTGGCCTCTAATCTGTGGTCATTTGTTACAGCAGCAACAGAGAACTCATACCCTTGGCCTTGGCCTGTGCTTTTGACATCGCTGAGCATGTGCATGCTCCCTAGCTCCTCTGCCTTCCCTCGCCAGCTTCCAAATAGTAGGGAGTCTCCATCTCCATTTTTACAGAGGAGGAAACAGAGGCTCCATGTGGGGCAGGACATGGTGGAGGCAGAATTTGAAGTGGGTCTGTCTGCCTCTTGCTGGATGGATGAATGAATGAATGAATGAATGTAAGGGGCTGCTAATCTGCAGGACTCCTTAGGTCAACCAGGCATCCTGGCTCCAGGGCCTGCCACTGACTCACCTCAGAACCCTGCTTGAACCATCAGAACTCACCTGCCTCACTTTCCCCTTCTGTGACATGGGGCTCCAACTCCTATTCAAGCTACTATCATTGGGGGCATTGTGAGGCCACAGATCCCAGAACGAGCCCTCCAAACCCTCACTGACTCTCTATTGCCTCCTAGGTGACCTTCCAAGACTTTAGCCCAGCTCCTGCCAATGTCTCCAACCCTTACCACCCCTCCTTCAGTGGGATGCTCTGCCCAGGAGGGAGAAGCACAGAACGAGGGGAAGGGGAGGTTCCCTCAGGCTGGGCCTCCGGGGCCACCTGTGCAGGGAGCAGGCTCTATTTGGGTTGGTTGTGTCCCTGCTCCTCGACATCCCAGGGTCCCCAGACTGCAGCCCTCAAAATGTTGGGTAAGGTCTTCTTCCCCTGCTGGGGGGCCCTGGGGGAGGTTTGGCTGCCCCTGCCTATCCCATGTCTGGTCTAAGATAGGTCAGGTAGGCCTGGAACACCCCTGGCCACCTTAAAGTGGGTGCGGCTGCTACAACATGTCTGTGGGTGGTCACTTGCCCCGGGGACATGTGTGTGCGTGAATGTGTGTGTGCGTTTATTGGTGGATGGTCCCCTGTTCCCTCTAAGATGCAGGGTTTGGGGTGATTTCCAGAGAAGATGGGAAAGTCTCTGATTTTATTTCCCAAGCAAATGACTGTCCCAGTTTTCTGGGGGTGAGTGAGGGCTGCTGAGACCATTGCAGGGAACAATGATAATCTAGGTTTGGTTCCTACTCACAGTGCACTCCCCTGTTCCAAACCTTCACTGGCTCCCTGTTGCCTCCTGGATGACCTTCCGGGACTGTAGCCCAGCTCCTGTCAATGTCTCCGACCCTTACTACGTGATCCTCTCTTTGGTCCATGCTCCAGCCTAATCTAATTGCAGTGGCTTGTGCGTGGTGGCATTCCCAGCCACCACACCTTTACCTACGCCAGTCCTTCCATGCAGAACGCCTTTCCAGGGCCTGCTTTGCCCGCTTCTACTCATTCACAGGCATACCCTCCAGGATGGCTTCCTGCCTCTTTCCCTTGGGTGATCCATCTCTCTGTCTTGGGGTTCTCTGAGCCCTTGACCTGATCCCTTTCTGTTTGCTAAAAAAGTAATTTACCTCTGTGTCCTTCTCCCTGGGAGTCAGTGAGCTCCCCAAGGCTGGGCTGTGCCTGATTCGCCTCTGGAACCTGTTTAGCACAGTGTGTGGCCTGCTACAGGCATTCCTTGAGCACTTGCTGGATGAACGCAGGAATGAATGAATTAATTAATTAATGCAAGGGGCTGCTAATCCACAGGACTCCTCAGGTCAGCCAGATGTCCTGGTTCCAAGTCACCTCAGAGCCCTGCTTGAACCATTAGAACTCACCCTGCCTCACTTTCCCCTTCTGTGAAATGGGGCTCCAACTCCTATTCAAGCTACTATCATTTGGGGACATTGTGAGGCCACAGATCCCAGAACATCAGAGTCAGAGGTAGCCCAGAAAGCTTCCCACCCATCCCTACAAATGGGAAACTGAGGTCTGGAGAGGGAAGGGCAGAGCTGGGCTCCGTGTCTCAGGCTCAGACCCACCATCAGGCCTCTCTCTAAAACTAATCCCAGCTGCCACGCTGCACCCTGAGCCTGGAAGCCTGAGCCACACAAGGACGGGGAATTTTCCTTCCCGCTTCCAGAGGTCTCTGAACCTTCCTGACCTTGTCCCCTTTGGAGGGTATTGGGGAGCAGGGTGGGCAGAACCCCAGTTCGCTGTCTGGGGGAGCGCTGCAGGACAGCCTTGTCTGTCTGTCTGTCTGTGTCAGCCTGCCCTGGGGACCCGAGGTCAGGGAGGAAGTGCCGCATCTGGTCTTCCCCAGAGCGGGAGTGTGAGCAAGGGTGGGATTGCGTGTGGCCCGAGAGTAGCCCCTCCCCTCCCCCGTCCCCACCCCAAACCCTCTTAATGAAATCAAGCTGGCCCTGCGGCCCAGCCGGGAAGGGAGGAAGGAGGAGGGACGGGAGGAGGGACGGGAGGAGGGAGGGCGGGCAGGCGCCAGCCCAGAGCAGCCCCGGGCACCAGCACGGACTATCTCTCCCAGCCCAGGCGCCCCCCGCTCTCGCTCCATTCGGCGGGAGCACCCAGTCCTGTGCACCAAGGAACTGGTGAGTCCTGGGGTCCTCTCCTCTGTCCTGAGAGCCTGGGGCTGTCTTGGAGCTTAGGGACTGGGGACTGTCGGGGCACTGTGGGGAACCTCTCTGAGTGTGTGTGGGCTTTGAGTGTGTGTTTGGTGTGGTATGCACGAGTGTGGTGGAATCTGAGTCCCATGTGCGGTGCTGGGGTGGGCCGGGGTGGGCCAGAGTGTTGTGTGTGCAGCTGGGGCCTTGGTGTAGGGGGCGTGTTGCTCCCACTTCTCTGCAAGTGGACGCCAGGCTGTTGCTTCCAGGATCCGTGTGAGGGTGATGTGGACGGTATTGTCCTGTGTGCGGGGATCGGCTGTGTGTCGGGGGTTGTGTATGTGTATGTGTTGTGTGTCCGTGTGTGTTCTCTGTGTATTGTGTGCATGGGCCATGAGAGTGCTGTCGGGTGTCTTGGTGCTGTGTGAGTCGGTGTGCCTGTGTTGTGTGTCTTTATACTGTGTGTCCATGCTGCTGCTGTGTGTGTCTGTGTGTGTGTGTGTGTGTGTGTGTGTGTGTGGGGAGGGGAGCTGTGCCCATCCAGACCTCCAGGGGCCCCAGGTCCCTGTCCTCGGCTGGCCTTGGGGTCGGGGGCTTGTGCAGCGCTCCAACCAGAACCTCCTCCCCGGCACAAGGCCACTAATTGAAGCCAGGTTTCCAAGGGCCACCCCTCCCCCAAAGGCCACCAGTCTCTGGGTGGGGGTGGGGCAGCCCCCGGCCCCCTACCTTCAAGTCTTGGGGTCCCCAGGCCTCAGGGGTGGATCTGCACTCCTCCACATACTCAGGACCGTCTTAGGGCATTTGTCACACTTACACAACGCCAGCCCTGTCTGACATGTCTCCAGGCGGGGAGTCCTGGGCAATCACGTGGTACCTGCTAATTGGCACCCACTATGCGCCAGGCACGGCCGCATCTTGTCCTAACAGCAGTCCAGGGAGGTGGCTCTTATCCCCATCGTACAGATATGGAAACAGGCTCAGAGAGGTGACATGCTCAGCCCAAGGACACATAGCCGGGAAGTTACCTCCTCTGGGATATACCAAGACAGACTTCTCTGTCTTGCTGTGACCTGGGCAGGCTGTTTCCAGTCTCTGGACCTGAGTTGCCTCTAGGGTGAAGCAAGAAGCATTGGGCCTGACCCCAGCTCCTAATGGCCTGTGAGATTCTGAGTCCTTGAAAAAATTAGGGTCCAGTGGGGAGGTAGGAGGTACCTGGCAGGCAGAATGATGACTTCAGAGTTGTCCAGGACAGTGCTTAATTTCACAGATGGGAAACTGAGGCTCAGAGAGGGCAGGGGCCATCCAGGGCCACACAGCCATCTTTTTTGAGGCTCTGCTGGCTGCAGGTGGGGCTGGGTCCTCCACACGTTGCCCTCACCTTTCCCTGGAAGCCAAAAGGGGTTGTGGGGTACAAGGGACTCTGAGAGTCAGGGTCTCAGCCTTAAAGAGCCAGTGGCAGTTTGCGTGTTCTCCTTTCTTGCCCTCTGTCTCCGACTTTGTGTGTGTGTGTGCGCTGCATGTATATGTGTGTGTAGGTATATGTGTGCATGCATATGTGTATGTGTGTGCATGTGTGTGTTTGGTTCCGCATTCCTCGGCGGCCAGAGCTGAGGAGGTCTCACTGAATGGGGTGAAAAGGTTGGTCTTTCCCTGGGCGGTGGCTGGAGCAGACAGTAAGCGCATGTTCCCATCCGGCGATGGTGCTCATTCGTCGGCTCAGGGTGGGAAATTGTTGGCTGAACCTGGAGCTCGGCTAGGGAAGGAATTCAGCTACCCCAGACACCATCTTTCCTCGGGGCTCAGCTACTCCGCACCAGGCACTCCCTGAAAGTTGTCTCATGTGTCCCTAACAGCTCTGAGAGGTGCTACCTGTGGTCACCCTTTCCCAACTTACAGATGGGGAAAGTGAGGCCCACAGGAGCCGGGTGTGTGTGTGACCGCAGAGCTGGACGTGATGATGCCGGGATCCTTGACCCAGCCAGAACTTGAGTGGGTCTCCAGACACCACTGGTCCCAGCTGCCCTCTGCAGTGAGAAGTGGTAGTTGTTGCCATGAAAGCTGTCTCCTGGGCTTGACTGGGGGTGGGAGTCAGGGAGGTGACTGGCGGGTCACAGACCCCAAAGCTCAAGGTTGTCTGTAGGAGCCTTTGCTAACGGGTGCCAGAGAGGGCAGGGGGTCCCTTCCTCATTTAGCATCTGACAGTGATGTCCACCAGCGGGAACAAGCCATTCCTGGCTCAGAGTGTGTGATGTGTGCAGGTGTGTGTGGTCGTGTAGGTGTGTGTGTGGTGTGTATGGTTGTGTGTATGTGGAGTGTATGCATGTGTATGTGGTGTGTGCGTGTGTGTATGATTGTGTGTAGTATGTGAATGTGTGTTTAGGGGTGTATGTGTGCAGCATGTGTGTGCGTGGTCGTGTGTGGGGTGTATATGGGTATGTGTGGCGTGTGTGCATGGTTGTGTGTGGGGTGTGTGTGCATGTGTGTGTATGATTGTGTGTGTAGTCTGTGCATGTGTGTATATGGGTGTGTGAGTGTGTGGCATGTGTGTGCATGGTTATGTGTGGTGTGTGTGCATGTGTGTGTATGATTGCATGTGTAGTCTGTGCATGTGTGTATATGGGTGTGTGTGAGTGTGTGGCATGTGTGAATGGTTGTGTGTGTGGTGAGTGTGCATGTGTGTGTATGGCTGTGTATGAATGTGAGTGTGGTGTGTGTGAATGTGTGTGTAAACTCCTGGGATCAGACAGAGGAAGGTTCGGATCTCAGCTCAGCTACTCACCATCTGTGTGTCCTTGGGGAAGTAACTGTCTGTCTCTGAACCTCCGTTTCCTCATCTGTAAAATGGAAAGAATGAAGCTGCCGCAGGGCTCCTGTAGGATTAAAGGCATGAAGAGGGCGTAGATGAGTACCCGTGAGGAAAGCATGGGCGACCAGCTCATTTAAAATGAGTCCCCGAGAAGCTTTGTCTCTTTTTTAAAAAATTGAAATAATTTAATGTATTTCATAGAGACGGAGGTTTCCTTATGTTGCCCAGGCTGGTCTTGAACTCCTGGGCTCACGTGATCCTCCCAAGTAGCTGGGACTATAGGCATACACCACCAGGCCTGGCTCACTTTTTATTTTTTTTGTAGAGATGGAGTCTTACTATGTTGCCCAAACTCCTGTCCTCAATCAATCCTCCAGCCTCAGCCTCCCAAAGTGCTGGGATTACAAGTGTGAGCCACCACGCCTGGCCACTTTTGCCTCTTTTTATGTCCTGGAATTATTTTTAAATTTTTTTTTGTCATCTAAGCCAGTTTATTCACACTTACATCAGCACAATTAATTTCTTTTTTTGTTTTTTGTTTTCTTTCTTTCCTTCCTTCCTTCCTTCCTTCCTTCCTTCCTTCCTTCCTTCCTTCCTTCCTTCCTTCCTTCCTTCCTTCTTTCTTTCTTTCTTTCTTTCTTTTTTTTTTTTTGAGACAGGTTCTTGCTCTGTCACTCAGGCTAGAGTGCAGCGCCAACTCTGCTCACTGCAGCCTCAACTTCCCGGGCTCAGGTGATTCTCCCATCTCAGCCTCCTCAGTACCTGGGGCCACAAGTGTGCACCACTATGCCTGGCTAATTTTTGGTGTTTTTAGTAGAGACAGAATTTTGCCATGTTGACCAGGCTGAGTTCAGGTGATCCTCCCACCTTAGCCTCCCAAAGTGCTGGGATTACAGGCATGAGCCACCACACCCAGCTGATGCAATTAATTTCAATGAAAGCCGTGTCACGGAGAAGCCTCAGGTGACCTGGAACAAGCCCCTAAATGGCCCACCCTGGTTCCTACCTCACCTTCGGAATCCTCACGGTACTTGTGGGGAAGGTAGCGTCCTCTGCTTCACCAAGCAGGTTCTGAGGCCCAGGTGCTGGAGATGTGACCACAGCCAAGGCCTTGGGAACCTGACTTCCTCCTCCAGCCCAGAACTTGCTGTGTGACCCCAGGCCTGCCCTTTGCCTTCTCTGGGCCTCTGTCTCTCCACCTCAGTCCCCTCAGGCCTCAGGACAGGAGATCCTAAGGCTTTTCTGTGTTGGAGCTTCTAGACCCAAGCCAGCTTCGGGGACCTGAGCCCTCTGCTGGGCCGGGCAGGGGTTCTCAGAGGACAGCACAGTGAATTGTGCCTAGGTTTGTCTGAGCAGCTGGGAGCCCCCAGCCCACATTGGCTGGGAGAGTTAGTGTTTTGAAACTCAGCTCCTCTGTCAACTCTGGCTATGAGGAATTAATTCATCAGCTGGGCTGTCTGGGCCAGGTGGGGTCTTGGGGTTCACCCGGGAGCAGCCTTCCATCAGGGCAGGGAAGCCCCTGGCTCATCTGGTTCCCATCTAGTGGGGGTGGGGCACATCCGCAGCTCAGCTTTGTTTTGGGAACCAGGACTTCTCCACCCTGGGGCCCATCCTGGCTCCTGCTTGGAGCTGGGGGTGAGGGCAGCCACAGGGGGCTGTCCATGCATGCCCCTGGCATCCATGACCACTGCCTAGCTCAGAGACCTGGAGGCTTCAAACCCTAGGAATTTTTTTTCTTTTTTCTTTTTCTTGAGATAGGTTCTCGCTCTGTCACCCGTGCTGGAGTGTGCAGTAGTGCAATCTCGGCTCACTGTATCCGCCTCCAGGGTTCAAGTGATTTTCCTGCCTCGCCTCCTGAGTAGGTGGGATTACAGGGGCATGACACCATGCCCAGCTGATTTTTGTATTTTTAGTAGAGATGGGGTTTCACCATGTTGGCCAGGCTGGTCTCAAACTCCTGACCTCAGGTGATCGGCCCACCTCAGCCTCCCAAAGTCCTGGGATTATAGGTGTGAGCCACTGTGCTCGCCCAGCTAGGAATCTTTTGCAGAATAAGGTAGAGCTGGGCTGGGGGAAGGTTTGAGAAAGCCCGTGAACCACTAGGATGTGACTGTGTGGAGCCACTTTGGCTGCCCAGTGCATGGGGTCGAGACCCTGAGGGGAACAGGACCACAGAGGGGCTAGGGGCTGGAGGGAAGGGTCCCAGGGTTGTGGGTAGGGGGTGAGGTATCACTCGGCAACCTCAGTCACTCACTCGGTTTCTCACTTACTCCGCCCTGCCATCATTTCTCCCTTTCTGCTTGGATCCAGACCCAGCTCTTCCCTGGCAAGTCATCATGTCCCTCTCAGCCTCAGTTTTTTCATCTGCAAAATGGGCCTAATCATAGAACCTCCCACACTGGGCAGTGATCAGGATTCATTGAGAAATTCCATGTAAGAAACTTAAAATAGTGGCTGACACATAAAGCCACGGAAGTGTAAGTTATCATTATTAATTCAGCCAAGTCAGTCGGGGTATGTTTATTGAGCACTTACTGTATACCAGATATGGGGCCAAACCCTGAGGAGGCCAAGATGAATAAGATTCAGCCTCTGCCCTCTGGGACCTCCAGGGAAGTGGGGGAGCACATCTGTACCCCACACCTGAACCAGCCGGGCTCAGGCCCCGGGAATGGAAGGGACTTGCAGGAAGGTGTTTCATGCTCCTTGCTCCTCCTGGGGGCTGGTGAGCCTGTTTCTGAATCCTGACACTCTAGAGTCCCGCCATGACTTCTCTCCTCCCTCCTGTCTCACAGGTCCTGGGGGCACCATGGTTTTGGCGGCAGCCCCCAGCCTCCTCATCGCTCTGTTGCTGCTCCTGGGGTCTGTGCCCACTACCGACACCCGCTCTGTGCCCCTGAAGGCCGCGTTCCTGGAGGACATGGCAGGTAGTGGGGAGGCCGAGGGCTCGTCGGCCTCCTCCCCGAGCCTCCCACCACCCTGGACCCCGGCCCTCAGCCCCACATCAATGGGGCCCCAGCCCACACGCCTGGGGGGCCCGTCACCCCCTACCAACTTCCTGGATGGGATCGTGGACTTCTTCCGCCAGTACGTGATGCTGATTGCTGTGGTGGGCTCCCTGGCCTTTCTGCTGATGTTCATCGTCTGTGCCGCGGTCATCACCCGGCAGAAGCACAAGGCCTCGGCCTATTACCCATCATCCTTCCCCAAGAAGAAGTACGTGGACCAGAGTGACCGGGCCGGGGGCCCCCGGGCCTTCAGTGAGGTTCCCGACAGAGGCCCCGACAGACGGCCCGAGGAAGCCCTGGATTCATCCCGGCAGCTCCAGGCCGACATCTTGGCCGCCACCCAGAACCTCAAGTCCCCCACCAGGGCAGCACTGGGCGGTGGGGAGGGAGCCAGGATGGTGGAGGGCAGGGGGGCGGAGGAAGAGGAGAAGGGCAGCCAGGAGGGGGACCAGGAAGTCCAGGGACATGGGGTCCCAGTGGAGACACCAGAGGTGCAGGAGGAGCTGTGTTCAGGGGTGCCTGAGGGGGCTCTGGTGGCCGGTGAGGGCCAAGGGGAGCTGGAAGGGTCTCTCTTGTTAGCCCAGGAAGCCCAGGGACCAGTGCATCCCCCTGAAAGTCCCTGTGCTTGCAGCAGCGTCCACCCTAGTGTCTAATAGTCCTCCCGGGCTGCCAGCCCTGACTGTCGGGGCCCCAAGTGGTCACCTCCCTGGGCATGAAAAGACCTTCAGCCCTGACTGCTTCCTGACACTCCCTCCTTGGCCACCTTGTGGTGCCAATCCCAGCATGTGCTGATTCTACAGCAGGCAGAAATGCCGGTCCCCCGGAGGATTCTCACCAAGTGCCATCTCCTTCACCTCTGCAGCCTCAAAGGGCTACATCCTAAAGCACAGCTCCCCTGACAAGGTGAGGGAGGGCATGTGTCCCTGTGACAGCCAGGATAAAACATCCCTCGAGGCTGGGTGCGGAGGCTCATGCCTGTAATCCCAGCATTTTGGGAGGCCAAGTCCAGACGTCGCTTGAGACCAGGAGTTCAAAACCAGCCCTGGCAACATTGCGAGACCCCCATCTCTACAAAAACAAAAAACAGTCCACTATATCAGCCACATCAACTGGGAATCATGTCTCAGGTCATTCCTGGGGCAAACATCACTGCTTTTCCATCAAGGGAGCAAAGAATAAGTGGGAGTTTTGGAAGAGTTTGGATGAGAGACGCTGAGGTGCCCAGCGTTCGTAAGGCAACATGCAGCCTGGCGTGAAGCAATATTTTGGAACTGCAAATGATCACCCTTTTGTGTCGTTTCAATCCTGAATATTTTAGTGTTATTCTGCCTGTGTTCAGAGCTACAGCAGCAGAAGTGGGTGTGGTTAATTAGGACACTTCTGTGAGAGGACCCCTGCACACATTACAACAGGTCCCTAAATGAGCATTTCCTAAACTGGATTCCCTGAGGCACTCTTCGGAAACAAGATTTTTTTTTTCTTTTCTTTTTTTTTTTGAGACGGAGTCTCGCTCTGTCACCGAGACTGGAATGCAGTGGTGCAATGTTGGTTCACTGCAACCTCCACCTCCCAGGTTCAAGCGATTCTCCTGCCTCAGTAGCTGGGATTACAGGTGCCCACCACTACGCCTGGCTAATTTTTGTGTTTTTAGTAGAGACAGGGCTTCACCATGTTGGCCAGGCTGGTCTGGAACTCCTGACCTTCAGGTGATCCACCTGCCTCGGCCTCCCAAAGTGCTGGGATTACAGGCGCGAACCACCTGGCCCAAACTGCTTTTTAAAACAGCTACAGGGTAAAATCCTGCAGCACCCACTCTGGGAAATACTGCTTTTAATTTTCCTGAAGGTGCCCCCCTGTTTCTGGTTGGTCCAGGATTAGGGATGTGGGGTGTAGGGCATTTAAACCCTCTCAAGCCCTCCCCAAGCACCCTCTCCCTGGGGGTGAGCTTCTCATCCCACTACTGCTGCTGGGATGGGGTGAACGAATGGAACTCTTCCTACCTGGCCTCCAAAGCAGCCTAGAAGCTGGGGGCCTGTGTTTGAATGGACCTCCGCCCTGGGGGAGTCCAAGGGGCTGGGGGAGGGTTTCTGACGCCCAGCCTGGAGCAGGGGGGCCCTGGCCACCCCCCGTCGCTCACACATTGTCTGGCAGCCTGTGTCCACAATATTTGTCAGTCCTCGACAGGGAGCCTGGGCTCCGTCCTGCTTCAGGGAGGCTCTGGTGGGGGGTCCTCTCCCTCATCCCTCCATCTGGGGCTCCCCCAACCTCTGCACAGCTCTCTGGGCGCTGAGATATAATGCACCAGCACAATAAACCTTTATTCTGGCCTGAAGTCTCACTGGTTTTCTGGGGGCTGGGGGGAAGAGGCCTGCTGGGGAGGGGCTCTTGCATGGGGATGGGGACAACTTTCCGGGGAGACACATCAGCCCAGCCCTGGAGGCTGAAGGGACAGATTGATGTGGGAAAGAAAGGAAAGACCAGTGCTCCTGAGGAATGGGCTGGAACTCATGTCCCCAGGGGTGGAGCACCAGCTCTGGACTTGTGGCCACGCAGACCCAGGTTCCAGGCCCAGCTCTGCACTTACTGTGGCCATGGGAGGGTCACTCACCTCTCTGTCTCCCCTGCAGGTGGTTGAGGACTGGGACGGGTCTCATGGACAATGCCCCCCTCACCGCACCCTTGGCTGGGATTGGGGGTAGGAGGCAGCCCTGGCCCTGCAGTCGGCCTCTGCCTTTTGTCTCCCCACCCACCAACCTCCTCTTGGTCTTTGATGGCAAGTTCCTGCAGTGACTTCTTCCCCGCACCCTGGGCCTCAGGAGCTGCCAGCTGGAATCCAGATGTGGCTGGGGCTGGGAGCATGTGCTGGGTCCCTGGGGTTGGGGGGCAGTGGGCCATCCCCTGCAGCCCCGACCCCACCTCCACCCGGAGGGGGCCCCTGAGGTTTGGGTTTCATAACACACAATGGCCTCTGTCTCACTCAGTGGGGAAGGTCCCTCCCTTTCTCAGCCCAGCCAGGCCTGCCAAGAACAGCGGGAGGGTGGAAGAGGAATACCTGTGTGTGCTGCGTGGCTCTGACCAAATCGTTCAACTTCTCTGGGTGTCACAGGCTGTGATTTCTTCTTGTTCCCAGATGTCTTAGGTGTTGTGACTGGGAAGTGCATGAAGCTTCGCTTGAATACACAAAAATCTAGTAAAACAGAAGCAGTCGTTAGAGACCCTGGGGGAGCAGGCAGGGGTGAGCTCCCCGATCAGCGGCTCCAGTCTGCAACCTTTCACTAAGGCTCAGCAGGACCCTCTAGAGGACATGGAGTTCGTGACCTCAGCCATAGCCTGTGAACCCCAAGGTTGGTGGGGGGTGGATGAAGGAGGTGTCCCGAGCACCAGAGCAGTTCACCTCTGAGCTTTTACAGCTGCTGTTCCTTCTGCCTATGACACCTTTCCACCCCTCCCAACTCCTTGCCACCTTGCTAACTCCCCCTTATCCTTTAGCTTCTGGCCTAGATGTCCCTTCCTCCTGGGAGCCTTCCCTGATAGCTTCCACCCGCCCCCCTTCCACAGTCCCTTGGCTCAGTGATAATAATGGCTTCCAATTAATGAGCCCCTGTTATGTGCCAGGCCCTGCTCTCAGTACTTGGCATCATTAACTCGTTGAGACTTGCAGCCCTCTGAGGTGGGCACTGTTATTATTCTCATGTCACAGATGTGGAAACTGAGGCCCAGAGAGGTGATGATGTCGGCTGCCCAGGTCCCAGAGCCAGGATTCCAGCCCAGCAATCTGATCCCAGCGTCTGAATTCTCCACTGGGCTCTAATGCTTCTTTGAAGAATGAATGAATGAATGAATGAATGAATGAATGAATGAATCTCTTGGGAAGGAGACAGCAGGGCTCCTCTCCTGCTTAAAGCCACTCCCATCTGCTCTTACATCTGCTATGGGGTTACCTAGAAGGGGCATTTTATGGGCACACATCTGACTGGGCACCAGTGAACACTGAGCCATAGAGGGAGATGGTAGTTGCCAGGGGGTAAACAGGATTGGGGGAGATTTGGGTTTGAGGCTGGGGGAGAGGGTTCCACTGTTCTCAGGGGCTGAGGAGTCTGCCAGGGCCTGAACAGTCCCCCACTGTCTCTGGGCTTGTAAAACGGCACAGCTGCCCCCAGCCTGTGAGTCTGTCCCTGATCCAGGCCTGCTGTCATTCTAAAGGGGGAGGGGGAGGAGCAGCAAAACTACCCCAAGGCCTCAACCCCAGCTCAGGGTAGAGATGGGGGATTCTGGTCAACTGTGTGGGTGCTGGGGGTGCTAAAGGGCCACTGGTTGGAAGTGGGACTCCTTCCCAGCCCCTTGCTCTGCTCTGATCAACCCAGGAGTGCTGGGTGTTCCCTGGCTGGGATCAAGTCAAAGGTGAGAGCGAGATCGGGCAGTGGGCACATCTCTACTGGGCACATAGTCTTTAACCCTCTTGTGATGTTTAAGGTGGTTCTGGTCCCGTGGTCACCTTGTCTGGGTTCAGTCCCAGCTCCACTCTTTCTTAGCTGTGGAGCCTTGGGCAAGTTGCCTCACCTCTCTGGGCCTCCGTTTTCACGTGCGTAAAGACGGAATGACCCTATCCCAGGTAGCAGAGGTCTTCACCTACACGTCGGGATGACCTGGGAGTTTAACAAAATGCTGGCTCCTAGCCAGGTGCTAGGTGGCTCACCTCTATAATCCCAGCACTTTGGGAGGCCAAGACAGGAGGATCACTTGTACCAGGAGTGCGAGACCAGCCTGGGCAACATAGGGAGACCCTGTCTTTAAAATAGTAATATAATATATATCCAGGAGTGGTGGTGGGCACCTTTGATCCCAGCTATTTGGGAGGCTAAGTTAGGAGGATTGACTGAGCCCAGGAGGTTGAGGCTGCAGTGAGCCATAATCGCACCACTGCACTCCAGCCTCAGTGACAGAGAGACTCTGTCTCAAAAAAAAAGTTGACATCTAGGCAGGGTATGCTGGCTTATGTCTGTAATTCTAGTACTTTGGAAAGTTGAGGCAGGAGGATTGCTTGGGCTCATGATTTTGAGACCAGTCTGGGTAACATGGTGAGACCCCATTAAAATTAAAAAATTAAAAAATTAAAAAATTAAAATACTGGCTCCCAGACCCCACCTAGACCAATGACATCAGAATCTCTGAGGATACAGCTGAGCAATTGTTACTGCCAAGATGCAAAGTCCACAAGGAGAGAGGCCTGGGGGTTGGCCCACGACTGCCTCTCTTGCGCTTGGCATGGTTCCTGGCACACAGTAGGGGTTCTGTGTGTGTATATGTACAAGTGTGTAAGGCCGAAGGGGGTCATATGAATCAATGTACCACACATCCCTAACCATATTTAACCCTCACTGCATTCCCCACAGAGAGCTGAGCAATATCAGTACCCATATTGCACAGATGAAGAAATTGAGGCTCAGAGACTTGCAGTGACTTTCCTGAGGTCACACAGCCCAGCAAAGCTGGGATTCAAACCCAGGTCTGTCTAGTTCCTCAAGGCTATTCAGCTGCCTCATTTTAGAACGTATCTATGATCTGAAGGCCAAGCCCTCCACTATCGGTGCAGTGGGGTGTGTGTTTCATCATTGGTCGTGCATCCCTTTTTCGGCCTCCCCTGTCCTCCTTCTCCCGGGGGTGTTGACTGTGGGTCACGCCTGTCCTGGTTCTCATTCACACAGGCCTAGAATCATCCAATCTACTCCTGTTGGGATTAATTAACCCTGTGGGTTCTGAGGTGGCCCAGGAGAAAGTAGCAAGTTCATAGCTTCTCTGATTTCCAACCATGACTATTTCATAAGCACCTACTATGTGCCGGGTATTGGGAACACAGTGTTAGCAAAATAGACCTGAAGTTGTATTCTAGTGGAACAGATGAAAATTAATCAAAGAATGATCTAGACGCAGCTACAATGATTAATAACAGAAATAGCTGCCATTTGTAAAAGGGCTATTATGCACATGGCTGGTGCTTTGCCAATAATATTTTTAACAGCTTTACAGAGGGTTAACTGACACAGAATAAAATGCATATATTTAAAGTGTACAATTTGGCCAGGCCCAGTGGCTCATGCCCGTAATCCCAGCACCTTGGGAGGTCAAAGCAGGAGGATCACTTGAGGCCAGGCATTCGAGACCAGCCCAGCAATGTAGTGAGACCGCCCCCCCAACCCCATCACTACCAAAAAAAAATAAAAAAATAAAAAAATTAAATTAACCAGGGCCGGATGCTGATGGCTATGCCTGTAATGCCAGTGATCTTGGAGGCAGAGGTGTGAGGATCCCTTGAGACCTGGAGTTTGAGACTAGCCTGGGCAACATGGTGAAACCTCGTATCTACAAAAAAAAAAAAAAAAAAAAAAAAAAAACCCAAAAATTAGCTTGCATGGTGGCGCGTGTGTAGTCCCAACTACTTGGGAGGCTGAGATGGGAGGATCACTTGAGTCCAGGAGGTTGAGGCTGCAGTGAACTGTGACTGTACCACTGCACTCCAGCATGGATGACAGAGCGAGATCTTGTCTCAAAAAAACAAAAAACAAAAAAGAAACAAACAAACAAAAAACCCAACCGGGCGCGGTGGCTCACGCCTGTAATCCCAGCGCTTCGGGAGGCCGAGGCAGGCAGATCACGAGGTCAGGAGATCGAGACCATCCTGGCCAACATGGTGAAACCCCGTCTCTACTAAAATACAAAAATCAGCTGTGCGTGGTGGTGCATGCCTGTAGTCCCAGCTACTCAAGAGGGTGGGGCAGGAGAATAGTTTGAACCCAGGAGGTGGAGGTTGCAGTGAGCCGAAATTGCGCCACTGCGCTCCAGCCTGGTGACAGAGTGAGACTACGTCTCAAAAACAAACAACAACAACAAAAAAGTGTACATTTTGATGATTTTTGACATGTGTTTACACTAGAACCGTCATCACAATCAAAATAATGCACATTCCATCACCTCCAGAAGTTCCTTGGTACCCCTTCATAATCCTTGCTTACTCTTCCTTCTCATCTTTCCTCCCTCCCCTAATGACCAGGCAACTATTGATTTGCTTTCTGTCACTATGAATGGTTTTAATTTTTCTGGAATTTTCTACAAACGGAAACATACAATGTGTGTTGTCTTTTCTGCCTGGCTTCTTTCACTCTGCATAAATGTTTTGAGATGTATTCATATTTTTGTATGTATCAATATCTCACTCCTTTTCATTGCTGAGTAGCACTCTGTCGCATGGACGTACCACAAGTTATTTATCCATTCACCTGCTAATGGACATTTGGATGGTTTCCAGTTTGGGGATATTACAAAGAAAGTTGCTATGAACTACTAATGTTATTTGATGTTTTTCCTCACAACCTTCAAGATGAGCTGATCATTCTTTCTCTCCATTATACAGATGAGAAGAATGGAGGCTCAGTGGAGGCTCAGAGGGGTCAGGTGACTCACACAGCCAGTAGTTGGAGTGTTGAACCTTAAAGAGTGGGGATGTGAGAGCTGAAAGTGACTTTAGGGAAACTTCTAAGGTTCAGAGGGCATCAGCATCACTTGGACCCCCGAGTGCTGTTTTAGGTCTGCAGGAGATTCTGATGTACTAAAGTTGAAGATCCCAGCCCTTTATTTTACAGGTGGGCATGTGAGAACCAGACAGGGGCTCGGGTGGGGCAGAGCTGGGCAGGAATCAGGTCTCTTGTGGCAAGTCTTGAGCTGTGTCCAGCTCTGCACTGCTTCCTCCTTGGTTCTTCATCTATTTTGGGAGAAGTATCTTCATCTGTCTGGAGTGGGACGAGGAATTGCCATTTTTTCAGGAGGTTTTAATTTCAGAACTCCTTTGGCTGCTCAGAAATAGCAGCAGGGATTTGGTGATGGCTCCAGGGCCCGGGAGGTTTCCCGGCAGCTGCTCCCTCTCCCCAGGGGCGTCCAGGGTTTATGGCAGCAGCTGCAAAGCAAATAACAACTCTGCTCTTAAATCCACTCTGGCCAGGGACACTGATGCCAGAGGCCCCTGGGATGTCTACCACCCACTGGGGCCCTGTAGTGACACCTGGGGGTGCCCTGGGAGGCTGGAGAGTCCAGACTTGGGGGTGACCACCTGCAGCCTCTCCCTTAGAGTTTGGGGAGTCAGGCCCAACCGGCAGAGCTGGAGGGGGAAGAGGAGGGATGGGGATTACATTCTTTTTCTTCTCCCTCCGGGGATCACAGGGGGCAAAGATTACAGACAGCAAAGGGCAGAGGGAGGTAGAAGGGCACTGGGGCCACAGCCCCTGCCCTGCCTCTCGTCTCCCCGCAGAATACAGTGAGGCTAAGAAATATGGGTATACTTTACAAATGTTCCCAGAAGTGTGTGTGGTGGTTAGGGGTGCAGGGTTTCAGATGCCCTAGGCTGGAATCCTCGTTCTACCATCTCCCCTGGAGAAGTCACTTAACCCCTATGGGCCTGCATTTCCTGATCTGTGAAATGGCCATAATGGTGGTACCTACCTTGGAGTGTAGTTGAGGTGAGATTTGAGTTCATTTACTTAAAGTGCTTGGAATGGGCTCCCTGTGGGAATGTGAGGTGTGGTTAGCTGCGAACTGTGAAGTCAGTGCCCGCAGAAGGGCAAAGGGGGAAACTTCTATCTCTAAACAGCCGGCTGTTCTAGAGTCACCTTTTCTTTCCAGGTCTAGTTTAGAAGCTTCAGAATCATAAGATCAGTGTTCTCAGGTGCTTGAAACTTTACGTCTTAACATCTTTTCTTAGCGGGGAGGGCAGTGGAAGTGCTGGAGACGCCAGAGCAGGGCCAGGAGCCAGGGAAGACCTGCAGACCCCAGGGAGGGGTGAAGGATGTGGCCGGAGAAGAGACAGTTTCCCTCTACCCTCTGGGTGGCAAAAAAAGCCCCCCAATCCATGCATGCCTCTGCAGGGGCTGTGCATCCAGTGAGGTGAGGGGTCATGCCTCAGCTGTTCCCTGTCTTCCTCTGGGGTGCAGCTTAGATGTTGTCTGGGCCAGTGTAGCTGGAGATGCAGCAGGTGACAAGTGTGGGGGAGCCCAGAGGCTAGGGCTGGTCTGGGGCAGGCGCCAGGGTTATTTCTGGGCAGAAAGAGAAGGGGGATCCAGCTGGGTTAATGACCAGGTGACCTGGAACTTCCCCCTTCTCTCTGTTTTGTTCCCATCTGTATAAACTTGTCAGCATGCACCCTAGGTAGCAACATCCTCCAGGCCCAGTGGGGGAAGAGCGCAAGGTGTCTGACTCACCTGCCAGGAGACTTGGGTTCAAATCCCAGCCTTAGAGTTCCACATCCAGGCTGTGATGTGGAGCAACTTGGGCCTCCTCTTGGAGCCTCAGGACTTCACCTGGTCCTGAGGTCCTGCCCTGTTGGGGGCCCCGAGGAGAAAATGCTGGTGGGGTGTGTGGCCCAGGGCCCAGGATGGAATAAGGGCAGTTCCAATGATCCCTGCTGGCCCTGCCCTCAGGAAGCTCTAACTAGCACGCTGCCTCCCTCGGGCAGTTCTGATCGGTGAGACTGCATGGCTCCTCCTCTGAGCCCTGCTGCTTAGAGTCCAGTGTGGAGCTAGGTACCCAGTAGATGCTCAATAAATGTTGAGAAGGGAATGCTATGCCCTCTTCAAGGCTGGGCTCTCAAACTAGGAGCAGAGGGGATGCAGGGGATGCGTGGCATCAAAGGTGTTGGATATCTCCTCTGCTCCTGCCTCCAGAGGGTGGCTGTGATATGAGGGGCTCAGGGACACCCACTCGACCCCCATACCTCCTGCCTCTGTTCTTCCTCAGCGTTTAAATCTCACCGTTAGGATTTCTATCACTTCTATCACTTCTGTGCACCAGGCATGGCACTAAGCAGTTTCTATACCTCGGGTCCTCACAAAGCTGCGGGAAGCACTGCTGTTATCCACCTTCTACAGAGGAAGGTGCGGAAGCTCAGAGAGGTGAAGTGGCATGACCAAGGTCACACAGCCAGAAAGTGCCTGCGCCCAGCTTTGAACCTTTTGGGGTTGTTGGACCCTGTAGCACTAACCACTGTTCCACCGTGGCTGCAATCCCATGAATGAATGAATGCATGCATGTATGCATGAATGAATGAATGGGGAATGGGGCCCACGGCTAACGTATCCAATGTCTGAGTGGCCCCACAGCTCAGTTGGCAGCAGCAGATGTCTTCACAGCTGCCGGGGACTGCGTCCCTTGAGGTCCGCCCGGAGGCTTTGACCACAAACGCCTCCGCTGGGCTGAGCCCTTCTTATCTGTTCACAAACTGCAGATGTCCGCACCCAGCCCGGGAGGAGAACCCAAGCTGGTGGGTCGCGTAGCATCCTAGCCCCGCGAAGGATGACCCAATGGGCTGCTGTTTATCCCCATCTTACAGTGCGGGAAGCCCACGGCAGCTGAAGTGGCCTGGCTGGGGGCTCGTGGCTGGTGCATGACCACGCCAGGCCTGCTGGACTCATACTCTTACTCCTGCTCCAGGCGCTGCATGCGGGAGGTGCTGAGTGTCCACGGAGTCTGGAGTCCAGGACTGCAGCCCTGGGGCTCTCCAGAATCCCACATGAAGGTGGGGGGTGGGCGGGGTCCCTGGGCAGCTCCTGGCCCTCGGTTGGGAGCCCCAGGGTGGAGGTCTGGCCCTGCCCCCTCCTTGGCTGTGCCACCTGGCACAGAAAGGGTTGCTTGCCCTTTCTGGACCACAGCTGGACAGAGAAAGGGAAGAATGAGGCTTGTGCTGGATTTCAGGGAGCTGATGAGTCCCAAACCCTGTGTTCCAGGGCAGTATTATGGTTAGCGCTGGAGGAAAAGGAGATACAGGGTGGCATTTTTCCCTAAATAAAAAGAATTGGGCCAGGCATGATGGCTCAGGCCTGTAATCCCAGCACTTTCAGAGGCTGAGGCAGGCAGATTGCTTGAGTCCAGGAGTTCGAGCCCACCCTGGGCAACGTGACAAGACCCCATCTCTACAAAAAATACAAAAATTAGCTGGGCATGGTAGCGCATGCCTGTAGTCCCATTAGTCAGTAGGCTGAGGTGGGAGAATCACTTGAGCCCGGGAAGTTGAGGCTGCAGTGAGCTGTGATTGTGCCACTGCACTCTAGCCTGACAATAGAGTGGGACCCTATCTTAAAAAAAAAAAAAAAATCACTCAATTCTTGCACAAAGTCTCAGGAGAAACTGGACTCTTTCCTCACTTTAATCCATCCCAGAGAGATCAACTCCTCTGCCCACCCGCTATTTTAAGAGACTCCTAGGAGAAACCTAGTTCCTTTGGTCCTTTCTCCACGATCTCACAACCCCTCACTCTCCGGAATTTCTTTCTGCTATATAGCCTAAGTCAAGCAGGGTGGGCCAAAGGCCGGTTTCCCCACATTCTGGCCTGCAGCAGAGCTCTGGCTGGAGGACTGGGCCAGCTATTGAGGAGCCAGTTAGAAACACTCTTGAATTCTTCCCATGACCTCTCATAAGATAAGAACATCTTGTCCTTGTTCAGATCTGATTCTTTGTGCTGTCTGGTTTGGAGCAGACTAGGATGGAGATAAATGTCTTTCTTGGAGAGTCACATGGCTGCATCCACCTAGTGTTGTAAATGTGCTGCCTTTTGACCCAGAAATTCTTTTCTGGAACTTGCGTGCAAAAATACTTGTGCTTGGATGCTAAGATGGGCACACAAGGATGTTCATGCCAGTGTTGTTCAGAATAAGTGAAAAGAAAGGGCTAGGCTGGGTGCAGTGGCTCTCTCCTGCTATCCCAGCACTCTGCGAGGCCAAGGTGAGAGGATCACTTGAGGTCAGGAGTTCAAGACCAGCTTGGCCAACATGTTGAAACCCCATTTCTACTAAGAATACAATAATTAGACGGGTGTGGTGGCAGGACCCTGTAATCCCGGCTACTTGGGAGTCTGAGGGAGGAGAATCTCTTGAACCTGGGAGGTGGAGGCTGCAGTGAACTGAGATCACACCACTGCACTCCAACCTGGGCAACAGCGCAAGACTCCATCTTAAAAAAAAAAAAAAGAATAAGTGAAAAAAAAAGCAAAGCACCCATGTGCCCATCAGTGTAGGCAGTTGAAGAAACAGTCATCTCGTCCAGTGAGAGGCTCAGGGCTTTGACTCTTTCTGTTCGTTTGTTTGAGATAGGGCCTTGCTCTGTCATCCCAGGTTGGAGTGCAGTGGTGCAATCACAGCTCACTGCAACCTCGATCTCCCAGGCCCAAGTGATCCTCTCATCTTAGCCTCCCTCGGAGTAGCTAGGACCACAGATGCATGCCATCATGCTTGGCTAATACTTTTTTCTTTTTAGTAGAGATGGGGGTCTTGCTATGTTACCCAGACTGGTCTCAAACTCCTGAGCTCAAGTGATCCTCCTGTCTTGGCATCCCAAGGTGCTGGGATTATGGGCGTGAGCCACCACACCCGGCCAGGGGCCTTTCTCTTATGGAGCTCTGGCTTCTCTGGCTTCTCCCCAGTGAATTACCTGTTTCTGTCTGTGGTCTATACTTGCATTGGTTGTGTATCCAGTGATTTTCAACTTTTTTGAGGCACAGAACCCTTTGTTCAAATAAAGGAATCCTAACATGTAAGTCAAATGAAAGTAGAGCTAAACCCTTGAAAGGGATGAGATACCCAGGCTCACTTCCCTTTGCCCCCATAGGGCCCTCAGGCTCAGTGAAGCATAGTTTGCAGACAGTTGTTCTAGTCCCTCCACTCAAGCTATGGATGGGAAACTGAGACTCAAGTTGCCCAGAAAGGTCACGGCCAAGGCCAGTCTCTAGTCCAGGTCACCTGACTCTGTCCAGTGCTCATTCAAGAATGGTTTCTAGGTAGATGATCGAAGCATCCACAGAAAGGAAGATTTACCACTTCCTTTCTATACTCTTCACTTCATTTATATTTTTATGTGCCTTATTATAATCACTAAAACGTCTAATTCAATAGAGTGCTGGTTGTGGTGGTGGTGGAGGTGGAGGTAGTGATGATGAAGGCGAGGGAGACAGTGGTAGTGGAGGTGGAGATAGTAATGATGGTGGTTGTGGAGGTGGTGATGGTGGAGGTGATGATGGAGGTGGTGGTGATGGTGATGGCAGAAGTGTTGGTAGTAGAGGTGGAGGAAGAGGCGGAGGTGGAGATGGTGGTTGTGATAGTAGTGGTGGTGTAGGTGGTAATGGTGGAAGAGGTGGTCATGGTGATCGTTGTGGTAATGGTGTTAATGGTGGTGGTGGTGGTGGTGGTGATGGTAGAGGTGATGGTGTAGGTGGAGGAAGAGGTGGTGGTCAGATGATGGTGAAGGAAGTGGTGGTGGTGGGGGCAATGGTGGAGGTGGTGAAGGAGGTGGTTGTGATGGTGGCGGTGGAGGAGGTGACAGTGGACATGGTTGTAATGTTGGTGGACATAGTGATGATGGTGATGGTGATGGTGGTGGAGGTGGTGGTCACAATGGTGGTAGAAGTGGTAATGGTGGAGGTGGTGGTGGTGGTAGAAGTTATGGTGGTGATGATGAAGGTGAAACAGGTGGTGGTGGTGGTAGTGGTCGTGGTGGTGATGATGGTGGTGGTGGTGGTGATGGTGGTGGTGGTGATGGTGTCAGTGGTTGTGGTGGTGGTGATGATGGTAGTGGAAATGGTGGTGGTGATGGTGGTGGTGATGGAGGTGGTTGTGGTGGTGGTGGTGGTGATGGTGGTGGTGGTGGTCATCGTGGTGGAGGTGGTGGTGGTGATGGTGGTGGTGGAGGGATGGTGGTAGTGGTGGTGGTGGCGATGATGGTGATGGCGACGTTGGTGGTGGTATAGGTAGTCATGGTGATGGTGATGATAGTGGAGGTGGTGATAGTGGTTACTGTGGTGGTAGTTGTGAGCACCCTTCCTTGTTCCTGATCTTAATGGGAATGCTTCCAAAGGTTTGCCAGTGGGCAAGATGTTTGCTGTAGTGGGCAAGATGTTTTCTTGTCAATGTCCCGTATCAAGTTAAGGACATTCCTTTCTCTTCCTAGATTGCCAAAATTTTGTCACAAATGGGTATTGAAGCTGATCAAATGTTTATCCAGACCTACTAAAATGATGATACAGTTTTTTTCCTCACTGTGGGAAACTGGATAAAAACACCCCCAGGCAATCTGAACAAGCTGGTTTTGTCTCAAGCATGGAACCTCCCTTCCTCTCTTTCACTTGCCCCATTTCTTCCTCCCTCCCTCAAATACAGACACTGTAAGAGGCCTGAGGAACCGAGCAGAAGAGGAGGGTGAGGCATCAGAATAGAAATGATCTCCACATGCTGGGTCAGCGCTTTTGCCAGGCTCACTTCTGCTGCTGTTTCCTGTACTAATCCCAGGAGGGGCACAGCTTCCCCAGTTGTTCCAGACAGAGCCGGAGACATTCTGAGGTTGAGTTAAAATGCTGCTGGCAGACAGGCGAGGAGGGGATCTTGAAGCCTTGCATTCCTCTCCGGGACGCTGGGGGCTGGGCGGGTGTGTGGTGGGCGAGGAATTTTTCTTGCGGAAGAGTTGATCTGGGATGTGGGGAGAAGGCCTGGTTGCTAGGCAGAATCAGCAGAGATGAATCATGTTCTGGCATGAGTTGGTTATTGGCTAAAAGGAGAAGTTATCCAAGTCTGTGGAATCTTTTCGTTTGAGCTGGAAGGAAATATGGTTCATCACATGCAGTCCCTTAGGTTTGCAGAGAAAACGGCATATACAGAGAGGGAGAGAGATTTGCCCAGGGAATTAGAAATTAGAAATCTTGCCTCTGAGCTTTCTCCAGGTCCCTGACTATGGCTGAGGGCCTGGGGCAAACAAGAGAGTTTCAGGAGCATCATCCTGTGCAGCCATTGTGTAAAGAGCACCCCATGTGCTGTTATTGTATTAGGAGCACCCCCTATCATTCTATAAGGAGCATGTCCTGTATTGTATAAGGAGCGCCTCCTGTGTTGTTATTGTATAAGGAGCACCTCCTGTGTTGTTATTGTATAAGGAGCGCCTCCTGTGTTGTTATTGTATAAGGAGCGCCTCCTGTGTTGTTATTGTATAAGGAGCGCCTCCTGTGTTATTGTATAAGGAGCGCCTCCTGTGTTGTTATTGTATAAGGAGCGTCTCCTGTGTTGTTATTGTATAAGGAGCGCCTCCTGTGTTGTTATTGTATAAGGAGCGCCTCCTGTGTTGTTATTGTATAAGGAGCGCCTCCTGTGTTGTTATTGTATAAGGAGCGCCTCCTGTGTTGTTATTGTATAAGGAGCGCCTCCTGTGTTGTTATTGTGTAAGGAGCGCCTCCTGTGTTGTTGTTGTGTAAGGAGCGCCTCCTGTGTTGTTGTTGTGTAAGGAGCGCCTCCTGTGTTGTTGTTGTGTAAGGAGCGCCTCCTGTGTTGTTGTTGTGTAAGGAGCGCCTCCTGTGTTGTTGTTGTGTAAGGAGCGCCTCCTGTGTTGTTGTTGTGTAAGGAGCGCCTCCTGTGTTGTTGTTGTGTAAGGAGCGCCTCCTGTGTTGTTGTTGTGTAAGGAGCGCCTCCTGTGTTGTTGTTGTGTAAGGAGCGCCTCCTGTGTTGTTGTTGTGTAAGGAGCGCCTCCTGTGTTGTTATTGTGTAAGGAGCGCCTCCTGTGTAGTTATTGTGTAAGGAGCGCCTCCTGTGTTGTTATTGTGTAAGGAGCGCCTCCTGTGTAGTTATTGTGTAAGGAGCGCCTCCTGTGTTGTTATTGTATAAGGAGCGCCTCCTGTGTTGTTATTGTATAAGGAGCGCCTCCTGTGTTGTTATTGTATAAGGAGCGCCTCCTGTGTTATTGTATAAAGAACGTCTCCTGTGTTGTTATTGTGTAAGGAGCGCCTCCTGTGTAGTTATTGTATAAGGAGCGCCTCCTGTGTTATTGTATAAAGAGCGTCTCCTGTGTTGTTATTGTGTAAGGAGCGCCTCCTGTGTTGTTATTGTATAAGGAGCGCCTCCTGTGTTGTTATTGTATAAGGAGCGCCTCCTGTGTTGTTACTGTATAAGGAGCGCCTCCTGTGTTGTTACTGTATAAGGAGCGCCTCCTGTGTTGTTATTGTATAAGGAGCGCCTCCTGTGTTGTTATTGTATAAGGAGCGCCTCCTGTGTTGTTACTGTATAAGGAGCGCCTCCTGTGTTGTTACTGTATAAGGAGCGCCTCCTGTGTTGTTATTGTATAAGGAGCGCCTCCTGTGTTGTTATTGTATAAGGAGTGCCTCCTGTGTTGTTACTGTATAAGGAGCGCCTCCTGTGTAGTTATTGTATAAGAAGCGCCTCCTGTGTTATTGTATAAAGAGTGTCTCCTGTGTTGTTATTGTGTAAAGAGCGCCTCCTGTGTTGTTATTGTATAAGGAGCGCCTCCTGTGTTGTTATTGTATAAGGAGCGCCTCCTGTGTTGTTATTGTATAAGGAGTGCCTCCTGTGTTGTTACTGTATAAGGAGCGCCTCCTGTGTAGTTATTGTATAAGAAGCGCCTCCTGTGTTATTGTATAAAGAGTGTCTCCTGTGTTGTTATTGTGTAAAGAGCGCCTCCTGTGTTGTTGTTGTGTAAGGAGCGCCTCCTGTGTTGTTGTTGTGTAAGGAGCGTCTCCTGTGTTGTTGTTGTGTAAGGAGCGCCTCCTGTGTTGTTGTTGTGTAAGGAGCGCCTCCTGTGTTGTTGTTGTGTAAGGAGCGCCTCCTGTGTTGTTGTTGTGTAAGGAGCGCCTCCTGTGTTGTTATTGTATAAGGAGCGCCTCCTGTGTAGTTATTGTATAAGGAGCGCCTCCTGTGTTGTTATTGTATAAGGAGCGCCTCCTGTGTTGTTATTGTATAAGGAGCGCCTCCTGTGTTGTTATTGTATAAGGAGCGCCTCCTGTGTTATTGTATAAAGAACGTCTCCTGTGTTGTTATTGTGTAAGGAGCGCCTCCTGTGTAGTTATTGTATAAGGAGCGCCTCCTGTGTTATTGTATAAAGAGCGTCTCCTGTGTTGTTATTGTGTAAGGAGCGCCTCCTGTGTTGTTACTGTATAAGGAGCGCCTCCTGTGTTGTTACTGTATAAGGAGCGCCTCCTGTGTTGTTACTGTATAAGGAGCGCCTCCTGTGTTGTTACTGTATAAGGAGCGCCTCCTGTGTAGTTATTGTATAAGGAGCGCCTCCTGTGTTGTTACTGTATAAGGAGCGCCTCCTGTGTTGTTACTGTATAAGGAGCGCCTCCTGTGTAGTTATTGTATAAGGAGCGCCTCCTGTGTTGTTATTGTATAAGGAGCGCCTCCTGTGTTGTTATTGTATAAGGAGCGCCTCCTGTGTTGTTATTGTATAAGGAGCGCCTCCTGTGTTGTTATTGTATAAGGAGCGCCTCCTGTGTTGTTATTGTATAAGGAGCGCCTCCTGTGTAGTTATTGTATAAGGAGCGCCTCCTGTGTAGTTATTGTATAAGGAGCGCCTCCTGTGTTGTTATTGTATAAGGAGCGCCTCCTGTGTTGTTATTGTATAAGGAGCGCCTCCTGTGTTATTGTATAAAGAACGTCTCCTGTGTTGTTATTGTGTAAGGAGCGCCTCCTGTGTAGTTATTGTATAAGGAGCGCCTCCTGTGTTATTGTATAAAGAGCGTCTCCTGTGTTGTTATTGTGTAAGGAGCGCCTCCTGTGTTGTTATTGTATAAGGAGCGCCTCCTGTGTTGTTATTGTATAAGGAGCGCCTCCTGTGTTGTTACTGTATAAGGAGCGCCTCCTGTGTTGTTACTGTATAAGGAGCGCCTCCTGTGTTGTTATTGTATAAGGAGCGCCTCCTGTGTTATTGTATAAAGAGTGTCTCCTGTGTTGTTATTGTGTAAAGAGCGCCTCCTGTGTTGTTATTGTATAAGGAGCGCCTCCTGTGTTGTTATTGTATAAGGAGCGCCTCCTGTGTTGTTATTGTATAAGGAGCGCCTCCTGTGTTGTTATTGTATAAGGAGCGCCTCCTGTGTTGTTATTGTATAAGGAGCGCCTCCTGTGTTGTTATTGTATAAGGAGCGCCTCCTGTGTTGTTATTGTATAAGGAGTGCCTCCTGTGTTGTTACTGTATAAGGAGCGTCTCCTGTGTAGTTATTGTATAAGGGGTGCCTCCTGTGTTGTTACTGTATAAGGAGCGTCTCCTGTGTAGTTATTGTATAAGGAGCGCCTCCTGTGTTATTGTATAAAGAGCGCCTCCTGTGTTGTTATTGTATAAGGAGTACATGCTGTGTTATTGTACAAAGAGAATCTCCTGTGTAGTTATTGTATAAGGAGCACCTCCTGTGTTATTTTATGTAATTACTCTCCCAGGCATCAGAAATGTAATAGTGACCTCTCAGAGGTGCCCTCTCCCTGAGCCAGATAAATCCAGCGTGATATATGCTGTGAATGAAATGTACAGTATGATGGCATAGTGACTAGGCATGTGTCTCTATTTAGCTAGATGGTTGGGGGAACCTAGCTGGGGGATGGCATTTAGGTGAGACCTGAACAGAGGAGGCAGCCTTGTGAAGCTCTGGGGAACACGGCTCCAGGCTGTGGGACCAGCAAGTGCAATGGCCCTGAGATGGGATTGAGCTGGGTGAATTTAAGGGACAGCAGGGAGGCTGCTGAGACAGGAGGGGGCTGAGTGAGGACAGAGGTGGGCAGAGTCCGGTCAGGTCAGGTCTTGGAGGCCAAAGAGAGAGGTTCCGTGGAAACCTCTAATACAATAACAGGAGAGAGGTTCTGTTGCTCACTGCTGAGCAGGAGACTGCCGCCCTCCCGACTCCTTCCCTTGCACCACAGTAAGAGCCTGTCCTTCAGGCAAATGAGCATCGTAAGCACCTGCCGTGTGCATGGCTGTGCTGGGCACTTTCTCCATGTGATCTCCTTTAGTCGTGCAAACAACCCCTCGGGTTGTCCAAGCAAGAAGGACAAGTGAGAGAGGCCCGTGCTTGCCTGCAGGCACTCAGTGCAGGCATCCTTGACCCAGGCCCTCTCTCTTGAGGCCTTCAGCTCCGTTAGCTCAGCCAGAGAGGGACTTGCCCACACCAGCAGACTGTCCCCTGTGTCAGCTCCTTGGAGAAAAAGGGTGGGAACAGACAAGGGGAGACTCAGAGCCTGCGGGCTGCTCCAGCAGTTTTTGCCAGGAAACAGGGCTACCCTGTCCAGAGTCACTGGGGGTTGGAGTGGATGAGCACCCCCTTGATGGGAGATGGTCCCCAGGGGCCCTGCTGTTGTGGGAAAGTGAGCAAGATTCTGGGGCTGAAGGGCCAATGGAACAGTGTGAGAAGCTCCCACAAACTCTTTTGCCCCCAGTGAGCCCAACAGATGCCTGGAATTCCAGTGGTTTATTCGTTGGTGTAAGCATTGTCCTTAGCTCCTCTTCTTGTAAAGTGCAAATCTCCTTTGGAAAAAGAGGGGGAAGATTATGTCCTGAACCCAGTAGAGTGATAAACTGTATAGGTTGTAAGTGACAGAGGCCCCAGGGCAGGACAACTTGGAGGGGCCATCTGAGTTAGAGCTCTCCATGGGCTTGACTGAAGCCTTTGTTGGAACTACATTGCATCCTGTCTCCTCCCTCTGCCCAATCCTGGTTTCTTAACCCCCTTCCATAAGTGCTGATCCCAGAACCATTCCCAAATAAACACCTCCCCACTAATCTCCATCTCAGGGTCAATTTCCTGCGGAATCCACCCTGTAACAATTGTGATGGTGATGGTGGTGGTGTTGATAATCAGGGTGTTGATAATGGGGTGGTGATGATGATAATGGAGATGGTGATAATGGTGGTGGTGATAATGGGGGTGGTGATGGTGGTGGTGGTGGTGATGGTGATGGTGATAATGGGGGTGGTGATGGTGATAATGGTGGTGGTGATAATGGGGGTGGTGATGGTGGTGGTGGTGGTGATGGTGGTGGTGGTGATGATAATGGGGGTGGTGATGGTGGTGGTGATGGTGATGGTAGTGATGGTGATAACAGGGGTGGTGATAATGCAGGTGGTGATAGTGGTGGTGGTGGTGATGGTGGTGATGGTGATAATGGGGGTGGTGATGGTGATAATGGTGGTGGTGATAATGGGGGTGGTGGTGGTGGTGATGGTGATGGTGGTGATGGTGATAATGGGGGTGGTGATAATGGAGGTGGTAATGGTGGTGGTGGTGGTGGTGGTGATGGTGATAATGGGGGTGGTGATAATGGGGTGGTGATGGTGGTGGTGGTGGTGATGGTGATGGTGATAATGGGGGTGGTGATAATGGGGGTGGTGATAGTGGTGGTGGTGGTGATGGTGATGGTGATAATGGGGGTGGTGATAATGGGGTGGTGATAGTGGGGGTGGTGGTGGTGGTGATGGTGATGGTGGTAATGGTGATAATGAGGTGGTGATAATGGGGGTGGTGATAATGCAGGTGGTGATAATGGGGGTGGTGATGGTGATAGTGGTGATGGTGATGGTGATGGGGGTGGTGATGGTGATAATAAGGGTGGTGATGATGACAATGATGATGATGATTGTGATGATGATAATAATGATGGTGATTGTACTAGTGTTCAGGGTGCCATAACAAAATACTACAAACTGAGTAGCTTACACAACAGAGCCCCAAATCAAGGTTCTGGCATGTCTGGTATATGCCTCTTTCAGGCATATAGATGGTCACTTTTCTCACATGTCACATGGCCTTTCTTGTGAGTGCACACTGATAGACTTCCTTTTTGTTTTGTTTTGTTATTTTTGAGATGGGATCTCTGTCACCAAGGCTGGAGTACAGTGGCATAATCATAGCTCACTATAGCCCTGACCTCCTGGACTCAAACAATACTCCTGCTTCAGCCTCCTGAGTAGCTAGGACTACTGGCTTGTACCACCACACATAGCTATTTTCATATTTAAAGATGGGGTCTTGCTGCATTGCCCAGGCTGGTCGTTAACTCATGGCCTCAAGCGATCCTTCCACCTCAGCCTCCCAAAGTGTTGGGATTACAGGTGTGAGCCACTGTGCCAGGCCAGACCTCTTCTTATAAGACCACCAGTTCTTTCAGATTATGATGCCACTTTTATGAACTCATGTAACCTTAATTACCTCTTGAAGACCCTCTCTTCAAATATAGTCACATTGGGGATTAAAGCTTCTACATAAGAATTTTGAGGTGATATAACTTAGTCCATAGCAGGGATTGGTAGCAATAACAACTACAGCAGAGCTGATGATTTTTATGGTGATGATAATGGTGATGGTGAGGATGGTGATGATGGTAATGGTGGTGGTAACCAACATTTACTGAACACCTTCTACATGCCTGGCACTGTGCTTTTTTCACTTTACATGGGATAATTTATTTAATCCTTGCAATAATCCTGTGACTTGGGAGCTAGTTGTCTCCTGATTTTTCAGAAAGAGAAACCAAGGCTCAGAGAGCTTAAGTACTTGTGTAAGGTCACATGGAGAGATCACAGCAGAGTTGGGATCTGAACCTGAGCCCCCAAGACCTTGCCCAAAGTTGTTACCTAACGTCCTGTGGTCTTGCCCAAAGGGACCGGTGACATACGGCTATCTATTGAAGAGGTTTGGGGCAGAAGGGAATCCAGCCCCATTTCCCCACTGGAGTTTCCTTCGATGGATAGGACTGAGGTCCTGGGGGCAGGATGGGAGGCCCCTGGAAGTCCCTTTGCACCTGTAGCTCCAGATAGTAAAGTTGTCCTCACCTGGGGTGCCTTTTGGAGTTATTCTGGGAGTTGGGTTTCTTTGAGCTGAGGCTACGGGCTGGAGTGTCTAATGTGACATTTCCAAAGATCACTGGGTGGGATGGTGGTATTAGAGAATGGGTCTGGGGAATAACTGTGGCCTGTGGTCGGCCACTCGCTGTGGGGTGAGCTTGCTTGTCAAGCCATGTGTGACAAAAATCACGTTAGGGTGTCTCCTGCATGGATGCAGACAGGCCACTGCTTTGCAGAATTTTGGAGGCTGGACTGTGAGGGTTGGTTCTATGCCAAAGACACCAGAGCTTGGAAGCCTTGAGGCGATAATATTTTTAAAATCGTTCATAGTAGCAGTAGCAACAATAGTAGTAATAGGACCAATAGTATCAGTCATGGTCATCTGTGGCCCACCTCATTTTATTGTGCTTCCAAGGTACTGTGTTTTTTATGCGTGCATTAAAGGCTTGTGGCAACCCTGTCTTGAGCAAGTCTATTAGCACTGTGTTTCCAGCAGTGTATACTCACTTTGTGTCTCTGTGTCATACTTTGGTAATTCTCATAATATTTGAAACCTTTTCATCACGCATCAGTAATTGTTTTGGGGCACCACGAACTGTGTCCATATAAGACAGTGACCGCAATCAATAAATGTGTGTATTCTGACTGCTCCACCAATGAGCTGTTCCCCTTTCTCCCTTCCTGTAACCTCCCTATTCCTAGAGGAACACAAACATATTGAAATTAGCCAATTAATAACCCTACAACGGCTTCCTAAGTGTTCAAGGAAGAGTTACATGTCTGTCACTTTAAATCAAAAGCTAGAAATCATTACACTTGATGAAGAAGGCATGTTGAAAGCTGAGACAGGCTGAAAGGAAGGCCTCTTGTACTTAATTGTTTGCCAGGTTGTGAATGCAAAGGAAAAGTACTTGAAGGAAATTGAAAGCGCTACTCCAGTGAACACATGAGTGATAAGAAAGCAAAACAGCTGGCCAGGCGCGGTGGCTCACGCCTGTAATCCCAGCACTTTGGGAGGCTAAGGTGGGTGGATCACGAGGTCAGGAGTTCTAAGACCAGTCTGGCCAAAATGGTGAAACCCCATCTCTACTAAAAATACAAAAATTAGCTGGGCATGGTAGCACGTGCCTATAATTCCAGCTGCTCGGGAGGCTGAGGCAGAGAATTGCTTGAATCCTAGCTGCTTGGGAGGCGGAGGTTGCAGTGAGCCAAGATCATGCCACTGCACTCTAGCCTGGGCAACAGAGCAAGACTCCATCTCAAAAAAAAAAAAAAAAAAAAAGCAAAACAGCCTTATTGCCTTATTGCTGATGTGGATAGCACATCACTGCTGTCTGGAGAGAAGATCAAACCAGCCACAACACTCCCGTAAGCCAAAGCCCAATCTAGAGCAAGGCCCTCACTCTTTTCAATTCTGTGGGGACTGACAGAGGTGAGGAATCTGCAGAAGACAAGCTGGAAGCTAGCAGAGGTTGGTTCATGAAGTTTAAAGAAGTCATCTCCATAACATAAAAGTGCAAGGGGAAGGGGCAAGTGCTGATGGAGAAGCACATTAAGTTATTCAGAAGGCCTAGCTATGATCACTGATGAAGATGGCTACACTAAACAACAGATTTTCAGCTGGATGAGGTGGCTCACACTTATAATCCTGGCACTTTGGGAGGCCAAGGCAGGAGGATAGCTTAAGGCCAGGAGTTTGAGACCAGCTTGGGTAACATAATGAGACCCCATCTCTATTAAAATTAAACAACACATTTTGGCTGGGCATGGTGCCTCATGCCTGTAATCCCAACACTTTGGGAGGCCGAGGCAGGTAGATCACTTGAGGTCAGGAGTTTGAGAACAGCCTGGCCAACATGGTGAAAACCTGTCTCTACTAAAAATACAAAAATTAGACAGGTGTGGTGGCATGCACCTGTAATCCTAGCTAATCAGGAGGCTGAGGCGTGAGGATTGCTTGAACCTGGGAGGTGGAGGTTGCAGTGAGCCAAGATCTCACCACTGCACCCCAGCCTTGGCGACAGAGGGAGATTCCACACAACAGATGTGGTAGAAATAGCAAGAGAACTAGAATTAGAACTAGAGTCTGTAGATGAGGAGTTTCTCACCACTGTACCCCAGCCTTGGCGACAGAGGGAGATTCCACACAACAGATGTGGTAGAAATAGCAAGAGAACTAGAATTAGAACTAGAGTCTGTAGATGAGGAGTTGTTTCTTGAAATGGAATCTACTCCCAGTGAAGATGCTGTGAACATTGTTGAAAGAACAATAAATTATTTAGAACATTGCATAAGTATAGTTGGTGGGCTGGGCATGGTGGCTCATGAAATTAAAGTTAAAGTTCTGGTAATCCCAGAACTTTAGGAGGCTGAGGCAGGTGGACCACTTGAGGACAGGAGTTTGAAACCAGCCTGGTCAACATGGAGAAACCCCATTTCTACTAAAAATACAAAAATTAGTTGGGCGTGGTGGTGCACGCCTGTAGTCCCAGCTACTTGGGAGGCTGAGGCACAAGAACCACTTGAACCCAGGAGGCAGAGGTTGCAGGGAGCCGAGGTTGTGCCACTGCACTCCAGCCTGGGCAATAGAGCAAGACTCTGACTTAAAATAAGGAAGGAGAGAAAAAAAGGAAAGAAAGAAAAGAAGGGAGAAGGAAGGAAGAAAGGAAGGAAGGAAGGAAGGAAGGGAGGGAGAGAAAGGAAAGAAAGAGAAAGAAAGAAGAGAGAGAGAAAAGAGAAAGGAAGGAAGGAAGAAGGAAAGAAAGAAATTTGGTGAAGCAGTGGCAGGGTTTGAGAAAATAAGTTCCAATTTTTTTTTTTTTTTTTTTTTTGAGATGGAGTCTCGCTCTGTCGCCCAAACTGGAGTGCAGTGGCCAGATCACAGCTCACTGCAAGCTCCGCCTTTCGGGTTCACGCCATTCTCCTGTCTCAGCCTCCCGAGTAGCTGGGACTATAGGCGCCCGCCACCTCGCCCGGCTAGTTTTTTGTATTTTTTTTTTTTTAGTAGAGACGGGGTTTCACTGTGTTAGCCAGGATGGTCTCAATCTCCTGACCTTGTGATCCGCCCGTCTCGGCCTCCCAAAGTGCTGGGATTACAGGCTTGAGCCACCGCGCCCGGCCAATAAGTTCCAATTTTGAAAGAAGTTCTACCATGGGTAAAATGCTGTCCAGTAACATCACAGGCTATAGAGAAATCTTTTGTGAAAGGAAAAGGCAATCAAAGTAATGAACTTTACTGTTGTCTTATTTTAAGAAATTATGGCTGGGCACAGTGGCTCGCGCCTGTAATCCCAGCACTTTGGGAGGCCGAGGAGGGCAGATCACCTGAGGTCAGCAGTTCAAGACCAGCCAACATGGTGAAACACCATCTCTATTAAAAATAAAAAAAATTTGCCAGGCATGGTGGCGCATGCCTATAATCCCAGCTACTCAGGAGGCTGAGGCAGGAGAATTGCTTGAACCCGGGAGGTGGAGCTTGCAGTGAGCCAAGATCAATCGCAGCCCTACACTCCAGCCTGGGGGACAGAGCGAGACTCCATCTCAAAAAAAAAAAAAAAAAAAAAAAAAGACATTGCTGCAACCACCTTGACCTTCTGCAACTCCCAGCCTGATCAGTCAGCAGCTGTCAAAATTGAGGCAAGACCCTTCACCAGCAAAAAGATAATGACTTACCGAAGGCTCCGATGACTGTTAGCATTTTTTTTTTAAGCAATAAAGTATGTTTATATTAAGGTACGCATATTGGGTTTTTTTTAAGATATAATGTTATTGCACACTTAATAGACTCCAGTTTAGTGTAAACATAACTTTTATATGCACTGGGAAAATTTGTGTGACTCGTTTTATTGAAGCATTTACTTTATTGCAGTGATCTGGAACTGAACCTGCAACATCTCTGAGGTGTGCCTGTAGTAATAAATGCAAATAGTAATAGTGGAAATAGCAGTAGAGAAAATACAGTCATAGCATGCAGGGTGCTTGTGCTCTGGATCAAACAGCTCTGGGCTAGAATCTTGATCTTACCATTTGCTGACACATCACTTTACCTTTTAGTTTCTCTACCTATAAAATGGGATATTGATAGTATTTTAGGATTTTTGTGAGGCAAATGAGCTGACCTCTGTAAAATACCCAGCAACAGTGCCCAGGATGTAGTCAGGGCTGAAGTGTTACCTATAATAATGAGAACCACCTCAACAGCAATGAACTATTTTTTTCCTCTTTCTTTCTCTCTCTCTCTCTCTCTTTCTTTTTCTTTCTTTTTTTTTTTTTGAGACGGAGTCTGGCTCTGTCGCCCAGGCTGGAGTGCGGTGGCCGGATCTCAGCTCACTGCAAGCTCCGCCTCCCGGGTTTACACCATTCTCCTGCCTCCGCCTCCCAAGTAGCTGGGACTATAGGCGCCCGCCTCGTCGCCCGGCTAGTTTTTTGTATTCTTTAGTAGAGACGGGGTTTCACCGTATGAGCCAGGGTGGTCTCGATCTCCTGACCTTGTGATCCGCCCGTCTCGGCCTCCCAAAGTGCTAGGATTACAGGCTTGAGCCACCGCACCCGGCCATCTTTCTTTCTTTTTCTTTCTTTCTTTCTCTCTCTTTCTCTCTCTGTCTTCTCTCTCTCTCTCCCTCTCTCTGTCTTCTCTCTCTCTCTCCCTCTCTCTCCTTCCTCCTCCTCCTTCTTCTTTTCTTTTCTTTTCTTTCCTTTCCCTCTCTCCCTCCCTTTCTTCCTTCCTTCCTTCTCCTTTTTCGTCTTCTTTTTTTTTTTTTTGAGACAGGGTCTCACTCTCTCACCCAGGTTGGAGGCCAGTGGTGCTTTTGTAGAGATGGGGTCTTGCCATCTTGCCCAGGTGTTGACAGCTGTTGCGAGATCTCAGTTCTTGCCTTCTTAGTTTAAAAGAATATAGACAAGAGACACATAGCAAAGGGGAGGTGCAGTATAGAGTAATTTATTGCAGAGAAAAAAGAACATTTTGAAAGTTAGGTACAGAAAGGACAGGACACCCTGAGAGAGACGGGATTCAGGGCAGACTGCTTGTAAGGATAAGACAGCATTGATTGTTGCTGGGAGACTCCCTTTGAGGGGGTTTTACATGATTATTCACAAGGGGTTGAGAGAGGCATTACTAGTAAGCATGTTCTCGGTGGTCCTCTTGGTGCCCATGCACAGTAGCTGTATGTGCTTGTTCATATGTTGCATGTCTCATTAGCATCTTAAATCTCCACCTAGGGGTGTGTTTTTTACTCTTTTAATGCACAAAGGGTCAGTTTGAGGACAGTAAAATCAAAGTGCGTATGCTTTCTAGAGGAGAAAGTCCCTACTGAAGATCACTTTGCTTGAGTGAGCTCAATTACAATGTGAATGCTGAGGCTTATTGTGTTGACTGTATAGTCACCACGGATGCTGCATCTTGAGGACATGGTCACTTCCTTGACTACCTATCCTGCCTCACAGGCTGGTCTCAAACTCCTGGGCTCAAGCAATCCTCCTGCCTTGGCCTCCCAAAGTGCTGGGATTACAAGCATGAGCCACTGTACCTGGCCCAACAATGAACTCTATGTGCCATGTGCTTTCCATGTATTATCTCATGTATTATCCATGTATTATCAGGTCTACCTGATCAGGTAGGTACTATTATCGTTTCCATTTTGCAGATGAATAGACTGAGGCTTGAGGAGGTGGAGCCTTTTGCTCAGGGTTACACAACAGTAGCCAGCATTTGATTCAACACTCCAAGCTCACTCCACTCTGCCCTGCTGCTTCCTCCCTGGGTGGAGATGATCTTCTCTGGGGAGGTGGCCTTTTGAGGGGCTGGCTGATGTTATCTCGGAGGGTGGGGAAAGCAAGCAGACAGGCCACAAAGAGCCATTGGCAGGGGATGTGCTCCACATCCATCTTTGGTTGGGGCTGGAACTCATCTGTAGGAGCCCGCTAACGCCACCAAAACTTGGCGGGACCTAGAAGTCTTCTCTTCTGTCGTAAGGATAGACACAAGGTCTGCACTCTTGCCTCAAGTTCAAAGGGCCTGAAGTATTGAGAAGTACTCCTCATTTATTTGTCTTTTTAAGAAAACTCACCCTAGGGCCAAGTAGTTTTTACAGGACAATGCTTAATGTAAGGTTCTAGAACTGTGCATTTGGATGTGGTCCCGGGTAGCCCTGGTCCAGGAATCACAATGAGGAAAGGTTACATCTGAGATGTGGTCATAGCTGTAGTGTGGCACCCAGGAGAGGGTGGGAGGTGGGCAGAAGACCTCAGCCAGAGCTGATTCTACCACTTCCTAGCTGTGTGCCTTGAGGCAAGTCATTTCACCTCTCCGAGCCTCTGCTTTCCCATCCATCCATTCATCCATCCACCCATAAACTCACCCAGCCCATCAGGTGATGCCAGTGCCCAGGCCCCACCTTCAGAGCATTGGCTTTAACTTGGCTTCAGGATTTAATTAGGCTCCTGGTGGGAGCCAGGGTTGGCGTGAGGGCCATGGTGCTTGGCAGCCAGTTGGCCAAGTGAATGCATCAGGCTCAACCTGTGTTGGTTCAGCTACTTCATCGAATGTTCAAGGCACAGGTGAACCTCAGATATGCAGTTTGAACCTCAGATATGCAGTTCTGCCAGGAGGGGTAAGGCAGAAGAATGGGCTTTGGGTCACTCAAATCAAGCCAGCTGGCTTGAGGGTCAGTTGGCCTCTCGAGCCAGTATCCTTGTCTGAAACAATGCCCACCGCAGGGGGCTGTCATAAGAATTAACAAGATTACAAATGTAAGGGCCTGGCACAGAGCACAGATGCTTAACAAGACTGTTGTAACTTACCTTTGGAGGTTTTCCACGGAGGGGTTTATTTAGAGATGTTAAGACCTATTTGGAGGCTGCAAAACCCCTAGACTTGAGCTCACTGAAGGGCACATGATGCCCTCATGTGGCTCTAACTAGATTTGTCTTGGGAAAGGGTGTCTTTAATGTGAGTTTAAAAAATATCCATTCGTTTTAGCAGCACAACCATGTTTGGAGACTCGGGCTCTTCTGGGAATATTGCTTCAGTTGTTTATAAGCTCCTCCTGATGGTCAACTCTGAGGACGTTAACTGGGACAGAAATGTCTCATTTAAATTAAAAAAAAATCACAAAGAAAAGTGGTGGGGAATTGTGGTGGTGCCACATATAATAAACAAGGGAGAGACAAGCTCAGTCTAGAGGGACTGTGAATTAAATTGCAGAACATGCCACACATGACAATTTTACATGGTTCTACCCCGGGTTCTAATTTGAGATTCCTATAAAGTCCCCGGTCTGTGGCTGCCTTCACAGACTACAGAGGGAACAGTCTTTGAAGTTCTGTGCCCTCCACCAGAACCCAGAGCATTAAAACAAAAAAAACAAAAAAAGTCAGGGAGGCATATTTAAGAGGCAGCCAGCCTATGCCTGAACAAAAAAACCACCACCAGAAAAAACAAACACATCTTACTTTTGAAGTTGAACATTTGAGACTATGGGAGTCAATATTTCAATAACCCATTTTCACTAGAAGATAGGGCATCCTTTATTGAGATTTGCATGACTATGGGTAGCTAAGAATAAGGAGACATCAGGGTAGGAGGAACCGTGCTTAGACTTATGCCCAAGCCAGGGATGAATGTTTGTTTGTCTGGTGTTTTTTTGAGAGTCTTGCTCTTTCTTCCAGGCTGGAGTGCACTGGTGCAATCTTGGCTCACTGCTACATCTGCGTCCCAGGTCAAGTGATTCTCCTGCCTCAGCCTCCGGAGTAGTGGGATTACAGGCACATGCCGCCACGCCTGGCTAATTTTTGTATTCTTTGTAGAGACAGGGTTTCACTATGTTGGCCAGGCTGGTCTTGAACTCCTGACCTCGTGATCCATCCACCTCGGCCTCCCAAAGTGCTGGGATTACAGGTGTAAGGCACCGCGCCCGGCTGGATGAATGTTTTTTTAAACAACCTTAGGTGTACTATGCAGGTACAGATAGTTCAGAATGAACCACTTACATACTACACCTATGCAGAACAGAGCATTCAGAAGTTTCTTCCCTAAAGTTTGGCTCATCTATGACCTTGGTTCTTAAAGTGGTTCTTAAAAGTCAGGGGCTCTGGAATTACCTGCCCAGACAGAAGTCAGAAACTTGGGCCTAGAAATCTGCATTTTAAACTCATTCCCGAGGTGCTCTTCACGTATCTTTAGGGTGCTAAGCCAATGCTTCTTAGATTTGAGCAACCAGTGAAATTACAAAAAGAATCTTCAAGACTCACTTTGAGCTGTCAACTATTACCTCACAAAGAACAATGAAAAGCGATAATCATCTCCTTTCATCCTTGTTCCAAAAAAATATTATGTGTATTTGTGTTTGGAAAAAAGTCTTGTCCATGACCTTTACTGTTGTTTGCTTGGAGAGCTGTGTATGTCATTGCGGTCCAACATCTGGGAACCCCAGGGGGCTTTGGGCACCACTTTGGAATGGAGTGAATGATGGGCCCAAGAGACAAGGCTTATTAGAGAACACCATTATCTTCCATTGTTTTATTATTTTTTATATATATAGATATGCAGATCTGTTTTATGTATAACAATTAGTTGTATATTCAGACAAAGGCATTCTACTGGTAATTTCCCCCCAAATCAATTCAGGTAAAATTAGATACTTATGCACTTCATGGGCTATCAACACTTGCAACTTATCAATTTCAGTTCTGAGGTCATACACACAATTCAAAATATACATTAACTAGGTTAAGGCGATAAAAGTGGACTGAAAGAAACCACGGGATTCAGAACAATGAAACTGTGTATTTTGCTTGCATGAGAGTCATAACGTGAACAGCAAGTATTGTGCGTTATCTCATAGCTCTTCAGTGGAGAGGGAGCGGCTTCTGAACATCTAAGGTGATTGCACAGCAGGTGGGAAACAGCTGGTGTGGCCTGCTGGAGGCTTCGCTGAGGGAGGGCTCATTTCTTCTCTGCTTCTCCTTTTTTGGGTTCTTGTTTCAATTTGTAATCAGCCAGGGCGGCCTTGATTGCATCTTCAGCCAGCACTACAGGTAATGGAAGGAAAGAAGCCTAAGTTTCCAGATTCGAAAGAAGTGGTTTTGGGAATAGAAATTTTAAGAGCTTGGAGGAAGTGGTGCTGGTGGGGACTAACGGGGTAACCAAGCCAGAAAGCTGGGGTGAGGAGTTGCCAGGCAGCTCAGCAGCTGCTTCCTGAGCTGAGTTACTCCTGTGGGTAACCCTGGAGACAGAATAGGGTTTAAATATCCGTGATCCCAGCCTAGTTCCTTAGCCTCTTCGAACCTACTTTCTACTCTATAGAACCGGGATAATCATGCTTGTCTTGCCAGGATAGTGTGGGGACTTACAGAAGATGTCTAACACATAGCAGGGACACCACAGCAAATGTTAGTTCTTGCCTGCTCCCATCAAAGTCTGGCTTTGGACAAAATCATGTCATGATAAAAAGTTGACATGACCTTTGGAAAAAAGATCATGTCAATCTGTTGATGGGATGGCATTTGCCACATCACCCTCTAGTGATTGAGAGTTTCACCACTTTTATTTAGGAGTCAATATTCAAAGTGAGGCTATGGGGAAAATAAAAACCGAGAGAGCTGGAATGACAGCAGAAAGCAAGCAAATAGCAGAGAACATCAGCTAGAGGTTTCAGTACCTAAAAATGCCTAATAAAAGGGCGAGGGATTTCCTGAAACCATGTGAAAATGTTTACAAGTGATGACCTTTCTTTATGGGTACTTAAAATTCCAGATCAAGTGGAAAGAACTTGGGTCTGACCAGGCTTCCTGAAGAATGAGTTAGTGTGTCTGCCCCGGCACCTGGCTCTTCTCCTTGTGAGTGTTACTCTGGCAAGAGGCCTCTCTGCTTATTTTTAACTAATTTGGTTAGTAAACCTCCATCGATGCATTAAGGCTAATGTTTCTCATTCCTTCTTTCCCTGAGAAGGTTAAGAAATGATGGAAAAAGCATTAGATTTAATACAGAGACCAAACTGGAAAGCCAAGTATAAGTCTTAAGGCATCTGAGCCTTTTTTTAGGATAGCAGAGAGGGGGACATTGTACTGCTGGGCTTAGTTGTTCCATATATACAGATGCAGACCCTGACAGTAATAGCATCCAGACAGGAAGTGAAGAAATACACAGGAAACAGGATTATGGAGAAAGCTGAGTTTTCTCCTCTGCTAGAAACAGCAGATTCTGAAATCAAAGATTGGAGCTTAAATTCTGGCTCTCCCACTTGTTAGCCATGTGACGTTGGTGTCTTAACCCAAGCCTCAGCTCCTTCATCCATAAGCGGAAAGTAATGACGTCTACTGTGCACTCAAGAATATCTGTGAGGTTTAGAAATGACGCCCATCAAGTGCTCAGTATGATGGCTGGTGCATATCTCCTTCTGGCATGATTCTCTTAGGGATGAACGTGAGACCATGGGGGCTCTAACCCTCTGCAGGTTGTAAGGACAGACTCATGAGCTCTAATTCTGAGGGTTATAAACATGGGCTCCATGACCTAAAAGGACTGTTGCAAATGCAAGTTGAAATTACCGCCAAATGTCCCAGCTGACTGGTATGGAGAGCAGAGACTTACTGGAGCAGTGCAGTTTCACGGGAGGAAGGCAGAGCTCCTTGGCGATATCTGTGTTTTTGATAGTCAAGGCTTCCTCCACCTGAGAGGCATAATGGAAAGATGGGCAGTTTTAGCAACGCTTTATCTTGTGAGGGCCAGACAATAAAAAAGTGAGGCCAAAAAGGCCCTCAGGGTTGGTGGGGATGATTTCTATTTAATAACTCAAAGGGCTGAGGGTCTTCTCAGGACTCCACTTTATCAAAGCTGCAGCTGGGATTCTCAAGCATGAAGTATACACAGCTGCACTACCTGGTTTGGGTAAGCAAAGACCGCCCAGACACTTCTCTAAGCCAGGAGTGGAACCTGTGAGAAGTCTCTTAGGGATCTGCTTGTGGCCTGTGTCAGGAATCTTTTCCTTAAAAGGTAGTGATTTCCGATACTGGTTTTGTGAATATCAGCTTCTCTGATGTCCTCATACGAAATGTCAGAATAAATCCTTTTGACTAGAAGTGCCAAATGACATCAGAGAGGTTGGGACATCAGGTAAGTGGCAGAGTGGCAGTGGCACAGCCGGGTCAGGCTGAATGCTCTCTTTGGTGTCACCCTTTGCCAATAGGAGCATCTCCTCCAGATCAACTGAGGAGGATGCCTGGGGTCTGGTTGACAGCTCGGGGGGATAATGTGAGGCAAGCAGATCCTTGCCCATGTGGAACAGTGCCCCACTGCCTTACAGAAAACCAGATTTCCCAACAGCTGGGCTCCTTGGCTATGTCTGACTATCGTTCAATTTCCCAATTCTGCTAACCCTTCTTGGCTGATTCAGGTTCTGCTCCTGAAACTCAGATGGGCGATCTCAAGGTTAAAGAAATGTTCTCTCTCCCATTTTCTGATCACAATTCACAGTCCCCTAAGGGCCAGGTTCTGGGAGCATAAGTGCCTTGTCTCATTTCTCCCTTCACCTGAGGACAGTTCCTGACAAATCACTTCAGAGCTACCTCCTGCCAGAGCAGGTTAGGTCTGAGCTTCCTGGCCCACAGGAGCTTGCCAGCCAGAAGGCCGTGAGCCACAGGAAGCAGGTGGCACGTGGCCTGGCAAACCGCTCTGCCGTGGAGCTGGCCAGCTCCCAAGCATGCTCCTCCATGACTCAGCTCCCTGCACCTGGTCCCCTGGGGCAGCAAAGATGCGTGCCTTGCTGGTTGGCTTTCTGAGAGGTTCTGACAGCAACTGGATTTTAGAAAGTCCAGCTCTTCACTGCTTTTGAGACCTTTGACCTCTGCAGCTACCAGGGAAAGACACTTCGGAGAGAAAGGGATGAAAGAGAAGTTCTAGCTCTTTATTATCTCTGCCTTTAGAGGGCTTGCGATCAGCCACCTAGATCACTGTTCTGATTTCGTTGTTCACTTTGCCCCTACCCTTGCTGTGTTTTTGATTCTTTAATCCCTCTTTTAACACAGGCTAGTTTATTTCACCAATCCTTGTAAACCACCTAGAACCCTTCCTGAAACATGAGAGGAAATAAGCAAGAAAATAACTACCATATAACAACTCTCTGACTTGACAAATTATAAGAGTATTGGCAACCTTAGAGAAAGCCAAAGATTTCTTTTAAATTCTATTTTGTTAGAGGGACAGGTGAGGATCTTTTTTGTATGTAATTAACACCCAAACGAACAAACAAACAAAATGATCAACCAGAAAAAAACCCAAACAACATCTAGAACGATCCATAATTCCCAATTTGAAGAAATAATATAACCAACATCTGTATAGCAGAAACTTTAAAAATTTAGAATATTAAAAAACAGTCATGGTTGTTTTTGACCCATTAGACCCATCAAGAGACAGGCTTGGGGTGAATGCAATTTCATTCTGTCAGATTTGTGAGCAACCTTACCGTCTTTCCTTTCACCCATTCAGTGGCTAATGAGCTGGAGGCAATTGCAGAACCACAGCCAAATGTTTTAAACCTAGCATCCACAATTTTCCCCTTTTCATCCACTTGAATCTAGAAAAGAGACAAGAGTTAAGTGGTGAGTCCTGGGACCACCCTCTGGAACTTGGCACTCACGAAGATTCACTGGGGCCTTCCCCAAAGGCTTTGGGCTTGCTTTCCATACTAAGTGATGGCATTAATTACTGATTTTGCCTTGTTTCAGAGAGCTGTGATGAAAAGTGAAATGCAGGGACAACTATCCAGGCCCAACTGACAAGGATCAGCTGAAAAATATGTCCCTCCACCCCAGTATTATTTTGTTTTGCGACTCTGGCTTGCATTTTGGCTATGAACTTCTATTAGAGGCAGTCTGCTCACAGCTGCTGGGGCAATCTGCCTCTTTAAATACAGACAGAGTCCACAATAAAGGTCTCTGGTTAATACTTTTTTCTTGGGCAGCAGATTATACTTAGTGGTTTCCTCCTGTTTCGTTTCTGTATTCCAAGATAGGTATGAAGATCTGGCAAGCTGCCCACTCACCATGAAGCAGCAGATTGGCGCTACAACAACAGTTTACCCAAAGCACTAGACACTATCTTCATGTTGCCCCCAATCTGGGGACAGGTTTAATTTACTGTGTTTCTTATCTCATTGGGGACTGCTAGCTCACTGGGATTTTCCTTTGATCAGTAAAATTCACAAAACTCTTTCGTTGGCTGAAGTTGGAATTTAAACTTATACAGTGAGTACACAAATGAGATTACTTTTCTATTTCGGAAAAAGTCGGCATAGTACACTAGCCTAGCAGAAGAGCTATGACTGAGGCCCTGTTCCAATCATGTCTAACATGGACTCATCCCATCTCACAGGAATAAAGATGGAGACCGAGTGAAATGCTGTATGTGCAAGTGCTTTGTAAACTTAAAGGGATTATTGTTATCACTATTAAAGACTAGCCATACCTGTAATTTCATTACGTCACCACATGCTGGAGCCCCCACCAGGCCAGTTCCAACATTTTTAGATGTCTTGTCAAGGGACCCCACGTTTCTAGGATTTTCATAATGATCAACAACCTAAAATGAGAGGATTAAGATAAATCGTGTTCACTCTCTATTGGTACTGGTCTCTGGTATGATGGCAAGCTCCCGGAAGTCAGCATCTTGAACCTGGCAGGCAATCACCAAATTTCACCTGAGTAGAAAGGTCTACACTCATGTCAGTGAGAACCATTTGTGACCCCCAATTCCTTTTGTGTCTCCTCTACAACTACTTCACAGATTAGCGATACCTAGAAGAAAAAATAAATCAGTGAAATCATGTCTTAATTCCATAGGGTTTTTACAAAAATACTTGATTTTTACCCACCTACATCACCAGACTTGGGCTCAAACAGCAGTTTTGTTATTTTCAAATGAAAACGATCCTCAAAGGATGATTACTATTTAAAAATTCTAAAAATAACCATGGCCCAGGGAGGGAAAACTTTCTTAGAAGCCTTAAGGTGACTGTTACACAGAGAACAATGCTATGGAATGTGTACGTTTATGTGTCTTTTCAAATAAAAACAGTGCCATCACCGTAGTTCAGAGCCTGTCATCACCCTGGTGCAGCAGCGCACCCTGGCTGCTGAAAGGCTGCTAGTCCAAGTTTCCTCGGGGTGTACCCTCAACAAAACACACCCCCGGGAGGGGGAGGACTGAATAAGCCCTTGGAGAAAGGGCAGAGGCCAGATCAGAATCAACATCCATTCGAACTGGCACACAGAAGGCCTTAATGTGGTTACTGGTTAGTAGTAAGCACCCCGATCTTCCAGTCCCCTTTTCCTCCCCATCTCACTGAGGATTTTGACTCCAAGTAAAGGCACCTATAGGATAGTATCTAACGGAGGGACTTTTTGTGCCACGTTGATTTATGGCATTGTTTAGTTGTTTCTAGAGTGGGAGTCTCACGTCTGGGGGACTTTGCGTCAGCAGACAGCAAGGGGCTGCAAACTATGCATCTATCCCTCCTTCCCCGCCAAAAAAAAACCCCAAAACAAAACAAAAACACTACGCATGTTGGTTACAAGCCTGACTCCCCTATGCACTCTTAAAGCAGTAACAGAAACGGTCTCCTCGTGCTGAGGCCTATGTGCCAGGAACCATGACAAGACTCCACGCACAGTATCCTTTGTAAGAGACAGCTGAGAGTCCCTCATTTACACCTGGGGAAACAAGTTCAGAGAGGCGCAGTGACTAGCGCAAGGTCATCTGGCCAGGGCAGCAGCGTGGCGGAAGCCGGAGCCCGCTCCGGGGGTGTCTGTCCCTGGACTCTAAAAGACAAGTCCCAACAGACCCTGCCTCCTGGGCTGTTGGCGAATTTAAAGTTGGGACGCACGAAGTCGCGGCCAGCGGCGGGGTCCCCTGGAAGTCGCAGCCCAATGAGCGGTAACTGTTGTTTATCAGTTGCAGTGAACCTCACTGCGCAGCAAGGGAAAGTGAGTCAGGGCAAAGACGTGGGAGGAGACCGCTAGTCCTGGCTACGTAGAACCCCGCGGCCGCCGCTCCAGCCCAGGCCTCCGCCGAGTTGGCATTCCGCGTGTCCCCTCGTTTGTCCCTACCTTCTTGTGATAGAGTCGGGCCGGGGCCGACAGCTCCCGGGCGGGGAGGCGGGGGCTCCGGAGCAGCAGAGCCGACGCTGCCCGCCTCAGACGGCCAGCTCCAGCTGCCGCCATCTTGCCGGCTTGCGCCTGCGCCAGTCCAGAGCGATACCGAGGGGCGGGGCGCGTCTGCGAGTCGGCTCTGAGCTGGGAGCGCGCCTCTCTGGCGTCACCGAGGCTTTGCGCCTGCGCCTTACCGTTCCGTGCAAGCGCCCGCCCTCTGGCCCCGCCTTGACCACGCCTCTCGGGGGCGGGCGGGCGGGGGCGGGAGCGGGAAGGTCTGAAGTCGCTGGAGGGCTCGGCCTGGGTGCTGGATTCTGGTTGAGAGAGGACCTCAGCCTTCTGCAGTGTGGGAATGCGGCGCAGAGGACCACCGAGTCCACTTTTCCTAACCTTATTTTGCAGCTAAGGAAGCTGAGATTCAGGGCAGTTTGGTCACTCCGTCCAAGGTCGCTTAGGGCTTAGGTTCAATTAGAATTCGAACTTGGGTAGTCCTGGGTTAGAATCCTGGTTCGGTTCCTTCCTGGCTGTATGTCCTTAGACGAATGATACCCGCTCGCTAAGTCTGAATCTTCCCTTTTGTATTAATTCGAGTACAATTCCGTCATCATGAAGCCAGCATCTGTGTCGAGTACCTACTATGTGTCAAGGCACTTTACTAGACCCGGGGATCCAACGGAAAGCAAAACCGACGTAATTCCTGACCATTAAGCTTGCTAATGAGGGAGCAAGGTAGAGAGAGACACACTCCAGTACTTGCCTACCTCAACAAATGGGAAGCTTAAGAAGGAAACACCAGGTAAATCTTGGTCTCTTCGGATTGACGTCACCTGGCGCAAAAAAAAAAAAAAAAAAAAAAAAAAAAAAAAAAAAAAAAAAGAAGGAAACGAACACCATGTCCTGATTGAAAAAAAGAGTATATGTCTATTTTTCTCTCTAAAACAACAGCAAACTCAATTTATATGTCGGTGCCTGGCAGTTAAGAATTTCTAAAGAAATGCGTATTTACTGTTGGTTTGCAGTATGTGAGCTTATAAAACCGGAAAACTCAAGTGTATTTAACGTCTCCTAGGTACCAGACGTTTACATAAAGGGGAGGAATCTCTTTGGGAAATGGATTTTTCTCTTGAATGGTGAAATCGATCCTTCCCCGAGGACTTGCAGTTTTCTTTGCATTTGAGGTGCAGTTGCTGGGGAGACTAAACCCAAGCGCCAGGTCACACTAGGCGATTAAGGTATCTTTTCTAAGAATCATTTTGACCTTCTCAAGATGGCGCCAAATTCTTTACTACAGACACCACTCTCGCTCCATGACTTCCTCTATGGCTTCCACTTCCTGCCCAAAGACCCAACTTCTGTCCGAAGTTGTGACGGAACGTATGCCGTGATAATGAGTTTTTTCTCTGGTGGGAGTTTTTACAGGGGTATAAAATAAAATGAATTTAGTGTATTTGGAGATTTTCCCGTTATCTAAGGTTCCCAGCTTCCCTTTCAGTGTCAAGAAAACGGGCTTTTGATAAGGCGCGCGCTGCGGGCAGCTTCTTCCTCAGCGGGTCTTCGGCGGCCGCGGGAAGACCCGAGAGTCATTAGAAGCGCAAGATGGCGACTGCGGCCGCAACCTCGGCTTCAGAACCCGAGGCTGAGTCCACGGCTGGGCCCAAGGCTGACGGAGAGGAGGATGAGGTTAAGGCGGCCAGGACAAGAAGGAAGGTGTTATCGCGGGCTGTGGCCGCTGCGACATACAAGACCATGGGGCCAGGGTGGGATCAGCAGGAGGAAGGCGTGAGCGAGAGCGATGGGGATGAGTACGCCATGGCTTCCTCCGCGGAGAGCTCCCCCGGGGAGTACGAGTGGGAATATGACGAAGAGGAGGAGAAGAACCAGCTGGAGATTGAGAGACTGGAGGAGCAGGTGGGCCCGGGGGTGGGCAGCGGGCACCTTCCAGTCTTTCAGGTCCTCAGGTCCCCGTGTCCTGGCCCGCCTCCCTAGTCCTCGGCGGCCATAAAGCCGCCAAGGCTGCAAACCCCTTTTTCATGACCGTAGCTCCTGTCATTTGAGTGCTTACTGCGTGCCCGGTGCTTTGCAAATGTTATCCCATTGAATCCTCGCCACCACCCTGTGATGGAAGCTCTGTTATCTATCCCCATTTTACTGGAGGAAACTGAGGCTCGTGGAGGAAAGTCTGTTGTTCAAGATAATACTTCCTGCAAGTCAGGCCTCGTACTTTGATCCCATTCCAGAACTCGCCCTCTTAGCCACACGTCCAACAGTAGAAATACACTCATTCACAAGAGAGTGTTATTTTGTTATGTAGGAATGACGGCGGTGATGAAACTTGTGGTAGGAAAAATATTGACTACGATGGTGATATTAGAAATGGAAAGGTTTGCTGTGCTGGAGGTTAAGGCCTCAGTTCTAGCTGTTCCACCCTTGTATGTGCTTGCGAGAATTTCTTAATTTCTCTGATCCTCTCGGCTTCCTCATCTGCAGATTGGGAGCAACAATGTCTGCATAATATAATTGTTGTAACAGTAACTATAGCCCAGTGCCTAGCATCTAGTCATAACATGGTCTCTCATTTGTGACCTTACGAGGTGGTGATATCTACTGTATAATCCAGGATCTCAGCAGGAAATAGGTGGCACGTTTAGATTAGGATGATCTGAGAGAAAGTAAAGATGTGGGTAGGGAAATTAGGAGTGAAGGTTTAGTATCCCATGGCTAGTAACTCCAGAACCTGGTGTCCGTCTTTGGGCCTGAAGGGGTGAAGGGAGTGATCTGAGTTGTGTGGAGAGGGCACCTGAGAACTGCTGTTAACTTTGTTCAAGGGATGCAGCCCCAGTTTCCTGTCAAGGATTAGGGTGGGGGAAGAAATACCTTGACCTCCCTTTCTTCCTTCCACCAAACTTCTGCTGGTGCCTTCTGCTGGGCAGACCCATCTGGAAGCTGGAGAGCCAGAAAACCTGTATATGGGATCTATACTTGGGGACACAGGACAGGGAGGAGAGGGTAGGGTGTGTTTGGAGGGGGCAAACAGAAGAGATGGAGCACATTCTCTTTTTTTTTTTTTTGAGTCTCTTTTTTTCTTTTTTTTTGAGACAGACTCTCGCCCTGTCACCCAGGCTGGAGTGCAGTGGCACCATCTCGTTTCACTGCAAACTCTGCCTCCCTGGTTGAAGCGATTCTCCTGCCTCAGCCTTCCCAGTAGCTGGGATCCAGGCATACTCCATTGTGCCCGGCTAATTTCTGTATTTTTAGTAGAGGTGGGGTTTCACCATGTTGGCCGGGCTTCTCCTGAATTCCTGACCTCAGGTGATCACCCACCTTGGCCTCCCATAGCGGTGGGATTACAGGCCTGAGCCAGTACGCCCGGCCCACATTCTCTTTTTACAGATGAAGAAACAGAGGTTCAGAACAAATGATGAAATGATTTGCTTTAAGTCATTCATAGTGGGATTTACACTGAAAATGTGGACTAGATGCCACACTGGATGTGAAATCACTCAGTGAATGTGAAGTTGCTAATCTAGTTTACTCACTAAACGTTGCTGCGTGTCAGTTTCCTTATAATACTCCCTCTGGCACTGATATTTTTGTTACATTATGAGATAGTGATGTCATCCATAGGTATAGCTTGTCCCACCCATTACATTTGATTGACAGAGGAACCAGTTGGGGTTGGCAGGTAGTTAACCATTTCTACTTTTTATAAATAAGTGTACTGAAGCTAACTTAGTCTTATTCAGCAAGTACAGTGTGACACTGGGTACCAGATTGACTGTGTCCCTGCCCTTGTTGATATCATTTCTTCAGACTGCTAGTCCTGGGCCTTTCGATGAGCCTATTCTGTGAGATGGGGGAAAGAGAGGTTTGGGACCAGAGAGGTTAAGTCCTTGATGAGGGCACACAGCTTGCTAAGGAGCAAGAAAGGGGAGAGCAGAGGTCTCCTGGCCACTAGTACCCTGCAGTTGCCTGTCCTGCCACAAATCACCAAGGGTGGGATGGAGTTTAGAATGTGACCACACAGTATGGGACCTGGCAAGTGATGAAGGCCCTCTGGCCTTATGCTGTTTGTCCTGGGGTCTAGAAATGGACTTTTCTAATTTCTCCAAGCCTCCCACCCACCTCACCTGGTCCCACAGCTGCTGCTTCCTGCCGTAGCTGCTCTTATGGTAGAGCATCATGATGAATCGCTTCCAAATAAGTCTGGGAGAAACTTGGCCTCGCCATATTTGAGAGTTCTGGTTCTCATCCCTGAGTGTTTCTGAGAGAGCATCTCACTCTTGCCCAGGCTGGAGTAGTGGCGTGATCATGGCTCACTGCAGCTGGGACCACCCAGGCTCAAGTGATCCTCCCAGCTCATTCTTCAAAGTAGCTCGGACTACAGGCATGAGCCCCCACGCCTGGCTAATTAAAATTTTTTTTTGTAGAGATAGGTTCTTATACTATGTTGCTCAGGTAGATGTTGAATTCCTGAGCTCAAGTCATCCTCCTGCCTCAATGTCCCAAAGTTCTTGGATCACAGGCGTAAGCTACCACACGTGGCCACGATTATATTTTATGGAAGCTGGCAGTTTGCTATGGTATCTGTGTAACAAAAGCAAATATTTTCCATTATTTGTGTTTGTGTGCTGAAACTAAAAGTGGCACTTCATGGTCGCTTCAGCAGATTTGTCAGTGCAGCAGTACAGAGACTGTGGCTTTGCAACCCTGTGTGATCCCCAGCCTTCCATTGAGTGGTAGAAAGGCCTTGTACAAGTTATTTCAGCTCGCAGAGCCTTGGGTGTCCCAGTTAGTAAAATGAAGGTTGTAATAGTGCTTTCCTCACAGGGCTGTTGTGGGGTGTGGCACAATGTGGGTAAAGCTCCTGGCACGGTTTGGCACATGATAGTTGCTGCTCCATTCTCCCTTTCCTGCCTTTCCCTTGATCGCACCAGTTGTTTTCTTTCCATCAGACCTCTCTTATTTCTCCCCCTTTCTAGTACAGGTAGGTGTAACACTTTCTTCACATTGCTAGGGAGTTCAATCAGTTAACGTATCATTTTGTGATTGGTTAAGTTTCCTTTAAAGCGTCTATGTTATTAATCCCAGCTACTCAGGAGGCTGAGGCAGGAGAATCACTTGAACCCGGGAGGCAGAGGTTGCAGTGAACTGAGATCACACCACTGCACTCCAGCCTGGGTGACAGTGCAAGACTCCATCTCAAAAAAAAAAAAAGTCATTAATGATGTTCTAAGACCAGAATAGACCAGCATATTTATCATTTATCAGTATAGGTTGAACTATGTAGAAATAGCTCTTTTAAATGCATTTCAGTATGTATTTAATATATGTACTTTCAGAGTATTTATCCTTATATAGTATCTTCATCATTTTACCCTAAAAATCAGAAGTTTAGGCCGGGCGCGGTGCAAGCCTGTAATCCCAGCACTTTGGGAGGCCGAGACGGGTGGATCACGAGGTCAGGAGATCGAGACCATCCTGGCTAACACCGTGAAACCCCGTCTCTACTAAAAAATACAAAAAACTAGCCGGGCAAGGTGGTGGGCGCCTGTACTCCCAGCTACTCGGGAGGCTGAGGCAGGAGAATGGCATAAACCCAGGAGGCGGAGCTTGCAGTGAGCTGAGATCCGGCCACTGCACTCCAGCCTGGGCGACAGAGCAAGACTCCGTCTCAAAAAAAAAAAAAAAAAAAAAAAAAAAAAAAAATCAGAAGTTTACACCAAAAGCCACACCTTAAAGGCAGCTTCTTGACTTTAGCGACTTTTACACCTTTTTCTTCTGCTGATGTACACATGGTATTCATGTGAGCGGTGCTTGCATACATAGATATTCGTGACACTGACTGGCAAGTGCTCTCCCACTCCTGTTTGTGCTCCACAAGCACCTCTAGTGAGTTCAGAGTGGTGATGTGGCGCGGAGAGCCTTGAATGGTCTTTAATGAAGAAAGTATATCCTTCTCAAACTTCATTTCTCAAATATCCCAAACTGCGGTTTCTTTGTGTGACACACTTGATACATGATTTTGAAACATCAGTGTGTCATGGTAGCCCATTTAAGAACCAGAGCTTTAGCCCAGCTCTTTCATGGTACAAACAGGGAAACAGAACAAGTGGGGATTAGAACACTTGTGTCCTGATCTGGTCCAGTGCTTTTCAGCTATCATGTGATCATCGGATGAGTTCAGTTTGTCTGGTTTTAGGAGTCATAAGCAGGAGAACATTGCTAAAAGTCTTAAGATTTAAAAATGAGAGTTCTTATCTATAATTGATTATTATCTTTGGCATGTAATTTGATAAATACAAAGCAGTTCACATCATGTACAAGAGTTTCTCACCAGATGCAGTGGCTCACACCTGTAATCCTAGCACTTTGAGAGGCTGAGGCAGGATGATCCCTTGAGCCCAGTAGTTTGACACCAGACTGGGCAAGATGGTGAGACCCCCCTCTTTACAAAAAATAAATTTAAAAAATGTAGCCGGGTGTGGTGGCGTGCACTTGTAGTAGCAGCTACTCGAGAGGCTGAGGCAGGAGGATCACTTGAGCCCAGGGATTTGAGGCTGCAGTGATTCGTGATTGTGCCACGGCACTCCAGCCTGGGGAAGAGTGAGACCCTGTCTCAAAAAAAACAAAGAAGAGTTTCTCAAAGTCACTATTTTTCAACCTGGGGGTCACAGTTGTAGGTCATAAATTTATTTTAGCTGAAACAGCCATTGCCACCTGAGCCATAATGTTTTTCAACTGCGTGGGTCTGTTTTGGGCTCTTCAGTTTGTCTATCCTGTGCCAGTTCCACTGATTAACTTATTGCTAAGGCTTGCTGTCTGGTAAGACAAATCTTCCTACCTGATTTTTTTTTTCTTTCCCTGCAGGGTGTTTTGGCTCTTTCATATAAATTTTAGGATGATTTTGTCAAGGTCTATGAAAAACCCTGTTGGTTTTTGTATTTGAATTGCATTGAATTTATGGATTATTTAGGAGAGAATTGACGTCTTTGCCATAATGATTATTCTAACCCAGAATATGCATATAACTCCATTTGTCTAGGTATTGAATATTCTTTCCATTTTTGAGACATGGTCTCGCTCTGTTGCCCGGGCTGGAGTGCAGTGGCATGATCTCAGCGCACTGCAACCTCCACCTGCTGGGCTTAAGCAATCTTCTCACCTCAGCCTCTTGAGTAGCTGGGACCACAGGCATGTGCTACCACTCAGCTAATTTTTTACAATTTTTGTAGAGACAGAGTTTTGCTGTGTTGCCCAGGCTGGTCTCGAACTCCTGGACTCAAGTGATCTGCCCACCCTGGCCTCCCAGAGTGCTGGGATTACAGGCATGAGCCACCGCACCCAGCCAAGTCTTTCATATCTTTCAATCAAGTTTAAAAACATTTTGCCATACAGGTCTCACACATCTTTTGTTAGATGTATTTCTAGGTACTTTATGGTGTTCGATGCTTATGCTATTCTATTTAAAATTGCATTTTAAAGCTTGCTGGTTTATAGAAATGTAATTTTTTTATTGTAAAAAACACATAATGTAAAATTTGCTATGTTATTCTTAAGTGTACAGTTCAGTAGTGTTAAGTATAGTCAAATTATTCTGAAGCAGATCTCCAAAGTTTTCATTTGCATAGATGCAACTCTGTACCCATTAAACAGCTCTCCTTCCCCATTCCTTCCCAATCCCCTGGTAACTACCATTGTAGTTTTCTGTCTGTATGAATTTGACTAGATACTTCATATAAGTGGAATCATACAGTATTTGTCTCTTTGTATGTAATTGATTTTTATACATTGCTCTTGTTGCTTGTCACCTTGCTAATCTTGTTTATTATTTCCAAATGATTTGTTTGTAGAGGAGTTTTAGTTTACCATACAGTGATATCATCTGACTATAATTACAGTTCTCATTCTTTTCTCTCTTTATATCCGTTTCTTTTCCTTGTCTCATTGTTCCAACCCCAGACCTCCAGTACAGGGTTAAATAGAGGGTGATACTGGGTAGCTTTTTGTGTTTTTTAAAAGGAATTTTAATATATTATCATTAGGAGTCATATTTATTGTAGATTTTTAAAATCAGGTTGAGGAAGTGCCTTTCTATTCCTAGTTTGACAGTTCTTAATTTTGACTCATGAATGGATGTTTTAATCACATGCTTTTTCTTCAGTGAGATAATCATATTTTTTTTCATCAAATTTGATGGTGGAAAAAATTATACTGGATGATTTTGTAGTGTGAAAACACCCTTGCATTCCTGGGATAGACCCAATTTGGTCATTATGTATTGTTCTCTTTATACATTTCTGATTTTTTATTTTATTTTATTTTATTTATTATTATTATTATTTTTTGAGATGGAGTCTCGCTCTGTCGCCCAGGCTGGAGCGCAGTGGTGTGATCTCAGCTCACTGCAACCTCCACCTCTCAGGTTCAAGTGATTCTCCTGCCTCAGCCTCCCGAGTAGCTGGGACTACAGGCACCCGCCACCACATGCGGCTAATTTTTATATTTTTAATAGAGACAGGGTTTCACCATGTTGGCCAGGATGGTCTCGATCTCTTGACCTCGTGATCTGCCTGCCTCGGCCTCCCAAAGTTCTGGGATTACAGGTGTGAGCCACTGCACCTGGCCATATTTCTGATTTTTTAATATTTTATTTAGGATTTTTGTGTTAGTGCTCTTGAGTGAGATTGACCTGTGATTTATTGAATTCTGTGTGCCAGGTAGGTAAAGAATGTAACCAAGTCAAGGCATAAGACATACAAGGTACTTATCTCATGAAGCCTTTAGGTGATGATGGAAATAAACAAGATGATGAGATGGAAAACAGCTTGCAGCAGGTAGGGGGCTACTTAAGAAAGAGTGGCTTAAGTGAGCACCCCTCTGAGGAAGTGAAGTTTATACCTGAAGTATGAGAAGGAGTGGCTAGGCAGAGAGAAGGGGAGAGATCCTTCTGGGCTGAAGGAGCAGCAGGTGCCCAGCCCTGAGGTTGGAGAGACTTTGGAATGTTTGAGTTACACGAAGCTGGCTGCCATGTTGAGAGGCCAGTGGTTTGAGATGTAGTTGGAGAGATGAGCCCAGCATGCTGGGATTGAACATGAGGCAGGGATTTGCACGTTGTTCCTAGGATACTGGCAAGCCATGGAAGGGTTTTACTATTATAATTAGTAGAGAAAGATAATGAGTTCTTGTTTAAAATCTAAATGCTTGAACAAAACCCTGTAATCCTTCATATTAGTATTCTCTGAATGGTTGGTCCTTCTCCCCACTCCATTTAAAGGTTCACTGGCTACTTCATTGTTAAAATTTTTATCCTGAAGTTCAAGTAATCATATTCATTGGTTATCTTTCTGTATTTTAATTAAATAGGTAGTACCTGGATTATTATGGTATGTTGTCAGATGGTAGAGTGTAATTTGAATGAAGTATAGGTAATCTTTTATCTCTGGAGAGGGAAATATACCTAAAATGTGGCAGATGTTGGAAGAGTAGATACTAATGAAGTCTTGGTGTACAGACTTAAATTATCCCTATATCCCAACTTGCACAAAAGCTTTTTAAACAATTCAACTTTTTATTTTGAGATAATTGCAGATTTCCATGCACTTGTAAAAAATAATACAGAGATTTTTGGTGTCCTTTTTACCCTAAGTTTCCCTCAATGATAACACTTTGCAAAACTATAATATAATATGTAATAACCTGGATATTGACATTGATACAGTCAAGATACAGATCAGTTCTATCACCATAAGGATCCTTGATGTTGCCCTGAAATTTTTCTCTTGTCCTAACGTTTTGTGATGTTATATTTACATTTCACATTTAAGTGTGATCCATTTTGAGTTATTTCTGTACAGTGTGAAGTTTAGGTCAAGGTGTATTTGTTTTGCCTATGGATATCCATTTGCTCCAGCATCATTTTTTGAAAAGACCTTTTTTTCCCTCTGTTGCATTGCTTTTGTCAAAAATTATTTGGGCATACTTGTGTGAGTCTGTTACTGGGTTCTCTTCTCTTCATTCATCTATGTATCTTTCTGCCATTCTCACACCGCCTTGATCATTGTAGCTATATGGTAGGTTTTAGTATCAATCAGGTTGGGTGATTACTCCCATTTTATTCTTTTCAAGATTATTTTTAGCTATTTTGGGGCCTCTGCCATCCTATATACATTTTAGAATAAGCTTGTCCAAGTCTACAAAAAACCTTGTTGGGATTTTAATTGGCATTTCAGTAAGCCTGTAAGTCAGTTTAGGGAGAATTTACTTCTTGACTATGTTGAGTTTTTCAATCCCTGAACATGAAATGTTTATTTTTTTAGGTCTTTGATTTCTTTCCTTAGCATTTTGTAATTTTCAGCATACAGATTTTGTAAACTTTTTAAATTTACACCTAATTATTTAGGTTTTTTGGAGTGATTGTAAATGATGTTATGTCTTTAAATTTGGTTTCCGCATGTTCATTTTTTTGTTTTTGTTTTTTGTATGTTTATCTTGTATTCTGTGACCTTGCTCAGTTCATTATTTTTGGAGTTTTTTTTTTTTTTTTTAATTGGTTCCTTAAGATTGTCTACTTAGCCATATCATCTACAAATCAGGACAGTTTTATTTTTTTCTGAGCTGTGTACCTTTTATTTCTTTTCTTTGTCTTATTGAACAGGCTAGAACTTATAGGACTTTGTTGGAAAAGAGTGGTGAGAGCAGACATCCTTGCCTTCTTGATTTCAGGAGGAAAGCATTCAATCTTTTACCGTTAGGAATGATGTTAAGGTAACCCTATAGCCCAGCTTATGGGATAGATTTTTTATAGATGCTCTTTATCAGGTTGAGTTTGTTTCCCTCTATTCCTAACTTGCTGAGTGTTTTTACCATGAATGGTTGTTGGATTTTGTCACATGCATTTTCTGCATCTGTTGATACCATGAGTTTTCTTCTTTAGCCTTTTGATATACTGGATTACAGTAATTGATTTTTAAATGTTGAATTAGCCTTGCATACCTGGAATAAATGCCACTTGCTCATGGTGTATAATTTTTCTTATACACTGAATTTAGTTCTTTAAATTTTCCTCTGTACTGTTTTAGTAGCATCCTACTTATTTTGATTTGTTTCAATTTTATTTTCATTCACTTTTTTTAATTTGTAAATTTTCTTGGAGACTTCCTCTTTGACCTGTAGATTATTTAGAAGTGTATTGCTTAATTTTCAAGTGTTCAGAGATTTTCTTACTGTTAGTGGTTTCTAATTGGATTCCATTGTGGTCAGAAAACATACTCTATGGTTTTCATTTCTCTTAAGTTTGTTGAGGTTTGTTGTATGGCCAAGGATATGGCTTCAGTGAATGTTCTATAAGTACTTGAGAAAAATATATATTCTGTATTATTGGGTGGGCTGTTCCATATATTAATTAGATCATGTTCATTGATGGCGTTGTTGAGTTCTTCTATAACCCTGTTCTGCCTAGTTTTAAAAAAAACAATTTTCTCTCTTTTCAAAAACTTAAAATTTTAAAAATTTTATTTTGTCTTTCTCATTTTCTTTTTCTTTTATTCATCTTGTTTTTGACCAGGTTCATCATATTCAAGTGTCTAGTAGTTTTATCAGTTGCTGAAAAGGGATATTTTAAGTTCCCAAATGTGATTGCTGCTATGTCTCTTCTTTCAGCTCTGTAATAGTTTTTGCTTCATGAATTTTGAGGCTTTCTTTGGTTCCTACACATTTAGGATTGTTATGTCTTTCTGGTAGATTGATCCATTTATTATTATGTGTCATTATATAATATAATCCTTTTTATCTCTAGTAATTTTCTTTGCTCTGAAGTCTACGTCATGTGATATTAATATATCCGCTTCAACTTTTTAATTAATGCTTGCATGTTGTCTTTTTCTGTCCTTTTCCTTTCAACCAGTTTACCTGTGTCTTTGAATTTGAAGTGAGTTTCTTGTACTCACCATATAGTTGGGTTGTGTTTTTATCCACTCTACCATTATCTACCTTTTAATTAGCATATATGCACCATTCACATTTAAGGCAATTGTTGGTTTATTCAGACCAGAGCCTGCCATTTTACTATTTTCTGTTTATTTTCTTTTTCTCATTCTTCTGTTTCTCCTTTCTTGCCTTCCCGTGGATTATTTGAATATTTTTCAGATTTTCATCTGGATTTATTTATTTATTTTTTTGAGATGGAGTCTTGCTTTGTCACCCAGGGTGGAGTGCAATGGCACAGTCTTGGCTCACTGCAACCTCTGCCTCCTGCGTTCAAGCGATTCTCCTGCCTCAGCCTCCCGAGTAGCTGGGACTACAGGCATGTGCCACCACACCCAGTTAATTTTTTGTATTTTTTGGTAGAGATGGGGTTTCACCATGTTGGCCAGGCTGGTCTTGAACTCCTGACCTCGTGATCTGCCCACTTCAGCCTCCCAAAGTGCTGGGATTATAGGTGTGAGCCACCACGCCTGGCCATCTTGATTTATTTAAAGTGATTTTTAGTGTAATTGCTTTGAATAGTTTTCTCAGTGGTTGGTTTGGGTATTAAAATATACAGAGTTGACTTACATGGTATCAGTGTTTTACCACTTGCATGAAGTGTGGAAATCTTCCATTTCAGTTCTCTTTCCATCCCCACTTTTAAATAATACTGTGTTGGGTATCAGAAGTCCTTACAATGTTTGCTTCATTACATACGATTCAGAAAGCTCATGAAGAGAGGAGGGTAATCTGTCATAGTTCCCGTATTTCCGCTCTTACCGTTGTTCTTGCTTCCTTTTTGATGCTCTGGGATTCCTTCTTTTAACTTTTCTGTTTGAAGAACTTCCTTTAGCTATTCTTCAAGGGTTGGTCTGCTAGTGACATTCTTTTTGTTTTTCTTTGTCTCAGATATATGGTAACTTAAAATGATTTTAGTGTGAAAAGTTTCAAATGTACAAATAAAACTTTATGTACCTGTCACTCAGCATCAACAGATACCAACCTGCTGCCACTCTTCTTTCTCTAATATGGATTTCCATCTCTTTTTTTTTTGAGATGGGGTCTTGCTCTGTCATCCAGGCCCAGAGTGCAGTGGCGTGATCTCGGCTCACTGCAACCTCTGTCTCCCAGGCTCAGGTGATCCACTTCAGCCTCTGAAGTAGCTGGGACCACAGGCGCATGCCACAATGTCCGGCTAATTTTTTGTATTTTTGGTAGAGATAGGGTTTGACTATGTTGCTGAGGCTGGTCTGGAACGCCTGAGCTCCATCAATCCACCTGCCTTGGCCTCCCAAAGTGCTGGGATCACAGACGTGAGCCACCGTAACTGGCCTCCATCTTTTTTATTTAGTAAAATAAAAGAGGTCTTACAGTGTATCTCACATGTGCTGAAGGATGCTATAAAATTACCTTTTTGGTTTTTAGTTTTTCTTAAAGACCAGTGTAATAGTAGAATTTTAAAAAAATCTTTGGAAGACCTGGTATGAACTAGAAACAGTAGTATCCTCATTTTATAGATGAGGAAATAGAGGCTTAGGAAAGTAAATAACTTACCTGAGGTCACATACTTTTTATTTGTTTCATTCGAATGCCTCCTTTATTTCTGAGAGAACCCCGATGTCTTCTGGCAGGAACTGTAACAGATTTGAGGGAGCTTTATGTTTGTTTCTAAAGCCCCTTTCATTGTTTTGTCTTCTGCCGGTGGGTACATGCTGGGTTGCTGTTTCAGTGGTTTTCTCAGATAGCACATTTATTTTGTTTGTGGCAGGTATGTGTGTAGTTACCAGTAGTGACAAAAGCTAAGTTACTTGATGATGGCATTTTAAATTTCAACTTGTTTCTTTTCCTGTTAGTTGTCTATCAACGTCTATGACTATAACTGCCACGTGGACTTGATCAGGCTGCTCCGGCTGGAAGGGGAGCTTACCAAGGTGAGGATGGCCCGCCAGAAGATGAGTGAGATCTTTCCCTTGACTGAAGGTAAGCTTCAGCAGTCAGGCTGCTTTTAGAAACAGAAACAAGACTTGTATATTTGTTTCAATGTTGAAAATGGGACATGCTCCTTGTAGAAAACCTGGAACATACAGTGTAGTGGAAGGAAGAAAACCCATCAGGGTTAGCTATTTTTAGTTTATTATCTTGTAGTTTTTTGCAAAATGTAGTTATGATCATATAACATGGATTTTGAATTCTGATTTTTTAATGATAACGTTATGGGAAACATTTGTAATGTAATTAAACTTGAATCCCATTTCTCTATTTCCCATTTCAGTATTTATTTAATCCATTCTCTTGAAACCAGAAAATTATAAATATATTTAAACTTTTACAGACAGTTTTTTATGTAAATGTTTCATACGTTAATTGTTCCAGAATAGTTGGGCATTTAGGTTATTTCTACTTATTTGCGTATTAGAAACATAATTGCACTGAACAACTCTTTAGTTCAGTCTTCATGAATATTCATAAGTGATCTTTTGGGCAGTGCTTAGGACACTTTGGTTCTAGATCCCACTCTGCCCCTTTTCCCTTCTGCAAAGCATAACTGCCGAGTGTAGATGCTAGAGTCAGATGACCTAGATTAATTCCTGGCTACATCGTTTACTGTCTGTGTGACCTTAAGCAGATTATGTAAACATTGTGAGGCTCAGTTTTTCTAGCAGTTAAATGATGGCAACTGTAGTTTCTGCCTTGTAATGTATGACAGAATAGGATGGGCTATTCTACCTATAATACCTAACACATGCCTGGCATGTTGTAATCCTTAAATAGATGTCATTATTTTTAGTGTTACTATCACCAGCCTTACAGGATTATGATAAAGACTGAATGAGAAAAGTGCTTTGCCAAATATGAAATGCCTAACAAGTGGAGGATATTATGATTTTAGTGATTTGATCTTATTTGGAAGCATAAAACCTCCTATGTGCTTAGTTCAGGTTTTAAGAAGTAAATTTCTGGAACAATGCCAGGTTGTGTAAGATGGATGAAACATTTGCGTGCTGATGTCTCTTGTAAAGTCCCCGCTCTCAGCCTCCCCTTTGGTATTAATGTGGGAAGTACTCTTGTCTCGTAGAGCTCTGGCTGGAGTGGCTGCATGACGAGATCAGCATGGCCCAGGACGGCCTGGACAGAGAGCATGTGTATGACCTCTTTGAGAAAGCTGTGAAGGATTACATTTGTAAGTTCCCGTGGACTTTTTTAGGATATCTGAAAATGTCATGTAGATCGGTCTGCTGTTGAGGACTGTATTATGAGATGCTGCTACCCGGAAAAGGGAACGTTAGTCTCACAATTAGCAAGATTTAAGTTCAGTCGTCTTATCATTGTCTTTGTTCTGTAATTGGGGAAGTTTAGTTTTAAAATAAAAGTGGAAGAAGCACCTGTAGTAAGGGAATGAATACGCTCACACTCAGAATGTGTTGACAGAACTTACATGGTATTTCCTGCTGATCTTTTATACATTGAATAGGTTTTTAGAGGTTTTGGACAAGATGCTTTAAAAAAAAAAGATGAAAACATTAAAAGAAAACCTTTTTGTTTTGAAGTAATTATAGAGTCATAGGAAGTTACAGAAATAGTACAGAGAAGTCTTGTGTACTCACTTTACCCAGTTTCCTCCAATATCTTGTTTCTGTAGTACAAAATCAAAACCAGGAAAATGACCTTGGAACAATGGGAAAAAAACACATTTTATTACATGTGTAGATTCATCTAACCACTGCTGCAGTCCAGATACAGAATCGTTCTGTCCCCACAGAGACCTCCCTCGCCTGCTGGTATTGACATCTTACCAGTGCAAGTGGAGTATAGAAGACTCACCTCCCTTTAAGTCTCTTTACCATCCCCTGTATATAGTATAAGTGTCTTAAATATTTTCTGTATGTGAACTGGGGACCACATCAGACAATGCTGTGGACAAAATGCTATTAAAAAGCGTTTTAAGGCTGGGTGTGGTGGCTCACACCTGTAATCCCAGAACTTTGGGAGACTGAGGCTGGTGGATCACTTGACACTGGGAACTCAAGACCAGCCTGGCCAACATGGCAAAAGCCTGTCTCTGCTAAAAATACAAAAATTAGCCAGGCATGGTGGCACGTGCTTGTAATCTCAGCTACTCAGGAGGCTGAGGCAGGAGAATTGCTTGAACTGAGGAGGTGGAGGTTGCAGTGGCTGAGGCTGTGCTACTGCAGTCCAGCCTGGGCAACAGAGTGAGATTCTGTCTCAGAGGAAAGCATTTTAAGGCCAGGCTTGGTGGCTTATGCCTGTAATCCCAGCAATTTGGGAGATCAAGGCAGGCAGATCACTTGAGCCCAGGAGTTTGAAATCAGCCTGCCCAGCATGGGGAAACCCCATCTCCACTAAAAATACAATTAGCTGGGCGTGATGGCATGCAGGCCTGTAATCCCAGCTACTCAGGTGGCTGAGGCATGAAAATTGCTTGAACCCAGGAGGCGGAGGTTGCATTGGACCAAGATTGTGCCACTGTACTCCAGCCTGGGCGACAAAGTAAGACTCTGTCTCAGAAAAAAAATAAAAAAAGGCATTTAAAAAATTTCCCCTTTCAGACTGGGGGTGGTGGCTCACGCCTGTAATCCCAGAACTTTGGGAGGCTGAGGCAGGTGGATCTCGAGTTCAGGAGTTTGAGACCATCCTGGCTAACACGGTGAAACCCCATCTCTACTAAAAATACAAAAAACTAGCCAGGTGTGGTGGCGCACACCTGTTGTCCCAGCTACTCGGGAGGCTGAGGCAGGAGAATCGCTTGAACCCAGGAGGTGGAGGCTGCGGTGAGCCGAGATCATGCCTCTGCACTCTAGCCTGGGTGACAGAATGAGACTCTGTCTCAAAAATCAGACAATTTCCCCTTTCAGATTTCATATCCTCTTCCTTGTTGATTTCCCACTGGGAGCAGTCCCCCTTGTGAGAAGCATTGCTACTTACCATATAGACTGTTCTGAGATAGAGAGTTTTTTGTGTATCTTTGCAAGCTAAAAAGAATTCACAGTTTTTTGGTTTATGATCTGTATAATGAAAATAAGAGGTGTTTTATGAATATACAAGTATAGTATGTGTGTGTGTGTGTGTGTGTTTTCTTTTTTTTCTTTTTTTTTCTTTTGAGAGTCTCGCTCTGTCACTCAGGCTGGAGTGCAGTGGTTTGATCTCGGCTCACTGCAACCTCCCCCTCACCTGAGTTCAAGCGATTTTCCTGCCTCAGCCTCCCAAGTAGCTGGGACTACAGGCGCCTGCCACAACGTCCGGCTAATTTTTGTATTTTTAGTAGAGACGGGGTTTCACCATATTGGCCAGGCTGGTCTCTAACTCCTGACCTTGTGATCTTCCCTCCTCAGTCTCCCAAAGTGCTGGGATTATAGGCGTGAGCCACTGCACCTGGCCAAATGTATTTTTAAAAACTATACCTGTACCTCTGTTCTGTGGCCCATGAGTCTTCTTTTAGAACCACTGATAATTTTAGCAGTGCATGGTGTTCCCATGATTTCTGATGATCCTGTTACCCACTTCTTTCTCTCTCACAGCCATTGTTAATAGCACCAGTTATCTTTTTCTGAGGATCTGTGGTCTTCCCCAGACTGTAATGTTTTTTGGTCCTTTATGGTCATCTCTGCTGTTAGGCCTTCACTGTCATTTAGTGCTGCTGTCTGAGAACTTTTTTGGTAGGCACATTTCTTTTGTTTTGCATCAGTTTTGATATTTGGGTATTTTATATCCCAAACTAATTGAACACTTCTTATTTTTAGGTCCTAACATTTGGCTAGAGTATGGCCAGTACTCAGTTGGTGGAATTGGTCAGAAAGGTGGCCTTGAGAAAGTTCGCTCCGTGTTTGAAAGGGCTCTCTCGTCTGTTGGTTTGCATATGACCAAAGGACTCGCCCTTTGGGAGGCTTACCGAGAGTTTGAAAGTGCGATCGTGGAAGCTGCTCGGGTGAGTACCTGTGGTTGTCTCTGAACGGGCTGGGGCTGTCTTTGTAAGTCTCCTTGGAAGGATTATTTTGAAACACATGTCCAGGATGAATCTTGCAGTTCATATAGTTAACCAAATGGTCTTTGCCAATCCCTTAGTGGTTGGGTGATAGATAACCTGTTTTTATACCCCTTCTAGCATTTGGTACAATATGTATGGAAGAGGTCGTATACAATTTTTTAGCTTGAACTGAAAATTTGTTGAGATATTTTTTGAAGTAGAAAGAACCAGAGTTGGCCAAGTGCGGTGGCTCATGCTTGTAATCCCAGCAGTTTGGGAGGCTGAGGCCAGAGGATCTCTTGAGTTCTGGAGTGCAAGACCAGCCTGGGCAATATAGTGAGACCCCATCTCTACAAAACATAAAACGTTAGCCGGGTGTGATGGCATATGCCTGTGATCCTAGCTACTCAGGACTGTGAGGTGGGAGGATTGCATGAGCCTGAAGCATGAGGCTGTAGTGAGCTGTGATCACACCACCGCACTCCAGCCAGGGTGACAGTGAGGACCCTTCTCAAAAGAAAAAACAAAGAAAGAACCACAGTTTGCTATTTACTACTAATTTGCTTCTTTAGCCCGTAGCTGGCTTCCTTTCCCCTTTTGACCGGGAACAAACCTTTGATTCACAGCTTGAGAAAGTCCACAGTCTTTTCCGGCGACAGTTGGCGATCCCACTCTATGGTAAGAGAAACTGACATGTCAATAGCCAGCCCTCTGTGGTTTTTAAAATACTTTAGGGGAACGACATGTAGTTAGACCTTTCCCACCATCCTGTGAGGCAGGTAAAGCTTGTGTTCTTACTGTCCTTGGATATTGTCTCTCGGGATGAGGTCCTAGGTAAAAACATCTTGAATGTTAGTGCTTAAGAGGGTTGTGAGGGTCAGAAGCAGGACTGGAAGCCAGACTCCCTGATTCCCAGGTGAGAGCTCTTTTCTCCTTTGAGACCTAGCTGGAAAGGCAGAGATAGGGCCTCTGAAAGGAATAGTGAATGACACTTGTATTTTTGGGGGAAACGTCATTGAACAAGAGTTCCATTATAATCATTTTATCTTCATAAGTAATCTCTTCCGTAACAGCAGGAATTTTACGTGGGTTTAGATCATTCCTCGGTGGGAGGGATTTGGTTCAGAAGTGCAGTTGATTGGAAGTACTCATAATCATAAGTGAGTTTCTTGGGGGTTGGTAAAGAGTTTCCTTATTGGGTAAATACATTTTGGCAATCTAAGCCTTTGAGTCTTTGGAGCTGTGAGTGTATGTGTGCTGGGAGGGTTTTTCTGAGTATGGGAAGAGTTTGGCCTGGCTGTTGTGTTCGTTCCCTAGACACAGGCGTGTGTTGTACATACTCAGAACCTCTGGGCAACTTTACTGGAGCCCAGGGGTTATTTCTCTTCATGGTTTATTGGATTTAACACGTTATAAAGTAGTTGTCTAATCAAATGATTGAGTGTCATGCAGCAAAGGCTAGAGCTGAGCTGGCTTGCAGATTTCACTTCACCTACCAGCGTGAAACAGCCTAGCATAGTGATTAGAGTGTGAACTTGAGCCAGACTGCCTGGGTTCACAGCCTTGCTCTACCATTAACTGTAGACAAGCAGCTGAACCCTCTGCTTCAGTTTCCTCAACTGCAAAATGAGGATCACAATAGATAACTTAGTAGAGTGGAGCTGACTGAATGAGTTAATGGATGTGAAGTGTTAGAACATAGGCAACACTGGGTAAGTGTTGTTAAATTGTTGCTACTAGTGTCATTGACTGATTAATTATAGCTGGGAGGGTTGCCTGGGACATTGTTTTGAGACAGATTCTGCAGACAGGTTTGGGCTCAGCAGAAATCAAAATTTGATCAGTAAGAGCTGCCATGGCCACAGATGTGGGAGGGGCTAGTGGCACCTGAGTCTCATGGTTTAATCTGTATTTGGGTTGATAAAGCCCAATGGCAACACCCACGGGGCTGAATCCATCTTTCAATAGATATGGAGGCCACATTTGCAGAGTATGAAGAATGGTCAGAAGACCCAGTACCAGAGTCGGTAATTCAGAACTATAACAAAGCACTACAGCAGCTGGAGAAATATAAACCCTATGAAGAAGCACTGGTAAGTGTTGACTTTAGTAAACCTCTCTCTACAAACCTTTCCCTGATGGATAGTTGCAAGTTAAACAGCATCTTTAAAATGTTTTGTTGTGAAATATATAGAGTGTATAAATGTATACATGCAGTTTACATACTAATAATAAAGTGAACATCCATGTACCTACCACCCAGGTTAAGAAATAGAACATTGCCAGTACCTTAGAAGTCTCCTATGTGCCCCTCTCCGATTGCCTCCTCCTCCCTCTCCCGAGAGGTAATCACTTTCCTGACTTTTGTGATAATCATTCCCTTGCTTTTCTTTATAGTTTTACAAGCTATGAAAGTATCCTTAATTAATATATTTAATTTTGCTTGCTTTTGAACTTTTATATATTGGAATCATGCTGTATATTTTATTTTCATTGAACATGCTTTTGGGTTTTACTCATGTTGCTAAGTATAGTTCCAGTGCATTTGTTTTCACTGCTGTAAAGTTGTCTGTGTACTGCAATGTATTTATCTATGTTGCTGGATAGTTGGGTCATTTCCAGTTTTTTGCTAGGAGGAGGAGCAGTGCCACTCTGAATATTCTTGTGTGTGTCTCCTTGTACACATGAGAAAGAGTTTCTCTAGAATACTTAGGAAGGACTTTCCTGGATCATAGTGTATTGTTAAAGTGTTTTCCAGGTTGTCAGTGTGCACTGCTGTGAGCGTTATCTGAGAGTTCTCGTTGCTTGTGCCAATCTTGGATATTGGACATACTTAAATTCTACTTAATTTGATGAATTTGAAATTGTAGTTTTAATTTGTATTTCCCTGGTTACTAATGAAGTTGAGCATCTTTTCACGTGGATTGGCCATTCAAGTTTTTGTGCGTGTTAAAGTCTTCAGGCTGGGCACAGTGGCTTATGCCTATAATCCCAGCACTTTGGGAGGCGAAGGCGGGAGGATTGCTGGAGCCCAGGAATTTGAGATCAGCCTGGGCAACGTAGCATGACCCTGTCTCTACAGAAAAAAAAAATTAGTCGGGCTTGGTGGCACGTGTCTGTGTGTCTGTAGTCCCAGCTACTCCAGAGGTGAAGCCCAGGAGGTCAAGGCTGCAGTGAGCTGTAATCATGCCACTGCATTCTCGCCTGAGTGACAAAGCAAAACCCTGTTTCTTTAAAAAATGTGTTTGGGCTGGGCGCATTGGACGCTTGTAATCCTAGGAGCCCGAGGCAGGCGAATCACGAGGTCAGGAGTTTGAGACCAGCCAGGCCAACATAGTGAAACCCTGTCTCTACTAAAAATACAAAAAATTAGCTGGGCATGGTGGCTGGTGCCTCTAATCCCAGCTATTTGGGAGGCTGAGGCAGGGGAATCGCTTGAAGCCGGGAGGTGGATGTTGCTGTGAGCTGAGATCATGCCACTGCACTCCAGCCCGAGCAACAGTGCAAGCCTCTGTCTCAAAAAAAAAAGTCTTTGACCCATTTCCCTTTTTTCTAATTGATTTGTGGGAGTGCTGAGTCTTAAGTCTTATTTGAGGCTGTATGTGTTGCAGATTTTCTCCCTAGTTTGTTGTCTTTTCACCTTTTTTTTTTTTTTTTTTGGAAACACAGTTTTCGCTTTTTCACCCAGGCTGGAGTGAAGTGGCGTGATCTCGGCTCACTGCAACTCCCCTACCCGCCCCCCCCCCCCCCCCCCGCCCCGTTTCAAGCGATTCTCCTGCCGCAGCCTCCTGATTAGCTGGGATTATAGGCCCTCGTCACCACGCCCGGCTGATTTTTGTGTTTTTAGTAGAGATGGGGTTTCACCATGTTGTCCAGGCTGGTCTCATACTCCTGACCTCAGGTGATCCACCCGCCTCGGCCTCCCAGAGTGCTGGGATTATAGGCAGGAGCCACCGCGACGGCATTTTCATTTTTTTTTTTTTTTTAAATGGTGTCTTTTGATGAACAGTTCTTAGTGATAAATCCAATTAGATTAAAATTCTTTACCTTTTGGTTGTGCTTTTGTTGTGCTTATTTGAAAAATATTACCTAGTTAACTCTAATTTCTTATAAAAATTTTATAGTTTTCTGTTTCATATTTAGGGCCTCATCCACCTGGAATTGATTTTTAAGTGGTATGAGACTGGGTCTGGTTTCATTTTTCCATATGGAGAACCAGTTGTTCTAGTACTGAGTTTGATTATTCCTTCCTGCCCTCACTGATGTGCAGTGCCACATCTGTCATAGATTAGCTGTCCATGTATGTGTGGGTCTTTCTCCTGGATTTTCTATTCTATCCCACTGGCTTATGTTACACTTTTGTAATGATGAGAGTTATAATGTTTTGCTCTTGGATAGGGTGAGTCCCATCCACCTTGTTCCTCTTCAAGAGTATCTTGGCTTTTTTTTTCTTTAGCCTTCAATGCTTCCATCAGATTTAGAATCAGCTTTTGTAGTTATGTTTTTAAAATCTTTTTTTTTTTTTTTAATTGGAATTGTATTGAACCTGGAGATCAGTTTGGGGAACTGGGGACGAATTTACATGTTCCAATCTATGAACATAGTATAGGTTTCTGCTACTTACATCTTGTCTTTCTGTAAAGCTTTATAATAATATTATAAATTTGTCCAGTGTCTTCAACATGTGACCTTTAGAGTCCCCTGCGAGGGAGAGTTGCTGGTAACAGATTTTCTCTGTTCAAGAAGGTCTTTACTTCCCTTCTTGAAAATTATTTTCTTAGGCTATAGAATTCTAGACCACCACCAACAACAAAAGAATTCTGGACGGACAGTGTGTTCTCAGCAATTGATTGTATCTTTCTGTCTTCTGATGTCTGTTGTTGCTGTTGAGAAGTCAGCGGTTTATATAAATCTTGCTTCTTCAGAGGTAGTCACTGTTTTTTCTCTGACTGCTTTTAAGATCTCATTGATTTGGTTTGCTGTCCTCTGATTTCATTGCAGTAGGTCCATGTGTGGACTGGCTTGAGGTTTTTTGGGCTTTTTGACTGTTTTTTCTATCTTTCTTTGCCAACAATAGGATTGTGAAGATCAAATTCTTAATATATGTCAAGCCAGCAAAAGGTTAACGTTTACTTAGCTTGCCACCCTCATTTAGATTTTGTCCTTAGTCCTTAGTATTTCTTGTTTCTTTGCCAGTTTGTTGATGAATTTTAGGAAGATATTATATTTAATTTAGTAGTTTTAGTTGTTTTGAATGGTACAGTGTGTCTGGGTAACTAATTCTTCCTCGTTACTAGAAATGGAGGCTGTGAAACATCCCCTTTCTGAGTACGGAGCCTGTGTGTTTTCTTACTCTTCTGCACTACTACTTCCTTTCTTTTTCATGTGTAAATGATTTGCATGTACCTGTTCTTCTCAAAACTCCAATCATTAAGTTATGTCATGGCCATCAGCAAAATATGCCTGAAGAGAAAACATGTCGAATAAGATTTTTTCTAAAAAGAATTTGATCGTATGTCTTTGGATCATTAAACATTCAGCACAGCTGCTTCCATCTTCTGCATTTACCTGCATTCTTCCAGGAACTGATATTTGGAATAAGAAACCTGAAATAGCATCAGGCACCACGATTTTCCAGTTTGGTTGTATTAACTCGACTCAGTAGTCCAAGAACATGGCTTCTGGTTTGGAAGGGTGGTTACCAGTGGCCACTGGCAAAGGGTTGCGTTGCTCTTTCCCTCAGTTCTTGATTGATGGGCCACTTAAATTCCCTGTGGTCTAGGAATGGATTTAGAAAAGGGTTTATGGAGCCTTTGTTATGACTGCCATGAACTGGCACTTTGGACCAGATGAGAAGACTCTTGTTGTGCTCAAGAAGTTGTAGAGGCCGTAGTGGAGTTGTTCTGAGAGTGAGGATTTGGCGATTCGTAGTTACTATAGCCAGTTTGGCCAAAATTTATCTTATTTGCAGATGTGTTGTGCTTCCTGCCAGTAACTCAATTCAACTTTAATACAATTTTCCTGTACTCCAGTTGCAGGCAGAGGCACCAAGGCTGTCAGAATATCAAGCATATATCGATTTTGAGATGAAAATTGGCGATCCTGCTCGCATTCAGTTGATCTTTGAGCGCGCCCTGGTCGAGAACTGCCTTGTCCCAGACTTATGGATCCGTTACAGTCAGTACCTAGTAAGATCACTGTTCTAATTTCATTTTATTTTTGCCAATATTTATAATCTACTTAGAGTGCCAGGAGTTTGTTGTATATGGCCCTGCTCTTGCTTTTCCTCCATCCACTTTTTCTCCTCTTTGCCAACTCATTTAGGAAGTTTTAGTGCTTCAGGTTATTTTAAAATGGTCACTAACTGTAAGTAAAATTAGCATATAGTCTGTGTTGGGGACTTAAAACAAATTGATATTTTTCTTTTAACTTTTTATTATGGAAAAAATGTAAACATATAAAAGTAGACAGATGAGTAAAATGAAACTTCCTGTACCCCTCACCCAGCTTCAACAATTATTAACAATTATAGCTTTAGTTTACTTTGATCTGTGGTCTCACCTACTTGCCCTTTATGTGTTATTTTGAAGCAAATCCAGAAATGATATTTCATTGGTAAATATTTCAGTATGTGTATATAAAATATTTCAGTGTATATGTATAAAATGATCCAAATGAGGTCTATCCAGTAGGGTTGGCTGACGTCTCTTAAGGCTGGTTTAACCTATAAGTTGCTTCTGTCCTTTTCCTCCACTCCCCCTAGTGATTTTTTTTTTTTTTTTTTTTTTTTGAGGAAACCAGGTCACAAGAGACGTTTATAAGGACATTTCTTTCATCGCTTGGTTGTGCTGGCACTGTCTTGTTGATGGTGAATTCTTAATAAAGTTTAATTTCCTAATTCTGGAATTCTTTCTCATAGGATCGGCAACTGAAAGTAAAGGATTTGGTTTTGTCTGTACATAACCGCGCTGTTAGAAACTGCCCCTGGACAGTTGCCTTATGGAGTCGGTACCTCTTGGCCATGGAGAGACATGGAGTTGATCATCAAGTAATTTCTGGTGCGGATGTTTTTGTGGGAGAACTTCTAAGCTATTTGTCCCAAGTGAGATACAGAGAGCGGTGACAAAGTCATTACATCAATGTTCCCTGGGGTTTTCTTTGCGATTTGGAGTGTAGTGACAAAAAGGGCTCTGAGAGATGAACTGGTTATATTTGTGGCTTCTGTGAGCTTTTTAACGTGCTCATATTCATTGCATTTTCTAAGAAGTTGTAGTCTTTTCTCCAAACTTCCTTGACCTGGAACTTTTCTTGCAGGACGTCTTGTGAAAGAAGTTTTTTCTAGAACACAGTCTGTAGAGTGTTGTAGCACCTTCTCTCTTCAACATTCCTGTCTAGCTCATTTCATCCTGTTGCATCTATTAGTCTTTAAAGTCATGTAGTGTTTTATAGTCAGTAGAATGTAGTAACTTTATATTAGCTTCCATTTGAATTGGTAACAAATCCTGACTTTTTCTCCAACTCCAGTAACCTTCGAGAAAGCTTTGAATGCTGGCTTCATCCAGGCCACTGATTATGTGGAGATTTGGCAGGCATACCTTGATTACCTGAGGAGAAGGGTTGATTTCAAACAAGGTATTGAAGCGCATGTTTTTCACTTCAGAGCTGAACATGTTCTTAACACAACTTTTGGCGAGATGTCCCAGTTCCCCAGATACATTGTGATTCGGCAAATGATGTAAACTAGGCATTGGTGACTTTCTCCCCCAGAAATCTTAGCGATTTCTATCTTTAACAAGTCATGCTGTGGATTGTAAGGCAAGAGAGTAATGGTTTATACTGGCCTCTGCCAGCCTCTTTAGTCTTAGCTCTCATTTCTCTTTTCTGGTCTTTTTGTTTATCCTAAATACTTCTTGAAATAAGACTGCTGTGTTTTAGAAAAATGTTTGTACCTCTGTGGGATCCTCTGCCCCTTCATGTCCCCCCCCGAAAACAGCCAGAAAACCCCTAACTTGTAATTGCACACTCGTGTCAGCTGTCACCTCATACAGATAGCCTTTAGCCATTCTTCTGTTTGCCTGTGTCACCCCAGCTGGGGGAGACTCCCCCCACACAGCGCCCTGTGTTCGCCTTTTTCACCGTGCTGTCCATACTCTACTCTGTTCTAATTTCTTTCTCCCTGACTATGTGATGAGGGCAGGAATTGGCAGTTTTATTTCTGTGTCCCCTGCATGATGCCAGGTACATAATGGGTCTCTGGGCAGTTTCAGCATAGGATGAAAAACAAGACAAATAAAGCCAGGCTATGTGGTTTCTTAAAGCCTTTTTTTGCACTTTCCACTAGACTCCAGTAAAGAGCTGGAGGAGTTGAGGGCCGCCTTTACTCGTGCCTTGGAGTATCTGAAGCAGGAGGTGGAAGAGCGTAAGTATGCCCCAGCCTGTGGTTTTGCCCAGTTGTATTTCCTGGTCTGTACTATTTCCTGGTTGATGTACCTTTCCAGCTAGAGGCTATTTGTCTCCAAGTTCCTTTCTAATTTTACTAATTCTGTTTTTGAAGGTTTCAATGAAAGTGGTGATCCAAGCTGCGTGATTATGCAGAACTGGGCTAGGATTGAGGTAAACCTTTTCGACAAATCTACCACTTTCACCCACCATTGTTGAATAGCATCCTATTAAACCTTAATTAAAATTGAGTCAGAATCCCAGATAATGGCCTAAGCTCTATAAGGATTTATGTTATTTACCTAGGTAATGGTCTAGGCTCTACAAGGATTCATGTTATTTATCTAGCTTGACACATGTTTGTAAATATGTTGGTGAAAATATTAGCTCCCAGCTAGAAGTTGTGCAGTAAATGTTTAAATGCTAGGTATTCACTCGTTTACTTCCGTCTCTGCCTCTTTGCTTCATTTGTGAGAGCGCAGTGAGCGTGTACTGTTTGTCAGCACTGTACTAGGTGCTGTGGGAATAAGAATTCCTGTGCTAGTAAGGCTTCTATCTAATGTAGAAGACAGATTATTTGACAAGTAATTAGAGGATATGATCATTTGAATGTCTCTACTGGGTCAGGGGCTCCAAGGTCAGTAAGACACGGAACCTGCCTTGATCAGCAGGTAGGATTGTAATAATTCTAATCATGTTTTCTCCTCTGAGGGAGCATCAGATAGAAGAAACTAACATTTGTCAGGTAGTTTCTATATGGGATGCTTATTTCTTAACCATTTTAAAGATGAGAAAACTGAGAATTACAGGTTGCCCAAGTCACAGTTTGTAAGCATTAGCAGCAGAGTGTGCATTTAATACTAGAGCAGCTTTTTTTTTTTTTTTTAAATATTGTCTCTCAAACACTTGTAGTTAAGCTTGATAAAAATAAAAAACAAATGACTATCCAGTACTGTCGCATAAGTACTGCGTGCTGTCTCTCTCAGTTCTCAGGAAACATAGGCAGATTAGCTTGTGGCTGCAGAAAGGCTCAAGTGTTTGGGCTGGGCCGTTTACCACTGGAGGGAGGCCTGGGAAATGCCCAGGGACATCTGTAACAGTAATAGTTGTGGGGTGCTTTTTATGTGTGTCTGTTGGAAGTATGTTGTATGATGGGTGTCGACATCATAAGGTTCAGGTCTCCTAACAGCCTGCTGATGCACTTTAGGCTCGACTGTGCAATAACATGCAGAAAGCTCGGGAACTCTGGGATAGCATCATGACCAGAGGAAACGCCAAGTACGCCAACATGTGGCTAGAGTATTACAACCTGGAAAGGTAACTGATCTTGGGGTGGGGAGGGAGGCAGTGCTTGTCAGCTGTGCACCCGTCTTCACTCCTGGCTGACTCCTACCAGCTTGGACTAGCTCTTTAGAACTGTTCATTGCATAACATTGCTACATTGCTGGGGGTTTAGAACTTCTTTCATTCTGTCTCTTTCAGTAGTGGGTACATTTTTAATTTTTATCATATTTTGTGCCTTGAACTCTTATAGCTGTGCATTTCTTTTAATTTGTTTTTGTTTTGATTTTTGGGCATGATACTTTATTTGACCTTTTGGAGCTATTTATTTTTTATATTTGCTTTTATAGCAAAGTAGAAAATACTGAAAAGCTAAGAGAAAAAAACCTCAAATTACTGACCCAGTCATAACCATGACTCATTCTTTGAGACTTTTCTATGTTTAAATTTTTTTGTAATGAAAATGCAATTATAGCATACATGTGTTACAAGCCTTTAAAACTGTTTGAATGAAATAAGATATGCCTAACAATATTTATAACATGGGGAAAACATAAAGAATGTGAGCACCTTTTCAGTCTGTCTTGAACATTGTTTTGAACATTGTTCATTGCATAACATTGCTACATTGCTGGGGGTTTTTTTGAATGTTTTTTCCCTATTTAAAAAACACTGTGTGCCCATATTAGTCAGAATATTTACAAAAATATGTGATAGAAAGCGACAGTTTCTTTTCTTTTTTGGGGGGAGGTGGGGAGTCACACTCTCCCCCAGGCTGAAGTGCAGTGGCTCAGTCTCAGCTGCAACCTCGCCCCCTGGGTTTAATCTATTCTTCTGCCTCAACCTCTTGAGTAGCTGGGATTACAGGTGTGCACCACCACACCTGGCTAATTTTTGTATTTTTTTTTTTTTTTAGAAGAGACCGTTTCACCATGTTGGTCATGCTGACCTCAAGTGATCCTCCCGCCTCGGCCTCCCAAAGTGTAGGAATTACAGGCGTGAGCCGCCGTATCCGGCTAAAAGTGACAGTTATAATCCCACCCCAGAGAAAACCACTGTTAAAGCTTGTTGAATATTCCCCTAGATCAGCAGTTCACAATTTTTTTGGTCTCAGGATCTGTTTTCCACTCTTAAAATTGGAGGATCCCAAAACACTTTTAATGTATGTGAGTTATATCTATTGATATTTATAATTTATAAATTGAGAAATGTAAAAAACATTTTCATTCATTTAAATATAACAAATTATTTAGCATTAATAACTTTTTTGAACAGTGACTGTTTTTCAGACTCCAAAATAATACAGTGAGAAAAGTGGCATTGTTTTCTATTTTTGCGGATATATTTAGCCCGGCCTAGTAGAAGACAGCTAAATTCTCATGTCTGTTACCGATTCTGTCTGTTGTGATCTGTTGTTTTCATTGAAGAGTGTGATAAGAGGTTAGAAAAGAAAGGTATTTTAGAAGCATTTTCAGATAATCGTAGGTATTCTTCTTTCATACATATTATAGCAAAACTTCAGTGTTGCATGTGGAATCTAAAACCATATTGACAGATTCTGTTACAGTAGTACCCATTTGTCTATTTTATCTTTTACACGATGCCATAATTCTACGACATTATTTGGAAAAATCTCAATTCACTAAATCATGCAGCTCTTTCAAATGTTGACACATTTTCTTCTATAGTATTAAAAAATCGTATTTGTTCATATCTGTACTGATCTTAGTAGAAAAGTATTTTAAGTAGGAAGCTGTCAGACTTGTGGTGGCAGATACAAGTTTTCCAAAATTCTAATTTTCACTTGAAAGCTTGAATTCTATCACATACAACAAATACTGTCAGTGGTTTTCCCCAGAGTGGCAGCCTCACTTTGTAAATTTTCAAAAACGTCTGCCAAATACCCAGGTCTGAGTAACTGACTGTGGTTTGTCACTCAAGTTTTCTTTCAAGTAAAAATGGTGTCCTTGAAAAAAGTGACTTGATCAGCTCGCAACTCAAATGGTAATATGTTTTTTTTTTTTTGCAATCACTGTTGTACTTCAGTATGAGAAGGGCTTTAAGTGTACTTAGTATTTCATCACACAGTGCATTAAAAAGATTTCTGCTGCCTTGATTTGTGCTAAGGGCCACCATTACTTGTGCACTGTCTTGAAGATGTCAACACAGTGAAAAAGTCCAGTAATGTCTTGGTATTATTATTATAAAAGGAGTTTTGACTTTGCAGGCCTCCTGAGAGGCTCTGGGAGAGCCTCAGGGGTACTTGGATCCTACTTTGAGAACCAGTGCTCTGAACTTTTTTCTGAGTATCATAATATGTATATATAATTATGTATATTTAAAATGTTTTAAAAACATATACGAATACACTGTTTCATAACAGTTATGATTAACAGAATTGTTGTGTAGCTGTTGTGATTAGCAGTGTACAAAAAAGATCTGTTGGCGACCAGCCTGGCCAGCCTGGTGAAACCCTATCTCTATTAAAAATACAAGAATTAGCTGGCTGTAGTGGTGGGCACCTGTAATCCCAGCTACTTGGGAGGCTGAAGCAGGAGAATTGCCTGAACCTGGGAGGCAGAAGTTGGAGTGAGCCGAGATCGTGCCATTGCACTCCTACCTGGGTGACAAGAGCGAGACTCTGTCTCAAAAAAAAAAAAAAAAGATTTGACTCTGGATATGAAATTTGACACTTCCCTGGATTCATGACTCTCCCCTCAGTAGGACTCCATAGTAAAATTTCCCTGGGGACTGTATCAGGTTACAGAGAGCTGTTGGACTCCCCCGCCATGTGCGCACATGTGAATGCTGTAAAGGCAGAGTGGTGGTTGCAGATCACATTCTCAGGTACGCTTTCCAGTAGCCCCTGCATGGCTGAGGGAGAGAGTGCTTCAGGGAAATCCTTAGTAGGTGACTGTAGAGACTGTGGAAGGAGAAAGCATCGTGGATAGATCTGAAAGCAAAGGTCTTCTCAGAAGCTAGAGTTACTGAAGAGTGAGTTTCTACCTGGGAGAAGACGGCCTCTCTCTTTGAGTGCCTTCCACTTTGTGTCCTGGTGGCAGCAACTTTTTGTTTTCTGCCTTAGAGCGCATGGTGACACCCAGCACTGCCGGAAGGCCCTGCACCGGGCTGTCCAGTGCACCAGTGACTACCCAGAGCACGTCTGTGAAGTGTTACTCACCATGGAGAGGACAGAAGGTGGGACCCCCGGCTTTCTTCTGGCTTGGAGCCTAATCCATTTGCTGTTTGGTCTCAAGTAGGAGCATCTGGTTATAGTCTGGCGACAGACTGTGTTTACGCTGCCACCCCTTAAGTGGTACCCTATGATTAGATTGTCACAAGTGTCCTGAAAATGAGTCCTCCTGCAGCTCTTCTCAAATTCCGCAGCTACCAGGAGGACTATGTGATGTCACTGTAGCATAGAGTTCTAATTCTTTGTTGGGGGGACTGTGCGTTCGATGTTTAGCAGCATCCCTGGCTTCTAGCCCTGAAATGCCAGTAGCAACTTCCTCACTGCAACCAAACATGACAACCAGAAATGTCTGTTAACATTGCCAAATGTCTCTTGATGGGCAGAATCCCTCCTTTGAGAGGCACTGTGCTCTAGTACAACGTCTGTCCAACAAAGGACCTTGGAGACGCAGATGGCTCAGTGTGTTCTTTGCATCCCTTGTTAAATTTCGGAGCCTTCAGATAGAAAAATAATATGAACTTATCTGTGGGTATTGGTCTGGATTTTGAGTATGGATCCCTCAGAACTGGGAATCAAAGACCACCAAAAAATAAGAAATAAATGCCTCAACATTTGAGTAGCTCTTAAAATTCTTCAGTCTTAATATAAATGTACTTTTTGCGTTAGAACGTTTTCATATTCTTTGCCGTCTAGAGCCCTTAATAGATCATATTCTGGTTTTCAAGTCTCTCCTGAAAGGGAAGGGACATTTTAAACCCACTCAGAAGGACTATTTGAATTCTGAACTTCAGTGCTACATGGATTACATTTTCTTCTTATTTGATGGGAGAGATCTCTTCTGGAGGTATAGAGAAATTAAGAAAAATTTATGTGATTGTATCCTTCAGAATCCTAAAGAGTGAAAGTGTTGCTTCTCTTTCTTTCAAGGTTCTTTAGAAGATTGGGATATAGCTGTTCAGAAAACTGAAACCCGATTAGCTCGTGTCAATGAGCAGAGAATGAAGGTAATGACAGTGTTTGTTTGAAGTCTTTGGCACCTCTGGTAGCTGTTTTGGCTCGGTTTGGTATGGATGTTTCTTGTCAAGACATTTTACATTTTCCTAAGTGTCTTTTACTCAGTATTAATTATAAAATATTTAGATCAATGCTTAAACCTGTCTTTTTAGATTGTTCTAAAACTTCAGCCCCAATATTAAGTACTTGTTTCATGTAGTGAGGGAATTTTACTCTAAAATTTACTAGAATTGATGAAAAAGAATAAAGAAGAGCCTCACTTAGCCTAGTGAGTGGAACATGAACACCCCTAACTTATTTAGGGCTTTAGTTTTATGGATTTTTTTTTTTTTTTTTGATACAGAGTCTCACTCTGTCACCACCAGGCTGGAGATCAGTGGCACATATTGGCTCACTGCAAGCTCCGCCTCCCGGGTTCATGCCATTCTCCTGCCTCAGCCTCCTGAGTAACTGGGACTACAGGCTCCCCACCATGCCCGGCTGATTTTTTTGTATTTTTTTAGTGGAGACGGGGTTTCACCATGTTAGCCAGGATGGTCTCGATCTCCTGACCTCGTGATCCACCCACCTCGGCCTCCCAGAGTGCTGGGATTACAGGCGTGAGCCAATGCCCCCGGCCAGTTTTACGGATTTTTTTTCGCTTCCTTTTGATGAGTAATGATTAGGGTGAGGAAATTGCTAATATTAACAGAGACATCAGATCCAGAATTCCAAAGAACCTGAATGAGCCCTGGTGTGGAACAGCTGTGAGCCTGTCCACATTTTTCTCCAGATCTCTGCTTTTCATTTAGTAATGAACCTCCACTCCCTCTCCCCTTTCATGACAAATCAGTATAGTGAATGTAACTGCCACATCCAGCGATGCATCATCTTCCCATTTTTCTAGGCTGCAGAGAAGGAAGCAGCCCTTGTGCAGCAAGAAGAAGAAAAGGCTGAACAACGGAAAAGAGCCCGGGCCGAGAAGAAAGCGTTGAAAAAGAAGAAAAAGACCAGAGGCCCGGAGAAGCGCGGAGCAGATGAGGACGATGAGAAAGAGTGGGGCGATGATGAAGAAGGTAAGGAGCTCTTGAGAAATTGTGTTTTGAAACGTATCAAAGTTAGAGAAGTTGCGAAAACAGTATGAAGAACTTTCTTCCCTGTACCATTTGAGAATACATTACCAGCTTGATACCCATCACCCTTTGATCACTGTTAGGGTGTATGTCTTACAAACAAGGGCCCTCTTCTCCATGACTAGAATGCAACCATCAGAGCCGGGGTTAGCTACTCCCATCTAATCCTCAGACCCCAGCCATAGGCTCCCATTTGTTCTGATAATGTCCTTTGTAGTGAAAGGATCCGGTTCAGGATGCACTGTTGTGTTTAGCTGTCTTGTCTCCTGGATCTCCTTCCGTCTGGAGCACTCCTCAGCTGTTCTTTACTCTGATGACCTGCACTCTTGGAAGGGGACAGGCCAGTTGCTGTGTTGTGTCCCTCAGCCTGGGTGTGTCTGATGCTCCCTAGGGATTGGATTCCGCTCATGCATCTCGGGCAGGAATAGTGCACAATCGCTCCTGTGGCCTGCTCATTGAGTCCCGTCAGGTGGACTGTGATTCGCTTTGTTCCACTGCTGGTGACAACCCTTTTGATAATTATTTATGTTGATGCTCTACTTATCCCAGGTTTGGCTAGCAAGAGTTCCATCACACAGGCTTCTGTGTCCCTTTGACCTGTCCCCTTGTTCTTTGATCATTTCCTTACCTTCTGGCACACAATACCCAAGGGTCATCTTGTACTTTCCATAACTCAGTCCTGGACATCATTTCTCCAAGGTTCCTTTGAGTGATGAGTGGTATTTAGGAGGTGCTGGTTGTGCTCACTGCTATTGGGTATTGTTCCTAGGCCTGAGTGGTCGAGGGTAGGGAGAGAGTGTGTGTGTGTGTGTGTGTGTGTGTGTGTGTGTGTGTGTGTGCGCGCGCGCGCGCGCGTGCGTGCATGTGTACGCAGACATATTTATGTCCGTATTTACTTCTGTAACTATTTGTGTATGCTGAAAATCATGATTTCACACCAGTACCTCCAGTTCCAGTCTAACACCACAAGGTTCCCTTTCGTACTTGCAACGCCTTTCTCTCTCTTTTTAAAATTTATTTACTCATTTATTTTTGAGACAGTCTCGCTTTGTTGCCCAGGCTGGAGTACAATGGGGTGATCTTGGCTCACTTCAACCTCCGCCTTCTGGGTTCAAGTGATTCTTGTGCCTCAGCCTCCCAAGTAGCTGGGATTACAGGCACGCACCATCACACCTGGCTAATTTTTTGTATTTTTAGTAGAGATGGGGTTTCGCCATGTTGGCCAGGCTGGTCTTGAACTTGTGGCCTCAAGTGATCCACATGCCTCGGCCTCCCAAAGTGCTGAGATTACAGGTGTGAGCCACTGCGCCCAGCCATGTCATGCCCTTTTCTGACCTTGAGAAACTTGGCTGCCTTTATCCTCAGCATCCTCACTTATTCCACCCAGCCCCTGTAGGTATGTAATCAACTTCCTGTCCCTGCCTCCCCTTCTCACGGGTGCCATCCCCACCCTGTTTGGTCTCCTACACCCGGGGTCAGGCACGGCTCTGCATGGACACCCTTGCCTCCTTCACTCAGGCTTCCAGATCTAGGCTGGGTCCCTGCCACTGCCCCATGCCTGCTCGTCTTCTTCCTTCCATTCAGGCTCTAGCATCCCGCAGCATTGCTGCAGCCCCTACCCTGCACAGACCTGCCAAGCTTGGCCCTGCTTTTTTTTTTTTTCTTTTTGAGCGGGAGTCTCGCTCTGTTGAGGCTGGAATGCAGTTGCATGATCTTGGAGTATAGGAGAAGATCTCGCTCTGTCCAGGCTGGAGTGCAGTTGCATGATCTCGGCTCACTGCAACCTCTGCCTCCTGGGTTCAAGCGATTCTCCTCCCTCAGCCTCTTAAGTAGCTGGGATTACAGTTCGCCCGCCACCACACCCAGCTAATTTTTGTATTTTACTAGAGATAGGGTTTCACCATGTTAGCCAGGCTGGTCTGGAACTCCTGACCTTAAGTGATCCTCCCGCCTTGGCCTCCCAAAGTGTTGGTATTACAGGCATGAGATACTGCACCCGGCCTTGGCCCTGCTTTTAATGGTTCTGACTTAGTGGAATTTTCCAGCAGTTTCTTTCACCCTTGTAATTTCAGGGATGGGCGGCTCTGGGTCATATTTATTTCAGAGAGTCAGTCAAGGTAAAGAATTGTCTCTGGTGGCTGGGGTGGTAGCTCACGCCTGTAATCCCAGCACTTTGGAAGGCTGAGGTGGGCGGATCACCTGAGGTCAGGGGTTCAAGACCAACCTGGCCAACATGGTGAAAACCTGCCTCTACTAAAAATACAAAAATTAGCTGGCCGTGGTGGTGGGCGCCTGTTTTCCCAGCTACTCGGGAGGCCGAGGCAGGAGAATCACTTGAGTCTGGGAGGCGGAGGTTGCAATGAGCTGAGATCATGCTGTTGCACTCCAGCCTGGGAGACAGAGCAAGATGCCGCCTCAAAAAAAAAAAAAAAGAATTGTCTCTGGACGTGAAAGGACTCTCTGTACACTTTCTTAGTACAGATGTGTGAGCCAGAGAGAACTGGGAATGGAATCATCCATCGTTGAGTTGACCTTGCTTGTACACCTTGTTTGGGCTGTCCTAAATGACTGAGGGTGGCTTATTGCTCCTCTGGCCTCACAGTTTAGCAGAGTAAGGCAAATGTGATGTGTGACCGCAGTGTCGTGTGATCAGGGCATGGCGTGTGATCAGGACTGTGGGAGATGGAGTTGTTAATACTGGTGGAGGCCAAAGAAGGCACTAGTGGGTCAGCTTCATACTAGGAAGACTGTGGGGAAGAGATGCGGCATCCAGGGGGAAGACCGAGTGACTGTCTGGCAGCAAGAAGGGAAGGGCTGAGCTAGACAGGGAGCCAATGTTAGCACAGCCTGAAGGCACAGCACAGCCTGAAGGCACAGCACAGCCTGGCATTCTCTGTGAGCAGCAGATAATTGGGTTTGAACTCGGATGCGTGGGAGAGGGATGGGGCAGTGGTTGAGGAGGCTGCGGTGGTAGGTGGGCCAGTCAGCTGGACCCAGCCCAGGGACACTCTTGAATACAGTAGCAGTATGCAGGGCTTACATTGCATTGTAAAGTCAGTGGGTGAACTGATGGGGAGGTCTGTTTGCCGGAGGCTGATGTCTGTTGAACTTCAGTACTGGCCCTGTGGAGGCAGTGGTGAGGACAGGCTGCAGTAGAAGATTGTGGTTAGGCTCTCTTAAGGACACAAGACCTTACTGAAAGTGTTTTAGAAACCACAGACCCTTTGTAGTGCTTTTCCTAATGTGCTCCCTGGGGCATGGGCATCAGTCACTAGGGTGCTTTTCCAGTGCAGATTCTCCTGTCCTATCCCACCCCTGTTGACCTGGGCTTTATAGGAGAGGGGCCCTGGAATTTGCCTTCTGAACTTTGAGATCCACTGACCTTTTGTATAATTTGCCTTTTGTATAATTTAAGAGTGGACAGTGGGGATTTATGTTGTTACTTCCACTTGATTGAGCCCACTTGCCCGAGTGTAATTGGGGCACAGAAAGTTGTGGGACAGGTCAGGTGGGTCACAAAAGACTTCTCAGGGGTGATGCTTGCCTCACCTCTGTTCAAGCTCCCTGAAGAGAAGTAACAGTTAACCATGGCTACTTTTCTTTTGAAAACCTGTAGAGCAGCCTTCCAAACGCAGAAGGGTCGAGAACAGCATCCCTGCAGCTGGAGAAACACAAAACGTAGAAGTAGCAGCAGGGCTTGCTGGGAAATGTGCCACTGTAGATGTGGAACCCCCTTCGAAGCAGAAGGAGAAGGCAGCCTCCCTGAAGAGGGACATGCCTAAGGTGCTGCACGACAGCAGCAAGGATAGCATCACCGTCTTTGTCAGCAACCTGCCCTACAGCATGCAGGAGCCGGACGTGAAGCTCAGGCCACTCTTTGAGGCCTGTGGGGAGGTGGTCCAGATCAGACCCATCTTCAGCAATCGCGGGGATTTCCGAGGCTACTGCTACGTGGAGTTTAAAGAGGAGAAATCAGCCCTTCAGGCACTGGAGATGGACCGGAAAAGTGTAGAAGGGAGGCCAATGTTTGTTTCCCCCTGTGTGGATAAGAGCAAAAACCCTGATTTTAAGGTAGGTTTATGGAAAAAAAGAATACCTTTCATCATGGTTGCTTTAGACAGGCACTTTCTTCCTGCAGCAGTGATATTTAGGGTAGACATGGAAGTTTTATGCTGTGTTTGGATGTAAACTTCCTTGTGAGCCAAGGTCGGTCCTGAGCCAGCTGACTGAGGTCTGACTCATGGCATGGCACCTTCTTGCTGGGTGCTTAGTAATGCAAGGGACTGTGCTGAATGCTTTATGTGTGTCACCTCATTGACTCCTCATCAGACTCTGTGAATGGCCACTTTTATTCTTGCCGTTTTACAGAGGAAGACATGGAGGCCTGGAGAGGTTAAGTGACTCACCCCGGTGGCCCCGTTAACAAGTTTCAGAGCATGGCTTGGCTCTAGTCTGCCTGGCTGGGCTGCTCCTGGGGACAAGGCTGGTGTCAGAGGAGTCAGGTGAGCTGTGTCATGCCTCGAATCATGGTTTTTCTCTGTCTTCCTTCTTCCTATAGGTGTTCAGGTACAGCACTTCCCTAGAGAAACACAAGCTGTTCATCTCAGGCCTGCCTTTCTCCTGTACTAAAGAAGAACTAGAAGAAATCTGTAAGGCTCATGGCACCGTGAAGGACCTCAGGCTGGTCACCAACCGGGCTGGCAAACCAAAGGTCAGAGTCAGAGCAGATCGTGCCTTGTCTTCAAGGCTTGGGCAAACTTCCTGTCTGTCTCTATTCAAAGATGATTTAGCCTCTAGAATGGGTTCCTAGTTTGTCTGCTGAGAAACAAAAGTTAATTTCACAGAAAGATCTGCACATTTAGCTCTGCTTACATTTGGAGTCAGATTAACTGGTTTGTAGTTAATTGTGCTAAAAAGAATAGAGCAGTTGGAAATAGATGATCATGAATTCACCACACTATGGCCCTTGGCTGTGGGGCTTGGGGGAAGCCCTGTGACCAATAGCACATGGGCTTTGGGGTGGGGACCCTCCTGCAGCCTCTTCCCTCTGTCCCAGGCCTCTCTTTCCCTGGGGCCTCCAGCCAGGTCCCTTGAGTCCCTCCGTTGCAGTGCCTCTTCTGCTGTCCTTCCTTCTTGCACGCTCAGTCTCCAGCTAAGTCCTTTTGTACCCCATTTTGTGTAGTAAGTGGTTTTGTTATTGTCTACCCACCGCCCACTCTCCCTACCCTTTATCCAGGTTAATGGAGAGAAAAAGAGGATGAAATGAGGGAGTGGGTGAAGGCATAGAAACATGAGGGCTCACCTGGGCACCTGGGCTGCTGGCCCTGTGTCCCATCCACCTCTTGGTTTATTTGCTGGATTTATACTGGTCCGTCTGTCTGTTTCCTTCTTTCTACTTCTGCAGCACGTACAAGGTGTACTGAACTTGGAAGGGTTATCTGAAGTTACAGTGCGTAGCAACAGTTGGGAAGGAGAGTAGGGTGGGGAAATAAGCCTGTAGACAGAGGATGCAGTGGTGGGGAAGGTAACCTGTTGGCTGGTCATTTGCTGTGGCCTGGTCTGCTGGTCTCCAGGAGGAAGCCCAGTGCCTGCCCTGCGGGAGGAGGTTGCGTCCCTGGTCTGTGGGATCTGACTTGGTTCTGAATCTTGCCTCTTCCAGGGCCTGGCCTATGTGGAATATGAAAATGAATCCCAGGCGTCGCAGGCTGTGATGAAGATGGACGGCATGACTATCAAAGAGAACGTCATCAAAGTGGCAATCAGCAACCCTCCTCAGAGGAAGGTTCCAGAGAAGCCAGAGACCAGGAAGGCAGCAGGTGGCCCCATGCTTTTGCCACAGACATACGGAGCGTAAGTGCTTGCATGGTAGACCAGTGCGAACTTCGTCCTGGCTGGCACCAGTTCATGGACCATAGGGAGATTAACCCGGGATGAATTAGTTTCCTGTTAGGACAGAAAAGCCAAGACGCGCTATACCTTGTGGTAATCACTGTGGTTCCACTGGAGCAAGGCGTCCAGAGCAGGATGCAAGCCTAGGCAGTGACCTCTGCCTGGTACTGGCCAATTTACACTTGTCATTTATTTCAGACAAAACTAAAGGCAGTGATTATTTTCAAGTCCCCTTTGCCAGTTGGAGCTGTTTTTAAAATGAAATCTTATACCCACGTGTGTGCGTCTACAGCCCTAGCTATATGATCCACATAAGCTGTGCTTTTCGCCTGCCAGGGATGAGGAGGAGATAGCAGAATTGCCGGGTGACTGGCGAGTTCTGAGAGGTGATAGTCACACTGATCCCCTCTGAGTGCGACTGGTGCTCAGGGTTGATCTTTGCCAAAACTAAACAAGGCCAAGTCTGTTGAAGCAGTTTTTACTTAACAGCCAGAATTAAGGAGGCAGGGATTATCTCATCCTTTTTTCCCCCCCTTTTAGCTTCTGATTATATTTAAAACTATCTTGGCTTATTTTCACAAATAAATGAGGGGCCACAAATTGTTGCTTCAAAAGGTCGATTCAGTGTTTGCTCTTCTAGGAGGGGGAAGGGAAGGACGCAGCTGTCTCTACTGCCTCGTGCCCTGCAGCGCCCAAGTGCTGCAGCTCCTCAGGCCGAGAATGGCCCTGCCGCGGCTCCTGCAGTTGCCGCCCCAGCGGCCACCGAGGCACCCAAGATGTCCAATGCCGATTTTGCCAAGCTGTTTCTGAGAAAGTGAACGGGACTCTGGGAGACAGGAAATGCCTTACTTCACTCTGGCCCGGCGGACCTCCCACCACCCAGCGGTGCACTGGGGATGGACAGGCCTGGTGTGCTGCCCGCTCGCAACCACAGATGGCTCCTCTGCTTTAGACAGAAAGGGGGAAGGGGTTCTAAGTCAAGAGCCTTTCAGTGCTCCCTCATATTGAGGGCAGTGGCAGAAAAGTGACCACTCTGCAGGCTCCCTGGGCCCAGGATGTGGTGTCCTAAGATACTTTTGTATCTTAAAGACTGAGGCACAGAAGCGAAACGAGAACACGGTTTTTGAGACGCAGTTGTCCAAATGTTTCTGGCCAGCTCCGGCCCCTTTTTGTATGACACTTCTCTTCTACCCTGCACAGCACACGTGCCCGTCATTCTTTTAATTTTAAAAGATGAAATGGCAGATGCTAGTAATTCACCAGAATGGCCTATTATGGGGGTGGGTCTGAGGGAAGTCATCTATATAACATTTGCTGGATTTTTGTTCAAGGGGGCTGTGCATTTTTATATTATGTATTTGTAAATGACATGTCAGCCATTGTTTCATGTTTCCTAAAAGCAGAATATTTGCAACATTTGTTTTGTATAGGAATTATTTGTGCCACCTGCTGTGGACTGTTTTCTTTGCCTAGTGACTAGTGACCTGTGTTGTCTAAACATGAGTTCAGCCCTTTGGTTTTGTTTAATACCATGTCAAATGCAAACTTCAATTCTCCCCATTTAGCTTTATTAAACTGAAGTTCTCTTCAAAACTTCTTGCTGAATGGTACTTAGATGTGCATTCACATACAGATGTGTTTTGAAGTGAGTGTACCTTGCTTTACCTAATAGATGTGTAAATAGAACTTCTGTAAGTCAAATCCCATTGTCACTTTGATTTAAATTATTTCAGCTGTGATGTGTCTTCAGTTTTTATACAATTCAGTTTATAGCAGTTTGACACTGGAGCTTTTGAGCTTTTTTACCTCACATCTTTTATCAAATATTTATTGCTTTGAAAACAGCATTGCCAGTTCAGTAGGGGAAGCTTACTTTATTAACACACTCTGGAGAAAGACGTCAGGGAATCCTTGTGTATGTCATGGGAATCAACTCCTCATTTATCTGTTGTGTAAGTTTAAGTTTTTGTGCATCAGTCGGGCTTTTCTATATTTTTTTAACTTAACATTTTTTAATATAACCGATTAAAAAGTAGACAGAACAGTAAAATAAACTCCTGTGTGCCTACCATTCAGCTTCCAGCATTCCTCAACTCCCAGCCCCTTTTCCTTTATGTCTGTCTCCCCTCCACCTTCTGTTATATTGAGGCATGTTCCAGATGTCATTGTGCTCATCCAGTAATGTTGTGGCAGGTGTCTCAGGAGGACTGAAAAGCTTTCACTCCTAGAAACATTAGTGGTAATCCCTTAATGTCAACTGTCCACTCAAATTTCCACCTTCCTATAAATATCAGCTCTCCTCCCTGTAAATTATTGGTTCGTAAGCCTCTTACATCTTTTAAAATGTAGGTTCCCCTCCGTCTCTTTTTTACACAAAACAAACTTTTTACTAGACTTCTGAATTAAATTCAAGCGCTGGCTGTTGACAGCAGCAAGAACCTTTGCTGTCCCACGTGTTCCTCCTGCAGTGTTCTCTGTGATGCTGTTTGGAAGGCTGTTCAGCTGGTGAGATGATTTGGGTAGCTCAGAGGGAGCCCTCATGGTTGGGGACCTGACACATGAAGAGCCGTTAATATCACTATGGGTGAGTGTGGCCTTACTTTTCGCTGCTTCACATTAACGGTTTGGCTTTCTTGCCTGCAGCCAATATTCTGACCTTAATGTCATACTTGCAGGTGTCAACCCAGGCTTGTTCCAGGGGCAAACCTTTTCAGGCTTGAGCAGAATCCAGTTTAGGTTCGGGGTGTTGACTGTTCTAGAAATGGATTTCCAGGACCACATGAGTGGGTTTGTGTTTTCTGCAGAAAATCCAGAACTGATGGTAAATAGAAACGTGAAAAACTACTCCAGTTGAGTCTTAGTAAAAAAAAAAAAAAAAAAATCAGTAATTTGTCCTTATCCACCTAGGTAGGCAGTTTATCCAACTTCTGGCTCGCTTGCCCATGGAAATCACCATCTTGGATCTGTTGCTCTCCCAGAACAGTATTATGAATAGGGCCGAAGGTCAGAATACCCCCATTGCCCTTATGACAGAGGGGAGCATCTCCCAAATAAGACAGCAAAGTCTCAGGCATTCATGTAATAAAATAACTTTATTAGAATCAGGAATTTGTTAAAATAATATCCTTCACATATAGCTAAAGTGCAAATTCTCTTGCTCTATAGTAGAAGCAAACACATCTGTCAGACCTCCTTGGTGTGCTTATAAAACCAAGACGAGAAGAGTTTAAGAAGTACCTCTGGCAGCATAAGAGTATGAAAACATATTTTATAGAGGTTTGAATAATTATCATTTGGAGCCATTTCATATATCTTTTCACTTATTTTCCTTAACCTTTCAAACACTACTCTGAATGTGCTATTTATACAACAGAATAACTGTATAAACTACATTAGAGCAGTGGCCTCATTACTGTCAGGAATGGAATTCCCAAATCAGAGACAACACTGCGTATTCGCCATCACTCACGCTGACAAAGTGCAGTACAGTGTTAGACATCACGGGCTCCGTCACTGGGAAAGGTACCCAGTGACTTCCACCACTCTGACTCTAAATAGCAGCAGTCATATTGGCACCTGTGCCATATGATTGAAAGAGAAGATCCTACTTCCACTGGATGACAGCTTGGAAACTCGGCCATATTACATAGAGCACTGCATCATTTCACAAGTTGCGCGAAAAATAAGGCCACTCTGAGGCAATCTCTTCTGCCTCCCCATGGGGGACGGGACATGGGACAGTGCAAAGACTGTGGAAGGTGGGGGTCCAGGCAGTAAGTAGATGAAACTCCAGGACCAGAGGGATGCAGCCTGGCCATGGCTGAAGGTTTTTGCTCCATTCAGTAGAAACTGGTGCTCTAATTCATTATCACAAATGCTTATTTGGTGTCCACGTGGCACTTGTTTTCTCAGATAGGTTAACATCTACCTACAGAAAACTCAGGCAGAGGGGTGAGGGCAGATGCCTACTAGCATAACACCTGGCTGGCAGCATGATACAGGTGGAATGACAAGCCCAGAGAACTTTTAGACGAAAACATCTGGCTTGAGTTACTACAAATGAAGTGTGAGAGAAACACCAATACACAAAGAAAACCAAACTGCCCACCCCCCATGTTTCCCCCTCCAACATACAGCTCTTTATAGCTACCCCCTATTCTTAATTAGAAAAATAGTCTCGATATGGAAAAAAACAGCCGCTGGCACTAAAGTTTGCAAACGATGGCTCAAAAAGTTCCTGGAGGTAAGGAATGTCGGCATTCATTTTCTCTTCTATGAAGTTTGCTTGGAAGTTAAAGTCACCACTAATCTAAACCTCGAGAAAGTGAGCTTTCAACCATTTCTCTCAGCTGCGACTTGGGTCTGACTTCCCAATTGCAGTCACAGAACCTCTCAGCCCGTTTCAGAGAAGTACTTGGAGGCGTTATATCAGTGGCTCTGGGCCCTGTCCCACACCTGGCCGCTCCTCCCCCTTAGTGCAAATTCTGCTCCAGAACCTGTGTTCTGATCACATGGTGGCACTGTTGCCCCTAAAGCACGGCCACCAGCAAGACACAGCAGACACCACACAACACTGACGAGCTTGCTCCAAAGAAAATAAATAGCTTGCTTGAATTATAAGTTATTTTAGAGACAAGGCTTCATAACTTAGTGTTTTTTTTTTTTTTTTTTTAAACTAAACATTTGGAGGTAAAGAATGTTTCTCCTTTTGCTTTGGGAAGTGACTAGGTTTCTAGAAATGCTGTTTCTTTTTTTCCCCCCGAACCTCAGGACATCCTTTGTCACGGAGGAAGGATTTCTAGGGTGAGGGCTTCACAGGAAGCGTCTCCTTGAACCCAGAGTGGTTGGGTTGGGCTTCTGGCAGTGCCACCGAGTACTCAGTTGTGGCAAAAAGCAGGGTGTCCAGGGTGGTCTCAGTACACTTGGCGATGAAGCGAATGAAAGGCCTCACGTCGCCCTCGTTGGCAGCTTCCAGCACGTGGTAGTACTCAGACCGCTGCTCCTTGCGGATGGTGATGGGCGGGTAGCCCGCCTGCATGAGGATGAGGTTCATGAGCAGGCGGGAGGTCCTCCCATTGCCGTCAATGAAAGGGTGGATGTAAACGAGTTTATAATGGGCTAAGGCTGCAAACTCCACCGGGTGTAGGTTCATGGCATCCTCAGAGTTGAGCCACTGTACAAACTCCTGCATCTGCTTTTCCACATCCTGCGGATGGGGAGGGATGTGGTGTCCGACCAGGACCTGTGTCGTCCGAAACCTGCCGGCTTCCACGGGGTCCACGTAGCCCAGCACTCGCCTGTGGATCTCCAGCACGTCGCTGATGGTGACGGAACCAATGCGCGAAACCAGGGTTGTGTTGATGTACTTCATGGCCGCATGCATGCCGATGACCTCGTTCTGCTCCTCCAGGCTCTTCCCGGGCACCGCGTAGCGGGTCTCCAGGATGTGCCTGATTTCTGAGAGGGTGAGGGTGTTGCCCTCGATGGCCACTGTGTGGTAGATGTGATGGTAGTAGGTCTCCTCCATGACCCTGCGCAGAGCCGAGTTTCCCTTGGGGATGGACATGATCTTCTTCACTTTGCTGTCGATGATGCTGAAATACCTCTGGTCGATCTCCTCCACGAGTGGGAGCGTCCGATCACGGCTGACCAGCGCTTTCTCATGGTAGGGCGAGATGGTCAATGCTCTGGTGTACAAATAGTCCGCCTGGATGATGTCCTTGTCTTCTTCTGAGAAGATGCCAAACTCGGTGAGCGCGTCCACGAAGTCCGGATCCATCTTGAGGGCGTGCATGAAGAGCTTTTGGGCTTTTTCCCGCTTGCCCTGGCGCTTCATCTCCAGGGCCTGGTTCAGGGCGGCTCTGGCTTCCAACTTACCTGCTGGAAGAGAGCCACAGAAGCGATGTGAGGGAGGCTAGGGGGCAGAGGACATTCAGGGGGGCTGTCACCTGTGCTAGTCTCCACGGAAAACCATGATGACCAGCCTTGGTCCCTGGCCTTGGGGGGCTTCTTCCAGCCGCATCGTGTGTACTCAACGTGCCCAGTACCACTGATCCCCCAGCCGTGTGGTGGTATGCCAGTCACTATCCGGGTGTCCCCAGAGCCACACTCTATATTCAGGGAGGCACCTCCTTGGCTTCCTAGCCTCCTGCCTTCTGGACATAGAAAGTTCTAGGCATTTACTCTGCCTGGGGCCTCTTTGCTGGGCCTTTCCCACTGGCCACAGCTCCCAACGTAGGCCCTCTCCTACATCTCCAGCTCGTCCTGTGTTGGTGACACAGGTTCCTGCTCCTGCAGGCCCAAAGGTGTTAATAACTCCCGACTCTTCCTAGACGCTGGGGGCTTCACCATCGCAGGACTGTTGTTTCACTCTTTTAACCCAGTGGTTTGATTGTGCGCCCCAGGGGACATTTGGTGATGTCTGGAGACCTGGTTAGTTGTCATAACTGGGGTGGTGGTAGGGGTGCTACAGGCATCTCATGGGGAGAGGCCAGGGATGCCACTATCATCTAACAATGCACATTCAGTCCCCACCACAGAGAACTGGTGGAGGTGGGGGGCCTGCTCTAGCCATAGCCTTCCTGTCCTGGCCCCTCTCGGCCACCTGAGGATCAGCTCCACACATTCAACTTCCTTTAGTTCCTTGAATGCCCCCAGGCTCTCTTATGACAGTTATGTCAGTTATGACAACCTCTGGTCTCTGCCTGGAGTCCTTTTCCTTGGATGCCCTTCTCCTTGGATGACTCCTACTTAACAACTGGGTCCCAGCTCAGGTGTCACTTCCTCCAGGGAGCCTTCCTGGTATGCTCCTACAGCCCTTTGTGCTTCCCCATCACCACACTTGTGACACTGTCTCAGTCACATCACCTTGTCTATACTAGGAGCCCAGGGCTGACTTGTTCACAATACCCCGATGCCCTACACACAGGACCCTGCACACAGGATACGGCACACATTCTATGTCTGTCTGCTCAGTTAAACATTGAGGAAGACAGCCAGTCACTCTTACCTGGAGAGGCCTTGGTCTTGGCCACCAGCAGCGTCACGCCCCTGGAGGTGATGCTGAGCTCCGTGGATGGGCTGCTGCACTTGGTGGCGGCATGCTGCGCCCTGTCCAGTTTGCTCCTGAGCAGGTAGAAGCCTTTGAGCACAGCCAAGCACTGCTCCTCCACAGCCCCCAGTGGCAGCAGCAGGGCCAGCAGGGACCCCAGCATCATGCTCAGCAGCGTCACCCAGAGGAAGCGGCCCCAGACCGAGATCCATTTCGGTTCAGTCACCGCCATCACTGAAGCCATCGGTGTAAGCATCATCTGGACTCAGGAGAGGGCCCTTTGCGCATGTCCACAGGCAGCTGAGAGAGAGCAGGACCTGCAAGGAGCCAGGAGTTGCAGGAGAAACAGACACGTTCAGGACACGGCTGTGACTTCAGCCAGGAAGATGGGTTTGGAGACTTCTGCTTTTAGCTCACTAGAGAGACGGGGTGGGGGCAAGTCAAGGAGTGGATCTCACTAGAGGAGGGACCAGCCTAGAAGGACTGGTGCCACCTCCTGAGCAGTGTGACTGAAAATAACACTACTGTGGTCCAACAATTATTGAGCACTTGCCATAATCCAGGCCCTGTGCTAAGCAACAAATGCCTCCCATGGGTCATAGTCTTCAACGACTTGAGCTGATGTTTTCATCCCACTCTCCAGGTGAGGGAACTGAGGTTCAGAGAGGTGAAGTCCCTTGCCCAAAGTCTCGCCGGGAGCAAGTGACAGCCTTAGGACTTGGAACTCAGGAACCCCACGGCTCTAACGTGCTCCCCCTTTCCATACATCCCTGTGGCTTCTGACCACAGACACTGGATTTGTGGACATATGTCAAACATTTGGGACGCAAATGACTGACAGGCACACATGCAGATCAGCCACAGCAGTTCTGACGCCCAATCTTTGATAAGCACAACTGTTGGGTGGCCTCATTTATTGCCCTCACCCTGATATTCAGCCACAGCTCCCACAGTGCCCTTCTCTCTGGCCTTCCGTTTCCGGCCTGTCCAGAAGGGACCCCACCAGGAGGAGGAGCAGTTCGAGCATCTCGAAAGGAACTCAGGCTGCGGGCCATAGTGCTTGGTTGGCCTCAGTGACAACAGGGCTTGTATGTACTTGGGGCTGGCAGTGGGAGTGGTGGGGCCCAGGTATGCAAACACTATGCTAACAATAAGCACTTATTAAGCAACTATGGTGTGCTAGGTGCTGAGCTGTGTACTGGTCACACATTGCCTCATTTCACCTTCATGCCACCCTATGAAGGAAGAGCTACCCCAGCTCTATTTTACAGACAAGGGAAACCAAGGCACAGAGAGCATAAGTTAAATTCCAGAAGGCCCACAGGAGGTAAACAGAGGCATCCAGAAGGAAACAGCAGGGCCTCTGAGCCCGGTCCCCGGGTCTCAGCTTCTACCTTATTACTAAGCAGGGCCTGTGCACCTGCTCTGGGCTGGTACTGACCCGGGAATGACTGATGGATCAGGGGGTTCGGAATCTTATGTGGATGGAGCCTGGCCCTTTGCCACAGAACATGTGAAATGGCTTGGGATGAGCTTTAACAGGGGTGCGCCTGGAGTGCTGCGCGGGTCCAGGGGTCTGGGCCGGCTTCCCGAGGGGACAGGCTCCTGGACGGGGCGGTACAGGCAAGGGGCAGTTCGCCGGTGCCAGGGGTGTGTGCGGGGAAGAAGTGCGTTCCGGGAGGCGCGAATCTCTCCCCCGCACTTCCCAAGAAAAGGGGAACTGAGGCCGGGAGAGGAGAGGGGGCCGGTCTAAGTCCCCTCCAAGACTGCAGAGCCTCCCCTTCCCGAACCCCGCCCATAGCTCGCGGCCGGGCCGCACCCTTCCCGGCTCCGTCCTCTTGAGCCCCTCGGGCTTGCCCTCTTCTCACCGCGCGTGACTGTCAGAACCCCAACCGCCTTCCCCGCGCTCCCAGCTCCGAGGCCGCCAGCTCCCGGGTCCTCCTTCTCCGCCGGCCTCTGGCCCCGCCCTCGGCGACTCGCCATTGAACCGCCCGCAGCCCTCGTCTCGGCGGATTGGCTTTCTCCACTCGTCCTTCCCTCGCATTTCCGGGTTTCCGCGTCCGCGTCGGCTTCCCAGCGAAAGACGCGCCGTGGGCCACTCCCATTGGTTGTCGCTTGCGTTTGTCCCGTTCACGTAGCAGCCAATAAGCAGCGGGAGGGGCGGGGCCTAGGCCACAGACTGGAGGAGCAGGTGCTGGAAATCCGACGCGCGTGGGGATTTGCTGCACGCTAGGTGGCGGGCCCGGAAATTCGAAGTTCCGCGGCGGTCCCTTCCTCGGGTCTCCTCGTCCCGGATCCGCTGTCATGTGCCTCATTTTTCCCGGGTGTGAAATGAAGAAGCAGATGCTTTCCACCCCTTCACCCTGTTAGCCTCCTTGACTGCGCAGCCCCTGTTCTTAGCCTCCACCCCGTGCTGCTGAATTTGCCGCCGCCTTCTAATTTTCTCTTTCCCTCCCTGTGTCTTTTCCTCCCTGACTTAAACAACTTTTGTTTTCTTTTAGAATACAGGGTCTCGTTATGTCGCCCAGGCTGGAGTGCAGTGGAGCAATTGCAGCTCACTGCAGCCTCCACCTCCTGGGCTCAAGCAATCCTCCCACCTCAGCCTCCCAAGTAGCTGGGACTACAAGTGCGTGCCACCACCTCCGGCGAATTTTCTTTTTCTTTTTCTTTTTTCTTTTTGAGACGGAGCCACTCTGTTGCCCAGGCTGGAGGGAAGTGGCACGATCTCGGCCCACTGCACCCTCCGCCTCCCGGGTTCAAGCGATTCTCCTGCCTCAGCCTCCTGAGTAGCTGGGATTACAGGCGCACATCACCACGCCTGGCTAATTTTTGTATTTTTAGTAGAGACGGAGTTTCACCATGTTGGCCAGGCTGGTCTTGAACTCCTGACCTCAGAAGATTTGCCTGTCTCGTCCTCCAAAGTGCTGGGATTACAGGAGTGAGGCACTGCGCCCGACCTATTTCTGATTTTTTATTTTCTTTAGAGACAGGGTCTGGCTATATCACCAGGGCTGGTCTTGAACTCTTGACCTCAAGCTCTCCCTCCACCTTGGCTTCCCAAAGGCTAAGATTACAGGCACGAGCCACCCCCTCGGTCCTCCCTGAGTTTTTAATTTGTATCCTCTCCAGAAGGATCTGGCTAGTTCTTTTGGCTTCCCATAGAGAAATTTTTTCCTTGAAGCAGAGAATGGAAACCTCCATCTTAATCCACAAATACTGAAATTAAACATCTAGGGAGGTGCCCCAGAAACGCTAAGTATTTAGAAATTAGCAGTTCAGATTCTGGGGAGTCAGAGAGACCTGAGCTCAAATTCAGACTTTGCCATTTACTCTCTGTGTCACCTTGGGCATGTTACTCCTAGCCTCACTTTCCCCACCTGTAAAATGGGGACAAACAGCCTACCTTGCTTTTGGCATCCAGTTCAGGATTTGCAGAAGGCTTGGTGCTTCAAGATCTGACTTCCTCTGTGACAGGTACTGCTCTTGGAGGCAGGGCTAGGTGGTGGTCGTGGGTGTCACTGTTAGGAGTCACACAGCCCTGGGTTCAAATCCCAGCTCTGCCACTTGCAAACTGAATCACATTCAGCAAGTGACTTGATCTAGTTGATCATCTGTCTAGGCTTTTCTGTAAACTGCACACAATGTGATGATATTACCGCTTCACAGGGTTTTATGTGAGGGTGAAATGAGATTCTATACATCTGGCACAGAGCAAACTATGTATGTATGTATGTATGTATGTATCTGTCTATCAATCTATCACCTATCTATCTTTTTTGAAATAGGATCTCACTGTGTTGCCCAGGCTGAGTGCAGTGGCGTGATCTTGCTCACTGCAACCTCCATGTCCTGGGTTTAAGTGATCCTCCCATCTCAGCCTCCCTAGTAGCTGGGACTACAGGCACACACAAGCTAATTTTTTTTTTTTTTGAGACAGAGTCTTGCTCTGTCACCCAGGCTGGAGTGCAGTGGTTTGATCTTGGCTCACTGCAATCTCCACCTTCTGGATTCAAGCGATTCTCCTGCCTCAGACTCCTGAGTAGCAGGGATATAGGCGTGTGCCACTGCACCCGGCTAATTTTTTGTATTTTAATAGACACGTGGTTTCGTTATGTTGGCCAGGCTGGTCTTCAACTCCTGACCTCAAGTGATCTGCCTGCCTTGGCCTCCCAAAGTGCTGGAATTACAGGCTTGAGCCACCGTGCCTGACCAGAAGATTCATAGTTTTTAAGGAACAAAATCAGGGTGGTGATTATTTTGGTGGCTTCTCATTTTTAATCTTTTCAACAAAGGTCATGAACATTTTTCTCTTGGAGTCCTCTGAATTGCACTTCCTGATGGCCCAAGTATGTCACTGTAAAAACCTTCCCCAGAGGAGGGCCTGGTAGGTATGGGTGACTGTTGGTATGTTAGAAAACAGTGAAGCTCTGGGATCAGACAGATGTGCATTGAAATGCAAGGCCCCCCGCTTGCTAGCTGAGTGACCTTGAACAAGTCACTTATCCTCACTGAGCCGGGTATTATGAGACTTGTCAACCCCTGTCCACACCCAGGTATAAAGCAATGTAATTGTCTGCTTCTGAAGGCACCCTCCTCTCTTTGTTAGCTCTTTAATTAGCTTAGGCTACGAGTAGAGTAGTAAGTCCAGAAGCTATGCAGGAACTGCTAATGAGTGAAACTTACTGGCCATGAGACAATAGGGAGAGGTGGGGAATGTGGCAGATTTGAGAGCACATACCTTGTCTAAAGTGGGCAGCAGCTTCTCAGCTGGAACCTATATTTATTAGCTGAGATGCAGTCTAAAAGTGGACAGAGTTTTCAATTTTTCAAAAGAAATGTGAGGCCTAGATTTTTTAAGCAGTATCTCCAGATTTTAAGGCAATTGGCATGGCTGCCAGCTGGCTTTCCAGGGCCGCCAGATTGCAACCCCTTTGTAGAAGTTAGTGGAAGATGGCAGGGGAAAACAGGAAGACTCAGAAGGATTATTACAGCAAAATGATCCCATTACTGTGTGTGGCCACCAGGGGACAGTAATTCACCAGACATCACTTCCCCCCTTCAATCTCCTTGTCGGGAGTTTACACTAAATTTTAACTCTTGACTTTGTCTGCATTCAGCTGTGTTGAATGCACAAAATATGGTCCCTGAAGCGATATTGAAAAGTTGGCTTCCTCCATCTTAAGCATTCTGTATTAGGTGAAAATTGCCTCCCCGTGGCCCACGGAGGAGTTTTCTAAACGCTTACCTTGACATGTGACAAAGAACCCAGAAAGTCGCTGCATGGGAAATGTGTCCATTATGCAAAACAAAACAAGACAAAAAACCCTTCTGCATGTTTAAGGAACAGCAGTCAAGCGCTTCTTGCTGGCAGAGTCAGATTCTATTGCTTAGGAAAAACAAAACTCCCCGGCTTGAGGCTACATGGCATTGAGTTGGCTGCAGAATGACTCGACATCATTAAAAAGAACATACACCACACCTGTTCTTGCTTCTTCACTTCTACCCCTGGTTTTTTTTCTCTTTCTAACTTAATGCTGTGGCTGAAAAAGAGAGCCCAGCAGCCCTTCTCCCTGCTACTGATTAATCCTCCTTTTAAGACATAGCTGGTGGGGCTGGGCATGGTGGCTCACGCCTGTAATCCCAGCATTTTGGGAGGCCGAGGCAGGCGGATCACGAGGTCAGGAGATGGAGACCATCCTGGCTAACATGGTGAAACCCCGTCTCTACTAAAAATACAAAACATTAGCCGGGCGTGGTGACGGGCGCCTGTAGTCCCAGCTACTCCGGAGGCTGAGGCAGGTGAATGGTGTGAACCCAGGAGGTGGAGCTTGCAGTGAGCCGAGATTGCGCCACTACACTCCAGCCTGGGCGACAGAGCGAGACTCCATCTCTAAACAAACAAAAAGACATACCTGGTGGGGTCAGACTCAGTTTCTGAGGTATCCCCAAGAAACAGGGCTTGGGGGATCCCATGTGAGTGTCCCTGGGCTAAAGGCTTGTGTTCTGGCCTCAGGACGTTTCTTGTGTCATATGGTCTCAAATCACCAATATTTCAAAACTCAGGCATGCCGATAAGTGTTGTTTTCAGAGCAAATCATTTGGGGAAGTGATACTTCTTGCTTGGAAAAAATTAAATGTAACTGGTTTTCACCTGTCAAACAACTATTTTATTTCTTAAAAACAACATGAGATCATTACAGATACAGAATCCACAAAAAACGAGAAGGAAAAAAATACACATTCACAATTCTACTCCATATTTCTCCATGCACATTTATTTATTTTTGAGACAGGGTCTCACTCTGTCACCCAGGCTGGAGTGCAGTGGCACAGTCTCGGCTCGCTGCAGCCTCAACCTCCTGGGCTTAAATGATCCTCCTGCCTCAACCTCCCAAGTAGCTGGGACTACAGGTGTGTGCCACTACGACTAATTAATTTTTTTTTTTTTTTTTTTTTTTTTTTTTTTTTTTGTGGAGACAGGGTCTCACTCCGTCACCCAGGCTGGAGTGCAGTGGCACGATCTTGGCTCACTACAGCCTCAACCTCCTAAGCTTAAGTGATCCTCCTGCCTTAGCTTCCCAAGTAGCTGGAACTACAGGTGTGTGCCACCACGACTCACTAATTAAAAAAAAAATTTTTTTTTGTAGAGATAGGGTCTCACTCTGTCACCCAGACTGGAGTGCAGTGGCATGATCTCAGCTCACTACAGCCTCAACCTCCTGTGTTTAAGTGATCCTCCTGCCTCAGCCTCCCAAGTAGCTGGGACTACAGGTGTGTGCCACCATGACTGGCTAATTAAATTTTTTTTTTTTTTTGTAGAGACAGGGTCTCACTCTGTCACCCAGGCTGGAGTGCAGTGGCACGATCTCGGCTCACTACAGCCTCAACCTCCTGGGCTTAAGTGATCCTCCTGCCTCAGTCTCCCAAGTAGCTGGGACTACAGGTGCATGCCACCATGACCAGCTAATTTAAACAATTTTTTTTTTTTTTGTAGTGATGGGGTTTCACTATGTTGCCCAGTCTGGTCTTTAACCCCTGGGCTCAAGAAATCCTCCCACCTCAGCCTCCTAAAGTGCTGGGATTATAAGTATGAGCCACCACAACTGGCTACATCTATTTTTAAATGATGAAATATTTCTGATATCCAAAAGACATCAATAGTGCAATGGGCACTTGTGTACCTGCCATCCAGTTTAAGAAATACCATGTCACCAATACACTGAAGCCTCCCCTTCACATGCCCTTCCCTCCCTCCCAGAGGTCACTATCATGTTGAATTTGGTGCTACTGCCCCCATGCATGGTTTTTTGCTTTTATCCATATGCATGTATCCATAAATAATATATAATGATATTCTGCAGATTTTTACACATGATATATACTCTGTGGATCCTTCTGCATTTTGGGGTTCAGAATTATGTCTTAGAGATTTATGCTTATGCTGATATGCATAGTTCTGGTTCATTAGTTTTACAGTGCTGTATAGTATTCCATTTACAATTTATTTCCCATTTACCTGTTGATGAGAATTTGGATTGTTTCCAATCTTTCCCTATCACAGACTTCAGTGAAATACTTGTATGATTTTTTGGCACATGTGTGGAAGTTTCTCTAGGACAAAGTTTCTCAAAGAATCATTTGGGGGGGCTTTGGAAAAACAACCACATGGGGCTTTGCTCCAGACCAACGAAATCCTCTGACTGCTCCTCTGATCCTCCTATATCTTAGCTACAAGTGGAAATAATCGTACCCACCATGCTGTCTCATTTTTGGTAGTGGTAACAACTGAGCACTTACTGTGTGCTAAGTAATTTGTAGGGTATTTGCTTGAATTTTTGTAACAATGCCACGAAGTAGATATTATTAAACCCACTTTATAGAAGGTGAAAATGAGGCTCAGAGAAATTAAGTAATTAGTCTGAGGTCACACAGCAAGCAAGTGGCAGAGCCAGGGTTCATGACCAGTCTTCCTGACTCAAAACTTAAGGTTTCAACCATTATGAGACCCTAGGCTTTCAGAGATCTCAGGTTACATGTTAGCTCCTCACCTTTGGAGGTGGGAAAACTAAGGACAGAGCCAGAATACAAATCCAAGTCTCTGGATTCCCTACCCATTAACATGTCACCTTCTACTGTAAAAATGCTTTGAGGGTAGGGGAAGGAACAAGGAGGAAAAATCTTCATAAAGTCATCTTCTTGAGACAATTCCTGACATCCACCCTATGTCTGTTATCCATTGCTGTGTAACAAATAATCCCAATGCTTAGTAGCTTAAAACAATAGCAAATATTTTTTACTTTACATTATATTGTGTGGGTCAATAATCTGGGAGCAGTTTAGCTGGATGGTTCTAGCTGGCAGACTTTCTTGAGATTGAAGTCAAGGCATTGTTTGGGGCTGCAATAATCTGAAGGCTTGACTGGTGCTGAAGGCTCCATTTTCAAGGTGGCTCACATGGCTGGTGGCTGGGGGCTTCAGTTCCTCTCATGTGGGCTCACAGGACTGCTTGAATGTCTTCTCAACATGGTAGCTGGCTTCCTCCAGCATGAATGACCCAAGAGTGTGATGTCTTTTATGATCTAGCTTCAAAAGGCATGCTTTAACCTTTGCTCTACTCTATTGGCCACAACACAGATCCATCTTGGTACAAGGTGTAAGGGGGCTACATAAGGCTCACCAGGAGATGAGGATCAGTGGGGTGCATCTTCGAGGCTGCCTGTCTTATGCGCTGCCTCTTCCCTTCTCAGTCCCAATGATTCTGCCTGACAGGATGGACTTCAGGCCTCCTGGGTCTTGTGTGGTGGACTCTTCGGGTACCTCAAGGCAGGGAGCTTCTGCATTTGTGAGACTCCTCCGTGAGAACAGTGGACTCCCAGTGGCTGACTGCCTTTCTCCCAGCTGTTTACTGACTGCTTTTTAGCTCTACTACTCTAATTGGCCTGAGAAGCTGCCTACTCCTGCCTAAAAATATGGTCATGTTGACATGGAGACTGATTCAGGTGCTCAATACGCTGTTTTAGATCACAGCCTCTGAAAGATGTGACTAACACTTCTCTTCCTGCATGGGGACGGTGACTCAGTTTGGGCCAGGATGGAGTGAAGACCCAGTGGAGCCTACATCCTCCCCCTTCTCTGATTTCTCTGTTTCACCTGATTCAAGGTAGCCAGGGTCTGGGGGCTGCTGGGCAGAGAGGCTGTGGACCCTCCTGAGTCCAAATTGCAGTCCATTTTGATGCCCCCCCAAAAGCTCTCAGTGGAAGCTCTCTGTTGCCATAGTAACGTGGAGGTGTGGAAATTAACATGGGTGTCTGGCTAGCCAAGAAAGCCAAGCTCGTAATACTCATTCCCTCTTTTAAATAGATAAGAATTCCCAGGAGGGCTTTGGACAGACATCAAAGGGCCTATTTCAGGTGTTGAGAAAATACTCTTTTAAAAATTATTGTGAAATGAATTCAGCCCTAATCAGAGAGATGGCAGTGATTTGTCGTTCTCACAGGAATTGGAGAAATAAGTTTAGAGCCGAGGCAACTGTTTTTTTTTGTTTTTTTCTTTTCTAAATGACAGCTTTATTGAGATATAATTCACATACCACACAATTCTCCCATTTGAAGTGTACAATTCTGTGGTTTTTAATATATTCACAGGGTTGTGCAACCATCACCCCAATTTTCATCACCCCCAAAAGAAAGCAAAGACCCTTTAGTAGCAATTTCCTGTTTCTCCCCAAGCCTCTCCCTCAGCCCCTGGCAATCTACTTTCTGTCTGTATAGATTTTTCTCTTCTGGATGTTTCCTGTAAATGGAATCCTATAATATGATGGCTTTTGGGGTCTGGCTTCTTTCAGCATTTTTATTCCTTGCCCCCTTATGGTTCTTCACAGTTTTTCCAACAGCAGTGTTTCCATGCACTTTGAGAACAATTCACTGACTGGGGGTGCAGCTGCAAAATTAACCCCCAGCCTGGGGATGGATGAAAGGGAGCAGACTCCTCCAAGGCCACCAACCTGGCCTTCCTTGTTCCTTCTTGAGCCTTCCTGGCTGCTTTGGGACTGTGGTGGGAAAGGTGGCCCTTTGGGAGCATGGCTGGCTGGGCTTCACACCGGCATACAGTGGACATGTTCCTGCGACTTCCTTTCTCGGGAGAGTTATAATCACGAGCAGCAGAAGATCACCAGGTGCCAGGCACCATGCTGCGAGCATGCCATGAGTTAGGACGATCTCATTGTTACAGACCTTTTCCCCCCTCTCTTTTTATAGGGATTCACTTAACAGCCACCTCTTTTACTTCATGCACTTGTTTTGCTGAGGCTATCACTTGCGTCATTTTTCTATTTTTCAGCCGTAAATGATGCACATAGAAATAATCTCACTCTTTGCCCTCTGCTAGCCTAGATATTTTACTTGTTTGTTTGTTTGTTTATTTATTTATGTATTTATTTATCTATTTATTTATATGAGAGGGGGTCTCACTCTGTCGCCCAGGCTGGAGTGCGGTGCTGCAATCTCGGCTCCCTGCAACCTCCGCCTCCTGGGCTCACGCAAAATGCCTGGGACTACAGGCATGTGCCACCACACCCAGCTAACTTTTTGTATTTTTGTTAGAGACAGGGTTTCACCATGTTGTCCAGGCTGTACTCAAACTCCTGGCCTCAAGCGATCCTCCTGCCTCAGCCTCCCAAAGCTTTGGGATTACAGGCATGAGCCACTGCACCTGGCCTATTTTTAAAAATATAAAGTGTCTCTGCAGCCCCTTTGTCCTTCATAAACTCAGCGGGGGCAGGGATTTGTCTTTTGTTCACAGCTACAGTGCCAGTGCCTGATGCTGGCAGGCCACAGGAGTGCCATCGACGTTAGTTGAACAAATACATGATTTTGTTGAATCCTTTGATGCCCCTTTGATACCCCCCAAGGTAGGTAGAGTTATGAGATCCATTTTACAGATGAGGAAACCGAAGCCCAGAGAAATGAAGTGACGTGTCACAGGCCATCAGCCTATAAGTGGTGGAGCTGGGATTTGATCTGATTAAGGGGGATCTGAAGCTCTTAAGCACTCTATTATGTGCAAATATGTGTTATGGGTTGAACTGTGCCTCTCAAAACATGTTGAAGTCCTAACCCCAGGATCTGTGAGTGAGACTTTATTGGGAAACAGAGTCTTTGCAGACAATCAAGTTTTTGTTTTTAAAAATTGATGCACAATAGATGTGCATAGTTTCAGTGTGCACATTTGATAATTTAATGCATTCATGTAATTTGTTAGGATCAAATCAGTGTACTTGGGATACCCATCACCTTAAATATTGTCTTTTCTTCATGCTAGAAAAATTCAAATTCTTCTCTTCTAGCTATTTTGAAATATACAATAGATCATGGTAACCTATAGTCACCCCACTGATGTATGAAACACTGAGTCTCATTTCTTATATCAAACTGCATATGCATACCCATTAATCGACTTCTCTTCATTATCATGCCCCCCTGCCCCTTCCCAGCCTCTGTTAACCACCAGTCTACTCTCTAATTTCATGAGATATACCTTTTAAACTCCCACATATGAGTGAGAACATGAGATCTTTGTCTTTCCGTGCCTGGCGTATTTCACTTAACAGAATGACCTCCAGTTCCATCCATGTTGCCGCAAATGACAGGAGCTCATTCTTTTTTATGGCTGAATAATATTGCATTGTGTGTATATACCATATTTTCTCTATTCATTCATTCACTGATGGACACAGGTTGATTTCATATTCTGGCTGTTGTGAATAGTGCTGCAGTAAACGTGGGAATGCAGATGTCTTTTTGATATATTTATTTCCTTTCTTTTAAATATAACCGCGAGTGAAATTGTCAGATCATATCGTCGTATCTATTTTTAGTTTTTTGAGGAACTGCAATACTGTTCTCCATAGTGGCTGTACCTTTTTTTTTCTTTTTCTTTTTGAGTTTAGGAGTGGAGGATTAATAGGCAGGAGAAAGAGAAAGAAAACCACCTCTCTCTCTGGGACTTCTGAGAGGAAAGACTGCCCAGGAACCAATGCACTGGATTTTATAGTCAGGCTTGAGGAGGTGGTGTCTCATTTACAAAGGGCTCATAGATTGGCTCGATCACGTATGACGTTTATATAGCGCACAGGAAAGGCTGGCCACCCCACCCTAATCTTGTTATGTGAATAGGCTTTCCAGTTGACTGGGGTCATCGTGTCTGGTCTTTACTATACACGTGGTTGACAAAGAGAAGGGGAGATGGAGCCGCCATCTTTAACATGATTGGCTCAACTGCTGGCATCTATGTCTGCCTCTTGATTTTACAGGCTGCTCTTTGTTAGAAAGGAAAATGATTTGGGGCTGCTGCTTTTCATTAAAAGGAAACCCTTACTGAGGACTTACGTACCATCACTATCTGCCTAAGTAATTTCTTCTTAACTCCTGTATCATTCCCCACTCTGGAGTGGTAACCCTAACTTCTATTAGGGGGTGTTGGATGATGACTCTTTCTGGCTACTTTCTGCTGAAAAGTGGCATTGTGTGGGGAAGAGCAGCTAGGGCTCCTCCTGGGGTCGATCTAAGGGTCCTCGAAAGAAAGGCGTGTCCATGCATGGTTCTGTCTGTAGCACCATTTTGAATTTGATTGCTGTCAGCTATTCCGATGGTCTGAAACACTGGTTTGCCTCCAGCAGATGTTGTGTTTCAGTGAATGTTATACCTTGGTATCCCAGAGGAGGTCCCCAATATGAAGTGGCTACTTTGTCTGGGGTATATACCCAGGGTTCGTTGTTTTGGGCCAGGAAAATTTAGGACACTGACACACAAGAGGAGTTTAGGAGAAGAGGTTTAATAGGTAGAAGAAAAAGAAAGAAAAACAGCTCTCTCTCTGTTGAGAGAGAGGAGACTTCCAAGAGGAAAGACCCCTATCTTTTTTTCTAATAGGCTTAAAATATACATAAGTGGCTGTACTAATTTGTATTCCAGGGTGGGATCTCTTGACCAGGGTTCCCATCAGCTCCCAGCTTCCCAAGAAGCAAGAACCCACCAGCAAGGGGCTTGATCACCAGTACTGGGTCCAAATAAAGGGACAGTGTGCTGGGGTTGGGAATGGAGGTTTGATTGTGAATCCCTCACCATCTGCCCTGAGACCTGTTGAGTTGGTCATGGGGCTGCATCTGATGAAGAAACTTCTGCTAAAATGATTTCTGTCTTCTGCAGGCAACTTCCAACCCAAGTAATACAACATAAATAGATGATTTTGCTACATGTACTGGGGTAAGTTTTTGGATTTCCCTTTTCTTTTTCCCCAACTTTTCCTGTGGCTTTTTCTTCTCTTTTTTGCAGCCAAGAAATGAAACTTCATTTGTTCATTAATTAATTCAGCAAACATATGTTGATATCCTACTATGTGCAGGCAAAATAAGACATGCTGGTCTCTGGCTGTATGGGCTTGGCAAGTAGCATTGTCTCTTTTCAGGGCAAATGGTAGCTTTTCCATATTTTTGAAGTTACTCAGGTAATGTCAGGCAAAGGATTAGAAGGAAATGGAGACAGACGCTTTAACAACAACAACATAAAAATTCATTTGTCAAACAAAACCAAATAAAAGACCTACCTTTGGGAAACTGTCTCTTTTACCTCATCAGGTGGTCTAGAACCCACATCAATGGAAATATTAGGAAGGGCGGTGAAGTTCGTGTGTTATTTGAAATTCTGCGAGAATACCCTATAAAATGGGATGTAAATATTCTAGCACTCCCTTACCACCCCCCCAATTTTTTGTTATGGTAAAATGCACATAACATAAAATGTAGCATCTTGGTCAGGGAGATGGATTTGAGATTGGTCTTCTATCTTTTGGGCTGTTGCACCTGAATAAAGCCTTGTTTCCTGACAATACTAATTATCTCAGTATTGGCTTTCTGCAGCAAGCAGCAGAATCTAGACTGAACCCCTGGCATTTTGGTAGCATAAGTACCTCATTTAAGTATAGTCATACAATATTTGTCCTCTTATGACTGGCTTATTTCACTTAACATAAAGTCCTCAAGGTTCTTCCATGTTGTAGCGTGTCAGAATTTCCTTCCGTTTAAAGGCTAAATAATATTCCTAGTACTCACTTTCATTTTTCTTTTGAGACAGGGTCTCACTCTGTTGCCCAGGCTGGAGTACAGTGGTGTGATCTCGGCTCACTGCAGCCTCCACCACCTGGGCTCCAGCAATCCTCCCACCTCAGCTTCCTGAGTAGCTGGGACCACAGGCACACATCACCATGCCTGGCTAATTTTTGTATATATATATATTTTTAATAGGGATGATGTTTTGCCATGTTGCCCAGGCTGGTCTCGAACTCCTGAACTCAAGCAATCCACCTCCCTTGGCCTCCCAATGTGCTGCGATTACAGGTGTGAACCATTGTGCCTGGTCAGTGCTCCATTTTAATGTGTTCTTGTGTGTAGCTGAGAGGTCAGCCTAATATCATTTGACCATTGACTGGTGTCGAGGCTTAGTTGAAAAAGTTGGTTAGAATAGAGAAAAAGAAAACCTTATATTATGAATATTTTATCTTATCTTTTAACTTGCACATACTAGTATTCTGTGTACTGATTCATACTGTGACTACTAATATTAATATCACGTTAAGGGATGATTAATAAATGAGTTAATTGAGTGAAGTCTCACATTGTCTTCCCTGCATGAATGAGGTGATTGCCTTTTTTGGTTCATTTTAAATGTAATGAGAATTTAAAGACACTGGCTAAGCAGCATACAGAACCCTTCCAGATTTTTATAATTTTCCTCCCCTTCCCATCTGTATCTTACAACTAATTCACCAATTTCTATTTAGAAGCTTGCTTTTCTCAGGGCTATCCAAAACACTTAGTTTTCGTAGAAACAACTTTTCTTTTTCCCTCCTTTTTTTTTTATATGGGGTCTTACTCTGTTGCTCAGGCTGGAGTGCAGTGGTAAAATCACAGCTCACTGTAGCCTTGACCTCCAGGGCTCCAGCCATCCTCCTGATTACCTGGGACCACAGGTATGAACCACCATGCTGCCTAATTTTTGCATTTTTTGTAGAGACAGGGTTTTGCCATGTTGCCCAGGCTGGTCTCAAACTCCTGAGCTCAAGCAATCCTCCCACCTTGGCCTCCCAAGGTGCTGGGATTACAGGCATGAGCCATTGCACCTGACTTTTCCCTCCTATTTTTATCCTACTACATACTACTTAACTAGTTACAAGTGAAACTGGCATGAACAGGTTTGGCAGCAAACAACTGATTTTGGTACGCATACAGCTCAACACATGGCAGCTGGTGGCTTACTGGTCTCTGATGTTGGGTGTGCAGTGACTCAATCTAATTATGAGAAAACATCAGACAAATTCAAGTTGAATGAAATTCTGGAAACTAACAGGCCAGTACTTTTCAAAAGTTATCAAGATCATAAAAGACAAAACTATTACATACTGGAGGACAGTGAGGAAATATGACAATTAAGTATTTGGTTGACTCTGAATCGTATTCTTTTACTAGAAAGAACTTTATTAGGACAATTAGTGAAACTTAAATGGGGTCTGGGGAGAACATGGTAATAGATCAGTGTTCATTGCTTGATTTTGATGGTTGAATTATGGTCCTGTAGGAGAGTTACATGCAATGTGGAATCCTGGATTGGATCCTGGACCAGAAAATGGTCCAAAAAACTTAGTTTTTTAATTAAGTGTTCATTAATGGAAAAACTGATGAAATTTGAATGTCCATAGATATATCACACCGATGTTCATTTCTTGGTTTGGATAGTTGTACTATTGTTATGCAAGATATCAACATTAGGGAACGTTGGGTAAAGGACATAGAAAAACTCTAGGTATCTCATTTTTGAGTCTAAATTTTTCAAAATAAAAAATTCTTGCTTTTTTTTTTTGTTGTTGTTGAGACAGAGTCTCACTCTGTTGCCCTGGCTGGATCACCCAGTGGTGCAATCACAGCTCACAGCAATCTCCGCCGCTCAGGTTCTAGTGATTCTCATGCCTCAGCCTCCTGAATAGCGAGGACTATAGGCGTGCACCACCACGCCTGGCTAAATTTAATGAATTTAAATGAAGGCCAGGTGTTCGAGCTCCCAGGTGAGGCCAATGGAGTTGCTGGTCCATAGACCATGCTTTGGGAAGCCCCCACATCTTTGTTGATTTTAATTATTTATTGATTGATTTTCTGGGCATGTGAAATATTTCCATGGCTCTAGGAGTCAGAGGTATACAAAAAGGTGTTCCGAATGAGTGTCTCCCCCTCCACCTCTCTTCTACCCAAGGAATCTGTGGCTTGGGGGCTCTTCAAGAAATGCTGATGTGAAGTTTGAGAAGTGCTGGTTCAGAGAGGCTTGAAGAAGCACCTGGGCTTTATTTGAGGGCAGAGCAGCAGCTGATGCCTCCCTAAATGTTCTGCAGATCCCAGAGGAAAGACCTCTGAGTCTGCCAGCCCACCCTGCCCTGCCACGGCTCACCCCTGCGGTGGGCTCTGCCAGACGAGGAAGAGCGGGACCCTCAAGCTCTCTCTGGGTCCTCAGCTCCAGGTCAGATAACCATTTTTGGGAGAGGTTGAGATGCTACAAGAGTGGCTTTGGAGGGAGCTCTGACGCTTGGGAAATCTGATCATTTCTGGCACATCTGGGTCTAGGATTAAGTAAAACATGGGTTACTTCCTGGGTGAGAAGTTCAGAAAATGGGAGGTATCTCTTTGGCCTGCAGTGTGAGGATAGTTCAGTTGTCTTCCCTGTGGCTGGAAGAAAAGGTGGTACTGTCTTCCCAGTGTTGTCCTTGGGGCTGTATCCCCCTAAAAACAACTAATAGCTCACTTGGCAGCCCAGGCTCCCCGTTTTGGTAATTTGGCCTGACAATCCCTGAAAACCCATCCCTTCTCGTCCCTCCAGTTTTGGCTTCTCGCCTGGGTGCCCAGAAAACTTTGCCAAACTTTAACCAACTTCATGCTCCAGCTGTGCCTTAGTGTTCCCTCTAGAGACAGTGTTTTGTGATGGTACCAAGCACTGCAACAGAATACACTCACTTAACAATCTTCCACTTTGAGACCCCGTCCTGGGCCCCAGGAAACCGCAGTAAACCAAACAGACTCAATTCCTGCCCTCACACAGCTTACTTTCTGGTGGAGGAGAGAGACACTAAACAAAATAGGTAAATGATATGGTATATTCGAGGCTGACAAGCCCTGCGGAAAAAATAAAGTGGGGAAGAGGGTGAGGAGTGGTTTGCGATTGAGGTGGTGAGTTATGTGGATGTCTGGAGGGAAGAGTGTTACAGGCAGGGGGAATAGCACATGCAAAAGCCCTGGGGCAGGAGCTCATGGTGTACTTATGGAATGGCAAAGGGGGCTGGAGAGGGCGAGGGATGGGGAGCAGGTGGGAGATGTGATCAGAAAGATGGCCTGGAAGGGTTAGATCTTAGGGCCTCAAAGACCCAATGTAGGGATCTGGCTATCAGAGTCAGTAAGGCAGTTGCTTGAGGAGTGGCATGGTCCACCATAAGGGATGCAATGATGAAGCTCTGCAACCTCCTTGCCCTGTGTCCTCATACAAGAGTCACCACCGCTCTGCCTTGGCTGTTCCTTCTCTTAAATGGAGACAATAACAAGACCTGCTTTATCCTCCTATTACGAGGATTAATGATGTAGGGGTCAGACATGGTGGCTCACGTCTGTGATCCCAGCACTTTTGAAGGTCAAAGTGGGAGGATTGCTTGAGGCTAGGAGTTCAACACTAGCCTGGGCAACACAGCAAAATCTTGTGTCTACAAAAATAAAAATAAGCCGGGTATGGTGGTGCACACCTATAGTCCCAGCTACTCGGGAGGCTGAGGTGGGAGGGAGGGTCACTTGAGTCCAGGAGGTCAAGGCTGCAGTGAACTTTGATTGCACCACTGCATGCCCGCCTAGGCGAGAGAGTGAGATCCTGTCTCAAAAAAAAAAAAAAAAAAAAAAAAAAAAAAAATCTAATGTAAGTAAAGTTCTGATCGAGTGCTAAGTAAATCTCAGCAATTGTCATTATTATTGTTATCCAGAATAATATTTGCCCTCTGGTTTCATGTCCTCCTTCTGGAGGAACAAAAGATAGGTGCCTGGATTATCCAGTCTACCTCAAGAAATAGCTTGTGAGCAGCTACGATATGCTGCGGGATGGTGTCCAATAGCAATAAAATGCATGAGAGAGTCCGGGGACTGCATGCACATCTGGGACCATCTAGCTTTCTTTTTTTCATTATAGAGTCTCGCTTTATCACCCAGGCTGGAGTGTAGTGGTGTGATCATAGCTCACTGCAGCCCCCAACTCCTGGGCTCAAGCAATCTTCCTGCCTCAGCCTCACCAGTAGCTGGGACTATAGGCGACTGGCACCACGCCCGCTAATTTTTTTTTTTTTGTATTTTTAGTAGAGATGGGGTTTCACTGTGTTAGCCAGGGTGGTCTCGATCTCCTGACCTTGTGATCCGCCCACCTCAGCCTCCCAAAGTGCTGGGATTACAGGCGTGAGCCACCGCGCCCGGCCGGAACACTTGTTTAAGCATGAAAAGCTCATCTTGTTTGGGAACTGATTAGTTTCATATGGAACCTTACAACTTCCATTTATAAAAGCCCTCTCTGTGGCTACCCCTTACTGTTCTTAGCATGCATCTTGGGGTGTTCCCCAGAGTTCTTCCAACTGAACCTGGGAAGCCAATTGAGAAAAAGAGAGAAACTCCCAGGCAAGGATCGAGTCAAGGGTTTATGGTTGGATTCCCGCATGCTCTTGCCACAGCACCTCAATGTACTGCAAGAAAGTGAGCTGTTCGACATTTCCCTTTATATGGCTGGATTTAATGGCAGGCCATAGAGTGTTAAATCTCAAGTGCTAGCTCTTCTGACTTTCAATGGGAGGGGAGCAGAGAGGCTCAGTTGGAACCTGAAGAGAGAGCAAATGACAATTTGCACTCTGATTCAAAGGGAAGCGAAGCAACCTCAGAAACTGCAGAGAGAGCCTCTTAGTAATGATACCTCATATGTTATGTGGCTCCTGGGGAAATAGCTAGAAACACTAATACTGGTAATAATAATAACATTTGTACAGAGATTATTATTATTATTTTTGAATCAGGGTCTCACTCTGTCACCCAGGCTGGAGTGCAGTGGCATGATCTCGGCTCACTGCAGCTTCTGCCTCCTGGTTTTAAGCAATTCTCTTGCCTCAGCTTCCTGGGCAGCTGGGACTACAGGTGCGTGCCACCACACCTGGCTAATTTTGTGTAGTTTTAGTAGAGGCAGGGTTTCACCATGTTGGCCAGGCTAGTCTCAAACTCCTGGCCTCAAGTGATCCACCCACCTCAGCCTCCCAAAGTGCTGGGATTACAGGTGTGAGCCACCATGACTGGCTGCAAAGTGTTTTTATCTAACATACATCGTAACTATACTTAAAAATGTTCCACGAGAAATAAAGCTTCCTGAGGACAGAGATTTTTGTTTGCTGCTATATTCCCAGCATAGTGCCTGACACATAGTAAGTGCTTAATAATTGTTCGTTGAATGAATGAGTGACTTAAATCATCCTCCACACTTTGGGTAACATGGACATAATGCACAGAAAGAGGTGTGCTTGGTTCCTGGCCCACGGTAAGTAACATTTGATGTTTGCAATTAGGACTATTAACTTGGGCAGTTGGAAGAATGTGGGGTCCTCTGGCCAGAGGAGCCCCCCACTACAAGGCAGCAGCCATCTTCCCACCCCTTAGGTTCCGGGTGGGGGACCTGAACTCAGGAAGCCTGAGACATTTATTGGCTACTTCTGAGCTCTCGGTCCAGATGGCTGGACCCATCTGGCTCCTGACAATTGGAGAAAAGCTGTAGAGCCTAGAGGGAGATGTTCACAGTACATGGAAGATCAGGGTACGCAGTGGCCGGATCAGTCCTTAGCCATTATTTATTATCGCTGCAGGCATTTTTGTGAAGGAGATGGCAGGCGTTTGGGCACATAGCTCCTTCCAGATGTCTGCCATAAACACTCTGCACTTGCCGAGTTCTCGGAAACATAAAACCCGCTGTCAGTGGACTTGCCCAGAGCCTGTATTTGCTGCGTTTTTGTTCTTGTTTAGTTATTACATTAAGTCTCCTGTGATTACAGAGCCGACAGCTGGTAAGGATTTGCATATGGCATGAAATTAAGTTAGTTCATTTTAATGTCTAAACTGAGCAGGGTGTGAATTTGTCTGGTGAAAACTCTGTCTCCCTTATCTTTGTTTGCACATCTGCTTTCGGCTGTAGCCTCTGATGTCTTCAACTTTGATTTCTCCCCACTTCACCCGGGGAAGGGAGGGAATTGGCTCCCCCTTCTAGAATTCCAGAAGGGACTTTGCACTTTGGGGTTTAGAATGTTCTCTTTTAGGTTTCAAGAGGAATTAAGACTCCAGGGCTGCTCTGAAGAGACCAGCATTCTAGCCCCAGCTTTGTGACTTGCTTGCTGTGTTGCCCTGAGCAAGTCGCTTTCCCTCGCTGGGCCTCAAATCGTCATCTGTCAAGTAAGAGATTGGAAGCAGATGAGTGTTCATCTGTTGGGGCACTTTTGACATTTGGGGTGGGGACAGCTTTTTACTGGGTGGGACTGAGCAAGGTAGTGTATGATGCTGAGCATGCCCGGTTCTTGGGCATTGTATGTCAGCCACACCTCAAATTACTGAAAACCAAAAAGCACCACCCACGTTTCCAAATGCATCTGTAGCAAACCCAGCTAGTGCCCCACTTACATTCCTGCATCCCTTCACTGTTTGTACGCATCATCCACCAGTGTGCGCTCCCTCCTCAAATGCCAGCACGTGTCTCTTCATGGTGGACTGTCTTCAGATTGCCAGAATTTGCTTTGCTGGGAATCTATGTTCGTTCTCCACCCCATGGGAAGCTCTTAACCAATGACTGACAGGTGTGTGGGGTGGGGGATGAGTGCTCCAGCTCCCCCACCTTTGAGCTGGTCAACTCTAAGATGAGGGATTGAGCAAAGGTTGCCCTCTGTGGGGCTTTGCCTACTGGTTTGTCACGGGAATACACCCTAATAAATGACTTTTACACAAATTATTATCATAGTCCACTTCTAGAGCATCCAGCCCAAGACAGCCTCCAGGGGGCAGTATAAGCCCCTCTTGATGACCACTGAACCAGACGATCTCACTGGATGAGTTTTTCATTCAGCAAATCTTTGGTGTCTAATATGTACCAGGTCCAGGGCTGGCTGTGATGTTAATTTCATGTGTCAACTTGATTGGGTTAAGGAATGCCCAGATAGCTAGTAAGACATTATTTCTGGGTGTATCTGTGAGAGTGTTTTTGGAAGAGATTAGCATTTGAGTTGATACACTGAGTAAAGCAGATGGCCCTCCCCAACGGAGGTGGGCATCATCCAATCTGTGGGGCCCCAAATAGAGCAAAAAGGTGGTGGAGGAAAGGAAAATTCTCTTTTTCCCTTCTTGAGTTAGGACATTCATCTTTTCCTGTGTTCAGACATTGGCACTCCTGGTTCTTGGGCCTTTGGACTCTGGGGTTTACACCAGTTCCACCTCTTACCTCTTCCCTACTCTTCTTTAGTTCTCAGGCCTTTGGCCTTGGACTGGAAGTTTCACCATCAGCTCTCTTGGTTCTTAGGCCTTTGAACTTGGACTGAATTACACCACTGGTTTTCCTGGTTCTCAACCTTGCAGCATGGCAGATCTTGGGACTTCTCAGTCTCCATCATCATATGAACCAAATCCCATGATAAATCTCCTCTTATATAGCTACATAAATCTGTAGGCTCTGTTTCTCTGGAGAACTCTGACTGATACACTGGATATAGAACAATGAACACGATACGGGTCTGCCCTGTAGACTTGTAACCTAGCAAGGCCAGCAGGCAATAAGAAGTATAATAATAATAAGTGGCAGTGGTCGTGGTGGAGGGATTCTATGAAGAGGGAACATTTATGCTGCACTTACAGGAGAAAAAGAAGTGAGTGAGCCAGGTTGAGAGTATGGAAGAGAGCTTGCCAGGCAGATGGAATAGCATGTGCAAAGGCTTGGAGGAGAAAAAGGCTTGGCATGTGGGAGGACTGGTTGAAGGCCAGAGGGGCTGGCGAACAGGCAGGGTGATGGGGAGAGAGGTGTGTGAGATGGGGTGGAGAGTCAAGCAGGGGACAGGTCTTGAGGGACCTGGTGGTGAGGAATTTGGATTTTATTTGAAGGGATGGGAAGCCATTGAATGGTTTTAAGCAGGAGTAGTATGGTTCAGTTTATATATAAAAAAGATTACTCTGGCTGTTGGGTAGAAGATGAATCAGAGTGAAGTGCATCAGTCAGGGTCTGGTTTAGGTGTTTCAAATAGAGGGGACTTAATACGGGAACTGGTTACACAAGTGTTAAAACAGCTGATAAGTCAAATAGGGGACAAAGAGGTGACCCAGAAATGATTACTATCAGGAGACTTCTTTTTACTTATGGCCAAATGGACAAAGTAGGGAGGTGATGTTATCAGAACCCAGGAGCTGGAACCATTTGTCAGGAAGGAGAACCATGGTTGGGGCTGCCCTGCTGGAGCTGGGATCATGGAGGTGAAACCACTGAGGAGATGTGGATGTTGCCCAGGGATTCCACCAGAAACAGGTGGAGGGTCAGAGATGCCCTGGTTTCTCTCTTCATCACTCCCTCTAGTCTCCCACTGGCGCCTCCCAATGGTTGCATTTATCTGGAAGTCAGAAAAGCCTGAGAAATATGGTTCCTTGAGATGTAGAGCAAGACTGGGAAGGGTAGGGATTGGATCTGAGCACAAAAAGGAGAATGCTCAGCATAGGGGCCAATGAAAGCTCCTGCAAGAGTAGAGGTGAGAGAAGATGGTGCCTCAAATCATAGTGGTGGAGATGGAGAAATGCAGATAGAGTGAGGTCTACCTTGGAGCTAAAACCAACAGGGCATGGGTGTGGTGGCAAAGGAGAGAGAGGAATCAGAGATAACTCTGAGGTTGTTTTTCCATGAGCAACTGTTAGACAGGATGGTTTTCAAGTCAAATCAACATGTAGGGCTGGAATGTCAGCACACCAAGGTTCTCTCAGAAGCTTTCCCTGCTCCTTAACTCAGCCAGTGAAATACTTGAGGGCCCCAGAGCCTCTTCTTTGATGAGAGTCTCACCATGGGGACTAAATTCTTGTTGACATAGTTCTCACTCTTAACATCCTCTAGGGTCATGAGCAGCTCTTCAAGATGATCAGAATTCTTATGTTTATAATGCTCAGAGCAGATTCTGGGATTTAGAGCATCCATTCTGAATGAACACTTGTAATCCAAGTCACTTCTCCACTTTCCTTGTAGTAAATTGTGAAGAGTAGGTGCTCCAGAGTTGTGTAAATCCAGATTTAAATCCAATTCCAGCCATGTATTCTTGGGAAATGTATGTAACTCCTTTGAGCTTAGTTTCCTCTTTTGGAGCATGGGATTGTGTTTGTTAATGTTTTCATTCTAAGTGACAGAAACCCAAGTTAATTAGAATAAAAAACAACATTAATAGAGGTAATTTATTAGAAAGCTCATGACTGCAAAGAAGAGTTGCAAAGTCAAGCTAGGGGAATGGCAAGGAAGCAACTAGATCCTACCAACTGGAGACGAGATTAGAGATCTGTAGAGCATGTCTCTGCAGCACTGCCTATCACTGCTTATTTCTTGGCATTGATGTCATTCTTTTTTTTCCTCTGCAGTCTAAACTTTCTCTGTTCTTCAGTGTACAGGATGGAAAACACAGCTGCTGTGGCTTCAGGTTTTTATATGAAAGTAACATCAGCCATTCAGAGAGAGTCTGACTTGACATCGTGCCACATTCAAAATTCTCAGGGAAAGGTATCACTGGCCTGTTTGGGGTCAGGTGATCATCTTTGAACCAATCAGCTGTGGCCATGGGGTGGGATTACATTGTAACATGACTGCTCCTGTTGTAGACATAAGACTGGGGGAGAAGAAGGGAGCACTGGGCAGGCAATCCCATAGAATGCTACTGCTGGAATAATAATGGTACTTGCTACCAGTGTTGCTATGACAAGTGTGATAATGCTTAGCATAGTTCCTGATACATGGTAAATGCTCAGTAAATATTAGCTGCTATAATAATTGCTATTTTTGATGAAATCTGATCAATGCCATTCTTGAAGCCAGTACAGTACTCATAAAATTAATGGATACATTTCTAGGGAAATCCCTAAGGTGGTATTAGGGTATGAAGCTAGAAGACAAAGAGCTTCATGTAAGATATCAGTCATTTCACTTGAGTCCTTAGGGAATCCACCATGATATTGTATTCATATTTTTTTCTTCTCCATTACAAGAAAGTAGGAAAAAGTAAGATGATGAATTTTACTTTCACAGATGAAAATGGAAAGGGGACTTCCTTTCAAGACTTGACCAAAGGGCTGAGCTGAATAAGGCAGGATTTCAGATCCAGCTCCATGTATATGTCTGTGAAGATCAGAGAAAGACATTGTCTAGGTCTTTGAAGAGGTCCTGAAATCTTGTTCACCTTCTTTCCATTACCCCAATTCCCCAATCTATTTTTGTTTAACTTTTTTTGTTGCAAATGACCAAAATTCAGCCAAACTAGCTAAAGCTCCTAAAGTGTTTTTATTGGTTTGTGTATCTAAGAGGATAGGCATGAAGATATTGATAGGCACAACAGAAGCCATGGAGCAAACAATGTACTGGGGACTCTTTCTCCATGTCTTGGCTCTGTTTATGTGTTGATTTTATTATTTAAGATGTCTCTTGAGTGGCAGAAACATGTGGCTGGCAGACCCCAATTCCAACATTATGAACCAGAGGCAAAATATAGTCTTCTTCATGGCTCCAGCAGAGGATTACTAGGGAAGAACTCTGATTGGTCCTGCTTGAGTCACATGCCTACCTCTGAACCAGCCTGGCTTGGAGGGTAGGGTTCTCTAAAAGACCATACCTGTTGCTATAGAAGCTGTGATTGACAGCTCCACTAGAAGCACATAGAATAAAGAGGGCAATTCCCAAGGAAAGAGCCTACTGGGAAGACCATGATCACAGTGTCCACTACAGTTCCTCCTAGGGCTATTAGCAAACACAAAGGCATTGAGAAGGCTTTTATGCTTGTTTTAGGGTGAGTGGAAGGGGAAAAACCTAAGATTACATCTCATTCTGCAGTAGTTCAAGGAAATGAGAGAAACTTGAGTGGAAGAGGTGATGGTATAAAAGAAGCCCATTTGGAGAAAAGAAAAGGAGTAATACAGCTGCACAGTTATAATCCTAATCACCTAAGACAGTGGAGCACGCTGGACCTCAATGCAGGAGAGAAAGATTCTGCCCCTCTATGGAGAGGAGAAGCCACCAACAGGCATCGTGTTTTTCAGCTGAGTAGATCCACAGCCCTTCCATGACAAGGGCCCTTGTTCATAGGAGGTAGCTTCTTCACTGACAAGCCATCAGAGAGATAAGGACAACCATGGACTATGGCCCGTCCCTGCATTAAAGTGAGTCATCATGGAAGGCCAAGTTACTCTGGTTCATGATATGATGTCATAATTCTTACCCTAGCCATGGCTGTGCTGAACAGTTCTGAGCAGGCTTCAGTTCAGTTGCCCCCTCCATGGAGCTTCTCAGATGCTGCAATGTGGAATTCTATTGGGAATCTGATTGCAACCTCTGCACTTGCTACCTTGAAGCTAGAGGGAGCCATTGCCCCTTGGGTGGTCCTGACCAATAGGAGACAGGAGCTGATGGAGAGTGTATTTCCCCTGCTCCCCTCACATGGGCAGCTCTGACATGCATTTCACAAACTCTTCGAAAGATTCCATAGATGGAGCACCCAATTACAGGTGGTAGTGGCCAACTGGATATTTCATGCTTGTGTTGGCTTTCCCTCTTCCCGCTTCATGCCCTCATTCCTGCTCCCTGAGAGCACGCTCCTAAATCAGTGACCCACAGGAAAGACACTGCTTTCAGTGAAACAGTTTCCAATCTTCATGATTATGAATAGTGATGCAATGCACATCTTTGTACCTAAAACTTTTTTTTTTTTTTTTTAAAGACGGAGTCTTGCTCTGTCGCCCAGGCTGGAGTACAGTGACATGATCTCTGCTCACTGAAACCTCTGCCTCTCAGGGTCAAGCGATTCTTGTGCCTCAGCGTCCTGAGTAGCTGGGATTATAGGCACCCGCCACCATGCCCGGCTAATTTTTGTATTTTTAGTTGAGAAGCGGTTTTGCCATCTTGGCCAGGCTGGTCTCAAACTCCTGACCTCGGGTGATCCACCACCTCGGCCTCTCAAAGTGCTGGGATTACAGGCATGAGCCATCACACCCGGTGTACGTAAAACTTTTTAGGTTGTGAAAATTATTCTGGAGAATAAATTCCCTGAAGTGTTATTGCTGAATTGAAGGGTTTGCCCGTTTACTAGTTTGATAGCGATTGCCAAATTGCCCTACGAAGCTGCTGCAGGAATTTGTATTCCATGAGTTCCCCAATGTTGAATATTATTAACCTTTAAATTTTGACACATGAATGAGGGAAAAAGCACTTCACGGTTTTAATTTGTAGATTTTTGATGACTAGTTTAGAGGCCATTTTTATGCTTCTGAAATTGCCTATTAATGTCTTTCCCTCGACTTTTTTTTTCTGTTAGATTTCTGCAATTTTTGTTATGAATTGTAAAAGCTCTTTTTAAAAATTAATTTCAAGTTTTATTTTAGATTCAGGCGGTACATGTGCAGGCTTGTTACCTTGGTATATTGCGTGATGCTGAGGTTTGGGGCGTGATTGGTGTCGTCACCCAGGTAGTGAGCATAGTACCCAACAGTTTTTCAATCTTTGCCTCTCTCCCTCCCTCCCTCCATCTGGTAGTCCCCAGTGTCTATTATCGCCATCTTTATGTTGATGTGTACCCAATGTTTAGCTCCCCTTTGCAAGTAAGAACATACAATACTGGTCTGTTCCTGCATTAGTTTGCTTAGGATAATGGCCTCCAGCTGCATCCATGTTGCTGCAAAGGACATGATTTTGTTCTTTTTTATGGTTGTGTAGTATTCCATGGTATATATGTGTCACATTTTCTTTTCTTCTCTCTACCTCCCTCCCCCCTCCCTCCTTCCCTTCTCTTTCCTTCCTTCTCTTCCTTCTCTTTCCTTTTCTTTCTTCTTTCTCTTGAGATAGGGTCTTGTTCTGTCGCCCAGGCTGGAGTGCAGCGGCATGATCTTGTTTCACTGCAACCTCGACCTCCCAGGCTCAGGTGATTCTCCCACCTCACCCACCTGAGTAGCTGGGACTACAGGCATCCGCCACCATGCCTGGCTAATTTTTGTAGTTTTTGTAGAAGCAGAGTTTCACCATGTCACCCAGACTGGTCTTGAACTCCTGGGCTGAAGTGATGCACCCATTCTGGCCTCCCAAAGTGCTGGGATTACAGGCATGAGTTGCCAGGTCCAGGCTGAGCCAATGCGCCTGATGTGCCTGGCCACATTTTTTTATTTTATTTTTTTTGAGACGGAGTCTTGCTGTCTCCCAGGCTGAAGTGCAGTGGCACGATCTTGGCTCACTGCAAGCTCCGCCTCCCGGGTTCACACCATTCTCCTGCCTCAGCCTCCCGAGTAGCTAGAACTACAGGCGCCTGCCACCACGCCTGGCTAATTTTTTGTATTTTTAGTAGAGATGGGGTTTCACCATGTTAGCCAGGATGGTCTCGATCTCCTGACCTCGTGATCTGCCCGCCTTAGCCTCCCAAAGTGCTGGGATTACAGGCGTGAGCCACCGTGCCCAGCCCACATTTTCTTTATCCAGTCCGCCGTAGATGAGCATCCAGGTTGATTCCATGTCTTTGCTATTATGAATAGTGGTGTGATGAACATACAAGTGCATGTGTCTCTTTGGCAGAATGATTTATTTTTCTTTGGTTTTATACCCAGTAATGAGAATGGGTCAAATGGTAGTTCTGTTTAACTTCTTTGAGAAATCTCCAAACTACTTTCCACAGTGGTTGAACTACCTTACATTCCTACCAACAGTGTGTAAGCATTCCCTTTTCCCACAGCCCCACCAACATCTGTTATTCTTTGACTTTTTAGTAATAACAACTCTGACTGGTATGAGATGGTTTTGATTTGCATTTTGCTGATGATTAGGGATGTTGAGCATTTTTTTATGTTTGTTGGCTGCCTGTATGTCTTCTTTTGAGAAGTATCTGTTCATGTCCTTTGGCCACTTTTTAATGAAATTATTTGGTTTTGCTTGTTGATTTAAATTCCGTATTGATTCTGGATATTAGACCTTTGTCAGATGCATAGTTTGGAATATTTTCTTCCATTCTATAGGGTGTCTGTTTCCTCTGTTGAGAGTTTCTTTTGCTACACAGAAGCTCTTCAGTTTAACTAGGTCCCACTTGTCAAGTTCTGTTTTTGTTGTGATTGCTTTTGAGGTCTCAGCCACAAATTCTTTGCCAAGGCTGATGTCCAGAATGATATTTCCTAGATTTTCTCCTAGGATTTTTATAGTTTGTGGTGTTACGTTTAAATCCTTGATCTGACCAGGCACGGTGGCTCACACCTGTAATCCCAGGACTTTGGGAGGCCTAGGTGCACAGATCACTAGAGGTCAGGAGTTCAAGGCCAGCCTGGCCCACATGGTGAAATCGTATCTCTACTAAAAACACAAAAATTAGCTGGGCATGGTGGTGCACATCTGTAATTGCAGCTACTCAGGAGGCTGAGGCACAAGAATCACTTGAACCCGGGAGGTGGAACTTTCAGTGAATGGAGATCATGTCCAGCCTGGGTGACAAAGTGAGACTCTGTCTCAAAAGAAAAAAAAATCTTTGATCCATCTTTAGTTAAATTTTGTATATGGTGAAAGGAAGGGGTTCAGTTTTATTCTTCTGCATATGAATAGCCAGTTACCTCAGCAGCATTTATTGAATAGGGAGTCCTTTCCTTATTGCTTATTTTTGTTGACTTTGTCAAAGATCAGATGGTTGTGGGTAAGCAGTTTTATTTCTGGGTTCTCTATTCTGTTCCATTGGTTTGTATGCCTATTTTTATATCAGTACCATGCTGTTTTGTTTACTGTAGCCTTAAAGTATAGTTTGAAGTCAGGTAATGTGATGCCTCCAGCTTAAAAGTTATTTTTTATAGTTTGAGGTATTACATTAAATCTTTGATCCATCTCTAGTTAATTTTTTGTATGTGGTGAAAGGAAGGGGTCCAGTTTTATTCTTCTGCTGTAATAGCCAGTTATCCCAGCAGCATTTATTGAATAGGGAGTCTTTTCTTCAATATGTTGACTGCTTATTTTATCTTTGGGTGGTCTTTTTAAAAATATCTGCCTTGAGACATTGTTGTACACTGAACATATATAAATTGTGTAACAATAATAATAAAAGCCAAAGAAGGCCAAAGGGCTTCATCCTCTTATTCTCCTCCATTGCCACAAGGGTCTCCATTCCCGCTAATCTCCCAGATGTTACAGGAGTTACACATCTGCTTCCTTTGGGTCCTCCCCAGAGTTGTGATCTTCTGTTAGGCTCTGAGCCCTGCCTTCCTCCCATTGTACCAGGACCCTGGGCAGAAAACCAGCCTTGTTGTGGGGCATAAGTCTTCAAAGGAACTTGGTTTGGGGTTGGTTTCTCAGAAGAAGACCCTGAGGCAAGGATTTGTGTGTTCCATGGAAGGCAGGTCAGGGAGTGGTGGAAGCAGGGCAGGAAAGAGGAGGAAACCAAGTAGCATGCAATCTCAAAACCCTATGAAAGGCAGCCTCAGCCTGATTCCACAGGAGACACCTTGGAGTGTGAGTTACATCTCAGAGTTAGCCCATGCTTAGCAAAGGGAGCTGGATTTCTTACCTGAGCACCCATCACTCATTGGATAAGCGCTGCCTGGGAGAAATGCTCAGGCACTTCTGGCCTGTAGGTGCCAGTGGAGAGCCACCAGTGGCCAAGGACAGTGTTTCAAAGAAGACTCTGGGAGCTGGTTGTTGAAGGTAAATGCACACTGGGGTTGATGGTAGGACATCCAGAAAAGGTAACCTTGTTACACAGTATTATTGTGGTGGTAGATAACTGATACATTTGCGTTCTGTATGCCACCCCTTCTTTCCTCCTCCCTCCTCCCCACCTCTCTCTCCAACCCATATTTATTGAACACTTACTATGTGTCAGGGATAAACAACAGAAATTTATCTTCTCACAGTCCGGAGGCTGGGACGTCCAGTATCAAGGTGCTGACAGGATAGGTTTCTGGTGAGGCTTGCCTCCTTGGTTTTGCAGATGGCTGTCTTCTCGCCATGTCTCACATAACCTTTCCTTTGTGTGCACATGGGGAGGGGGAGCGATCTCTGGTGTATTAGTCCGTTCTCAAGCTGCTGATAAAGACATACCCAAGACTGGGTAATTTATAAAGGAAAGAGGTTTAATAGATTCACAGTTCCATGTGGCTGGGGAGGCCTCACAATCATGGCAGAAGGCGAAAGGCATGTCTTACATGGCAGCAGGCAAGAGAGAATGAGAACCAAGTGAAAGGGGAAACCCCTTGTAAAGTCATCAGATCTCATCAGACTTATTCTCTACCACCATAACAGTAGGGGGGAAAGCACCCCCATGATTCAGTTATCTCCCATCGGGTCCCTACCACAAGATATGAGAATTATGGGAGCTACAATTCAAGATGAGATTTGGGTGAGGACACAGCCATCTGGTATCTCTCTTTCTTCTTATAAGGATACTGGTCCTGTTAGATTAGGGCTTCACTCTTATGATCTCTTTTAACCTTAATTACTTCCTTAAAGGCGCCATCTCCAAATGCAGTCACATTGGGGGTTAGGGCTTCAACAGATGAATTTTGCTGATAACACAATTCAATCAAGAGCATGTGTGTAAAATGCTTCCTAATGCAAATAGATACTCCATAAATGTTAATTTCTCCCCTCCCCTTCTACCCCTGTACCCTCTCTTCCTCCTTCTTTTTTTCCTTTCTTCCAACCAATATTATATGCCAGGCACTGTGCTAGGCTGGGAACAGAGTGCTAAACAAGACAGACACAGTTCCTGCTTTCATTTTCTGTCATCCATGGTGAAGCAAAATCAATACGCTCAAGATAGGGTCCAAGATCCCAAACGCGGTGTTTAAAATCAGAGCCAGTACACTCAGCCCTGAATACTGGCTCTGCCTCATGGATACATTTTTTTGGACCTGGACTGACTCTGTTGCCCAGGCTGGAGTGCAGTGGTGGGATCATGACTCACTGCAACCTTCATTTTCTCGACTGATGCCATCCTCCCACCTCAGCCTCACGAGTAGCTGGGACTACAGGTGTGTACCACCACGCCTGGCTAATTTTTGTATTTTTTTTAGAGACAGAGTTTTGTCATGTTGCCCAGACTGGTCTTAAATTCCTGGCCTCAAGCAATGTACCTGCCTTGGCCTCCCAAAGTGCTGGGATTACAGGCATGAACTACCACACCTGGCTTATGCTTATTTATTTTTAATTAGTGGCTAACTTTTAAATATGATTTCACTGAAAAATGCCTATTTTCAGCTTCTCTTGAAGTAATTAGATGAGGTGGCAGCTTGGGCCTGCGTTCTTGTGAGGTGTCTATTGGCCTGAGCTGTGTAGCTACCACCCCTGGGGAGAGAGGGGAAGTGTTTCTTGGTGCCCTCTGTTCCTTGCCTGGTCTGATTCAGTAATTTATTACCTGCTTATTCCCTGTAGGTATTAAGATTTGCAACTGCTGGTTTAAATAAATATGACTCTAATTGAAGAGCCTGACTCTGAGCTCTCACTTTTCCCACATGGAGAAAGGAGTCAGTAGAATCTTGTTTTCTATTCTTTTTGCACGGGCTTTAGATAACCGAATGTGGAGTGGGGCTTGGGGTGAGGGTGGGGGGTGTTGGGAATTGGGTATCATTATTGTGGTAGGCTGGTTGTGTTAATAACTCCAGTTAATTTCTCCCTGTAGCTATGCCCTTTGTCTTATAATTCTTAATCCCCTAGCCCCCTATTCTGGCTCTGGGCTTGAGCATGTGACTTGCTTTGGCCAATGGCATTTAGCAAACATAATGCAACCAGAGGTTGGAGAAAGTGCTTGTGTATTTCCTTGCTTGCTTGGATCTCTGCAGCCACCACGAGAACGTGCCCAGGCTAGCTGGAAAACATGTCCAGACTAGCTTGCTGGGGGAATAGGAAAGACATGCGTGGAAGACAGACAGATGGGAGAGAGTCTGGTTGACCCAACTGAGGCCATCAGCCAACAACCAGCTGACCTCCAGACATGTGGGTGAGCTCAGCTGGGGCTGGAAGAACTGCTAGGCAGCCTGCCCACTTGTGAGCAGTAATAAAAGGAATAGTTTGGAGTTGAGCCTTTGGAGGTAGTTTGTTATACAGTATTATTGTGGTGTTAGATAATTGATACATTTGCATTCTGTATGCCACCCCCTGTCCTCCTCCCTCCTCCCCACCTCTCTCTCTCTTCAACCCTTATTTATTGAACACTTACTATGTGTCCGGGATATAACAGTGAGTGAAACTAGATATGATTCTTGCCCTTAGGCTGTTTACAACAGTGGTCCCCACCCTTTTTGGCACCAGGGACTGGTTTTGTGGGAGACAATTTTTCCACGGATGGTGGGTGGGGTTGGGGGTGGGCATGAAAATGATTAGATTCTTATAAGGCATACACAACCTAGATCCCTTGCATGCGCAGTTCACAATAGGGTTCATGCTCCTATGAGAATGTAATGCCGCCGCTGATCTGACAGGAGGTGGAGCTCAGGCAGTAATGCTGGCTCACCCACCACTCACCTCCTGCTGTGCAGCCTGGTTCCTAACAGGCCACAGACTGATACTGGTCCTGGTCCATGGCCTGGGGGTTACGACCCCTAGTTTAAAATATTGTCCTTGGTTTTATTGTAGAGCTTGAAAGGCTGAAGTTCAATAAGGAAGTGACTAATTTCATGGTTAGAAGAACACGCTCTACTCCAAGCCGTTCTGGGATGTGTTTCTTTCCCATAGAGTACTTTGTTACAATTTCTGTGTTTCCCATTCTAACTGTCCCCTAAACTACTGCAAAGATTGCCACTGGTAGCAACAGATCTTCTCCCGTAATGGGAATTCTTTCAACATGTGCAAACCCACCATGTTCTTAAGTAATTTATGTAAAGAGTAAGCAATTCTTTGTATGTTTTTATAAGGTAGGAAGAGTTTTATGTACTGTAAAGTTTGATGTATTGTTATAAATTACACTTTGGTTTTAGGCCTACGTAAAAAAGCACAATGTTTCTCTGAGTTCTGGGAAATATACTGTAAATAAAACTGGTGGTTTATTTCTTGGCTGGGCATTTTCTCTAATAATATAAAGAGATGTCAACAACTGTTATCTTCAGGGCAAAATATGAGGTTCTCTTCCCTTCTCATCACAGAGAAAGAGTGAACAGAGCTTGCCAGTTCTCTAGACTCTTAAAGGAAGCTGAATTTGGTCTAGAGCCTGTGTCCTGGTCAGATTTGAGATCCGTGTACTCCCAGCTGGCCCATCGGTCAGGTAAATTAGAGAAGTCAGCATCCTAGCTAGGTGCAGTGGTTTACGCCTGTAATCCCAGCACTTTGGGAGGCTGAGGCAGGCGATCACTTGAGGTCGGGAGTTCAAGACCAGACTGATCAACATGGAGAAACACCATCTCTACTAAAAAATATAAAATTAGCCAGGTGTGGTGGCGCATGCCTCTAATCCCAGCTACTCAGGAAGCTGAGGCAGGAGAATCACTTGAACCTGGGAGACAGAGGTTGCAGTGAGCCAAGATCGCACCGTTGCACTCCAGCCTGGGCAACAAGAGTGAAACTAAAAAAAAAAAAAAAAGTCAGCATCCTTTGACCCTGGGCTCTTCCCACCTTCCTCTTCTCCTTGGATGTCATTCCCAAAGACACATCTTAGCCAGGATGCTAGAAAAAAATACCATAAACTAGGTGGCTTGTAAACAACAGAAAGTTACTTCTCACAGTTCTATGGGCTGAAAAGTCCACGATCACGGCATGGGCAGATTTGTTTTCTGGTGAGGGTTCATAGATGATGGTGCCTTCTAGTTGTGTCCTCACATGGAGGAAGGGGCGAGGGATCTCTCAGTGCTCGCTTATTTATTTATTTATCTTTTATTTGAGATGGAGTCTCCCTCTGTCGCGCAGGCTGGAGTGCAATGGCGCAATCTCGACTCACTGCAACCTCTGCCTGCTGGGTTCAAGCAATTTTCCTGCCTCAACCTTCTGAGTAGCTGGGATTACAGGCACCCACCACCATGCCCAGCTAATCTTTGTATTTTTAGTAGAGACGGGATTTCACCGTGCTGGCCAGCCTGGTCTTGAACTCCTGACCTCGAGTGATCTGCCCACCTCAGCCTCCCAAAATGTTGGGATTACAGGCGTGAGCCATTGCATGGCCTCAGTGCTCTTTTATAAGGGTGCATAATCCTATTCATGAGGACTTCTCTTCCGTGATCTACTCACCTCCCAAACACCCTACCTCCTAATGTCATCACCTTATGGGTGAGAATTTCAACATATGAATTTTGGGGGAACATAACCATTGAGACCATAGCAGCATGGCAGCTTTGCTTTCAGACCACTGTAGACAGATCTCTCCGTGAAAGTGGAAAGACCAGTCACATTTCCTTTCCTAGCCTCAGTTTCCCCATCTGTAAAGTTACCCAATGATAACTCACAACAACTCTTACTGTATAATTCTATAAATAAGCTTAAACAGTGAATTCCCTCCCTGGGTTTCTACATTTGTTTGATGCATCTTGGAGGCAGCAGAAAGTGTGAGATAGGTCTCTAATAGTGACATTTCAGGTAGTGTGATGAGAAGTGGGGAGGTCATTTTGGTCTGGTATGTGTTTGGGGAGTACTGTTTTCCCTTAAGTCAGGTCATCTACCTGGATATATTTGTTGCCTGCATGTAAGGAAAAGAAATCTGACGTGGGTTATAAGTCCTGGTTTGTTCCCTCTGTTGGGCATTCATGGGAAGGTCACTCTCTTGGCCCCTGTTTCTTCCTCTGTACAATGAGGTGCCTCTGCCAGCCCTGACATTCTGGAATTTATTGAAGCCAATAATGTCCTTGTGTGTCTGAGCATAAAAGGAGATTTGCCTCTAATTTCCTGTCTTCATTTTAGGGACAGAATCCAGAGTGTGTGAATCAGAATTATTTTGAGTGAAAGCCCTAGAAACTCAGCTCAAATTGGCTGAAGTAAGATAATTTTCTGGCTCAAGGGGCTGAAAAAATCTAGGGGGCTGGCTTTAGGCATGGCTGAATCCAGGTGTCCATCAGATGGCATTGTAACTCAGTCTCTTTGTCTCTGATCTCTGCTTTCTTCTAGTTGACCTGTGCTCTCAGGCAGCCTCTCCCCACATGATGGTGAAGATGACCACCAGCTGGATCAGACCTTTATCCTACCATCTCAGCAACGCTGGCAGAAAGGGAACACTTTCTCTGCAGATGTTCTAGCAAAAGTCTCATGGCTGAATTTCATTGACTTAGCTTGAGTCACATGCTTACCCCGAACCACTCTGATTGACTATTCATGGGACATACGCTCACCTTGGAGTTGAGAGGAGGATTAGCCCCATCCAAACATCACCAAGTAAGAGAGGCAGAGGCGCTGCACAGGAAATGGGGCCCCAAAGCCAGAGGAATGGGGAGTGGGTGCTGAGCAGACATGAAGAATAGATGTCCGCCTCCAGGGCCAGGCTGGGATCTTATGGATGGATTTTATGAAGTAGCTCAGGGGCTCTCTATGGTTTTTATTTCTAGAGTCCTGGGATGTTAGGGCCAGACAAAAGCTCAGATCTTATGCATCTTCTGCCCAACTCTGCATTTTACAGATGAGAAAATTGAGGCTTGAGAAGATGGGGGCCATTTGCCCAAAGTCCCTGAATATGAAACATCTGGGGGAGGAGGGCATTGTATCAACAGTGTATCAACTTCTGTATCAATAGTTCTTCTCTGAGTGGCTCAAACCCATGCTACACAAGAAGGGCTTTTACCCAACCATGATGCTACCAAGTCTGTAGCATCCTAGTACAGACTGTCCACCACTCATCACTCATTTGTGGTCTAGAGACCAGGAGCATCAGGATCACCTGGGAGCTGGTTAGAAAGGCAGAATTTCAGGCCCCGCCCCAGACCTACTGAAATAGAACCTTCATGTGAAAAAGGTCCCCAGCTGATTGTGTACACGTTGAAATTTGAGAAGCGCTGGTCTCTACCATGGACAAAAGAGTTCCAGGTGACTCTTCCATCTGGCCAGGATTACAGTCAATCCTAAAACAAGTTCTCATCTCCTAAACCTTGCAGAAGAGGAGGATTTTGCAATCTATGAGCTTACCAGGTAAGATGATTGAGTGTCAGAATGTTCATGGTCAGGAAGGCCCTCTTGGAACTTGGCCTCCCTTCTGCCTGCTGCTGTGTAGGCAGAGTTGCCATGGTATATCTTTCCCACTACTACCATTAATGGTGCGAGAGGAGTCAGAGGTCCCAAGATCCTGGTTCAGGTGCCGAGGCTTTTATGAGCTGCATGACTTGGGAAAGGTCCCTTTCTTGGCTACTTCTGTTGCAGATGCTATTATACTTTTCCTCTTCCCTTTAATAGAGTTAGCAGTTCCTTCTTTGTTCTTCCCTCAGACCCAATGCAGGGATCAAGTGAGATCAAAGATATGGATATGGGATGAAAAACTCAGAGCATTGCACAAATCCACTGCCACGTAACTTTACCCTGTAATGTGTTTGAAGCCTGCTTCTAAGATTTTCCTCTTTCTTTTCCTCCCTGGACTGGACTCATCAGCAGGTTGGCTGGGTGAATGTCATCATTATTGATATGGCTACCAAGAGCTCGGGCCATTAGAAAGCCCTCTATCAAACATTAATTACAGTGCTCAAGTAACCTCAAGTCGGGGCTGGATGTCGCTTCTTCCTTGGGCCCAGGAAATATTTCTGGGAAACAGGAAGCCACATGGTGTTTTATCAAGTGTTTATGGCTATTGGTTTAGGGGATAAGTTTACAAGGCTCTGCAGGCTGTGCACTGGGAAATTAAATTGCTCGCATTTTTACTCAGTTCTAATCATGCCACCAGCCATGGGATTTATGAGGCTGTAAAGTCTTGAGCACATCGCTTGCTGAAGGCCTTGCTCGTGGCTGCCTGCGTGGCGTCCTTGACAAGAAGCATTCTCCAGAAGCTCCGGGCCCAGCTGTCTGTCTGTTCCACAGACACATTCTAGGCACCTACTGTGTGCTGGCGGTAGAGTGGTGAGCAGTACAGATGTGGAATTTGCCCTCTTGTTATCTGCAGCTTCCTAAGGATATAGGCATTGCCAAATAGTTTCACAAATAAATATAAAACTGCCAGCTGGGGTTAGAGGAGTGATGGAAAGGTTTAAGATACTATGAGAAGCCATAGGGGCTGAATGGTGTTTCCCTCCGAGAAAAGAGAAAAAAGGGATGTCCACGTCCTAACCCCCAGGACTTGTAAAAACAACCTTATTAGAAAAAAGGGCCTTTCTAGGTGTAATTAAGGATCTTGAAATGAGATCACCCTGGATTACTGAGGTGGGCCCTGAAAAATAAATGTCCTCATAAGAGATAGGAGGGAAGGCCATGTGAAGATGGAGACAGAGATTAAAGTAATGCAGTCACAAGCCACAGGACTCAGAGCCACCAGAAGCTCAAAGAGGCACAGAGGTTTTTGCCTAGAACCTCCAGCGTGATCATAGCCCTGCTGGAGACACTTCTGGTCTAGTTGGGGAGGTAAGACTGAAGCGACTTCATTGTCTGGGGTAAATACCCGGGGTGTTCACTGTCTTGCACCAAGAAAATTTAGGACACTGACACACATAAGGAGTTTAGAAGCAGAGGTTTAATAGGCAAAAGAAAGAGAAAGGAGAACAGCTCTTTAGTGAGAGGGAGGGGCTTCCGAAAGGAAAGACCCCCCGGTGGTGGAGTTTGCCAGATTTTATAGTCAGGCTTGAGGAGGCGGTGTCTGATTTAGGTAGGACCCACAGATTGGCTGGATCAGGTGTGACATTTACATAGCATTTGGGGAAGGCCGGCCACCCTACTCTAATCTTATTGTGCAAATGAACCTTCCCCTTGGCTGGCACCATCTTGTCTGCTCCTTACTGTATACGTGGCTGACTGACAAAGAGAAGGGGAGATGGAGCCGCCATCTTGAACATGATTGGCACAACTGCCGGCCTGTATGTCTGCAGCTCGATTTTACAGGCTGCTCTTTGTTAGAAAGGAAAATGATTTGGGGCTGCTTTTCATTAAAAGGAAAACCTTACCGAGGACTTCTGTACCCTCCCTATCTGCCTAAGTAATTTCTTTTTAACTCCTATATTAAGACTAATCTAGAGACTTATTGAGAGTTTATAGTTGAGCCTTAAGTAGTGTGCAGAGATTCACAGGTGACTAAGATGATTGCAGGCTGAGGAAATCAAGTCAATGAAGGCTTCCCAGGGGAGGTGGCCCTGAAGCAAGCGTGTTGGTTGGCTTGTAGAGAAACAAGGAAGACGCTAATGTCTGAAGCCAAAATAACCCCCACATGTGAAAACTCTGCATAATAATGAATGCCTACCACATGTGAGGCACTTTGCCTTCACTCTCTCATTCAATCCTCAGACAACTTTATTTGTATCCTAATTTTACAAGTGGGGAAACTGAGGACCATTGAAGTTACACACAGTAATTGGGCCAACTGGGATTGGCAACCACACAGGTACCTCAGGCCTCTCAGTGTGGCTTCCCATCCCTGCTCTCCTCTCCTTGTGACAAGAGCAGAGAGAACTCCAGGTCTCTGGCTTCTGTTCAGGATGGTTAGAAAAAAAAAAATCCACCTTTTAAATCTCTTTCTTTCTGGCTAGGAAAATTGTCCATAAGGAGGTGAAATAGGCATTTTCCAGGCCAGAAAAAAATTCTCTTGTTTATGAGGTGACTGCTACTAGTGTGAAATCTTCCTTTCAAGAATAAAATATCAGTCCTGATGTGGTGGCTCATGCCTGTAATCCCAGCACTTTGGGAGGCCGAGGCAGGAGGATTGCTTGAGGCCAGGAGTTCAAAACCAGACTGGGCAACATGTGAAGACCAATCTCTAAGAAAGATTTAAAAATTAACTGGGCATGGTGGTGTGTGCCTGTCATCTCAGCTACTGGGGAGGCCAAGGTGGGGGGATGGCTTGAGTTCAGGAGTTGGAGGCTGCAGTGAGCTGGGACTGCACCACTGCACTCCAGCCTGAGCAACATAGCCAGATCCTGTCGCTTAAAAAAAGAAACCAGGGCAGCCTATCCAACAAATGCTGCATTTTCATAATTCTAATAACTGTAAAGTAAAATGTTAGATTAGCCAGTGCTCAGGACTCACCATCTTGTCATTCCTGGTGTAGACTCCCCATGAAAATGGACAGTGTGCCAAATCGGGGAAGGAGTATGACCCTTTGTTTTTATTTTCTCTGGACAGAGCTGTTTAAATGAAGTTTACAGAAATGGAAATTTGTTCCCCTGAGAAATTTTGTGGCCTCATGACCTTTGTCACAGCCTGGCCCCGGAGGAGAAGAAGTCAAAGATGGGCCGTGTCAGGCTGCTGCATGCAGGGACTCTGGGGACTGGGGGCAGCTTGTTGCAGGGCAGGGGGATGCTGACGGACTCCAGCATTTTCTTTTAGAAACCAGGACTCACCTGCCATCCTCACACATGCTTTGGGGAACAGAGAGGCAGAGTGAACTATTAGGGCTCACTCTGCAGTAGATGCTACTTCATCCCCACAATGACCCTGTGTGACAAGTATTTATGTGACTCTTTGTCATTCTGCACAGCCAGGATTTCTATTATTTTGGTATCAGAATCTCTGCTTTATCCTAGGACACTTCTCCTCCCTCTAATACAGGTGGCATCAGAGGGACCGTGTCTTAGTTTGGGTATCCCGCCACCTCTCTCCTAGGAAGCAGATCCTAAAACAAGGACTTGAGTGCAAGTCATTTATTTGGGAGGCAATATCAGATACCAGGGTTGGGGAGAGAATTGACACAGGGAAGGGCAGGAAGGTGGTCAAATGTGCATCATCAAGCCCATTACCACTGTGGGCAAGTGTAGTTTAATGCCACTGAGGAGCTCAGGGTGACAGTATAGAATGTGCCCCTCAGGGTTCTCCCATTTGAGATGGGGAGTGGGGTATTCATATACCACGTCCCATCCTCTGAGTTGTTGATTGAAGGCTGCTCCTGGGGATGCTGATTCCTTAGAACTCTTTCGGTTGAGAATGTGGGCAAGAGCACCCTCAGGGAAGGAAGCACAGATGGTGGAAGCTGGAAGTGGGGACTGCCCCCATGTGCAGGGGGCTGGTTGTGGGAGTCTGAGAGAGCATCTGCTGCAAACCAGGGCATTGGCTCTGGGCTGGACCAATCAGGGGCTATCTCCCAGGAATTTGGATCATGAGCACAAACACTTAAAATGATTGGAGTTCACCAATGCCAAGGCAAACATCCTATATGTATTCCATTGGTTCCTGCCACGTAATACACCTTTCTCTTCCTCCTCCCCGAGCTGCCCTGCCCCTGCCTTTCTGGAGGCTGGTGTTTCAGCTTTTCCTTCCATTCTGTGTTTTTTTGTTTGTTTTGTTTTTTGATGGAGTCTTGCTGTGTCCCCTAGGCTGGAGTGCAGTGGCACAATCTCGGCTCACTGAAACCTCCACCCCCTGGGTTCAAACAATTCTCCTGCCTCAGCCTCCCTAGTAGTTGGGATTACAGGCATGTGCTACCACAGTGAGCTAATTTTTCTATTTTTAGTAGAGATGGGGCTTCAACATGTTGGCCAGGCTGGTCTCGGACTCCTGACCCCAAGTGATCCACCTGCCTTGGCCTCCCAAAGTGCTGGGATTACAGGCGTGAGCCACTGTGCCAGGCCACCATTCTTTTTTTATTCATTCAGTACTTACTGTGCACCTATTACATTTCCTGCCAATCCATTGCCTGCAACCAAGGGATGCTGGTGGATGCAACATGGCTGCCTCTACATGCTAACACCTATCCCTAAGAGGAAAGTGGACTCATCCATACTCAGGAAATTAGTAGAAATCTGTCCCATGATGCTAGAATACACAACACATCATTCCTTCATTTTTATAAATCAAGGGAAACCTGGCTCAGCCCTGCCCTGTTGGCAAAAATGATAACCTTATTATAACAAACAGAATTCAGCTGGGTGTGGTGGTTCACACCTATAAACTCAGCACTTTGGGAGGCTGAGGTGGGCAGATCACCTGAGGTCAGGAGTTCAAGACCAGCCTGCCCAGCATAGTGAAACCCCATCTCTACTAAAAAAAAAAAAAAAAAGCCAGGCGTGGTGGTGGACACATGTAATCCCAGCTACTCGGGAGGCTGAGGCAGGAGAATCGCTTGAACCCAGGAGGCAGAGGTTGTAGTGAGCCAAGATCATGCCATTGCGCAGGTACTTCAGCCTGGGCAACAAGAGCAAAACTCCGCCTCAGAAAAACAAAAAACAGAATTCACTGAAGAACCACTCAATTCTGTGTGGTGGTATGACACCATGCGCACCCAGCATGTTTCACAGGGGACTGAAATTGTCTGTTTAGTTATCTACCTCTCTGGCCAGGCTGTGAGCTTGGGGAGCAGGGGCCGGGTGCTCATTTCTGTCTTCCCAACCATGCTTGGCACATAGTAGGTCCTTTATAAATATTTAATGGATGAATGAAAGAACACTTGGATTTGGAATGAAGCTCTGTGTTTTTCCCTGCTCTGTGACTGCACATAAATTTGGAGCAGAGAAGCTTTTTTGTTTTACCCTGCTGTGTGACTGCGGATAAATCCCTCTCCTCTCTGGGCCTCAGTTTCCTTGCTTCTGGAACAAGCAGGTTGAACTTGATGATCTCTTAGATCCCCTCCAGTTCAACATTCTCTCTGTATTCAGGGGATGGGAGAGGGTTGCACTTACTGCCTTCTTGTTATAGGGCAGGGTCACGTGACTAGTCCTAGCCGGTGAGTTGCGAGTGGAAATAATAGATGTCACCTCCAGGCTGGAGCATTGCATTGCTGATGCAAGATGCTCCAGAATTCTTTCCCTCTGTTATGGGCCATGGCAACTGCCAATGTTGCAGGTGGTGGCTGAATCTTGCAAGCGGGAACTTGGAGCAGATGTCCCAGCTGAATGGAGCATAAACAAGAAGTAAACCCTGGTTGTTATAAGTCACTGACTTTTGGGGATTATTTGTTATTGCAGCATAATGTGGCCTGTCCTATCTGGTGTGGTTACTCTGGGTGGTGTGTGAAAGGTGGATGTTAAGGGCAAGAATGGAAGCAAGGAGAGCTTGGAGGAGGTTATTTCATTCCTGTGGGTGAGAGACTGAGAGTAATCACCTGATGCCATTACTCTGGGTGCTTGGGTAAGGGTAGTAGTGATGGAGGTGGTGAGAAAGAAATGGATTCAATTACATTTTGGAGCTAAAGAGGCCATGACTTGATAATATAAGGAATAAGAGAATGAAAAACCTACACTAAGGGTCCCTGTCACTCACCACTTGAAGAGCTTTCAGATCACGAGTTGGGCTGAAAGCTCCTCATGCAATCTGATATTAGATAATAAATTCTGCTTGTCTTTGCTCAAGAAATGGGTCTCTGCTTTCATTTTTGAGGGCTAAAGAAGTTCCTGCAAGAGAAGAGTGGGACCTGGGCCTGCCTTTCCCATTGCCAAGGTGCCTTCTGCTGGCAGCATCATCCATTATGACTGACCATGGCAAATGGTGGTCAGCTGGCCTCACAGCAGGTGTTAGGAAAATAGTCTTTGGCTTGATTATATTATCTGGCTGTCCCCAAGGAGGTAAGAAAATAGACCTATATCCCTCTGGCTTTGTGCTTCAAGCTCTCTCCCCTGCCTTGTGTATGTCATAGCTCAATCAGACGATGGTTTTTTAGAATAGTTGCTGTGAAAAGGGGTTAGCCAGGGAAAATCTTATTAGAAGGAGAATTGTGTCGGGAGAGAAGAAAGAGAAATGCAATTTAGCATTGTATGTTCTCATTGAAATAATCGTGCATCTTTGAAAGGAAACAGCATCATTTAGACAGGACGAAGGGGTGGTAAACTCTGCAGTTATCCTGGGGGCCAGGGGGCAAAGGTCATATGGCAAAGGTCAGGTCACCCTTGGGTTTGTGGTTTGCTACTTTCACTGGCTGCCTTTCTCTTTAGAGCTGAGAATCTGGGTGAAGGTGTCCACTCCAGTGGGTTGTGTCTTAGCATTTTGTCCCCAGTGTGCCGACCTGTGCTGTCCAATGTGGTAGCCACTAGCCACATGGGGCTATTTACATTCAAATTAATTACAATTAAATAAAATGAAAAATTCAGTCTCAGTTGCACCAGCTGCATTTTAAGTCCTCAATAGCCCCATGTAGCTAGTGGCTATCACATTGAACAGTATAGATATAGAATATTTCCATAATCACAGTAAGTTCTGTAGGACAAGCTGGTGTAGACTCTAGGGTGGGGGGACTTAAAATGGGACTTAAAATTCAAACAAGAAAAATGGGGAGAATTATTATCAGCTCTAGTTTAAGGAGCCCATGTGCTTCTCACCTCCCTCTGTCTCTTGCTAACTGGCATACCTGGGCCTTATAACCCAGATCTTATTTAATTCTAGAGCCACCCCCTCCTCCCTTAATCTCTCTGCAATATGGAATCCCAGAGGCTACTATGGAGTGGCTCATTTTGCTAAATATGTATTTACCTAGCAACTTCTACAATCATCACTGGAGGGATGCTTTCCTGGCCACATAGGCAGCGTTAATTCCAGGCGATGCTGACCTGCTTAGGGCAACCAGATGAGATAAATGTGGAGAGATGGGGAGGACACTCAGGGGACCTGCTGGAGTGGCAAAAGAGTGAGGCCAGAGAGACCTGGGGGTGGGGAAAACTGGCTCTGCCACTTAGCAGCTCACTGGCCCCCACATTGTCTCTTCTTGCTCTGACAATCCCTCTCTGAAGCTAGGAAGTTCCTTTAAAATACAAATCAGGGCCAGGCATGATGGCTCACACATGTAATCTCAGCACTTTGGGAAGCTGAGGCGGGCAGATCACTTGAGTTCAGGAGTTCAAGACCAGCCTGGCCAACATAGTGAAACCCTGTTTCTACTAAAAATACAAAAATTAGTTGGGCATGGTACCACACCTCTGCAATTAATCCCAGCTACTTGAGTGGCTGAGGAAGGAGAATCGCTTGAACCTGGGAGGTGGAGGTTGCAGCGAGTCAAGATCACACCACTGCACTCCAGCCTGGGCGACAGAGCAAAACTTCATCTCAAAACAAACTCACTCCCAAAAAACCCAAATCAGATCATGTCATTTCCATGCACAAATCATGACCATGATTTCCCATTGATTTAGAATAAAATCCAAATTCTACCAAGACCTATAAAGGCGCACATACTGGTTTCATGCTCTGCTCCCCAATATTATCTTTCTCCACAGCCTTGTGTTTGTACGTTCACGGCTCTCAGCCTGCTAGGAACGATTTCCTTGTTTGTTTTCCTGGTTCTTGCTCAGAGCACATTCTGGATTTAAAATTCCTGCTTATTATGCTTGTTTTATTCCTCACTATATTCCCAGTGTCTGGCACAGTCCCCAGAGACACAGTCCATACTTGTAGAATAAAAGAAGTAATGACCTTGTGCGTGATGCTTGACTTCTTGGAACCTCAGTTTTCTCATCTATGAAATGGGATATTAGGATGATTTTGTAAGGTTATTACAAGGCAGAAACAGAGTCATAAAAAGTGTATTGTGCATAGTAGACATTCAAATTAGCAGTTAGTATGATCATTATTGTAAAGTTGCAAAGTTCGATACAGATGCCTTTTTTTCCCTCCAGAGCCATTTCAAAGTAAGTTGTTAAATCGATGCCCTGTCACCCCTGAATACAGTAGAGTCTATTTCCTTAAAATAAGGACATGGTCTTAGTGATCATGGTAAAACTATTAGGGTCAGGACATGAACCCTGCAACATTACTCCCATCTAATCCTCAGACCCCATTCACGGGTTCCCATTTGTGCCAATAACGTCCTTTGCAGTGAAGGGATCCAATTCAGCATCTACTGTTGTGTTTAGCTGTCCTGTCTCTTGGATCTCCTTCAGTCTGGAGCATTCCTCAGTCTCTCTTGGACTCTCATGACACTTTTGGAGGGGACAGCCAGCATTTTGTGGAATGTCACTCTGTGTGGGTGTGTCTGATGCTCCCTGGTGAATAGATTCAGGTCATGCATCTTGGGCAGGAATAGCATGTGAAAGATGTGGTGTCCTTCTCGTGGAACCCTGTTGGATGGCATGTGATTACTGCTGGCATTCACTCTGGTCACTTCATTGGGAAGCCCTACCCACAGGGGACTTCTCTCCACTCTAAAATTACTCTTTCTCTCTTTGCAGTATTTTTTGTGGGGAGAGTCTTTGAAATTATGTAAATATCCTATTCACTATCAAACATTTACTTTATTCATTTATTTATATCAGTATGAACTCATTCTATGCTGGTTTTTTTTTGAGTGGGCCATAATTCATTAGTATTCTCATTTATTTTGATGCTCAAATCACCTCATTTTTGGCTGGTGAGAGCCACTTCAAGCTGGCATCTGTGTCCCTTGATGTGACCCCTATGATACTTTGAATGTTTTCTTGCTTTCTGGCACAAGATGTTCCAGTTATCTTGTTTTTTGCCCAGAGCCAGCCCTGGAATCAGCCATTTATCTAAAGTGCCTTGATTCAATTTAGTGGAGAATATCTGGAAACAAAGATATTGGTGTAAAGTATGTTTATAGCTATTAGAGCAGCACTGCTCCCAGGTCCTCTTAGTGTGCAAATCTAGGGAGTAGGTGTGTGTATGGACACGTGTATATGTATGTGGATATACACATATACAAACATGTTTACATCTATATTTATTTCTAGATTTTTTTCTCTATATTGGAAACCAGAAAGTCACGTTGATACACCTCTGACTCCAGTCCATCACCATAGAGCTCATTCTGGTTCTCTTCCTTTCCACATTTGTGACTCCCTTCTCTGACAGTGAGAAATCCATTTGTACTCAATGGTCAATGTAATGATTCTCCTGTTTCACCTGCCACCCCTGCCATGCATGGACACCCTTGTCACCCTACCTGTGCACTCTCATCCCATCTTGGCTGCACCCAGCATGGTCTCTGATGACTGTTATTATTATTGTTGTTGTTATTTTCATCCTTGGTGGGTTGGTGGGGCAGTGGAGTGGATGAGGCGCTTATGTCATTTAGGTCACCTACCCTTATTTGGCTGAAGGGACCAGTCCTGGAGGCTCACAGGTGCATTTTTTTAAATATTCATAGAATGCTTCTATGCAATCCCTTTAAGAGGTCAAAGCAATTTAAAAAATCCTTGATAATTATCCAACATTCCAAAATTGATGGCTGATTCCAAGTGCTGTGTGTTTTATTCTCTTTCACCTCCTCCGCAGAAATCAAAGGGAGGAAAAGTAAGTAGCAGCTGAAATGATCCCCCACTCACTTTCTATAAAGAGGAAAATTAGCTGCTCTAATAATCATGAATATTAATGTATAGCCAATTTCACTCAATTAAAATGATGATCTATAATTTTGCCTTGGAGCTTTATGGAGGCCATTTCAATGACTACTGAGTAGAAGTTGGATGCTTTTTAAAGTTCGTGGGTTCAGCTTAACTCTCCCATCCCCATCACTGGCTTCCATGTAGGAAGGACCCCCATTCCTTCCTTGACCAAATTTCTCAGCTTTTAGATTGCATTCTTTCTATTTTTAGGGCTCAGGATCTATCATTGCCATGGTGAGTTTATGAGATCTCACACAACTCACATGCATTCCTTTCTTCTTGAACACTGCTCTTCACACGTCTCTGATCCACAGGGTCCCTGGGATGTCTACCCACTGACCACATGTGTCCAGTGAGATCCCACTTTCCCTATTCATAGGAAATTAGCTAAAGGGGAAACATCTCCCCATGTAGAGTCTCTATCCTGGGAATTTGGGATTGGGACTAAGAAGGGTTAATGCCACCCAGCCCTCCCCTCCCCTCCCTTTCCTTCCCCTCCCCTCCCCTCCTCTCCACTCCTTTCCCCTCCTCTCCCCTCCCCTCTTCTCCCCTCCGCAGTACAGTCCCTGCCTTGTATACTTTGTCTTCTGTAGAAGTTGAGGATGTGGTGTAGCTACTGACTTCATTTTTTCTCCTGCTCTCGGCTCAATCTTTAACTTTTCAGGGAGCTCTCCACGGTCCTGAAGTCAGTTCTAGGGCTCTGCAAAAAAATTTCCTTATTGGCATCTTTTGGGTGGTTCCTTTTCAAAGGGAGATCACATAGAGTGCAAGGTCTCCACCTCCTACCTTGAAGTTCTCCCAGCCTTTCCTCTTCTTGGTGGAAAAAGAATACCCATTTCTTGTTTCCACGCCAAATTGCTAGTGCACCAGTTTCCATGACAACAGAGAGCGGGGAGTTAAAGGCCAGCCTCTCATTTATAGCAGAATTAAAAACTACCCTCTTGGAGAGTGAATAATGATCTCAGGAGGGTCCTGGAAATTGAAAAGCATTGGTTTTTTATTTATCCATCCACACAGTATGAGACTCGGAGGGAGAAAATATGGGGGTGGCGGGGGAGTTTCTGTAAGGGCTTTTCATGGGGAGAAGAGTACACAGTAAGGATGTTGGCAATAGCAATGATAACACCTCACAGGGTCTTCACATTTTAAAATTTGTGGCAGCCACTTTAGACCCTCAATACAACCTGTGACTTTGATACAGGAAGAAACTAGGACTTCAAGTGAAGAATTGATATGTGTGCCACTTTCATGCTGTCTTTTTAGTGCCCGGAGCATCTCACTGCCTGACTGGGACTTCCCCAGCAGTACCTAAGCGGTGACTCTCCTCCTTATCAAAAGGTACTCGTCCCCTGTCCTATTCCTTCCCATCCCTGATAACAGTGGCACCGCTGAGAAGCCGGTCTTAGATAGAGAGCAATAGAGATTTGAAGGGTTACTCTCCCAGGCCAAGTTTACTGATGACTTCAATGGCTAAAGAGCTGACACTTTGTCAGATTAGAGTTTGATTATGAATGCTTTCCCCCATTCTGCTTACACGAAGGGCTGCTTTTTTTCATTGACATTGGGGCACTAGTTTATGCTCTGTATATCCTCAGGACAATCCTAGGAGGCAAGTACTGTTATTATCCACATTTTACAGTTGAAGATATGACTCAGAGAGGCCATATAACTTGTCAAAGTTCACACTGCTACGAATGCCAGAGCTGCGATTGGAACCCAAGTCACCTGACACTTCAGTAGACATGAGTATCAAGTCCAGCAAGAGCCAGAATAAGTTCCCCTTCAGCTTGCTTGAAGCCCAAGGACACTTCTGAGACTTAGGGTTCATTTCAAAGTTGTTTCCTTAATTGCGAGGATTTGGATTGTAGGAAGGCTCATGGGGAGAAGGGCTTTGGGTTGGGTTCATTTAGGAACAGTTGCCCAGCACAGGGTGAAGTGCAGCTGGCTGGGTGATAAATATAGAAGCTTCATAGTCACAGAAAAAAGTCCCTCAGTTTCATGCTTTGCCATTCTGGGAGGGCCTGGTAGCATCTTTAGACTTATCTCCTCGTATACCAGAGGGCTGGGTGGCAATGTCAGTTTGCAATTTTATGTTTCAGAGACCCCAGAGGTGTGATCTGGTTAAATAATTAGGGTCATGCTACCATAAGAGATTAGGATTACCAAGTCTCAGAGCTAAATAGGATCTTAGAAATAGTCAAGTCCAATGTATCCCAAAGTTTTATTGTGTATACCACCAGGGATACATAAGATGGTCCAGATGTTGTATTAGTTAGGAAAAGCTTATGAATGCAGTAACAAGCAAACCCAGAAGTCTCTGTGGTTTTACACAACCAGAAGTCTCTGATCTTACACAATCAAGCTTTGTTTCTCTTACATAAATTCTGATGGGAGTCGGTCCACCCTCTACGGTGGTGGTCCCCCATGCAATTACTCAGGGACTCAGGCTACTTTGGTTTTTGTGATGCTGCCATCCCACATGTAGCTTCTAGGTCATGAAGGCACAGAAGAGAGCTGGCAGGCTGCACATGTTGCCCAAAGCATGACCACAGATGCAGAGGTTAACAATCTTTGCTCTATGATTGGCTTGTTTAGCTTTCATTATTGATTGGGTTGTAAAATATAAACATTTGTGAGATTTAGAAGATTAAGATCATTTTGATAGTATTATTTACAGACTTTAAATATGTGGCTATCACACATCTGTGCAGGGGAATAAGTACTACATAAAATAACTAGCTTAGAGTAAATAGTTTGCATCAGTAAAAAAAAAAAAAAAAAAAATTGCTCTAAATAAGAACTGACTTGGCTGGGTGTGGTGGGCGGTGGCTCACGCCTGTAATCCTAGTGCTTTGGGAGGCCAAGGCAAGTGGATCACTGGAGGTCAGGAGTTTGAGACCAGCCTGGCCAACATGGTGAAACCCTGACTGTACTAAAAATACAAAAATTAGCCGGGTGTGGTGGCACATGCCTGTAATCCCAGCTACTCAGGAGGCTGAGGCAGGAGAATTGCTTGAACCTGGGAGGCAGAGGTTGCAGTGAGCTGAGATTGCACCACTGCACTCCAGCCTGGGCAACAGAGCAAGACTCCATCTAAAAAAACCCAAAAAACAAAAAACAAGAATCGACTTGCAAGAAGGAAAGAGGAGGGAATTTACCAGCTAGGGGCTTGGAACCACCTACCTCATTTGGTAGTATATCATAATTACAGATTTTTACCGACCCCTGAGTAGAATCAAAGACCACCTCCAAGATTTGCTTTTTTGTCAGCACGGGAGAAGGTGCCTCAACATTCAGAGGCAGGGAAGATGAGGCATCACTCTGTCCAGTAGAGGGAGGGAAGCAGATCTTGTAGTAAACTCCCAAAAGGCGATTTGAAAGGGAAACTGATCTCATCCATCTCAAAGATGTAGCCAAAGGCAGAAACACAAACACATATACAAGGATACAGATACACTGAGGCAGACAAACAAAGACATTCCAATGTGTGCACACATGCACATCCAGGCACACACAGGCTCACTCACGAAGATACAGCAACACTCACTTCCTCTGCGTGTGTGATTCATCTCCCCAAGGCTAGGAGGAGACGCTGAAAGGACCTGGGGGTCCCATGGGGACCATGAACGAGGCCTGTAGTGTATAAATCTGGGGTCAGCAGCAGAATAGGCTCAACCACCCTCATTTCTTTCTCTCTGGTGCCCTATAAATATCTCCTGGTTCCTGCCCCACCTCCTGGCAGCAATCCTTACTGCCATCTCTCCCAGCTTGTTAAATTCAGGTGCTGGAGTGATTTGTTTCTTTTCTCCAAATCAGCAGAAGCTGCCTGATGGGGGCAAATTCACCATTCAGGGAGCCTGCAGAATCAATATTGCTTTCTCCTTCACTGAGAGGGAAAGTGGGATTTTTAGGGAATCAGCCATGGTTGGTTTGACTTGATCCCTTTGGCCTCGCAGAGCAAGAGAAAGGGATTTCTGACACAGGGTAGGACTGACCCCACTCCTCAGTTCAGTGTGGACTGCTGAGCCTCTGCTGTGGTTACTCTTGCACCCAGGGCCTTGGGTCCTGGGGTCAAGAAATTTAAAGCAGAAACCAGTTGGTAGACTTCTTGGAGACTTCACACATCCTATGGCGTCCCTGGTGCCAGGAGGTCTCCAGAGTCATGGTCAAGAGCATCAGCTCTGCACTCAGCCTGTCTGGGTCTAAATCTCAGCTCAGCTGGTAAGAGGCTCTATGACTTTGAGCTCGTTACAGAATTTCTCTGAGCCTCAGTTTCCTCATCTTTAAAATGGGGATAACAATGGTAGTTCCCTCATGGGACTATCATGGATACACGCCATGTAAAATATTTTAGTACATGGTCATACCCTGGGAGACAGAGTTCCAGAAGTTATGGCTGCAAGGGTCAGGTAAGAGACCCAAACCTGACTCAAAGAGGAACATTCATGAAGATGTCACAGCTGCAAAGAGAAAATGAATGCCAGGTCCCCACTCACCTTGTTAGAGGCCCTGGCTGTTCTGAATATGCCATAGCCAGACTCAATGGGGGCCCACACTGAGCTACAGACAACGCTGGCTATGGTGGTGTTGATGGAGGGGTGAGACTGGCCTCAGGGCCTGCTGACTGTTCCTTGGGTGTCTGGGTCCTGGGCATGGATGTTACCTTAAGAAGCACACAGTGATCTCCCTTCCTCCACACCACCCCATCCTGCCTGCCTTTCTTCTCAGAGCCTCATTGAGCACCTACTATATTCCAAGTGCTTGAACAAAGTAAACCTGGCCTCTGCCCTGATGGTGTGTGCCTCATAGTCTGGGAAGATAGTCAATCAACAAATAAGCAGAAAGGTGAGCAAGATGATTCCCGATGGTGGTAAGGCCTCTTCAAAGAGGCGACATCTGAGTTGAGATGTAAGGAGGAGAAGGAGCTGGCTGTGCAGACACCTGGAGCCCATTTCCACAGTGAGTGGGAATGGCAATTGCAAAGGCCGTGGAAAGCAGGAGAGAGCTGGGAGTTTTGGTGTTTTTGTTGTTGCTGTTTTGGGACAGGGTCTCACTCTGTCACCCAAACTGGAGTGCAGTGGCACAATCAGCTCACTGGAACCTCGAACTCCTGAGCTCAGGTGATCCTCCCGCCTCAGCCTTCTGAGTAGCTGGGCCCCAGATGCATGCCACCACACCTGGCTCATTTAAAAAAAATTTTTTTAGAGATGGGGTCTTGTTATGTTGCCGAGGCTGCTCTTGAACTCCTGGCCTCAAGTGATTCTTCCGCCTTGGCCTCCCAAAATGCTGGGATCATAGCTGTGTCCAGCCCAGAGTCTTAAGTTTCATGGGGACAGAAAGAGGAACAGGGTAAGTGAAGGAGAGAGGTTGCTGCAGGAGATGAGGTTGGAAGCGTGAAGAGATGGTGTCCTGCCTCATCGACCAGGGTGAGAAATGGAGGTTTTATTTTAAGTGCAGCCAGAAGTCATTTGCTAGAGGCTCCAAGCTGAGGAGAAAGACACGATTCAGTTTTTATTTTAAGAGGAAGGCTCAGCTGCTACATGCAAAGACCTGTGGAGGGGCAAGATAGGAGCTGGGAAGGCGGAGAGGAGGTGGCTGCAGGAACCCTGGTGCCTTGGACAGAGGTGACTGGAGTAGAAAGGAAAAACTGAATTCTCAATAGAATTTGAAGGAAGAGCCAACAGGACTTGCTGACAGATTGAATTGGACTGGGTTAAGGGTGACAGATTTGAACTTGTCTGTCTCAATTTAGGCCTGATTCTATTTTCATATTAACCTTCTTGTGATGATTAATAGGATCGCTCCTTGGGATTCTGGAGGGCAGGTGGAATGAACTGCAATGGAGACTCACTCCTTCCTCAACCCACAATAAAGGGATGTCAGAGAGCTGGGTTGTAGCCCCTTCTCTGCTACCAACTTGATGAGTGGTGTTGGCTAAATCTCACCACTCCCCCGCCCCTCATCCTGGCTCCGGTGTCCTCACTATGAAATGTGCATGGTCATAGTGTCTTCACAGAGGGAGGGGCTGAGGAGAGCTGGACTTAATGCACCATAAATGTCCAGAGAGTAGAAAGCAGTGACAAAGAAGTGCATGTGGTAGGGTTGTACTGGGAAATGTCTCTTTGCTGGCTGATCATTCCCCTCCCCTCTCCTCCTTTCCCCTCCCCTCCCCTCCCTTCCTCTGTCTTTCCCTTCCTTTCCCTTCCTCTCCCCCGCCTCCCCTTTCCTTCCCTCCCCTTCTTTCCCCTCTTCTGCTCTCCCCCTGCCTTTCTTCCCCCACCTTGGTTCTGAGGACCCTTCTCTCCTTCGCCAGATGGTACCGACACAGAGCCAAGGATGAAAGCACGCAGATGCATTCTGCCTACTCCCGATCCCTGGTCTCTGAGAAGTGATGAGACTGGGGCTGGGGAAAAAGGAGGTTGATCTGGAAGACCATTCTGAGCAGGGAAGGATGGTGTGGAGGCCTTTGCGAAGTGGGAGGGGAATGGGGGAGGGCTTCCATCATGAGTGCAGAGGAGAAGGGCAGGGACTGAGTAGTGAGCTGCCCTGGAGGGCAGCTGCCTTCTGACCTGTCATTTGTGAACAAACCACCATCCAACCATCCTGCCAACTCTCCAGCCCCATGAAGAGAAGGTGAAGGGCTTGGATACTTGTGGGGAGAGGGAGAGAAGGGGTAATCTTGTTCCCTAACCAGTGAGGAACTGACCAGGGCCACTGGGAATTTTCCCATGAGCTGGGGTAGAAAGGGACCGTCTGTCACTGTTAGATGTCTATACCCAGCTGTCCCACCTGGGGAGTCTTTCCTTTAGACATCCATGAAAGTACAGTGATGTCAAAGGATGTTTAATGAGTCTCCCCAAATAGGATGTTAGGAGACATCCTGTTTATCAGTCTGAGACTTGTTGAATAAATTACATTATAGCCATGCTGTGGAATATCACACAGCTATGAAAAAGGATAAGCTCAATCTCTGTGTCACCCTGAAAGGAGATTCTTAATACACAAGTGAAAAAGATGAGTTGTAGAATCATGTACATCGTACACTCTCTCTCTATACACACACACACGCACATACATACATACATACATATATTTTTTGGTAAGTTAAAAAAAGACATAGAAGGCCAGGCGTGGTGGCTCATGCCTGTAGTCCCAGCACTTTGGGAGGCTGAGGTGGGCAGATCACTTGAGCCCAGGAGTTGGAGACTAGCTTGGGCACCATGTGAAACCCTGTTTCTACAAAAAAATACAAAAATTAGCCAGTCTCATAAGTCTCCAAATAAACAAATAAATAGAAAAGCATTTTTAAAAAAAGGCATAGGGAAGGGAACTCTACAACAATCTATTAACATTGCTAATGACAGGGGTTGGAGTTAGAATGGAGTGGGGGAGATTATTGATTTTTTACTTTGTTATTTAGCATATTGCAATGCATGTTACTTCCATAATTAAGGAAATCCAATACACATTTTTATAAAAGTTCAAGGTGTCCTCAATACGTTCAAGCCCAAAAGAATCTTATACTAAGCCCCAGTCCCTGGCACCTGATAAGTATTTGCAAAAAATGTTGGATGAATGATGAAAAGAGGAAGAATGAAATGTTTAGCTCAATATCTCATTTCTTGGATGGTTTGTAAAGCTTTCAATAAAACAGGAGCCTTGAGGCAGTTGGTCATTAATGAATAACTCATCATCAGAGGTCTGGATTGAATATTAAAGCAGTCCCAGCAGTCAACCGAGCCCCTTGTTAAACATGGTCCCTGCTGCAGCTAGTCTAGGTCCAGGCTCATATGCTAGCCGACAGCTTGGAGAGGAGTGATCGTCACATTTCCTCATGTAACCATCCTCGTTTTTAGGGTTGACAGTTCTGCTGCTGCAGTGACAGGGAGGTGGGTGGGTGAGTCCTTTGGGTGTTGCTGGGATGTTCAGTCCCGGGGCTGTGACTGGGGAGAGTGATGTCACCCTTGATGAATTTCTGAAGACTCGGGTAGAGCGGCTCACTATGATGAAAACCTCTTATAAGTAGGTTTTTCTTTCTTTTTAGCAAACAGGTTGCTCATTACTCTTTGACAGCTCTGACCTTGGTTGCAGAGTGGGTGCTGGGTGTTGGGATAGGGGTAGGTGGAGGGGCATGCGTAGGTCCTTCTTATCCCATGTCTTGTCTGATTTTTCTTCAGTCTCCTCCTCCTCACTTTCGGAGCAGAGAGTCCTCATGCACCACTGGGACTCCCCATCCCCTTCCCTGTCTGTCAGTGTCTTGCTGAGCCAGGCAGACTCCTCGCTCTCTAAAGTGACAGTTCATTTTCAGATTCCCTGTTCACGTTTCTATTTTGCAGGTGACAGAGACCAGTGTGTTATTCCTCTTAAGCAGTGTAGCAGGAGCCTCTGGGAATGAAACATTTAGCCAAATGACTGACTCTAATAGAGAATTTTCAGGTATTTTGGTAGACGAAGGGATAGAATAATTTAGGGCTAGGTCCAAGTTTTATTGGTAAATAACATTTCCCACCCTCCCCTCCCCCTGCACTTTTTTGTTGGAGACAGAGTCTCACTCTGTCACCCAGGCTGGAGTGCAGTGGTGTGATCACAGCTCACTGTAGGCTTGACCTCCTGGGTTCAGGTCATCCTCCCACCTCAGCCTCCCAAATAGCTGGGACCACAGATGTGCACCACCATGCCTGGCTATTTTTGTTTTGTTTTGTTTTGTTTTGTAGAGACAGGGTCTCACCATGTTGCTCAGGCTGGTCTTGAATTCCTGGGCTCAAGCGATCTTCCCCACTTTGGCCTCCCAAAGTGCTGGGATTACAGGTGTGAGCCACCATGCCTGACCCATTTTCCCCCTTTTTATAAGGGCGATATGTGTTCAATTCATACCACTTGCAAAACGCAGAAAGACACAAAGAAAATTTAACAGCACATTCCTCCATAATCCCTCTAGTCAAAGTGACTCATCGTAGCAGATACACACACAGAGTAAATATATATTTACAAAAGTATACTTTGCATATTCTTCTGTAGCCAGTTCTTTTCACTTAGCAATATATTGTGAGTATAGTCCCATAACTATAAATATTCATCTATACCATGAGTTTTTTCCAATTGGAAAAATTTCAAACAACACAAAACATAAAAAACAATAAATATCTCTATTATTGCAATCCTCAGGGATAGCCATTATCACTTTAAAAATATTCTCTTGCCTTTCTTTTCTATGCATGTTCACACTAGAATCTAATCCCTATACAGATGCTCCTCGATTTACAATACAGATGTGACCCCATTGTGAGTCAAGGAATGTGCTGAATGCCTATTGCTTTCTCGCCATCATAAAGTGAAAAAATCAAACCATAAGTTGGGGACTGTCTGTAGTGTCCTGACTTACTTTACCTACCCCTGTGTCCTCAGCACCTAGAAGGTCTGGCATGTAAATATTGTTGAACGAATGCAAAATTATAAATGCATATTTAGTAAATATTACTGAATGAATGCAAAATTATAAATGCATAGTTAGTAAATATTGTTGAATGAATACAAAATTATAAATGCATATTTAGTAGGGTTCCTGGAGTAGAATCCGCTTCTCCATTTTTTCCCCCAAAGCTTGGAAAACCCTCATTTGAAATGTTACATGTATTTTCCTCTTTCTGGGAAGGGGACTGGAGTTTACCTCTGAGCAGGACCATCCCTTGTTTCTGGGTGTGAGCACTTGGTGAGAAGAAAATAAGCAAAATAACTCTCCACGGTTCTTGGGGATGCCCTGAAACCTCAAATACTGAAGCTGCAGATGGAGCAGTTAAGTATTCTAAAGGGAACCTAAAGCAAACTGTGTGTGTTGGTAGAATGTGCCCCTGCAGGGTTGGAGCAAAATCTGTTTCTAAACTTAGAGTTTGGCTGCCCCAGGCCTGAACGCACTTGTTTGCTCTTGGGAAATGGTGTGCATTCTCATCCAAGCGTTTGCTTGCTGGAGTTGAGGATTGAGGACCAGATGGTGGCAGAAGGGATATGCAGGCTTGCTCTTGCTCTCACCTGAGGCTAGAGAGAAGTGCCACGTCTGGTAAGGAGAACCCTGGTCTCCAGGGTTGGTCTCCCTCCCGGTAGTAATGTACCGAATCCAATGAGCAGACTTGGACTTGGCCTCCTGGCCTATGTGGTTGTCTTGTTTGGACTGTGGGGTGATGGTGGGATGTCCTTTGGAGGAGAGATGTTCCCATGTTTCTCCAGGGGGTATTGTTGGTCTACTACAGAGGAAGCCTTATTCCCCATTTCTCTTGGTTCAGAGCAGCTGGGTGGGAACTTGGAGGTGTGGCAATATTCCCAGAACATCCTCCGTGCAGGGTGAGTGTTTAGGCAGGAAGTTCCAAGTAAAGCGCTTGAATGTTGAGTCTTAGCAACCACTCTTAGCAATAATTTTAAATTAATCTTCACGGTACTATATCTCTCCTCTTATTCTGTTGTCTGTAGTAGCACCGACAGGCTGAGGATCTATCAACATTTTAAATGCAAATATCCTTTGCCCCAGAATTACCACTTCTAGGAATCTCATCTAAAGAAATACTAAGAAAAAGAAGCATGTAGCAATGTTCTTTGCAACATTGTGTGCAATAGCATAAAACGAAATAAACAAAGTGCTGGACAAGTGGGGACTGTTAGATAAACCTTGGCATATCTGCACTAGAGTGAGGCAGATCTATGCACACTGACATCGAAGGTTCTCTGACACATGTGGCTGAGAATAGAGAACAATCCTAGTCATACCAAAAAAAAAAAATCAATGCCAAAATATATGTATGTAAATGCACAGAAAAATTCTATAATTGTGCCCACTTAATAAATGAAGCTACCTCTAGGGAGGGCAGTGGAATTATATGTGTGGAGTATATGTGAATAATAATGATGGTAATTAAGATGAGAGGTGACATTTGTTGAGTGCCCGCTTTGGGCCAGACACTGTTGAGGGGCTTTATGTGAATTCACTTGCTCAATGCTAATAAATGACCCTATGAGTTGTGATTATAACCCCCATGTTACAGATGAGGAAATAAAGGCATGACTTGACTTCAGGGGGTGCTCTATACAAGAATACAATAGGAATTGTGGCCCCAGAATTGTTCAGCACAGTGGGACCGCAAAGAGATGAGGCGAACGTGCCTGATTTAAGTAAAAGGTGGAGTCAGACCTTGAACTATTACGCTTGATTGCCTCTATTTTCCCCTTCTTTAAAGCCAGCTTTTACAGTGGGATTGTTTTTATGTATTATATGTGTAAAACAAATAACTACATCCTGGTCTCACTTGGATATTCGTAAGGGCCTGTATCCCTACCTGGGTGAATATGAGCCATCCTGCGTCCTGGGCAGGAGTGGGAACCGCCCCAGCAGACCACGGCAGTGGCACAGCAGGATGCCAATGCCAGAAGGACCAGTGGGCACATTCCTGAGCTTAGGTAAAAGGATTCCTGCGGAACCCTCAGAAATAGCTGGGGCGAATTCCAGGCCATTAGGCTGCTGTGGGCTTTCACCTTAATAGTTTAGGAATGACAAGAACTTCTTCAAGGAGTAAAAGACTTATATAATCACACATATCTCAGGCTAAGGCCTGGGACATGAGGGATTATATAATAATGCTCTATATGAAACAAAAATAGGATTATATTATGCATTGTGCATGTGAACTGATTTTTTATTCAATATGTCATAAATGCTTGGCAGCCTTTGAGAAAAGATAAGGTAGCTACGAGCTGTCTGCTATGTGCATTGTTGGCCATCCTGCAGCTAGACTATAATTTGCCTGTCTAATCCCCTAGGGGGCATCGATGTTACTTTCTAAATCTAAACAATGTTGCAGGGACATCCTTGGCCTCCAGTGGCTTCAGTGTGTCCGACTTCCCCAAGGAGCTTGTAAACATGTAGATCCTGGGCTCACCCTGTGTAATAACTACTGCTTAGTAACAAATTACCCCCAAGCCTAACAGCTTGAAACAATGACTATTCGTTTGTCTCACAGAGGTTCTGAGAGTCAGGAATTAGGCAGAGTCCTAGCTGGTTGCTTCTGGCTTGAGGTTGCTCAGGAGTCAAGATGTGGTTCAGACTCAACTGAGGCTGGAGAATCTGTTTCCAAGGCGGCTCTCTCACAAGGTCTGTGCTGGCTGTTGGCAGAATCCAGCTCCTGGACCTGCAGAATTCTCTATAGGGTTGCTTGAATGTCCTCATGACATGGCGGCTGACTTTCCCCCACAAAGAGTGACCCAAGAGAAAGCAAGACAAGGCTGCAGTGTCTTTTATGATTTAACCTCAGAAGGCGCTCTGTCACTTCTGCAATATGCCATTGCATTAGTTACAGAGGCCAGGCCTGTTCAAGGTGGGAGGAGAGTGCAAGAAGGTGGGTGTGAATACCAGGGACACAGCGGGAGGCAGGCATCACTGGGAGTCATCTTAGGAGACTCTGCAACCTCTGCCTCCCAGGTTCAAGTCATTCTCCTGCCTCAGCCTCCTGAGTAGCTGGGATTACATGTGTGTGCCACCACGCTGGCTAATTTTTGTATTTTTAGTAGAGACAGGGTTTCACCATGTCGGCCAGGCTGGTCTTGAACTCCCGACCTCAGGTGATCTGTCTGCTTTGGCCTCCCAAAGTGCTGGGATTACAGATGTGAGCCACAGCCTGATGCCCCTTGTTAACAAGTGCCCAGAGTAATCTGTTGTGGGCACTCAGCATATATTTCGGAAGATACCTGGATATCCATGACTGCTCACCTCTCTGATTATTTTTTTTTAGGATATATGCCCAGAACTGGGTTTTCTTGGTGAAGGGGACACCCAAGCATAATGCTGTTGGTATCTTCTATCACTCCATTCTCTAGAGAGGGGACCTCAGGCTCCACTCTGGATATGGAGCCTTGAAAGACCCTTCAACCACACTGAGTTGACTGTGGCAATCCTGTTTGCCTGTTTTTACGGTGTGGGTTGGACAGGAAGAGGTGACTAGAATGACAGGCAGAATATATTTTGCCTTTCTTGCCTGACATCAGCAAAGCACTGAGGTTGGTGGCAGCGGTGAAGTTGTCAACCAGAAAAATGCATTAGCTCAGCACAGATTTACTAACTCAGTCTTCAGTTCCTCTTCAAGAGGGGCTGCGAATGGGTTCCTGAAATTTGCTTGCCCCGGGATGTGGGAGTGAGGGGGCAGGAATGCCATTAGTATCTTTGGTTTGTGTATACAGTAGAAGACTTTGAACAACCCTGAAAATGACTCATTGGTCTGTACATGGACATTTAAAGAAAAGACCCTGGGCAGACTTCACTTTGGAGTCGCACAGACGGAGAGTTTCGGTCCCAGCTCTTCCTTGTTTGATTAGGAGAACTTGGATGTTACTTGGTTCTTCTGAGCCTCTTTTTCTTAGTCTATATAACGGAGGTAATTATTACAATGGGTGTGCGTAACTTTGAGATGAAAAAAGAGTAAAAACCCAAATAATTGGGGGTCATTTTCGAAATCAGTTGATAGCTGGAAACCCTGCAGGGGCATCAGTTTTGTGTGGCCCTCCTTCTGATAACATCTATCTGATGTATTGAGCTAGCTTTCCCGACCTCTGACTTAATGTGGTGTAGGTTAGCCCCATTCCTGCCTCCCTGGGTAGGCAATTTTTTTACAGGAAAGGGGTCCCGACTGAGACCCCAAGAGAGGGTTCTTGGATCTCGCATAAGAAAGAGTTCAGGGTGAGTCCATAGATTAAAGTGAAAGCAAGTTTATTAGGAAAGTAAAGGAATAAAAATGGCTGCTCCATAGAGCAGACCTGAGGGCTGCTGGTTGCCCATTTTTATGGTTGTTTCTTGATGATATGCTAAACAAGGGGTGGATTGTTCATGTCTCCCCTTTTCAGATCATATAGGGTAACTTCCTGACGTTGCCATGGCATTTGTAAACTGCTATTTGGGGCTTTCACAGTGAGAGTATAGCAGTGAGGACAACCAGAGGTCACTCTTCTTGCCATCTTGGTTTTGGTGGGTTATAGCCGGCTTCTTTACAGCAATCTGTTTTATCAGCAATGTCTGTAAGACCTGTATCTTGTGCTGACCTCCTGTCTCATCCTGTTACTAAGAATGCCTTAACCTCCTGGGAATGCAGCACAGCAGATCCCGGCCTCATTTTACCCAGGTCCTATTTAAGATGGAGTTGCTCCGGTTCACACGCCTCTGACGATTTTAGCTTTGGCCAGTCAGAGGACTTACTGTATCCCAAGCCACAACAAGGTTCAGGGAAGGCACATGACCCCAGCCGATCCAATCAGAGTGAATTCCAGGACTTGTGAGAGAGATCCTGATAAAGATGCATTCTTCTGCTGAGGGTCTGAGCTGGTGGGTTGTAAACCAGGAGCTGCTGTCATTTATTTTGTTACGCTGGGGGAAACACCTACCTGAGAATGAAGCCAACACAGAGACAAAAAAGAGAGAAGAACCAAATATTGATTCTGTCTTTTGAGCACTTGGATCAAGTTGCACCTGAACTTCCAAGTTATACAAGCCAGTAAATCCCCCTTTAGGCTTAAATCAGTTTGATTTGAGTTTCCGAAACTTTCAGTCTTGCATAGTAACAACTGAGGTAAAATTTGGGGCTATGTGAAAGCCCCAAATAGCAGCAAATTATCTGTGTTAAATTTCCATGCATTTGATACCTTTGCTGGGGATGAGGCAAGGTTATATTTTCCTGGGTCACTGTCTCATCCCCTTGGGAAAAGGAACTATTTGTGTTTGTTTTGAAAAGCTAGACATCTGGCCACTCCTAGAGAAATAACATAAACTCCATTTCTCAAAGCATGAGTGTGTCTTTAGAATGAAATATCTTCTCTGCTTACTGTATACCAGACACTCTTCAGAAATTAACATGTTTCTTTGTAATTCACAGAAAAAATACCCTAACAAAACCCTGAATGAATAGAGTTTATAGTTTTGGCTTTTCCATCCTTTTCTCATTAGATCATTGGCTCTTGCTACTAGCTTATATTACAATTTGATATGATAGTTGATTTAGCACAAATTTTTATGTGACAGGATAATTCATTGCAACACCATTAATTTGTGTTTTGTTTTGTTACAAGAAAAGACTCAGAATGGATGGAAGTTCTTTATAAATTCTCCTCTACTGCATACTGTTAAGAAGGGGAAAGAGGAGTGCTGGGTAGGTGGACATGCAATGTCCGCTACAAGTGGTACTCGATAAATGTTTCTTTTACTCTTTCCTCTTCTGTCTTGTTAGAACATCGCAACATACTAGAAGTGCAGTTGTCTGTAGGCAGAAGAATTCTCCCAGGGTCCATCAAAACCTACTCCATAGCCAATGACCTAAATATGAAGCCTGTGGATTCACATCAGACAGAGGACTGGTAGATGAGAGCTTTCGGGGCTGCTGCAGGAGTGCATAGGCTCTGACTCCATTATCCATCACAGAATGTTACCGTTCAAAGATCAGTGATAAACATCCTGGATAATACTGGCAGCCAGGAGCTATAGAGCCCAGTTCCAAGAAGGCACTGGGTAATCTCAGGGAACTTGAACCATTCTGTTTGCCCTTCAGCTTGCAGCCCTTGGCTTATGGCTCAAAAGATAGGGAGATGAGTGGCTTTGAGGAGTGGGGAAGAGGCAGAAACAATGAGCGAGGAGGGAGATCCCTCAACACCAGAGGGGTGGGAGCTCTGCAGATGCCTCAATCCACTCTCTCATGGGATCCTGGGGAGGTGGCTGGACACCTACTGGTGGTCAGGATGGGGAGGTGTGGAATGGCTGGGGTACGCTGAAAGAAGCTGGACCCTGGGTACTGGGCCCTCCAGCCTCCACAAACATTCCTGTGGCCAAACTTAATGGATTCTGCAGAGTTGGATGATAAACAGTAAGGTCATGGGGAAGTGAAGGCCAGAGTTTATCTTTTATTTCCTGGCCCCAAGTTAAACCTCTCAGATTCTAATGTGACCTTAGGTGGAAGGACCACCTCAAAACAGGGAGATTGATTTCTTGCCAAGGTTGGGGGCTCCGAGTTGATTAAAAAATGAGCATGGCGTTTATTACACATTTCATTTTGCAGGTGATGTTTTGTAAACATAGCTATTATTTATTAGATGTTTACTAGTGCCACACACTGTGCTGAATATTTTAATTTGCAGTATTGACTTTACCCTTCAAAGCAACCCCATGATATTAGATATTATTTGCTACAAGTAATTTACATTTTGTAGATGAGGAAACTTGAGTCTTAGAGAGATTAGGTTGCTTGCTGTAGCATATGTTGTTGGTGCCCCTTCAAGCCCCACTCCTACCCCCTTGGGTTTTACCATTTCCAAGTCCGTGGGCAGGACTTCCATCTCCTAGCATTGGCAGCTCTTTGCCCAAGGACTCTCTTTGGCCACCAGATCTCCCATACATAGTAGGCCAGAAGTGCCTAGGGGTTAATGCCTCTGGCAGCATCCCTCAAATAATAACATATGGGAGTTGGAGTATTAATACCCCAGCTCCCTTGCTGCTTGGATGAGTTAGCATTGAGGCAGTGTTTAACATTGGTTCTCCAGCAGAATTCAGCTCCAGTGATAGCTTCCTTGATACACACCCTTTATTAGTTCCTCCTCTTCCCCACTCCCCTGTGGTGCTTCCTGAGGTCACTTTCTAAATCAGCTATGTGCACTCAAACCCTTGTCTTAAAGTAAGTTTCTGAAGGATCCTGAACTAAGATACTTGCCCATGGTAAGTTGCAGAGCTGGGATCTAAATCCTGTTCTGCCTATCTCTAATGCCTGTGCACTTAGTCTTTGCACTGGAGGTTTCTTTTAAGCATGATATACCAGCATTTTGAGTGTCTGCAAAGACTCCATGATGTACAAGTTCTCTGCCACTTGGCAAGCTTGAAAGCAGTGATCTCAGATATGTGCATGTGAAGTGAGTGGGAACTACACAGACCCTGATCTTATTTACTATGAAAGTGTCAGGGAGAGCAGTTTCCATAAGCCAATGCCAGGGTGGAATTCTTCTGCTCTTTGGTGGGAAAGATGAGGGAGGAGTGTGCTGCTCTGAGGAGGGGTCTGTGTGCTGATGCTGAGTCTAGTTAGCATGCTGCTTGAGTACATCTCTTCCAAACTGGCCATCTCTCAGCTGGGTGATAAAGTAATTTAACTAGGGCTGTCTTCCAGGCTAGAGCTCCTGGAGATTGCTCCCCATTTATCACAGAGGAAAAATCGGGATCCACAGCCCCTGGCTTGCCAGCATCATCTGGGCTGCACGTCATTGATCTTTGAATGGTGAAGTTCCGTGATGGGTAATGGAGACAGAGCCTGTACGCTCCAGCAGCCACAAAATCTCTTCTCAAACCAGTCCTCTGCCTGGTGTTGTTCCACAGGCTGTGTGTTTACTCATTGGCAATGGGGTAGGAGTTGATGGACCCTGGGAGGATTCTTCTGCCGAGAGATGCCTGCTCTGCTGGTTTGTCGTGATGTCTCTCAACAGAGAAGGACTGGGAGGAGGGAAGAAAATGTGGTTTGAATACGACTGCAGTGGAAATTGTATGTTTGCCTGCATGCAGGGATCTGCAACCTTTTTTCTATAAAGGCCCCGATAGTAAACATTTTTGGCTTTGCAGCCATGTGGTCTCTGTTGCAACTATTTAATCCTGTTATTGTACCACAAAAGCAGCTTTAGACAATATATAGATGAATGACTGTGGCTGTGTTCCAATAAAACTTTATTTATAATAGCAGGCTGGGTTTGGCCAGCCAGCTGACTCTGGCCCACAACACCCACCCTCTCTTACCCTCTTTCCTTATATGACCTGATTTTCGTATCATCCTTCTCTTGTATCCCTTGTGCTCCCGGTAGATTGACTCCATCCTCAGTCATAGGGGTGGATTGTGTTTGGTTTAAGCCAATCAGCATTCCCTTTCTCTGCCCCAGCCCCCCTCCCCTGGACAGAGTGATTGATTCAGAAGTGGACAAGTGACTGAAGTCAGCCAATGTGAGTGAATGTCAAGACTCTTTGTGAGTAGGGAGAAAGACAATTCATGTCCATAGATTGCATGGATTTCAAACATGAGACTTGGAGCTACTACAGCTATTTTGTTCTCCCAAGGAAAGCCTGTTTGTGGATGAAGTCAGCCACAATGAGAAAGTAAGGATTATGAGAATTAGAAATGAAGAGTGAGCCCTGAGACTTTCCAATTATAAATTGCTTTTTAAAAAATGCCAATTTGTGGCTCACACCTGTAATCCCAGAACTTTAGGAGGCTGAGGCGGGCGAATCACTTGAGGTCAGGAGTTCGTGACCAGCCTGGCCAACATGGTGAAACCCCATCTCTACTAAAAATATAAAAAATTAGGCATGGTGGTGCCTGCCTATAATCCCAGCTACTCAGGAGGCTGAGGCTGGAGAATTGCTTGAACCCGGGAAGTGGAGGTTGCAGTGAGCCGAAATCATGCCACTGCACTCCAGCCTGGGTGACACAGCGAGACTCTGCCTCAAAAAAAAAAAAAAAAAAAAAAAAAAAAAAAAAAAAAAAAAAAAAAATTATAGTAATTACAAAAATTAGCCGGGTGTGGTGATGTGCATCTGTAGTCCCAGCTACTCAGGAGGCTGAGGCAGGAGAATGACTTGAACCTGGGAGGCAGAGGTTGCAGTGAGCTGCAATTGCGCCACTGCACTCCAGCCTGGGTGGCAGAGAGAGACACTTCTCAAAAAATAAAAAAAAAAAATAGGACAGGTGCAGTGGTTCACGCCTGTAATTCCAGCACTTTGAGAAGCTGAGGTGGGCAGATCACAAGGTCAGGAGTTTGAGACCAGCCTGGCCAATATGGTGAAACCCCCTCTCTACTAAAAATACACACACACAAAAATTAGCTGTGCGTGGTGGCAGGTGCCTGTAATCCCAGCTACTAGGAAGCCTGAGGCAGGAGAATCACTTGAACCTGGTAGGTGGAGGTTGTAGTGAGTCAAGGTTGTAGTGAGCCAAGATTGTGTCACCGTACTCCAGTGTGGGTGACAGTGCGAGACTCCATCACGAAAAAAATAAATAAATAAAAAATGTCATTTTGAGATGAATTTAAAGTACTTAAGAATCTTAATAGGCTTTTTTTGTAGCTAGACATTGTGCTTCACAGATATCATCTAATTTAATAGTCATAACAACTCTATATACAAAGCTTTCTAATCTCTATTTAGCAGATGCTGAGACTAAGACATAAAAAGATTAAGTGGCGTGGTTTGAAGTACACCGTGGAGACGATCGTGAGTGACCACCTGGAATCCCCCTGCATTCTCATATTTCAGCATTACATCCTGCCCCTGACCGCAGTGATTGATGGCTCTTGGAAGAGGCATATGATGCAAGCTGAGCCCATCAGAATCCTCCTCTGGGATTTTTCTTTCTGGAGCTGGAGGAAAAGAGTTCTTTTTCTCTGTTTGTGCATCCCCCTTTCTAGAAATCTTTTTTTCTACCTAAATCTGCAAGATTGTAGAGGGAGTAGTCATTGTTATAGTATAACCCTGCTTCTGGTCACAGTTGACTGGTTTAAAGGAAAACACTTGACCCAACCAAGGCTAATTAGTCGTGTGTTGGTTTAAAAATATATCTGTGAGAGGCGTTTGAATCAGAGTGACTCCATCTTGAGTGAGGGCTGGAAAATGAGGCTGGGACCTGCTGGGCTGCATCCTCAGGAAGTTTGGCATTCTGAGCCTCCAGATGTTTACGGTTAAGGGAACAAATTAATAATGTTTACTAACAGACCCAGACTTGGGAGTGTCCAGATATCCTGATATCTGGAGGACATAGGCATTCCTAATTTTGCTTTAAAGATAGTAATATAGATTCTTGCAAAATATAGTCATTAAGAAAATTAATCCTCTATCACAAACCCTTAGAGCACATCTCCCCCTATATACAAGCATTGTACCTAGCGGGGATGTGTTCCTCCTCTTACTTTCAGGAGCGTCCTACTCTGTCTATGGAGTAGCTGTCCTTTCACCACTTTACTTTCTTTGCTTTTACTTTGCACTGCAGACTCACCCTGAATTCTTTCTTGCGTGAGATCCAAGAACCCTCTCTTGGGGTCTGTACTGGGACCACTTTCCTGTAACATATTTCTGGCATCCACAGAAGGGACTATAGTGAGCAAACCACTGACTTTGGGTAAGCGGTGGGGTCCTGTAACATATTCACAGGTTCTTTGACACTCCTTCCTTCAAAAGGTGAAGCTCTCCCTTTCATAAAACGTGGGCTGAACTTAGGGACTTGCTTTAAATTAACAGAATGATAGTATGTGATGTCTGAGGCTGATCATAAAAGGGATAGTTTCTGCCAGATGTTTTCTTTTAAAAAAATATTTAAATATTGATTTATTTATTCTTTTCAATCCAAATCTGTTTCAAGCGATATTCTGTCTCCCAGATCACTCCCTTCAGGTGAAGCCAACTGCCTTGTTGTGCAGAGGCTGCAGCCTCCTTTGGAGAGGCCCACATGGAGAGGATCTGCCTTCCCTAGCAGGAGTGACTTCTTCTGGAAGTGGATTCCCCAGCCCCAGTTAACAGCATTCTAATTGCTAACCAAAAAGTGACTGAGGCCACTAGAGGTTTATTTAGCCAAGGTTGAGGATGCAGCCAGGAAAAACAGAAATTGCAGGAGCTTCTGTGATCTCTGCTTTTCTCCAAAGGGGACTTTGTATGCACTCTGCTATTTAAAGGAGAAGGAGCAAGGAGTGGGAGACAGGAGGAAGCGAGGGAGATACGCAGTGAGGTAGATGGTTACATTCTTGTGAGGCCCTCATTAGTCTCAATAAATCTAAACTTTAGGTGGGGCACAGTGACTCATGCCTGTAATCCCAGCACTTTGGGAGGCTGAGGCAGGTGGATCACTTGAGGCTAGGGGTTCCAGACCAGCCTGGCCAACATGGCAAAACCACATCTCTACTAAAAATACAAAACTTATCTGGTGTGTAGCTGTAATCCCAGCTACTCAGGAGGCGGAGGCAAGAGAATCGCTTGAACCTTGGAGGTGGAGGTTGCAGTGGGCCAAGATTCCACCATTGCACTACAGCCTAGGCAACACAGCAAGACTCTGTCTCAAAAAAATCAATCAATCAATCAATCAATCAACATTGTACATGTGAAGAGAGGGAGTAGAGGAAAAAGTCAATTATGTATTATCTCCCTCTCAGTAAATCTACATTTTACATAAGATAAACATGAAAAGAGGGAGTAGAGGAAATGAGGTCATGATTTGGGTTGTGAAATCACAGCTGTCTGGGAACAAAAGGAAGACAGTAGTGGTGGCTCAGTTCCCAAGCTTAACTTTCCCTTTGGCATAGTGAGTTTGGGGTCGCATAATTCTATTTTTTTTTTCAGAAGATGATTTCTGGCATGGGAGACACTGAGCCATAATCACCCAGCTAAACTGCCCCTGGATTCCTGACCTGCAAGACATGAAGTGAGATAATAAAAGGTCTTGTTGTAAGCCTTTCCGTTTCTGGGTAATTCATTGTGCAGCAGTAGATAACTGATACCAGACCCTTCACTGAGTCTTTTGGGCTTGAAATGGAAAGAGTCAGGCTAATTTGGGATTTGGGATCTCTTGGCAGACATTATTTCCTATCATAAAGATCAGAATGCCAGAAGAAGCCAGTTTCCAAGCAAGAGAGGGCAAAATGAGAGAGGGAGAGTGGGAGAGAGAAAGAAGAGAATAGAGAGAAGACTGGGGTGTGTGTGTTATTTCTACCATTTTTGGGTGACAAAACCCAGATTTACCTTTGCAGGGATGAGTCTTTTCCCACTCTGTGTTCATTTCGTTCGATAGATCTGGCGGCACGCCCTCGCTTCCTGGATGATTATGTAATTTACATAGTTTTAGCGTCAATATGAAGTAATTTCTGAAGCTAGCCTCTGGGGTTTTCAGTTATCTGAGCCAGTATTTCCTCCCCACTTTTTTTTTTGCTAAACTTGGTTTGACTTGAGTCTCACAAGTGAAAGGGACTTCATTGAAACAGGAGCAGAGAGAAGCAGCAGATAGAGATTAAGAAATTTCTTGAGAATGTACCAATTCCTGGATCCAGCTGTTCCCCAAACCCAGGCAAATCCTGCCTTCAATAACAACAGCCAGGCAGCAGCAACAGGAAACATTTATTGAATGCTTATAATGAATTCCACCTTTTGCTAATTTAGTTTCTCTCACTTGCAATCAAGAAAGTCTTAAAGAATACAATATCCATTGCAAAAATATCTGGAAGGGGAGATAATGTGCCAAGGGAAGCAAAATAAATCAAGGTTTACAAAAAGACAAAGGTGAAAGATTGTGTAAGACCATAACTGTGTCATGTGTAAATTTTGCCTAGACTTCCTCTGTATTTAGGACACCCTGTGGCAGGGACCTCAGCCCCATGGGGAGACCTTAATGGATTGGATGCTAAGCTGATGCAGGCTTGGGCAGTTGCCAGAGAAGCCTAAGCAAGGCATACATCTAAAAGCTTTCTGAATAGTTAAAATTAGGACCTAGATCTATCTTCTTCTTAAGAATGACAGGGATGGGGCGGGTGCAGTGGTTCACGCCTGTAATTCCAGCACTTTGGGAGGCTGAGGCGGGTGGATCACTTGAAGTCAGGAGTTCAAGACCAGCCTGGTCAACATGGCAAAACCCCATTTCTACTAAAAATACAAAAATTAGCTGGGTGTGGTGGCACATGCCTGTAATCCCAGCTACTTGGGAGGCTGAGGCAGGAGAATTGCTTGAATCTGGGAGGCAGAGGTTATAGGGAACCAAGATTGTGCTATTGTACCACAGCCTGGATGACAGAGTCAGACTCTGCCTCAAAGAAAAAAAAAAAGAATGACAGGGATGGAAGATGGTGTTGGAAGGGGGAGGTTTTTAAATTGAGAAACCATATTCCTCATGTATTCTTTTTCTTCTCTCTTAGATTTTTTTCCTTTTTTTGCATAGAATATGAAGTTCAAGTTCTGTTGTTATTGTTGTTGTTTTTTTTTTGAGACAGAGTTTCACTCTTGTTGCCCAGGTTGGAGTGCAATGGTGCAATCTCAGCTCACTGCAACCTCCGCCTCCCAGATTCAAGTGATTCTGCCTCAGCCTCCCAAGTAACTGGGATTACAGGCATGCGCCACCACGCCCAGCTAATTTTTTGTATTTCTTTTTTAGTAGAGATGGTGTTTCTCCATGTTGATCAGGCTGGTCTTGGACTCCCAACCTCAGGTGATCCACCTGCCTTGGCCTCCCAAAGTGCTGGGATTACAGGCGTAAACCACTGTGAATGGCCTACGAAGTTCAAGTTCTACTTCCTCTCTTTCCAGAGGTGCCCACTTTTTAACAGTTTGGAGTGTATTCTTGAAGGTTTTTTTCTATGCGTTTGCACACATATACATCTGCCTATATGTAGTTTTGCATTTACTTTCTTTTATTTTTAACATAACAAGGGTGTTTATTTTGGGTATAAACTATCTTTCATTGAACTGTGAGATGTTTCTGAAGATCCAAGAGAAGTGGACACAGCCAGAGTAGTTTATAAGCAGAATAGCTCATAACCCTGGTATGGAGAAGACCATTTCTTGAACTCACAGAACAATGTCTTTAAAATTTCATTCCTAAAAAAATACAAGCTGTTCTGGATAACTAAAGTGGGAGACCTTGTGATAACCATTGTTTCTTCAGGATACTTACATATCCAGTGTCATTTCTAAATACTTAATAGACCATCATTGAAATATAGTATATACATTTACTATAAATACTTATCTTGCATATACTGTGCACATATGTGGTTTTCAATAGCTTCAAGTATGCTAGAAATTTTTGAGTAGCCCCTTTGGTGAACAGCAGGCTATGGGCTGCATTTGTGGTAATGTCAGGCCTCTGAGCCCAAGCTAAGCCATCTATCCTCTGTGACCTGCAGGTATGCATCCAGATGGCCTGAGGCAACTGAAGAGCCACAAAAGAAGTGAAAATAGTCTTAAATGATGACAATCCACCATTGTGATTTGTTCCCACCCCACCCTAACTGATATTCTCCCCCGCCCTTAATAAGGTACTTTGTAATATTCTCCTCCACCCTTAAGAAGGTGCTTTGTAATATTCTCCCCGCCCTTGAGAATGTACTTTGTATATCTATCCCAAACCTATAAGAACTAGTGGTAATCTCATCAACCTTTGCTGACTCCTTTTTCGGACTCAGCCCGCATGCACCCAGGTGAAATAAACAGCCTTGTTGCTCATACAAAGCCTGTTTGGTGGACTCTCTCCACATGGATGCGCATGACAGTAACACAATTCCAGGCACTCTTCTTTAGTTCCAGCTCTGGCAGAGATCTTCTCACTGTCAGAGACATGTGAAGTAGAACAACTCCATCTTAAATAGGACCTAGGTAAAATAAGGCTGAAACCTGTTGGGCTGCATTCCCAGATGGTTAGGCATTCTCAGTCACAGGATGAGACAGGAGGTCAGCACAAGATACAGGTCATAAAGACCTTGCTGATAAAACAGCTTGCAGTAAAGAAGCCGGCCAAAACCCACTGAAACCAAGATGGCGATGAGAGTGACCTCTGGTCGTCCTCACTGCTACACTCCCACTAGTGCCATGACAGTTTACAAATGCCATGGCAACCTCAGGAAGTTACCCTATGTGGTCTAAAAAGGGGAGGCATGAATAATCCACCCCTTGTTTAGCATATCATCCAGAAATAACCATAAAAACTGGCAACCAGCAGCCCTCCGGGCTGCTGTGTTTATGCGTTAGCCATTCTTTTGTTCCTTTACTTTCCTGATAAACTTGCTTTCACTTTATGGACTCACCCTGAATTCCTTGTTATGCAAGATCCAAGAACCCTTTCTTGGTGTCCAGATCAGGACCCCTTTCCTGTAACATCACCATGGTTGATGATGTTTGAGGGAATTATGGCTAATATGTGTTCCTTCTGCGACTGGGTGCTGCTGTAACATAGGTTCCTGGCAAGTAAATAGGGCCTAGTTTAAAGACCATTTCAACTAGGCAGTTAAGGAAATGAACTCATTTTCATCTTTGGTGGTATTGAGCGACATCAGTATTTCTCATAGTCTTTGCTGTCTGGATACCTGAAGTATAGGAAACAACTACATTAGAAACACATTTGGAAGCCTGGGCCACTTGAAATTGTTATAATTAAAGTTTCGTTGCTACAAAAGAAATAGCACTCGAATATAAAATTTTCTTTTTAATTCTCAGCAAGGCAAGTTACTTCTATAGAAGGGTGAGCCCTTACAGATGGAGCAATGGTGAGTGCACACTTGGACAAGGGAGGGGAAGGGGTTCTTATCCCTGACACATGTGGCCCCTGCTGCTGTGTCTTTCCCCTGTTGGCTAGGGTTAGACCTCACAGGCTAAACTAATTCCGATTGGCTAATTTAAAGAGAGTGATGGTGTGAGTGGTTTGGCGGGAAAACTGGCTATGCAGGGTGAAGAATGAGTCAGGGCAGAGCAGGTAGCAGGTAATCGGAATGAGTCAGGGTGGAGAAGGTAATCGGAAAAGGTTGCTTTATGAGGAAGTTAAGTTTAAAAGTAGAAGGCAAAGAATTGAACATGCGACATACTGATTCTTTGAAAAGAAATTTAGAACTCATGTCTAACAAAATGTATTAAAGGTCTAAAGTTCACATTCAGGATTTATGATTCTGATTTTTTCCCCCAAGACCACTTCCTTTCTTTTTAATAATACTTATATTATAAATGGGTCTTTTGCACACAAGGAAATCTTCATTTTTAAAAAGAGATATATTTAATATTTCAACAGCATAGTATCCATTCCCTTGTTAATGGGCATTTAATTGTTTCCATCTATTTTGTGTTTGTTTCAAGCACACCCTTCTCCCTATATATTTGTGCACGTGTATGTCTGTAGGAAAGATGGGTCCTAGAAATAGAGTTGAGAGGGTAGAAGTTTATGCAAGTTTTGAAGTTTTATGGAATCTGCCATTGCCTTGGAAAGAGCTATGCCTTGTCATTTTGGTGAGTTTAAGCTCCTGTTACTCTTTGCCTTGTCAAGGCTGGGCAATATCCAGTGTTTTGTTTTTGCTCATGTGATTGGTGAAAGGATATCCTTTTGTTGTTTTAACGTGAATGAATTTCCTTTATTTTTTCAACTTTCAAACAACTTCCTTTTTCTTGAATCTGCCCACTGTCCCACTTCCTGCCACTCTTAGATTCCACATTTCTTTTCTTTTCCAAGGGAACCCAGCTGCCAGAATTCCTTTCAAGCTATGAGACTTCAGGGCTGGGCTCTTCAAGGGTGTAATTAGCATAACGGAATCCCTGGCTTTAAGCCACTCACTACTTTCAACACTGCATTTAAGGAAATTAGGAAGATGGCTTTGATCACTTTCAGGAGGTGGTGGTGGTCTGGGCCTTTCACGTTTGAGATTTCCCTGGGGGACTGGCTGCCAGTGGATTTGGTAGAGAGAATGGGGTAAGGGTATTGAGGGCAAGGAAGGGCTTCTTGGGACCCCAAGGACATCTTAAATTGATGGTGATTTGCAATTAAAGTCAAAGAAAGGCGTGCAAGTCAGGATTAGGGGTTAAGGGTGTATGTGAGTGGGGAGATGGTGGAATCAATAATTAAAATACAATATACACATGTGCTAGGGACAGCGCTAAAGACCTGAAATGTATGACCTTATGTAGTCCCCACAACAGCCCTGTGAAGTTGGTTCTGGTGTTATCCTCCTTTATAAATGTGAAAACCAAGGTTCAGAGAGTTGAATTACTCTGATTAAGACCACACAGCAGGTAGGTGGCTGACTAGGACTCCAACTCCTGCTGTCTTGCTCCCTCTTAAACATTGCAAATACTGCCTCCCACTGCAAGGTAATGTTGGACTAGCCCTGTACAGCCTAAAGATGCACCTGGACGTATATTACTTGATTTCATATAAACCACCTGTGAGATTGTTCCTGGAAAAACCAAACTCTGTGAAATATATAAAGAGGTTTATTCTGAGCCAATATGAGCGATCACAGCCCAGGAAACCATCTCAAGAGGTCCTGAGAAGGTGCCCAAGGAGGTTGGGTTGCTGTTTACTTTCATACATTTTAGGGAGGCAGGAGATACAGGCAAAGACAGAAATCAATACATGGAAGGTATACAGTGGTTTAGCCTGAAAAGATGGGATGAAGTAGGGGCTTACAGGTCATAGATAGATTCTGAGAATTCTGAGATTTTCTTTTTTCTTTCTTTTTTTTTTTGAGGTGGAGTTTTGCTCTTGTCGCCCAGGCTGGAGTGCAGTGGTATGATCTCGACTCACTGCAACCTCCACCTCCCGGGTTCAAGCAATTCTCCTGCCTCAGCCTCCTGAGTAGCTGGGATTACAGGCATCCGCCACCACGCCTGACTAATTTTGTATTTTTTTAGTAAAGACAGGGTTTCACCGTGTTGGCCAGGCTGGTCTTGAACTCCTGACCTCAGGGATCCACCCGCCTCGGCCTCCCAAAGTGTTGGGAACAGGCCTGAGCCACTACCCACAGCTGATTCTGAGATTTTCTGTTTCGCAATTGGTTGAAAGAGTTAAGCCTTGTCTGAAGATTTGATGCCACTAGAAAGGGGATGCTTAAGTTAAGGGGGTTTGTGGAAGCCAAGGTTCTTGTTATGCAGATGAAGCTTCACGGTAGTAGCCTTCAGAGATAATAGGTGGTAAATGTCTTTTTTTGGACTTTAAAAGGTGTCAGACCCTTAGTTAATCTCTGGTAGATCCAGGAAAGGATGGAAAAAGGAATCTGTAGATTCTCTACAGATGCAAATTTCCCCCCACAAGATACGGCTTTGCAGGGCCATTTTAAAATATGTCAAGAAATGGGCTGGGTGCGGTGGCTCACACCTGTAATCCCAGCACTTTGGGAGGCTGAGGGGGGTGGATCACTTGAGGTCAGGAGTTCAAGACCAGCCTGGCCAACATGAGGAAACCCTGTCTCTACTAAAAATACAAAAATTAGCTGGGCGTGGTGGTGTGCACCTACAATCCCAGCTGCCTGGGAGGCTGAGGCACAAGAATGGCTTGAACCTGGGAGGCAGAGGGTGCAGTGAGTCAAGATCGTGCCACTGTACTCCAGCCTGGGTGACAGAGTGAGACTCCGTCTCAAAACAAAACAATATGTCAAAGAAATGTATTTTGGGGTAAAATGTTTTGATTTTCTTCAAGGTTTGCTGTCTGTCATGTGATGTTATACCACATTCAGGTTGGAATTTGGTATCCTATTGCCACAAAGACTGTTTTGTCAGTCTTCTTGTTACTGGAAAGGGGTCCTGATCCAGACCCCAAGAGTGGGTTCATGGATCTCGCACAAGGAAGAATTCCGGGCAAGTCCATAGAGTGAAGTGAAAGCAAGTTTATTAAGAAAAAAATAAAGGAATGGCTACTCCCTAGGCAGAGCAACCCTGAGGGCTACTGGTTGTCCATTTTTACAGTTATTTCTTGGTTATATGCTAAACAAGGGGTGGATTATTCATGCCTCCCCTTTTTAGATGCTATAGGGTAACTTTCTGAGGTTGCCATGGCGTTTGTAAACTGACATGGTTCTGGTGGGAGTGTAGCAGTGAGGACGACCGGAAGTCACTCTCATCACCATCTTGGTTTTGGTGGGGTTATAGCTGGCTTCTTCACAACAACCTGTTTTACTAGCAAGATCTCTATGATCTGTATCTTGTGACAACCACCTGTCTCATCCTGTGACTAAGAATGCCTTAACCATTTGGGAATGCAGCCCAGTAGGTCTCAGCCTTATTTTACCCAGCCCTTATTCAAAATGGAGTTGCTCTGGTTCCAACACCTCCAATATTATGATCTCTATTTTCATGTTAGTGCTGGTCGGTTGTGCCTAAACTCCGAAAGGGAAGGGGTGTAACAAATGAGGCGTGTCTGATTTTTCTTCCTATCATGGCCAGGCCTTCAGTTTCTCAGGTTTCTCTGGGATCCTCTTGGCCAAGAGGGGTGTCTGTTCAGTCAGTTGGGGGGCTTAATATTTTATTTTTGGTTTATAAGGTAAATTTATTATCCTCATTCTTATTGCAGAGGAAACTGAGGCTTAGGAAAGGTAAGTGGGGGAACCAGGACTTGAACACAGGCTTTCAATATGCAGCTCTGTCATTTTGACCCCCTCACAGTCGAATAAACCGAAGACCCTAAAGGTCAGTGTTTTTCTGTTGAATGTTTATCTCAGTCTTGTAGACAAGCACAAAACACTTCCAGAGAGCATTGTCACAATGCTTAATTTGTAAACAAATTAAGACAAAAACTTGTTAAAGAAACAAAATGACTCTTACTTTTATGATTAAAGAAGTAATACATGTCTGTTATTGGAAAGTTAGAAAGCAGAAACAACCAAAAGAATATTAAAATGATCAATGCCATGGTTGATTTTGTGTGTGAATTTGACTGAGTCACGGGGTGCCCAGATATGGTCAAGCGTTATTCTGGGTGTGTCTGTGAGAGTGTTTCTGGATAAGATTAACTTTTGAATCTGCAGACTGAGTAAAGCTGATTTTCTTCCCTGATGTGAGTGGGTCTAGCCCAGTAAGTTGGGGGTCTAAACGGATCACAGCAACTGAGTAAGAGGAAGCTTCTCCTTCTGGACTACTTGAACTGCGACATCTGTCTTCTCTTGCCCTCAGACTGGAACCCACGCTGTCAGCTTTCCTGGTTCTCAGGCCTTTGGACTCAGACTGGAACTATACCATCAGCTCTCCTGGGTCTCCAGCTTGTCAATTGAAGGTCTTGGGACTCCACAGCTTTCATAATTGCCAATTCCTGATTCTTTCTCTCTCTCTCCCCCACACCCCCCCGGTGTGTGTGTGTGTGTGTGTGTGTGTGTGTGTGTTTATGTATGTATGTATGTATATAGATAATGTCTCTCTGGTGAACATTGACTAATACAACTCATAGTCCTAAATAAGATCTTTTTTTTATCCTTTTACTGTATAGTATTCCAGCCTTTATCTATGCATCCACATACACTGCTTTTTCATTTCACAGCATATAACAAATATATTTAAATAATCATCATTCTTTCAATTTGCCGAGAATAAGTTTATTTATATCTTTAAGTCATATTTATTGTGAGTCTTAAACTCTTTGGGTGCTAGACATGAGAGAAGGGGCCCTACCTCATGGTACTTACTGTTTAGCTAGACAGAAAAAATTTAAACAAGCAGTTACACAAAAATTTCTTAATTATACTTGTGATAAGTGTTATAATTTAAAAAATATATACAGGGATCTTCTAGAATATATAATAAACTCACTGAATGTAGCTCTTTGAGGTCAGGGGAGGGTTTTTAAAGGAGGAGACAATGAGGCAGAGACCCAAAGGATAAGTGGGACTCAGTAAGTCAAAAGGTGGGAGGAAGAGTGTTCCAGGCAGAGAGAACAGCACATGTAAAGGCTCAGAGGGAGGAAGGAGCTGCCTGAGAACCAGAAAGAAGGCTGCTGTGGCTGCTGGGCAGTGAGCCAGCAGGAATGGAGGGAGGAGGCATGTTGCAATGGCTGTTTTTGTAGAGACGGGGTCTCACTATGTTGCCCAGGCTGTGACATTTCTAAAGCTGATTTTATTACTGTAATCAGGAAGCAAATAAGGGTGTGGGAGTGGGGAAACAAACCCAGATGGCATCATGGAAACTCAACAAAAATTTTCTTCAACTCTTGTAGCCATGGCAGAGAATTGTCAGGCAACAAAAATATGTAGGGGGTACAGAGAGGAAGGGGTTCTGTACTTTATTCCTATTCTTCAAAGATTCTAGAATAACAGCCATTTAGTTCAATACAATTCCATCAAAATCCCTGTTTACTGAGTCCCTGTTATATGGCATTCTTAATGGTGAGCGTTGGAATTCTGTCTCTCAATGCCTCCCTGGAAAAGAGTTAGAAACCATCACTAGGTGGTCTGCTGTGGAGAGATTTTGTGTTTGAATAAAGGTAAAGACAAAAAAAATTAATCAGGACAAGTAATCAAAGTGAAATGGAATCTGCATGCTAAGTAGAAGTTCCGCCATCTTTGCTGAGTGATTAGGATTAAATAGAAATATCTGTTTTCTTTCTCCTCCTCTTCAACCTTTTTCCCAGTGTTGTTTTTTTCCCCTCTAAAAGTAAAGAGAAGTCTTAACAAGTGCCTCTGTGAATGATGCGAAGTTCTCTTGGAGTTTTCAATTTGGCTGTATTGATTTATAAGGTCTTTTCAATTACTGAATTCTTCTTCGTGGCAGAGTGCAGGGCCCCCATACGTGAAAATCATGCTCTATTGATCCCAGGTACTTAGAAGGGGCATTTGTGTGTCTGCAGTAGATTGATGAAGTTGCAAATAATGAAGCTTCCCACGCAACATTTATTAAATGAAAATCTAGAATTCATTAACACAAGAACTTGTCTTGTATTAGAAACAAAGAACGGGTTTGAGAAAAAATAGGAACTACAGTAGTTATCATGAACATAATATATGAAGCAATTTGAATTCAAGGGAAGGCAATTTGGAATCTTATTAAATTTTCTTCTCTTTTATTGTGTGAGCACGGTTGGGTGGCTTCTGGGGAGCCATCGATCAAAACCCAGGTGCATGGGGAGCTGGGGCCTGGCTAAAGAGACCAGTTCTCAAATTCTTGCTGTAGTTAAAATGGGACTACCACCCAGTGTTTAGTGTCTGGCCCAAAACAGGAACTTAATAAATATAAATGAGAAATTATGAGTGAATGAATGAATGAGTGAATTACAGTAATGAATGATTAGGAGAGATTACTGAACATTAGCTGTGGTTGCTGAGAGAGACTGGCACAGCTATTTAGCTGAGCCCAGTTAGACTCCATTCCCAATTCACCTATTCACTCACTCACTCACTCACTCACTCACCAAACATTTGTTGAGAATGGATCATGTACAAGGTACTATGTTAAGTACTGTGTTAGTTTTCTAGGGCTGTCTTAACAAATGACTACAAACATTTAAAGCAGCAGAGATTTTTTCTCTTACAGCTCTAGAGGCTGGAAGAACAAACCCAGAGAAGGATACTTTCTTGTCTCTTCTAACTTCTGGTGCCCAATGAGTTCCTTGGCCTACAGCAGCATAACTCCAATTTCTGCCTCTGTCTTCATATGGCCATTTCCCTGTATGTCTGTGTCTCTGAATCTCCCTCTCCTTATAGGAACACCAGCCACTGGATTTAGGGCCTACTCTAATCCAGTATGACCTCATCTTAACTTGGTAACATTGGCAAACACCCTGTTTACAAATAAGGTCACTTTCATAGGTTCTTGGTGGGTGTGAATTTAGCGGAGACACTTCAACCCAGCACAAGCACTATGGGGATACACAGATTGGTGCCCAACTGCTATGAGCTAACTTTTGAGAGGGGAGGTAAAAAAACACAGGCTGGACAATTTTCAGTTGCAAAGATATGGAAGCAGCCTAAGTTCCCATCGCATAAGGAGTTGGATAAAGAAACTATGGTATATATACACCATGGAACACTACTCAACCATAAAAAAGAACAAACTAATGTCTTCTGCAGCAACTTGGTTGGAGCTGGAGGCCATTCTTCTAAGTGAAGTAACTCAGGAATAGAAAACCCAATATCATATGTTCTTACTTATAAGTGGGAGCTAAGCTATGAGGACGCAAAGGCATAAGAATGATGTAATGGATTTTGGGGACTCTAGGAGAAAGGTTGGGAGGGGAGTTAGGAGAAAAAGACTAGAGATTGGGTACAGTGTACACTGCTCAGGTGATGGGTGCACTAAAATTTCAGAAGTCACCACTAAAGAACGTATCTATGTAACCAAAAACCACCTGTATCCCCAAAATTATTAACACACAGGCTGGGATTTGGGGCCCATGCCTGTAATCCCAGGACTTTGGGAAACTGAGGCAGGAGGGTTGCTTGAACCCAGGAGTTTGAGGCTACAGTGAGCTATGACTGCCCCACTGCACTCCAGCCTGGGCAACAGGGTGAGATCCCATTTCTTAAAAAAAAAAGAGGCCGGACGCGGTGGCTCATGCCTGTAATCCCAGCACTTTGGGAGGCCGAGGCGGGTGGATCACGAGGTCAGGAGATCTAGACCAGCCTGGCTAACACGGTGAAACCCCGTCTCTACTAAAAATACAAAAAAATTAGCCAGACATGGTGGCAGGCACCTGTAGTCCCAGCTACTCGGGAGGCTGAGGCAGGAGAATGGTGTGAACCTGGGAGGCAGAGCTTGCAGTGAGCCGAGATCGTGCCACTGTACTCCAGCCTGGACGACAGAGCAAGACTCTGTTTCCAACAAAAAGAGAAAAGAAAAAAAAAATGTGGCTGGGCGTAGTGGTTCATTCCTGTAATCCCAGCCCTTTGGAAGTCCAAGGCGGGTGGATCACTTGAGGTCAGGAGTTTGAGACTAGCCTGGCCAACATGGTGAAACCCCATCTCTACTAAAAATACAGAAATTAGCTGGGTTGTAGTGGCGTGCGCCTGTAATCCCAGCTACTCAGGAGGCTGAGGCAGGAGAATTGCTTGAGCCTGGGAGGCGGATGTTACCGTGAGCTGAGATCGTGCCACTATACTCCAGTCTGGGTGACAGAGTACGACCCTGTCTCAAAAACAAACAAAACAAACAAAAAAAAAAAACCAGAAAAAAGATTCCCATGATACCTGCCAATTTACAGTGCATCAAGCCGGTGCCCTGCTTTATCCTCTTGAGTTCTTCATGAAACTTGATGAAATAGAGAGGGTGACGCTCATTTTTAGAGATGAGGAAATGGAGGTTCAGAAAGGTGAAGTCACACAGCTAGTAACTGACAAGGCCCAGGTCTTACTGATTCTTTTTGCATGTACATGGTAGGGAAGTTAGAAAACACAGATAAACATAAAGAAAAAGAAAATTAAAATCTAACCACACATAGGTAAGCATTTACAAATTTTGGTGGGTAATCCTTCCAGAATTTACAGTGAATACATTTCATCTACCGAGCACTCCTCTCCCCACCTTAGGAACTGGCCATGTTCCCATCTACGCCTCCCTGGCAGGCTCCTGGGAGCCATGTGTGGGCACCACCACCCAGTCCTGGCTAGGGTTAAGTCAGGCATGGGCTCCCGGTCCACAATGATTCAACAGTCCTTTAACTAGGGACTTGAGATAGAGACCAAGAGCTTCCAGCCTCAGTCTTGTTGATGTCTGAAGTGAAGCAGGTGAAGAGTCTGGAATGGGCCACGCTGCATTATAGAATAGGCTTAGGAGCTGAGATAAGTGGTCTGCAGTGAAGGAGTAGAAGGAGGGCATGATGAGAGAGAATTTTGGAGATGATTCCTACAACCTAGTCACATCTTACCCTCAAGTTCTCGAAGTATCCTTATGGCAAACCTCCCTTTTCCAACTCAACTAGATGGAAAGGGTTTCTGTTACATGCAGCCAAGGGTCTTGTGGCAAGTGGCAGAAAAAAAAAAAAAAAACCCAACATAAAGACATTTGTTTACTTACCAAGATGCCTGGTGAAAGGTAGATCTGGAAGGTAGTTCTAGGATGGTTCCATGTCAGCAAAGGCATAGGTACTTAACTATCTTTTTGTCCTGTCTTCCCTGGTGTGTAGGCAATGATTCCTCTCGTGGTGACAAGATGGCTGCCGCAGCTCTGAGAATCACATCCTCATGAGACAGCATCCAGATCCAGGAAGGGAAGACAGCCAAAGCAGGAAAGGCACTGTCTCTGCATGTACCACTCTTCTGTTGAAGGGAGTGTGAAGATTACCTTCTGAAAACCTCTCAGCAGATTTCTCTTAAGTCTCATCAGTCAGATCAGGGTTACATGCCCACTTCTACACCACTCACTGGAAGAGGGAAATTGGTGTGCCACGACTGGTTTAGACAAATTGTAATTCACCCTCCAGAGTTGGACATATTTTTAACAGAGTCAAATCAAAGGAGGCAGAATGGTATTGGGAGGGTAACCTATAAACTACTTCAGGAGTGCTAATAAAGTGTCTATAACATTTTTCAATCTATGATAGTCATTTAAAATATTGTGACTATCTTTCCATTTTGATAAATACACAAAGTGCATGCTTCTATCAATTTGTGATGGTTAATACTGAGTATCAACCTTATTGGATTGAAGGATGCAAAGTATTGATCCTGTGTGTGTCTGCGAGGGTGTTGCCAAAGGAGATTAACCTTTGAGTCAGTGGCCTGGGAAAGGCAGACCCACACTTAATCTGGGTGGGTACCATCTAATCAACTGCCAGCACAGCCAAGATATAAAGCAAGCAGAAAAATGTGAAGAGGCTAGACTGGCTTAGCCTCCCAGCCTACATCTCTCTCCCGTGCTGGACGCTTCCTGCCCTTGAACATCGGACTCCAAGTTCTTCAGCTTTGGGACTCGGGCTGGCTCTCCTTGCTCCCCAGCTTGCAGATGGCCTATTGTGGGACCTCGTGATCATGTGAGTTAATACTACTTAATAAAGTCCCATATATATATAATATATCTATTATATATATAATTACTTCTGTCCCTCTGGAGAACCCCAACTAATACACCATTACACTATAGAGCAGCAATTCTCAACACAGGTGATACAGACAGTGATTTCCACTGTCGCTGTCTGATACCCCTACCTCCTCTGCTGTTGCCCTGGCAACAATGCATTCTCTGACCCAGTTGTCAAGGACAATTGTGTCTTTGTCTTTCTTTCCCACTTCTTTGTTAGAGACTATTTATTTTTCTGCCTCAGGTAAGACTTAGGTTTCCAGAGAGGATTATCAGCTTCCTCCTGCCTTACATAGCTCCTGCCTACCCATTCCTGAAGTCCCTGTAGGATAGAAACTCACCACCAAAGGCTTGGCTACGGGAGTCAGGGACCAAGGGAAGGGCAGATGCAGCACAGCTTTAGGGCGGGAGCTGGGCTCTCTTTCTGGAGATGCTGGGAACTGATCACCTCAAAGTGACCTAAGTAAGTGCCCTGCACAAGCTGATCATAGCAATGTTCCTTTGCACTTCCTATTCCTGTTGGCCTCATGGTTCAGCACACAGACTTTGGACTTGGGCTGACCTAGGTTTGAATCCTGACCCTGCCACGATGAAGCAAGTTACTTAAATCCCATGACTCTCAGTTTCCTCATTTGTAAAATGGGGATAAGAATATGTGTTCTGTGGGTATAGTGTGGATTAGAGATAACGGGCCTAAAATGAGGAGAGGAGGGCCTGGCATGTAGGAGATGCCTGAGACTTGATAGGTGCTGCTGGTGTTGTAATAATATTTCCTCGGTTACTGATTCGTCCTCTTGCTTCCAATCCTGTACACGGGGGAAGGATGAAGAACAATTGTGCTTCTCAAATTCCTCATCTGTAAGAGGAAAAATCATTAGATGACATATTGTATGCAAAACATCCAGCACGTGATAGATACATATGCAATGTAATTAGCGGTACCAATACTTCTACTAGTTGGATGTTTATGTATGCATTTAACAACTATTTGCTGGTGCCTCCTAGGAGCCAAGCCCTGTGCTTGGGTCTGGGGATTTAGCAGTGGCCTGGGCCAGCTCAGGATTGTGCCATCCCACCTGGGGGCTGAGATAGTCACCTGTGACTGGAGAGTAGACATCTGTGCACTAGGCCCTTTAAACAGAGCTCTCTCTTCTGTACTCCCTGGAATCATGGAGCAGGGAGGAAGCAAGGATTGAGATGGTAGAGTGAGTAGGAATAATAATTCTATCAGCTGTAGTCCCAGCTACTTGGGAGGCTGAGGCAGAAGAATCCCTTGAAGCTGGGAGGCGGAGGTTGCAGTGAGCCGAGATCACAGCACTGCACTCCAGCCTGATGACAGAGAGAGACTCCGCTTAAAACAAAAACAAAAACAAACTATCAGGAAGAAGGGAGAACCACCAACTGCAAAGGGATGTCGAGGTCCTGCTCTTGTGGCTGTAAGGGGTGAGTGGAAGTTCTTTTGGGTAAGGCTTCTGAAGACCCAAGAGATATTTAATTGTGTCCAATTCAGTGGGTAAACTAAGCCCAGGCCTGTGTGTCTGGGCAGGAAACAACTGTATTCAGAGACTTTTGGGAACAAGGACTCACCAGAGTCTTTTTGTCTGCTGACTTGACCAAAATAGGCAGGCTAGGCTGGAAGGTGCTGGAAAATCCAGAAAAGAAAATGTTGGCTTCTGTTTATGGTTGACTTCAGCTTGGAGTATCCAAAAGCATGAGCTCTGGAGCCAGAATGCCTGGGTTTGATTCCCTACTCCTCCTGTTTCTAGCTGTTCAACCTTCGAAAAACTACTTTACCTCTCTTATGCTCAGTTTTCTTACGTATAAAATGGGGAGTAAAGTTGTACCTACCCTATGGGGTTGCCAGAAGGATTAAGTGTGTAATGCATGTGGAATGCTAGTTATCCTATTAGATCTGCACAACACGCCTGAAGGCAATGCAGAATCTCTGTGTCCATTTCACAGATGGGAAAACTAAGATTTGAGAACTCCTCAAGGGCAGTTGATGGGTCATAGTTATCTTTATTTGTCTTCTCTTTATTAAGCCTTCAATAAGTGGTGGTGTCACATATTATTCTAGATATGTGACAATTGATTGCCTTCACTCAATAAGTGGAAGTGAATGAATAAATGAATTGTTTCATATCAGACTGTGGTTGAGGCCACACTTGACTAGATCCTGGTTCCAAATTTCGTGCTCCATGTGAGTGATTCACTGGAGTGGGTGTGCCAGGTGGATTAGATGTATGCCAGTCCATTTAGTGATGGTGATGCAGGTAAGAATAGTTGTATTTTTTAACTTTTATTTATTATTAGAGACAGTCCTGCTTTGTTGCCCAGTCTAGTGCAATGATGCAGTCATGGCTTACTGCAGCCTCAGCCTCCAGGGCTCAAGAGATCCTCCCACCTTGGCCTCCTGAGTAGCTGGGACTACATATGTACATCACCACACCCGGCTAATTTTTAATTTTTTTTGGTCGAGACAGGGTCTCCCTATATTGAGCAGGCTGGTCTTGAACTCCTGGGCTCAAGCGATACTCCTGCCTCAGCTGAGATTACAGGCGTGAGCCACTTCACCTGGCTAAGAACAGCTGTACTGATGGAGCAATCCTTACGTGCTGGGCACTGTGCCACACATATTGCATGCCTTCTCCTAGGACGCTCAAAGTCACCCTGTGAGTAAGGGCTGTTATTTATATCCATTTCATGGATGAATAACCTGAGACTTATGAAGGTCAAAGAACTTGCCCAAGGTCATCCATCTGGTGGTGTTCAAGCTCGGATTCCCACCTGTGTTTGTCTGACACCAGTCTGAGCATCTGGTCCACACTACGTTGCCCAGGGCCTTGCCCAAGGTTACACGGCAGGTGAGGCTGGCCCAGGATGCCAGCTACCTTCCTTCCTTCAGTTCTGCCTTCTGTCACCTTCAGCCCTCCCTCCAGGGCAAAGCCTCTCAAGCCTGAAACCCACCTCACTGTGCCTGGGACCCCTTCAAAGCCCCAGGGAAGGACAGTCAGCAGGAATCCGGAGGGGGAGTTTCAGCTGTTCCCTTCAGATCCCCACTGTGATCGAATGACTTTCCAGATTGGATCCAATTTCCAAACAGAGCTGACATGTGTCGGGCATTCGGCAGCAACAAGCCAAGCCTGGCTGCGTGCGGTGGGGATGGAGGAGGCTAATGATTTGCCGATGGCATCCCATTAGCAGCAAGTTGTCAGAACACACTAGCTTGGGAAGACGGTGTCAATGATGGCGCCACATCTGAGACAGAGAACCTGAGAGGAGCAAGGTGGGGGCGTTCTTCTGGAGCTTCTGCGGTCGCCCCAAGCAGGGGCTGGCATATTTTCCATCTCAGACACCACAGGCAGCAAAATAAAAAAAATCACAATGCCTTTTGGTGTATCTGTGGGCTCATGGCCTGTGGAATCCTGGAACAGAATCATCACGTGTGCATGGAAGGCAGGACAGAGTCGTGATTAGGAGCAGGGCTTTGGAGGCAGGACTGGGTTGACCTAGCTGTGTGACCTTGAGTCTTATTTATTTATAAAATAATTTCTTTTTTTCTTTATAAAATAAGAATAATGTGACCAGATGCTGAGTCTCACTCCTTTTATTCCAGCACTTTGGGAGACCAACGCAGGGGGACACCCTGGGCAACCTATTGAGATTCTGTCTCTACAAAATTTTTAAAAATTAGCTAGGTGTGGTGGTGTGCACCGGTGGCCCCAGCTACTCGGGAGGCTGAGGTGGGAGGATCACTTGAGCCTGGGAGTTTGAGGCTGCAGTGAGCCATGATTGTGCCACTGCACTCTAGCCTGGGCAACAGAGCAAGACCCTGTCTCAAAATTAAAAAGAAAAGAAAAGAATATGCTACCTTTCCTGTAGACTTGTCAGGTAATTTAAATGAGAGAGTACTGAGAAATGTCTTAGCAAGGCACCCAGCACCTAGCAAATGCTCAGTTTCCTCAAAGGGCTAATAAAACTTACCTCAAAGGGTTGTTGTTGTTGTAAAGTTTAAATAAAGTCTAAGCTGATTTGACTCTGTGTGTGTATGTGTGTGTGTGTGTGTGCATATATACCTACATGTGTTTGTATGTGTACATACATATACATGTGTACATATACATCAACATATACATAGATACATGTGTCTTGGTACGTGTGCATAGCACACAGTAGTTTCTATTATCATAGCCAACATTAGTGTTGGCTATGATTATTATGCCAAGTTGACATCCATGTCCCTGTACCTCTCATCCACTGATTTTACCTTGGGAACCCAAACAGAACATTCATCCGTTCTGCAGCCAACATCTAACAATAGTTTCTGAGTCTCTACTATGTGCTAGACGTAGTCGATGCATAGTAGGTGCTGGGTTCTTGGTGGCCCCAAAGGTGTGCTGTTCAGATCCCCCTTGGAGGCAACCAACTGACTGCCTCTTGCTGCTGCATCTGTGGCTCCACCATAATGTTCAGGTCTAGCTGTGCTTCTGCCAAATGCTCTCAGCCAAAGACTGAGCACTTTGGGGTAATAGAGCTCAGCCAGTCCTGCCCAACATGGGACCCCTCTGTATTAGTTTTCTGTGGTTGCTGTAACAAATTGCCACAAAATGGTGGCTTAACACACACACACAAATGTATTTCCTACCAATTTTGGAAGGCAGAAGTTCAAAATCAAGGTGTTGGCTGCACTCCGAGGCTCTGGTGGAGAAGCCTTCCTTGCTTCTTTCCACCTCTGATGGCTGTCAGCCTTCCTTGTGGCTGCATAACTTCAGTCTGTGCCTCTGTTTTCACATTGCCTTCTCCTCTTCTCTTGGTGTCTTCTCTTCTGTCTGTCTTGACCCCTCTCTACCTTTCTCTTATAAGAACACTTGGAATTGATTTAGGGGTCACCCAGATAATCCAAGATAATCTCCCCATCTCAAAGTCCTTAATCCCATCTTCCAAGACCCCTTTTCCAAATAAGGTGACATTCAAGGTTCTGGGGATTTTTTTTTTTTTTTTTTTTTTTTTTTTTTTTTTTTTGAGATGGAGTCTTGCTCTCTCGCCAGGCTGGAGTGCAGTGGTGCAATCTTGGCTCACTGCAACCTGCACTTCCCGGGTTCAAGTGATTCTCTTGCCCCAGCTTCCTGAGTCGCTGGGACTACAGGTGCCCACCACCACGCCTGGCTAATTTTTTTTGTATTTTTAGTAGAGACAGGGTTTCACCATGTTGGCCAGGCTGGTTTCGATCTCTTGACCTCGTGATCCACCTGCTTTGGACTCCCAAAGTACTGGGATTACAGGCATGAGCCACTGTGCCTGGCCCGGTTCCAAGTATTGATGTGGATATTTTTGGGGAACCTTTCTCAGCCCACCACATCTTTCGATGGACAACCTTTGCTTGGGAACTCCCCCATTTTTCTCTGGCTGAGACTGTCTCAGAACTCTCCGAGTCCAATTCTCTACCAGTCCAATCCTTGCTCCCCTCTCTGCTTTCACAGATGTTAGACCCAGAGTTTGGTTTGGTTTGGAGACTCTCCTGCCTGTACCTGCCTCCTCTCCCCTTTCCCTTGACGGATGTTTCCTTCAATCATTGTACATCAAGTCCTTTCTTGGCATGTGCTTCTCAGAGGACCCAAACTGACCTAGTGCTGAAGGATGGCTATTCAGGCAAAGGTCTAGCATTGAGCAAACTTGTCTTAGAGCCTTCCAGTGCCTGTATTGTGAGTGCTTTCTCTTCCACCTTCCACAAGGTCCTGGGACCCTCTACCTAGTGAGATATCACTAGAGCAGACAGTTCAGTGGTTCTGTGACCAGGTGGGATACAGCCCTATCTGGGTATGTTAGCTTTGCATGGTTCTTTGCACGTGGTGTCTGCACCCCAGACTCCACCAAATAGTATGGAGTTGACAAGAGGGCAGCCATCTTCTTCCATCCTCACCAGTGATTGGCTGGAAGTGGGCATGTGATTCAAGCTAGCTAATCAGAACTCTTCCCTTGCAATTAGGGGATCTACAGTGGCCTAGAAGAGTCTGGCCTCTATGATCACAGAGTTGAGGGGATGTGCACTCAGGAGCTGCCAGTGGCCACGCTGTGAGCCTCATGGAGAAAGCCAGCCTGAAAAAATGCAACCAATGTGCAGACAGAATCAAAGATGAAAGGTGGAGAGAGAGAGGAGTAGCAGCTGACCAATATTCAGTTGCTGCTCCCTGGTGCTGAATATCCCTGAAGCCAGCTCTACCCCTGCCCTTGCTACAATAGGTTCACTTGAGCCAGTCAATTCCTCTTTGACTTATGCTGATTTTGTTATTTGCAACCACTGGCCATGACCAGGAGGAGGTAGGGTCCCAGCTAAGCATGTTGGCTAATTCTGGCATCTGGTGAACTCGGAGCCAAGGGGCCTGGAGTAGAGTGCTGGCCGTGCCTTTTCCCAGCTGTGTAACCTGAGGTCAATTACATATTCTGAGCCTCAGTTTCCCTATCTATATGTACAGTTGTGGTGCCTGCTCTGGCTCTTTTGCAACTTTTTTTTTCCAAGTCTCAAATAAGGCAGTCCTCACACAAAGTGCTCTTTCTTTCTTTAAACCCCCTTTCCAGCTTTATTGGGACATAATTGACATACGTTTTATTGCCCATATTTGAAGTGTATGATTCATGAATTTTGACACATGTGTATACCTCTGAAGCCACCAGCACACTCGGAATAGTGAGACCATCCATCATTGAAGAGGTGTCCTTGAGCTGTCTGTCATCTCTCCTGCACCCCTCTGTCCCACCTCCTCCCAAGGAACCACGGATTTGTTTTTGCCACTATTGACTAGTTTTCATTCTATAGAATTTTATGTAAAGGGAATGATACAGTATGTGCTTTTTTGGTTTGCCTGCTTTTACCAATCATAATTATTTTGAGATTCATCCATGCTGTTGTGTGTCATAATAATGCCTATTCTAACTCCATTAATTTTATTTTTGTGAAGCTCATTATACTTTTTTTTTTTTTTTAAAGATCAGGTCTTGCTATGTTGCACATGCTGGTCTCAAATCCCTAGGCTGAAGTGATCCTCCTACCTCAGCCTCCCAAGTAGCTGGGATTACAGGCACTTGCCACTGTGCCTGATTTTTAAAAATATTTTTTAAATAATAAAAGTCTGCATAATTTTATAGGGGATGATTCTTCTGCTTGAGATCTCTATCCCCACTTTCCACTTCTTTGCGTGGCACACCCTTTTCATTACTTCCCTTGATATACCCATCTTCAACTGCTGTGTTGGTGGCTGATGGGTCAGAGCTACCCCTGTTTCACTGAATTGCCTTTGTTGTATGAGAGCTACCTCTCCCCAGAAGGCTACCCTCTCTCACAGAGGCAGCCTGCAGCCCATGGCTGAGTGATATGAGGAACAAAATGCTGGTCCCCTTGCTGCAAGGTGGGACCAAAGCTGTAATGCCACTTATGCTCCAGAGCACCATGTGGGATCACGCTGAGGCTGGACTCCAGCTGAGACCACATCTTTTGTTTAGTTGCCCCACCTCCCAGTGCCCTCTGCTGCCTCCCTGAGACCCTTTCTCCTGTGAGCACTCTCTTCACAAATCCCTCTGGTAAATGCCTGGCTCAGGTTCTGCTACTAAGATCCCTAGCAGTTTGGGAGGCCAAGGCAGGACAAATGCTTGAGCCCAGGAGTTAGAGGCCAGCCTGGGAAACATAATGAAATCTCATCTCTACAAAAATTTTAAAAATGAGGTGGGAGGATCACTTGAGCCCAGAAGGTCAAGGCTGCAATGAGCCATGATTGCAGCACTGCACTCCTGCCTGGCTGACGGAGCAAGACCCTTCCTCAAACAAAACAAAACAAAACAAAAACCAAACCAAACCAAAACAAAACCCAGATCCTAAACATGGGATTGTGGAGTTGGAGCACTTACTGGCTTAAAGGCAATGAAGAACCCATCACTGGTGGTAGGTGGAATATGGATGGGCCCTGGTGTGGTGTCTCAGGACAATTGCATGTTCACCTGTAATGAACTTTCACTTGTAATTAATTGGTCTGGACTACAGTGGAAGATAATGCAATCACTTGTTCAGTGTCTCTGGGTTTTAAAAGACATGGGGAAATAACAACTATTTGAGTTATAAAATTGAGCAGCTGTTGATAAATTTTCATGAATTACTGAATCCACTGGACAGGGAAAACAATAGCTCACATCTATTCATTATAATTTAAAGCCAAATGTAAGAGTCAGGGAGTCTCCTTGGGAACATTTTAAAGAGACCCTCATCTTTTGTAGCTGGAAGGCAAACCAAGTGGAAGACCATGCACAGGACTCCGTTGTAAAAGTTATTGAACTTCAAAGAAAGCAGAATTTTCAGCTTTCCCCAAGTCGGTACCCTGATAGGGAGGGAGTGAGAGCTTGAGAACTGGGATGAAGGTATTTGGGTAGATGAGCTTGAGGACCTCAAATCTCCTGATTTTCCTGAACCCTTCAAGCCTGCAGAAGCAACCCACTCCCCTTTGTTAGAAGACAGTGGCCTTCCTTTGCTGGAAAATTATGCAGAAACCTCAAATTAGCCTACAAGACAATGCTTTCTCTCCTTATAATATTCCCTCCCTTCCCCACCTGGACATCAGACCAATAAGAGTTAAGTCCCAGCGTGGTTTGATCAGGAAAATGCTGGATCTGCTGAAGAAAGAGAGATGATAAACCTTAAAGGATTTGCAGGACCTGGAATATGGAGACGTGTCTCGGGGTGGATCCTGAAGGTGCTGGATCAAGGAGAATAGAAAGCTGGGTAAAAGATAATGCATCAATATGGGGCATTCTTCCCATCCTGTTAAATAAGATTCAACAGCCTGTTAAGTGCCTCAGGTGCCAGACCGGATATGCTGCTGGAGTGCTTGGAAAAATGGCTCACATTGAGTGAAGTAGGGATGGCAAACTGAAGGATCAAAAGGCTCAGAGTAGTAGGAATGATCAAGTGGATCTACTATATAAGGTCAAGCAGGATGCAGTGGCTCATGCCTGTAATCCCAGCACTGTGGGAGGCCCAGATGGGTGGATCATCTGAGGTCAGGAGTTAGAGACCAGCCTGGTTAACATGGTGAACCCATCTCTATTTGAAATACAAAAATTAGCTGGGTGTGATGGTGCACCTGTATTCTCAGCTACTCTGGAGGCTGAGGCAGGAGAATTGCTTGAATCTAGGAGGTGGAGGTTGCAGTGAGCCCAGACTGTGCCACTGCACTCCAGCCTGGGTGGCAGAGCAAGACTCCGCCTCAAAAAAGAAAAAAGAAAAAAGCCATCTGCTGACTATACTCATTGGGAAGGCCTGGTAGGCACTCCTTTTACCAAGGCTGTAAGGAATGTGTCCATGAGGGAGGCACTAGCATCATTGGGAAGCTCTGTAGTGGCTGTGCTCTGAGGGTGGGGCTGGTAGAGATGCTGCAACAGAACTGGTATCCTAGTAGCCATGAGAATGATGGGATCTTGGAGTAGCAGAAGCCAGGTGGCAACACTTACCCATCAGGCAAGTAGGGCATTGTTACTGTCATGGGCAGCAAGTCAGAATGGCAGTCAGGGCAGCCTGACCTGCTGGGATCCATGGAGATAGCTAATGGAGCATGGCGTTCCTGGGAAGGATAGATAAGCTGCTAACAGGCTGTTGCTTAATATGTATAGTCAAAGAAGATCAGGAATGGATGAGCAGAAGGATAAAGTCAGCTATCCCCAAGGAAAGCCATGATCCCTTACCCTGTTTCCATAATTGAATCAGTTCTCAAACTTAGAACCCATTGACCAAGGGGGAGGACAGAGTCCCCATGAGAAAGAACCTTGCAACACCATGGCAGTGTGTACTCTTAATGGACTCTCGATTGTTGATTCTTTGACCTGTGGAGTAAGCAATTGTAGTAGGAAAGGCCTAGTGGAAGTGTGTACAGTAGTTGTTCCCCTAGTTCTTCCCAAAAGATTTATGGCCACTTATTCAGGGACCTGTATACTGTTGTGTGGTAGGCAGAATAATGGACTGCCAAAGATGTCCATTCCCTGATTCCTGGATCCTGTATGCCATGGTTTGGATGGCCCTGCAAAAATTCATGTTGAACTTTAGTTGCCAATGTAAGGGTATTGGGAAGTGGAGATTTTAAGAGGTGATTAAGTCATGAGAGCTCTGCCTTCATGAATGGATTAATGCCATTATTGAGGAGTTGGGTTAATTATTGTGGCAGTGGGCTCCTGATAAAGGGATAAATTGGACCCCTATGTATTTTCTCTTTCATGCTTGGGCTTCTGCCTTCCTCCTTTCCACCATGAGAGGACTCTTGCCAGATGCTAGTGCCATGCTTTTGGACTTTCCAGCCTCTAGAACTGTGAGCCAAAGAAACTTACTTTCTTTAAAAATTACCCAATCTTTAATACTCTGTTATAGCAACATGAAATAAACTATGACGCTCTCAATATATTACATATAGAAAAAGAGACACGGTAGCTATAATTAAGATTACAGATTTTAAGATAGAAAGGTGATGCTGGATAATCCAAGTGGGTTTGAGCTAATCACAGGAACCTTGAAAAGTAGAGTACTTTCTCCAGCTGGAGGTAGGAGAGAAGGCAGAAGGGACATCAGGGAGATTCAAAGCATGAGAGGGACTCAAACTGCCCTTGCTAGAGGGGGCTACGTAGGCATGAGAAAAAAATGTGAGCAGCTTCTACGATTGAAGACTAATATCCAGCAAGGTAATGAGACCTCAGTCCTACAACTACAAGGAACCAAATTCAGCCATTAACCTGAATAAGCTTTGTGGCAGATTCACCCTCAGAGCCTACAGAAAGGAATCCAGGCCAACACCTTGATTTCAGCCTTGTGAGACTCTAAACAGAGGACTCACTGAGTCATGCTATAACCAGACTTCTGATCTATAGGACTGTAAGATAATAAGTGGGTACCATTCTAAGCCATTGAGTTTGTGGTAATTTGTTTTGGCAGGAATAGAAAATTAATACAGGGATGTTGAGGACTGTTGGACATAGGGTATGGGTTGATGCTAATATCCAAAGAGCTAAAGCACCATCGTGACTCCTGTTAGAGTGGTGGCATATGAAGGCTAACTAATATGATACATGGAGCCTTACACTAGGTTCATCTCTAGCAGTTTGTCTGGGAAATTGACCCATGTGATATTCTACAGACTAGCTCTTGGTCATTCTTGTTTCCAAATGCACAGTTGGAATAGACATACTTAATTGTTGGTATGACTTTTAACTGTTGGTTCTTTGACCTACGAAATAAGAGCTATTGCAGTAGGAAAGGCCCAGTGGAAGTCCTTGAGACTACTCCCGTCCAGCCCCAGCCAAGACAGTAAATAAAAAACAATATTACATCCTGGGGGAAAAATGGTGATGAGCTTCACCCTCAAGGATTTCTATGATACACAGGTTTGGTCCCATTGCTTCTTTTTAAATTAATCAGTGTAACCCCTGCAAAAACCAGGCAGATCATGGCGGATGACAGTGGACTACCTCAAATGCAATCAAGTAGCAGCCGTGATCTCACTGCTATACTAGTAGTAGTATCTTTTCCAGAGCAGAGCAGCACAGCCTCTGATGTGAGATGTACAACTACTGATCTAGTGAATGTGTCCTTTTCAATACCTGTCAAGAATGAGCATCAGAAGCAGTCTCCATTTACATGGGACAAATAACAGATACATTCATGGTCTTTCCTCAGGGCCATGTTAAGTCTCCAGTTCTCTGTCTCAATATAGTCTGAAGGGACCTGGATCCCCTAGACAGTCTGCAGGACATTGCATTGGTCCACCACGTTAGTGACATTGTGTTAATCAGACCTGACCTGATGAGCAAAAAGTGCTGAGTCATCCTACATACTAGAACACATTCCTCCCATCTAGCTGTAGTTTTGTATCCTTTAACAAATCTTTCCCTTTCTGCCCCTGTCCCCTTACTCTGCCCTGCCTCTAGTATCCTCTGTTCTACTTTTTACTTCTATGAGATTAACTCTTTTTAGGTTTAACATATGAGTGAGAACTTGCGTTTCACTTAACATAATGCCTTCCAGTTCCATCCATGTTGCTGCAAATGACTACAGTTAACAGCAATATATTACATAGTTCCAGGGCCAGGTGTGGTGGCTCATGACTATAATCCCAGTGTTTCGGGAGGCTGAGGCAGGGTGATCGATCTCTTAAGGCCAGGAGGTTGAGACCAGCCTGAGCAATATAGCAAGACTCTGTCTCTACAAAAAAATTAAATTAGCTGAGTGTGGTGGTGCATGCCTGTAGTCCCAACTACTTGGTAGCCTGAGGTGGAAGGATCACTTGAGCCCAGCAGTACAAGGTTACAGTGAGCTATGATCATGCCACTTCTCTAGCCTGGGTGACAGAGAAAGACCCATCCCTAATAGTAATAATAATAATAAGTACATAGTTTCAAATAGCTAGAAGGATACTGAATATTCCAACACAAAGAAATGATAAATGTTTGAGGTGATGGATATTTCTACGTATCCTGATTTAATCAGTGCATTTTTATTTTTTTGAGACAGGGTCTTATTTTGTTGCCTAAGCTGGCGTGCCCTGGAGTGATCACGGCTGGAGTGCAGTAGCGTGATCACAGCTTACTGCAGCTTCAATTTCCCAGGCTCAAGTGATCCTCCCATCTCAGCCTCTCAAGTAGCTGGGACTACAAGTGCATGTCACCATGCATGGCCATTTTTTTTTTTTTTTAATTTTTAGTAGAGACAAAGTCTTGCTATGTTGCTCAGGCTTATCTTGAACTCCTGAACATAAGCAGTCCTCTTGCCTCAGCCTCCCAAAGTGCTGAGATTACAGGCATGAGCCATGGTGCCTGGCCCACTATGCTTTATATGTATCACAACATCACTATATACCTAATAGGTATATATAATTATTGTGGGCCAATTAAGAAAATCAAATTTAAAAATATTAAAATACAAAAAAGGAGTGAGAAGTACCCCGAATGCCTTGGTAAGTCAAATTTGGTCCAGAAGATAGGAGAGAAAACCTATTAAGATTCAGAAGCTTGCCACATTAGTGAAGTTTTCAAGGGTCCAGTGATCTGCCAGCACATCCCCTCTTAAGGTAAGGACAAGTTATTGCACTTAGCACTTTCCACCAAATAAAAGGAAGCACGATGCTTGGTGGGCCTTTTTGGGTTTTGAAGACAGAATACTTTGCACTTGAAAATACTTCTCCAACACATTTATCGAATGACAGGGAAGGCTGCTAGTTTTTGAGTTCAGCCAAGAGCAAAAAAGGGCTCTGGAGCAGATCCAAGCTGCTGTACAAGCAGTCCCATTGCTTGACCATATGACTTAGCAAACATCATGGAACTAGGGGGATTTTTGGTAGAGAAGGATGCTGGGATTTTGGCATATGGCCATGCTATCTATAGTTGGTGGAATTGTGTCTCAAAAAGATGTGTTGAAGTCCTAACTCCTGGTACCTATGAATGTGACCTTATTTGGAAATAATGTCTTTGCAGATGTAATCAAGTTAAAATAAGGTCATCCTGTATTAGGGTGCACCCTAAATAGGATGACTTGTGTCCTTATAAGGAGAGGGAGATCTGGAGGCATACATACTCACAGGGAGAGAACGCCATGTGAAGACAGAGGCAGAGACTGGAGCAATGCGTCTAGAAGCCAAGAAACACCAAGAAATGCCAGCAACAGCAGAAGCTGCGAGAGAGGCACAGGATGGTTTCTCCCTCAGAGCCTCTAGAAGGAACCAACCCTGTGAACACCTTGACTTTGGACTTCTGGCCTCCAGAACTGTAAGGAATAAATTTTCTGTTGTTTTAAGCCACCTAGTTGGTGATAATTTGTTATGGCAGCTCTGGGAAACAAACACACCATCTAAAGCACCCAATGGTATACCATCTGAAAAGCAGCTCTGGGCTTGCTACTGGGCTCTGGTGACAACCGAGTGTCTGACTGTGTGATGTCAAGTGACCATGTAGTCGGAAGCTGCTAGTCTCATCAAGAGCTGGGCACTGTGAGGCCTATAAGGGCATAAGGTCAGGTGGACCCAGCAGCAGTTCGTTGTAAATTGGAGGTGGTATCTATTGGACTGGGCTCAAGCAGGTCCAGGGAACACCAGCACCCAGGGCTACTCTCTTGACTCTCACTTATGACACATGTAGGGGTTTCCAGCTGATGGAAGATGAATAAGCTTGCTTGACCCAGTCTGTGGCTGTAAGCCAAAAATGGCCTGTGACAGCACTACAGGCACACTTGGAGTTGGCCCTGAAGGACTGGTGAGGGGAGATCCTCCCAATCTCTGAGCACCTTCCAAGCCATTCCCTTTGTGTAGAGAGAGAAATGGCCCAAGTTAAGGATAAACATTGACACAGTTTGGATATTTGTCCCTGCCCAAATCTCATGCTGAAATGTAATCTCCTGGCTGGTCATGGTGGCTCACACTTACAATCCTAGCACTTTGAGAGGTCGAGGTGGGTGGATTGCTTTAGCCTAGCAGTTCAAGATCAGCCTGGGCAACATGGTGAAACTTCATCTCTACAAAAAATTCAAAATTAGCAGGGCATGATGGCACATGCCTGTAGTCTCAGCTACTCAGGAGGCAGGATAAATTGAGGCTGGGAGGTCGAGGCTGCAGTGAGCCATGATTGTGCCACTGTACTCCATCCTGGGTGGCAGAATGAGACCCTGTCTCAAAAAAAAAAAAAAAAAAAAAAAGAAAGAAATATAAGCTCCAATATTGGAGGTGGGGCCTAGTGGGAGATGTTTGGGTCATGGAGTGGATTCCTCATTAATGACATGTGCCACCCCCTTAGTGGTAAGTGAGCTCTCACTCTGAATTCATATGAGACCTGCTTGTGTAAGAGTGTGGCACCTCCCTGCCTCCAGCTCCTGCTTTTGCCATGTGATATGCCTGCTCCTGCTTCACATTGCACCATGAGTGAAAGCTCCTTAAGGGTTCACTAGAAGCTGAGCAGATGCTGGTGCTATGCTTTCTTTAAAGCCTGTGGAACTGTGAGTCAGTGAAAAATCTTTTCTTAATAAATTACCCAGTATCAGGTATTTCTTCTTCTCTAGCGGCGGAGAGAAGGGAGAGGGTAGAGGAGAGGAGAGAGAGGAGAGCAGGAAGGAAGGAGGAGGAAGACGGGAGGGAGGGGGGGGGAGGGAGAGAGAGAGGGAGGGGAGGGGGGAGGGAGGGAGGGAGGGAGGGAGGAGGAGGCGGCGGAGGGGGGGAGGGAGGAGGGAGGGGGGAGGGGAAGGAGGACTCCTTCTCTTCTCGGGATCCTCCTTTCGTAGAAAGAGAGGATCTTCTTCTCTGGACTTTCTTTCTTTCTTTCTTTCTTTCTTCTTTCTTTCTTTTCTTTCTTTCTCTCTCTCTTTCTCTCTCTCTCTCTCTCTCTCTCTCTCTCTCTCTCTCTCTCTCTCTCTCTCTCTCTCTTGCTCTCGCTTTCTTGCTTTCTTGATGGAGTTTTGCTCTTGTTGCCCAGACTGGAGTGCAATGGTGTGATCTTGGCTCACTGCAACCTCTGCCTCCCGGGTTCAAGTGATTCTTCTGCGTCAGCCTCCCGAGTAGCTGGAATTACAGGTGCGTGCCACCAAGACTGATTAATTTTTGTATTTTTAGTAGAGATGAGGTTTCACCATGTTGGCCAGGCTGGTCTGGAACTCCTGACCAAAGGTGATCTGCCAGCCTTGGCCCCTCAAAGTGTTGGGATTACAGGTGTGAGCCACCACACCTGGCCAGGTATTTCTTTATAGCAATGCAAGAATAGCCTAATACAGACATGAACTTCTGGAAAGTGGTGAATGATTTGGCTGATTGCTCAAGGGCCTGGAGAAATATTGGAAGATGAGGTAAAGAGTTTGGGGACAAGGTATGCAGATAGAGATATGAGACCGGCTACAAAGTATAAGTTCCTTATTTTGTATCTTTTTTTTCTTTTTTTGAGATGGAGTCTCACTCTGTTGCCCAGGATGGAGTGTAGTGTCATGATCTCGGCTCACCGCAACCTCTGTTTCCTGGGTTCAAGCAATTCTCCTGCCTCAGCCTCCCCGAGTAGCTGGGATTATAAGCGCCTGCCACCACGCCTGGCTAATTTTTATATTTTTAGTAGAGACGGGGTTTTGCCATGTTGGCCAGGCTGTTCTTGAGCTCCTGATCTCAGGTGATCTGCCCACCTCAGCCTTCCAAAGTGGTGGGATTATAGGCATGAGCCACTGTGCCCTGCCCTTATTTCATATTTTGATGCCAACTAGAAGACATCTATTGTGAAAAAAGCACTAAAAAATCACATGGACAGGATGACTTAGCCGGTAGGTGTCAGCTATCCTCTCTGTGACCAACCCAGGGTTTGCACCGTGGAGTAGCCATGGTGGCAGAGATGGAGATGATGCATGGGCCAAACAGCATGATTCGTCTTACCAAGACTGATCCAGGTACTGCTGTTGCCCAATCACTAATCTTCTCACATTAGAGACCGTGCTGTCTCCCACATGGTATAATCCATGGAGGAAACCACCCACACCTGATGTGGACATGATAGAGTGAAAAACTGACTGTATTAGATTTTTACGCTCTGGATATCTTGATTGGGATTGACGTATATTCCAGGTGTGTGTTTACCATTCCCGCTTTCAGGGCCTCAGCCAACACTGCTGTTTAAAGATTCATATTTATGTGCCATCATGTGATACTGTGGAATCCTACTTTGGGCCACGTGATGCAGCAGTGGGCACATGACCATGAAATCCACTGGTCCTACCGTATTCTGCATTATCCAGAGGTGGGCACCTCTGTTAGAGCAGTGGAATGGCCCACTGAACACATAGATGATCCGTTAGCTTGGAGATGATACCCTGCAAGTTTGGCACACTATCCTTAAGGATGCAGAATATTCTGTAAATCAATGGCCATTATATCTTGCTGTATCATTAGGAGGTAGAATATCGGGCCTGAGAGCCGAGAAGTGAAAATTGGCATTGACTCACTCTCCATACTTCCTAGTGATGAGTTTGGAGGATTTGTGTGGTGTCATCAGGCTCTGTGAACCTTGAGTTTGTAATTTCCAGAGGGGGCAGTTTCCACCAGAGAACACAATAAAAGTAAACATAAATCTATGCATGCCATCTGGGCACTTTGGGTAGACCACAGGGCAAAGAAAATAGTCACCATCCTGGCAGAGGGCATTGACCCTGCTTATCATGATGAGACTGGGCTGCAACTACACAATGAGAACAGGGAGAGATATTCTTGGTGCTTAGGTACTTCACTGGGGCATTACTTGGTACCTCCCTGCCTAATTGTCACTGAAAATGGGCAGTTAGCAACCACTGCTTGATAAGGGCATTGTAACCAGGGGCTCAGACCCTCCAGGATGACCAGTCTTTTAGTTCAGCAGAAGTGCTAACTGATGGAGAGGGTGATCTAGAATGAGTGGTGGAGGAGGGAGATGATGAATATTAGTGATAGCCTCGAGACCACCTGCAGCCGTGGGAGCTCTAGTTCATCCCACTAATCTTCCTCTTGTTAAAATTTCCCCCAAATGGTGATGAACCAGAGCCCCAGAAAGAAGCTACAGCTGCATGGAATGAACTTAATGTGAGAAGCGATGGATCAGAGCAGTTTAAAGGGTAGACTGTAATAGATGCTGTTAGTGTCCCTCGCAGATCCCTTTAATGGGCTGGTGGACCCATCTTCCAGGTGCTGACTGCATGGCTCATGGATACCTCGCCTCATTCTCTGGTGAGTCACCTTTAGCCAACAGGCACCCTCTATTACCTGGGTGCAGCACAGAGCCAGTAACAGACTGACACAGAGGAATAAAATCCAGATCCCTGGCCTCTAGGTGGTATCATCTCTATGATGTAATTTATGCTCCAGAGATCCTTCTGGGGCCAGGCAAAGGCTATTCTCTAGCTGGCCATACCCTTGCTTAGATTTTACCCTCTTCCCTGCTTTGCCCTCATTATCTCCTTCCTCCTGTGAGTATTCACTCAAAACATCACTTGCAGAAGCACCAAAGCCACCAAAATCTGGGGATTACCAAAAGTTTGATATATCATGATTAATTAATTCTTTAATACTATCAAGTAATTTCTTAGCTCACTAATTTCTTAAAATCATCAAATATCTAGTGTTAAAATTTTCCAATGATTAATTTTTATTAAACAAATTTTTAAATGTATTTATTTTATTTACGACTCTTATTTTAAGTTCAGGGGTACATGTGCAGGATATGCAGGTTTGTTAAATAGGTAAACATGTGCCATGGTGGTTTGTTGCACAGATCATCCCAAAACTATGGTTTGCTTGTTTGGATCCATATTAGTTTGCCATTGCTGCTGTAACAAATCACCATAAACTGGGTGGCTTAAGCAATACAACTTTATGATCTTACAGTTCTGGAAGTTGAACACGGATATCTCTGAGCAGAAGTCAAGGTGTCATTAGAGCCACGTGCCTTTCTGGAGGCTGTATAGGAGAATCTGCTTCTTTGCATTTTCCACCTTCTTAGAGGTTGTTCACATCCTCTGGCTTGTGGCTCCCTTCCTCCACCATCTAAACCAGTCACATCGCTCCTCTCTGATCCTTCTTTTATAGTCACATTGCTTTCTGATTACAGCCAGAAAGGATTCTCCACTTTTATAGACTCATTAAATCAGACTGACCCTTCCTGAAAAATTTGGAGTAATCTTCCCATCTCAAGATCCCTAACCTTAACCTCATGTGTGAAGTCTCTTTTGCCATAAGGTAACGTATTCACAGGTTCCAGGGATGAGGAGATGGACATCTTTGCAGGCCATTATTCTGCCCACCACAGGATCCAAATGAAGTTCATATATTTCACTTGGTTAATATGCCTAAGTCTTTTTAAATCTGTAGATCCCCTTCCTTTCTAACTCACTCTCTCTCCTCTCTCTTGCTTTTTTCAGAGACAGAGTCTCACACTCTGTTACCCAGGCTGGAGTACAGTGGTGTGATCATAGCTCACTGTAGCCTTGAACTCCTGGGCCCAAACAATCCTTCCACCTCAGCCTCCTGAGTTGCTGGGAATACAGGCGCACACCACCATATCTGGTGTTTTTATTTGTTGTAGATATGGGGGGGGGGGGGTCTCGCTATGTTGCCCAGGCTGGTCTTGAACTCCTGGCCTCAAGCCATCTTTCTACCTCAGCCTCCCAAAGTACTGGGTTTACAGGAATGAGTCACTGTACCTGTCCCCTTCCTTTATAACCCTTTTTGTCTTTGCAATTTATGTAGAAGAACTAGGTTATTTTCTCTAGAAGATTCCTCCAGTCTATATTTTGCTATAGTCTCACTGTTTCTTTAAGGTGTTCTTTTCTTGGTTTTCCTTGAAAATTGGTAGTTGGATCTAGAGGGTTTATCAGACTTATGTTTATTTCTTTTTGTAAGACATAGTAGGTAGTGTACTTTTTGTGATATTAGCAGCTATTGATGCTTAATGCCTAAATCTATTAATTTTGTAGGGTTTGTAAAAGGGTGATACTCTTTCTATAATTCCATATTTATTTATTGCCTATAATACATCTATAATGTATTATCAAGTATTTGGGTAGCTTGAGGTACAGTTCTTAGAGGAGAGGCAGAATAAATGGTTGCTCCTTTCCCTTTATTTACTAGTTCTCACAATAGTTTGTTCACTAGTATCCTCCCTCCATAATCAGTGAGTTTCCTTTCGATTATCATAATGAAGTCAAGGATTTAAGCATTTCAATTCCAAACCCAGATCTTCTATATTCTAGTTATAGAACAACAGTGTGCAAATTTTCACTCACCAAGAACCCTGTTATTTTATCCCCAGGACTCCTTAATTGAAAATATCTTGCTCACTAAATGCACTGCATAAAATAAGAATTAATTCGTTGCCCAAATTTTAATAAGTTAAAGATAATCAAGAGTCAAATAAGATTCTGATCACAATAGTCCTAATGTAACTCTTCTAGAGTCTTCTAGAATGCCAGAATACCAGCCAAAATAAAACATTCTTTAGTCAACCTGGTCTTATCCCCTGTAGTTAGCCTCTCTATATTGAGAATAGCTTGAATACCCTTGCCCCCATAATGGGCTCCAAGAATCTGTTGTTTCAAAACCACTGACTTAACAACCAACAAGCTAACAGTTACTGAGTCCTTCCTATGGGATAGGCAATGTTCTAGGTACTTCAATGTATGGTGCATTTAATTCTCAGAACCACCCTAAGAGGTAGCCATTATTATTATCTTCATTTTGTGGATGAGAAAATTGAGCGACAAGAGAAGTTAAGTGACTTGCCCCAGGTCACACAGCTGGTGAATGATGGAGCTGGGAGTGGCAACCCTGGGCCCACACTCCCATGTGGCGATGATTAGCTGATGCTGAGTGGTGGGTGGCTTCCTTCCTCAGACAGAGCATGTACCCTTCGGGTCATGATAACACCCACCTGTCCATCTTCATTCATTGACATTACTGGCCTAGCCTCTGCAGGCATTTGTGTTTGAGATCTCTGGCATGCCTCACCAACCCTTTACACATCTTATGATTCTAGGAAGCTTTAATTGGGTTTGTAATAAGAATGGATGCCTCATCTTAACCTGTCCAGCGAATAGAGTTTTATTTGTCCTGGATCTCACACTGGGCTGGATTTATAAATGCAGAATCCCAGCACCAAATTTAGCAGAGTGAATTATTTTGTTTCCCAAATGTAGGCCATAGTATCTAATTGGAGCTGTAATGCAGTAACTGTGTGGACAATTACCCAGTGAGGTGATGGGTGATGGACATATTCAAGATGGAATCTGGGAGCACTGGACCAAATAATTTCCTTTTCTCTTTCTCTTTCCACAAGAAACAATTTTCTTCCCTGTTGTCCATCTTGGTGGTTTCGGGTCTCCTTTTGGACCTTGGAGACGACATTGAAGGTGTGGCTCAAAGACCAGCCAGCCAGCAAGAGATTATGGAACTCAAGTTCCACACCACAGTTGCTTGCTACGTGAGGCTGGGTTACCTCTTGAGGCTACGTGAGGTTGGGTTACCTCTTGAGGCTCTCTAGGTCTGTTATTTTGGTAACACAAAGACCTAGAAACATTTTCTTTGTCAAAGACCTTTGGTTCTATGAGGGAAGTGGGAGGGGGTGGGGGTTGCTCTGGGACGAGGCAGATTTTGTTTCCATGCAAGATATGGTAACTGCGTTTAGTTGAGTACTTACTGTATACCATATATATGCAAAGCATTTCACAGACATTATCTCATTCAGAACACACAATGCAACAACATATACAAACTGAGCCTCAGAGCAGCAAACTGATTTGTCCTTTACTCCACAGCTAGCGAGTGGCAGAGCTGCAAAACTCACTGAAGAAGATTCACTGGGAGGCAGAAGACTTCCCACTGGGAGGCTGGACAATGACTTGGCAGGGAGTTGGTCAGTTAAGTCCACTCTCATTCTAATATTCTGTGAACTCAAAGTCCTGTGATATTGGAAGCAAGGGTTTTTTGTGTACTCCTCCACTTTATTTCCAGCCTTCTGCTTATGAAACACGGGACACAGTATCATCAAGCTCTTGGTTAATTTGAGCAAAAGTGAATTGGTAGGAATATCTCATGGGACCAAATGTAGCTGAATGACAGTCCGTAGGAATAAAAGGACTTTGGCACCCTCGGGAACCAGGTGGCTGTGGAAACCAATGGTTTTGGGGGTTGGTGACAATTATGGGTCAACTCCACCTATTTCTAGTCTGTCTTTGCTCTGCTTAAGATTTCACTCCTAGGAGAGAGCTGAGTGGTTCAGATTGAATCAAGGGAAGAAGGAGCATTTTGATGGACAGCCCCAAAGAAATGCATTCAATGGGAGTGAGTAGGTAGGAACAAGTCTGAAGTTATAAAATAACTGAAATAAAACTGAAGTTGTTGGTAGCAAAGGAAGGGAAAGAGATGTCAGGCAGGCAAAACTCAGCAGTGGTCCATTTAGAGGACTTCTTAAGGAGGGATGGATGCCACGGGTCTTGGCAGCTCTTTTAGGAGTTGGGATAAGGGTCGTTGGTTCTCCCCATCTGTAGAAGGATTGCATTAGAGTACATCGATTCTAAATCCCTCTCTGTCCCACCACCCACTCTTGCCACGTAAGGCCCTCTGGGTCTTTCAGCATACATCAGCGCCCAACCAAGGAATGCTGGGTTTTTTTAGACTTCTGCTGGGTGAAGCCCTGGGAAATGCAGCTGTAGCTGTCACTGAGCTCTCCCCACCCTCCCCTTTGTTTATTAAACATCTCGATGAGATGCAGGAAAAGCATCTTTAACACTGGACGATTAGTGGGTTTAATTACATACCCACAGCTATTCTCTTCCCACCTTCCACCATCATTGTGTATCCATCTTAATCCTCATTTGGCTTCATTATGCATGGATAATAGAGAGACATTGGGATTGTAACTGTTAATGCCGATGAAAAGGGGGGAGTGGCTGCCAGCACAAGGCTAAGGTAGGAACTGCTTTCTTGGCTACATCAATCGTGTTGGCCACCTCTCGGCCGAGCCCTCTGGCTTTTTCAATTGCATTGTTCTCCTTGGTGGTCAGAGCCCAGGCTTGAAGCCAATATTCCTCTTCCTTGGCTGCAAATCAGAAACACCTTAAACTACCAAGACCGGAGTCCCATCCCAGGTTTTTTTTTTTTTTTTTTTTTTTTTTTTTTTTTTTTTTTTTTTTTTTGTAGATAGTGTCTTGCTTTGTCACTCAAGCTGGAGTAGTACAGTGGTGTGATCACAGCTCACTGCAACCTCAGCATCCCGAGCTCAAGCATTCCTCCCACCTCAGGTTCCACAGTAGCTGGGACTACAGGCATGAGCCACCATGCCTGGCTAATTTTTGTATTTTTTGTAGAAATGGGGTTTCACCATGTTGCCCAGGCTGGTCTCAAACTCCTGGGCTCAAATGACCTGCCCGCCTTGGCCTCCCGAAGTGTTGGGATTACAGGTGTGAGCCACTGCACCTGGCTGAGATTGTGATTTAATTGTTGCATGGTGTGCTTTGGGCATTAATAGTTTAAATGTCTCCCCTAGGTGATTCTAAGATGCAAAAAGGCATACCACTGACAGGTTATGAGCTAGTATTTTAGGCTACCGAGCCTCCCTTCCGTGAAAAGAAATGAAGATTCTGAGACAGTAGCCTTTTTGTGGGCCTTTGCAAGTACTTTGTAGTGGTGAAGCACATAGACCTAGATAGCCATGGGTTCAAATCCCAGATCTTTCTCTCACTAGCTGTGTGCCTTGGGGCAAATATCTTAACCTCTCTGAGATCTAGCTTTTCCATCTATAAAATAAGGTTGATAATAGAATTATTATTATCTGGTATTTTCATTTTTTTATGACATTTGATGTATCACTGTGAGCAAGATAACCCCATGAGGGGAACTGGTTTTTATGAAATGCAGCAAGATCCCTAGGGCCTCATTATCTGAAGTGTGGCCTGTGCTACAGAAGCATCTGGATTAGCCGGGAACTTGTTAGAAATTCAGATTCTCAGGCCCCAGCCCAGGCCAGTGAATCCCAATCTGCATTTTAACATGACTCCCAGGTAACCCGCATGCACTTTAAAGTTTGAGAAGGCTTGGACTAGAATATTCTGAGCCTAGGATCCTTCTCAGTTGAGTGTCTTTCTCCACTATTGCTTTAAACCAAGATATTTATAATGAAATTCCAAGCACTGTGATAGGGAGATATTTCTGATCAAAGGGACTTCAAAAATCATTTTGTAGGATTGCTGGGATGCTCATATTGGCTTCTCTTTGGGACGACATCCATTGCCACACCTCAAAATAGTCTACCTTATAGGTATCATTATTGCCTCCACTTACCATATAAAGAAACTGGGACTGAGAGAGGCTAAGAAACTTGTCTAAAGTCCCACAGCCCATACAGAGTCTTTTGAAGCCTGTTTCAAACTTTTAGTACATGACTTTTAGTTTAGTTAAAACCAGGAAGTAACCCCCCAGCAATTCCCTATTCCCACTCTCAGGGAAGTGGGACACAGCCACTTTGCAGTCCTTCCCTCTTTCTATACTGTTTCCAGCTAGAGTAGGAACATGCCAATTGGAGATGCTCCCAGTGGCTGCTGCTTAATACTGTTGTAAAGAAGCGCCTTAATTGTGGTGATATCCTCTCCTCCTCACAAAGTTAATAACTATTTCGATCTAGGCTTGATTCTTACAAGTGCATGGGCTGATATGAGGCTTGTCAAGAGCACAGCAGAGATGGAACAGGAGGGCTCCCCTGTACCTGCATGGTGTCATGCTTTCACAACTCTTTCTTTAAGCAAAGAATAAAAGCTTCACACCATTTCAGTGGAAGGGCTGAAGGGCCTTTAAAGTACAAGGAACCTCAGCCTCATCCAGAGAGGACTAACATTGTTTGACTCACAGGGAAATTAAAGGAGTTGGGGTGAGACAAAAGTCATCTTCCCATCCTATACGGAACAATGGAAGAGGCTGCAAGAACTTCGTCAGTAACAATTAGGTGGTGGAAGGAGCTAGCAGTTATGAGGGACAGGGCCTTGTCCCAGTCTGTTGGGGGAAAAGCAGGTGATCCTGAGCAAGAGGATGAAGTAGGTGGATCTTGATGATGATGATGTTGGTGATAATGGTTGGTTCATATTGAGAGCTATTTTATGCTGGGCATCCTGCAAGTTCTTTACAAGTAGCATCTCATTAAATCCTCTAGAATGGCACCATTCAATGTGGAAGCCTCTAGCCACATGTTGTTTTTCAATTTAGATTTATATTACCTAAAAGCAAAATTAGGTATTATAATTACATTACCCACATTTCAAGTTTTCAATAGTCACATTGGCTAGTGGCTACCATATGGGACAGTGAAGATGTAGAATAATATTCTCTCATTGCAGAAAGTTCTACTGGGCAGTGCTGGTCTAGACCCTATACACTCAAAGGATGCTCAATCCATGCCACCTATGAGCTTGCTGGAAAGGCAGAATCTCAGCCCTTCCTTTGGATCTGCTAAATCACCAATTTGAAAAGTTTATGGATATTATTTTATTATTTCTTCAAATCCTTTTTTTTGGTCCTGCCTCATTCTTGGTCTCTTTCTCTCTTTCCCTCTGTCCTCTCTTTTCCTTCCAGGACTCAAATAAGACTCTGTTAATTTGTTTCTCAATCTTTTTTTTTCCCTCAAGAATGGTTAAATTTTTTTTTTTTTTTTTTTTTTTTTTTTTTTTTTTTTTTTAGAGATGGAGTCTCACTAAGTTGTCCAGGCTTGTCTTGTCTTGAACTCCTGGCCTCAGGTGATCCTCCTGCCTTGACCTTCCAAAGTGCTAGGATTACAGGCATAAGCCACCATACCCAGCCAGAATAGATAGTTTCTATTGATCTATCTCCAAGTTTGCTGACTTTTTTTGTATTATCCAGTTCTAAAATTTCCATTTGGTTTGTTTTTTATATTTTATGTTTCTCTCCTAAGATTTCCCATCTTTTTATTCACTATGAGCACATTTTTTTTTTTTTTTTTTTTTTTGAGATGGAGTCTCGCTGTGTCGCCCAGGCTGGAGTGCAATGGCGTGATCTTGGCTCACTGCAAGCTCTGCCTTCATGCCATTCTCCTGCCTCAGCCTCCTGAGTAGCTGGGACTACAGGCACCTGCCACCACGCCTGGCTAATTTTTTTGTATTTTTAGTAGGGATGGGGTTTCACTGTGTTAGCCAGGATGGTCTCGATCTCCTGACCTCGTGATCCACCTGCCTTGGCCTCTCAAAGTGCTGGGATTACAGGCGTGAGCCACTGCGCCCAGCTGAGTACATTTTTCTTTATGCAACTGGACATAGTTACAATAGTTGATTTAAATCCTTGTCTGATAATTCCAACATCGGGTCATCTCAGGGTTGGCTTCTGTTGATTGTATTTTCCTTGACAATCGGTCACATCTTCCTGATTCTCTGCATGCTAAGTAATTTTGGATTTTATGCCGGATGTTGTGAAACTTTTGTTGTGATTATGGATTCTGTTATATTGCTCTGAAGAGTATTGATGTTTTTGTTTTAGCAGTCAATTAAGCTTGTTGATTGCAAACTCCGTGTCACCTATGTGGGCAGTAGTTAAAAATCTTAGTTGAATTCTTCAAGTCTTACGTATAATTTACTTTTAGTCTCTTCTGTGTATGCATGATCAAGTAGTGGGCCAGAAATGTAGACTAAATGTATACCCAGAATTTGGGGTTCTTTTTCTCTTCTTTCTCCCCTCTAGGACTGTCCCTGACTGTGGCTAAAGTTACCCTGGCCTCCTTTCTCAGTTTCCCAGGCCAGAAAGTTGGAAGGCTTTCTATGAGAGTTTTATCTTCTCTGTACTATGCCACAGCTGTAACCTGCCCTCAGATCAGAGTACAAAAAACTCATCCTGTGCTGGTCCCTTCCTCCAAAATTTGACTCCTCTCCAAAATCTACCTGTTTTTTTCCCTCCACTCCCCTGACACTTAAGGTAATTTCTTTTTGTATTCTGTCTAGAGTTTATAGTTGTTATATGTGGGATTATTAGTCTGTTAGGGTCTTACTTTGCCATATCAGAAATTGAACCCCAAGTTACTGAATCAGAATCATTTTAACAAGAACGCAAAGTGATTCATGTGCAGTTGAGAAACACTGCACTAAACCACCCGAAGAGGAAGACACATCTCTTATGCTCATTTTACAGGTGAGGAAATTGAAGCTTAAGAAGGGCTCTTAAAATGTCCAGTGCCACAGAATAAGGGGAGATGAGATTCTAGCCTATCAGGAGTCTGGAGCTAAACCACAATATTTTAGTCTCTCCTCTCCCTGGAAACAGATGAGGTTCATCCTACTTGGAAATGTGGTGATAATCAAGAGATCAAATATGCAATGAGAAGGCTATGAGTTGCTGCCTTTGATCATGCAATGAGAAAGAGATTACCAGTTAAGTTGGAACTGGACTGACCTCATTCTCCTGTCAATCTTTGCCATGGTCCTTGATCACTGGGATTTAAACTTTCTGAGTCACAAAATCTGGCATGAGATGTTATCAATCCTGAAAGCCTCAGGATTGAAACAGCTTGAAACCCTTGAGTAGGAGATCTACTTTGTTTTTTAGTTGATGCAAGTGACTTTGTCACCATATAAATTAAACATTAAGCATTAATTGAACTTGAAAATTAAATCAGATTTTCATCATTTCAAGGAATTCTAACATGACTCTTGCCATCCAAGTCAAGAAGACTTTTGTATTCTAAATGATCATCCCCTTCCTTTGATTTCCACATCCTAATTGTCAACTCTAAAGAGAGTTTATTGTTTTCAGTATCCTATGTAGTAGGCCAATCCATCAGTCAAAGGAATGCTTAAAAGGTAGGAAATATATGTCAGAAGACATGTTATCTCCTTTCTCCAGCCTGATTCTAAGTTTCTGCATTCAACAGAACTCTATTTACAGGTCATCTGGATTGATATTTCAGTAGCATCTATGGAAAAGATGGATGTGAGGCTGGCTGGGAACAAGTTTAGAGAATATCTGCTCCAACCCCAGGCCAAGAGAAGAAAAATGCCTTATTCCAGGGCACAACAGCTATTAATGGGTAGAACCAGTTGTTTAATCTCAGTCCTTGTCCCATTCATTGTGAATTGAATGAACTAGAGCTTGAAAAAAGATGTGGATGTTTGGGTAAGGATCAGAACTGATTGTGGATGTTGGCAGACAAATACACTTCCAGGGATTTTTTAGATCAAATGACATCTCAGGGGGTAGGAAACAGGCACCTGAATGGTATTTTGGCAGCTGGGGAAAGAGTCAGGAGCAGCTGGAGAAAGTTGAAATTGATCTTCACCCTAGAGAGCTCCAGGACACACTGAACACCAGATCAAGCACCACAGATAGCACTGGGGTGGAGGGGAGGGAGTTGTTGGACACACAAAGAGTGGAAGAGCATTTGCCCTGAGGTTACTGAGGGACACAATCTTAAAGCAAGAATAATCTCTCTTGGAATAGTTGTGCCACTCTTCCGAGATTCAAAGCCAGGGTAGGGCCAAATGATGGACTATGCTCTGGGTGTGTGCAGGGCAGAGGGAAACCGTCTTTAAGTTTTTTGTTTTTGTTTTTGTTTTGAGACAGAGTCTTGCTCTGTTGCCCAGGCTGGAGTGCAGTGGTATGATCTCAAGCGATTCCTGTGCTTCAGCCTCCCGAGTAGTTGGGATTACAGGCGCACATCACCACGCCTGGATAATTTTTGTATTTTTAGTAGAGGTGATGTTTCACCATGTTGGCCAGGCTGGTGTTGAACTCCTGACCTCATACGATCCACCTGCCTCGGCCTCCCAAAGTGCTGGGATTACAGACGTGAGCCACTGTGCCTGGCCTGTCTTTAAGTTTTGTAGTGGGAGGAATGGCTTTGTCTTCCATGGATCTTGATATTTCTTCAAACTGGAATGATGCTTAGATGTCTGGATGACAAATGTCCATTATGTTGTGGATTAGGGAGAGGACAGAGGAAGAACAGAAGAAGGAAAAAAGGCCAGGGGATGGTGGAGAGAGAGCGAGAGAGAAAGGGAGAGAGGGGAGGGGAGGGGAGGAGGGGAGGGAAAGGGAGAGGAGATGAAAAGAGAGGAGAGGAGAGACAGAGAGATCCACCCACAGAGTAAATACTCCATGGAGCAAGAGATAGACATCAAACATGGCCATTCCTTCAGGCTCCATGTTCTTCTCATGCTGAGCATCTCACCTTTCTTCCAGAATGTAGCATGAATGCAAGTCAACCCCTGCCTCTGCTGCTCCCTGAGGTAAATATCAGCCTGTCTCAACACTGGAGGAAGCTGGCTGTGTGGTTTTGTGGGAATGGATATGCACCTTTCTCAGGCATTTCCAAGAGCTACTTTTGAGCCATGATTTTTTTTTTTTTTTTTTCCTAAGTGCCAGCATAAGGGATGACTCCCCTCATGAACTCACTGTGTGCAGGCACTTTGCTTGCCTTTCTCTAATCCTCACTCAATCCTGTTTGGTAGATGTTATTGTCCCATTTTACAGATGAGGCTCAGAGAGGACATGACTGTAATGTGGGTTTTTTTTTTTTTTTTTTTTTTTACTCTGTCTTGACCCAGTTTTGAGGCCCTCGCTGGAGGCCGGTCAGTTCCTCTTCTTAAGCAGTGGATGAAGTTTGCACCCCAGCTACTTCTCTTATCAAGCTCTCACACCATGTGTGAAGTACACTATGTGCTTGGCTACATCAGGACCACATACTGGACAACTAGAAACAGCTCCTATGCTCCTGAGCTGCGAATTCTTCAAATTAGCTGATTGACAGATTAGCTGCACCCCAATCCCTCTTGTTGTCATATACAGGCTACCCCTTCCAACCTCAGCTGGCTGTCACTCTGTTACTCTGGTTAGTCTGAGCAGCCCATGTGTGGCCCTGCAAGGCAGCCTTTTCTCTTGTTTGCAGATGTAAGTATATGGAGTTCTGCCTTTCATCTGTCAGTGTTGTGTTGTGTTCCACCATAAAAGGACCTTTAAATCTCATGAAACAGTGACTTACTGCACCCTCCACCATGCCAATCACAGGTGCAAGCACTGTCTAAATGGAGTGATCAAGGCGAGGTTGTCAACTGATGAATGTCCCCTTTAGCCTATGTGCTTCAAGGGGACAGATGCAATGTCTGTGCTAGTCACTGTTGTACCTCCAGCACCCAGGACAGCACTGGCCCAGTAAATACCAGCATCATGGCACTGACCTCAGCAAGTATTTACTACGTCCTTGGGGCTGTGTTAGATGTATGGAAGCTGTTGCTGCCCTGGCTGAGCTGACAATGCTGTGACAAGACAGCCCACGCACAAGAACTGCAGAGAAATGAAAGCATCCCCTGGCAGCACCCCCAGACTCCCACATGCCTTGTTTTGCTTGACCCTGAGATTTAGTCTGCAGGAACTTCAGGTCCTTGGCAACTTGTCATCATTGTATTTTGTGAAAAATTCCACTTCTCTCCAGTGAAATGACATGGATAATTATATGGTTTGCAAGGAGAGAGACCTGGGTTTTCCCACTTGGATGCCAGGTACCAGGGGAGGACAATAGAACTGAGCTTATTCAGTTGTGGTGGAGAGGCAGCTGGGGATGGAGGCAGGAGACATGGCTGGGAAGACTGAAGAGTGTCACTCCTCCTCCCAGGGGACAGTTTCCTCATCTCTGTAGTGAGGGGATAAGATCACTCCTGAGGATGAGAGAGAGTATGTGAAGGGGTTCAGAGAGTGCATTCTGCAACCAGACTACCTAGGTTCAAATCCCAGCTCCCCGCTTTATGAGCAGCGTGACACTGGGCAGGATTCTCCCTCGCTGAGCGTCAGTTTCTTAATCTATGAAATGGATACAGAGTATCATCCCCGTAGGATTATGGTGATCATGAAATTAGATAACGTGCATTTAGTACTTAGCTCCTGGAACATAAGAATTGCTCAATATGTGTTAGCAAGAATAACAATAATAACAACAATAAATATAATAGTAAATAGGGTGAAATCTCAATAAGGAACAAGAGAGGATAGAATAAAAATATTTCAAAACCAAATACTTATCAATTGCTCCATTAGTGTCACATGGCTGCTATAACAAATTATCACAAGTTTGCCTGAAACAATACACATTTGGCTGGGTGCAGTGGCTCATGCCTGCATTCCCAGTACTTTGGGAGGCTAAGGAGGGAGGCTCGCTTGAGGCCAGGAGTTTGAAACCAGCCTGGTCAACAGAGCGAGACCTTGTCTCTACAAAAGAAAAATGAAAACGAAAACAAAAGCAAAAAAAACCCCACACGTTTATTCTCTTGCAGTTTTGGAAGCCAGAAGTCCAAAATCAGTTTTACTGGGCTGACGTGCAGGTGTCAGCAATACATTTATGTTGTTCGAAGCCACTAAATTTGTGGTAATGTGTTTACAGCAGCAACAGGAAATGAATACACTACCTATGCATATAGTTATGTATACATGCATGTAGTTATGCATTTCTAAATACAGTATATGAATACATAAATAAAGCTCTCTAAATATATTTAGAGAGAGACAGCATGATTAAGCTAATGTGGGAAAATATTAACATTTGGGGAATCTGGGTCTTATGGAAGTTCTATGTACTCTTTTTGCAATTGTTAAGTCTGAAATTATCTCAGAAAAAAATCTTAAAACAATACTATGCTCGTTAAAAAGGACTTAGATTCTCCATAGTGGCTGGACATTTCCTTTGTAAAAACGGTCATTTTCCTGGATTCTTATTACACTCCAGGCACCGGGCCAGAGCTTTTGGAGCATCCTCTCATTTGATCCTCAAGTAACCCCTTGAGATAGATCTTGCCCCATTTTACGACAAAAAGACTAAGGATCAAATAGCTTAGGGAACTTGCTGGGAGTCACTCAGCTAGTGGGCAGCAAACCCAGGATTCCACCTGGCACCCCTGGTGGTCAATGCCCTTCCCCGTGCGGAGGAAGGGAGGAGCAGGCAGCAGTGAGTTAGAACAGCAGTGCTTAAAATGTGGTCCCTCGGCTGCCATCAGCGTTAATACCACCTGGGAACTGGTTGGAAAGGCTACTTCTTGGACATCACCCCGGACCTCCTAAAGGGACACCCTGGGGGTGGAGCTCGGCCATCTGTGTTGTAACAATCCCTGCAGGAGACTCTGATGCTCACTTAGGTTTGAGACCCCCTGTTTAGAGGGCTGGTGCTTGCTCCCTGGTGGCAAGCCTCAACTCTGTTTGTCATCCTCTGCATTATTTATGAGGTTTCATTAATGTGCAAATTTCAGTCAGTTGATTGGCTTGCCTGGCATGGTTCCATGCATCTCATCAATCAGAGGCTGCTGTGCTTTCTTGTTTAGGAATGCCCCAACTGTGGGCCGTTCTGTAGTCGCAATGAGATCGATAAATCCTCCACTCAGAGGGCAATGAACCAGGTTGGCTCCCATATGCCCAGAATTCCCGCTGCTTGGAAACTCCTCTGGGGCCCATGGAGTTGCAAAGGGGCCCTCCTGGAACCTTGGGCTCTGGAGTCAGGTGGATTTAGGTTTTCATTTCAACTTTGCCAATTAACTGGCTGTGTGAGAGAGCAAGCCACGTGACCTCCCAGCCCAGTTCTATGAAATAGAGGTGGGAGAAGCTTAGGACTTGGTGTGTAAGTGCTTGACTCTTGCTTTCCTCAAGTGTTGGCCTCTGAGGCATTCAGTCATGTGCCCAAGGTCATGTGGCTCTCTCGTGATGGAATCAGGCTAGAAGCCAGGTGTCCTGAGTCCTCATTCAGCATTCTCTCTCCCATACAGGGACTCCTGGCCCTTGGTTAATCCATTTGGAGGCTGGTGCGTTGCCAATTCAATTGTTTTGCTGCTGACTGTGTAGGGAGAGGGGTCAGCTTCAGGAGTCTGGACACATGGCCACCAGCTGGTCCTCTGGAGACAGAGGGATAGGACAGGCAGGAGACAAAACTAGCTGATGAAGGTGGCTGTTGTCCCTGCTTTGAAATACAAGTCCTGGTCAACTGCGTTGTTCTCAACTTGTCCCAGACCACTTGTTTGGAGGGATAGTCAAGCCCCCTTTCGTTGTCCTCCTTGTTCTGTCTCAGGGAGATATTTCTGATGGAATGGTGGTTAGGAGCCCGTGTGTTGGAGTCAGGCATAATGGAGTCATACATGTCTGTGCATCCTTGGGAAAGTTGCTTAACTTCTCTGAGGCTCAGCTTCTCTATTGTCAAATGGGACTAATCATGGCATCCACCATACAGGGTGATTGTCAGGACTGTGTGAGATAGTCCTTGGCACAGGGTCCAGCACAGAGTGCCCACTCAAAGGCAGTCACATATAACTTCAGGATGGCCACCCATCCCTCTCAGCATTTCCCACAGGGCAAAATACATCCCACAGCTGGTGGAGTGGAGGATACAGAAGAAAATGTTAGGTTACATAGAATACCAGTCAGGTTTCAACTAGAGGAACAGAGCAAGTGGGGGGTGTATATGAAGAGATGTATTTATTGTAAGGCTTACCTGAGTATGGGGCTGGCTGGGCAAATCTGAAATCCATCATGCAGCCATCAGGAGGGCAGGCTGTAACCCTCGAGGAGGACCTGGATCTACAGTTTACAGGTGGAATTTCTTCTTCCTGGAAACTTTAGTTCTCCTCTTAAGGCCTTTGAATCCCACTCAGATTATGTAGGGTAATCTCCTTTACTCAATGTCAACTGGTTATGAACATCAGTGACATCTACAGAATACCTTTAGAGTGACCAGCCTAGTTTGGGACAACTGCCACCCTGTAACCAAGGAAGGGGAGAGTGTCTCAACTGACAGGCTCCCCAAACTACTTGGAATGAGAGAGAGAAAGTCATTTTTCAAAGCAAAGGCCAACCCAAGGCTCCACTAGGATTTAATTCAGAGCAACAAGCAAACAAAAAAGAGTTTACTAATAAATGAAGAAAGAAATTACCTCCAAAGCCTTTTTATTTTGTATGTGAATAAAGATAGAGAACAGTGAAAAACAAAACAACTACCTTTACAGCACGCTCTAAATGAGTGTTTGATTGATTAACGTGGTCTGTAGCCTAGCCAAGTGAGGCATACAACTGACCATCACACACAGCAATGAGAAATCAAATGACAGTGAGGCGTGTGAGAATGCTATTTACTTTTTCTCTGGTTGCTAATGGAGAAAGGCTCAGCTGGTGTGACGATATCTTTAACACTTTTCTAAAGCTCGGCGATGGTCCTTTATAATGAAGAGTAACCCAATGACAGTGGCCCACAAGAGCCAGCTGTAGCCACCCAGCTGTTGTTCTTGGTCACTCTGATTCCTGCTTCACTCCTTCTGCCTCTCCCTCACGATGCTCCAGCCTCACTGTCTCCTTCTTATTCCTTACAAATGTCAGATCACTCCCAACTCCTGGCCTTTGCACTGGTTGTTCCCTCCACCTGGTGTGCTCTTCCCCTAGATGGCCATTCATCCAATTCCCTCCCTTCCTTCCAGTCTTGTGCCACTGCTACCTTCTCAGCGAACTCCATTGACTAGCCCATTTAAATGTAACAGCTCTGATCCTTTTACCCACTTCTGCACTTATCACTTCTTACATTCTATTTAATTATTCACTACCTTTTTTAGAATGTAAGTTCCTCTCCCTTCCCCTTGGGAGACACATTTCAAATAGAGTGAAGAGACTGCTTACTTTGACCCCAGGTTGAATCCTGCATCTTCTACCCACTGACTGGGTGCCGTTGTACAGGTTCGTTGGCCTCTGTGGTCTTTGGTCTTCTCATCTCTAAAATGGGCTAAGCATGCCCACCCCACGGATTATGAGGATCAAATGGGATGATGCACAGAAAGTCCCCATTTCTACTATTCACCATTCTGAACATTCTCATTGATTTTTAAAGGAAATGGACACACACACACACACACCCCAGATACTCAAGTGCCATGCTTTTTCTCCTCCTCTGCTCATCTCCTTCCTCCTTCCCTTCAGGGCCCCCTGTCCTTGTTCCTACCAGACCACGCCCTCCTTGCTGTCAGGAATAGTCTGCTCAGTCCTTTAGGCTTTCATATGAATCCTAAGGGTGAATCAGGTAAGCCAATGGGGTCTTCATTCCAGGAACTTTTTCACCTTAGCGAATTTTAAAATGGCTGAGGTCATTGTTATAGTTCTGGTAAAAACCCAAATAACCCAAATAACTCCAAAGAGGAGAAAAATTATAAAGTCAAAATACTTCCATCCATCCCTAATTTCCCTTGCCAGGGGTGTGTCACTATTAACCATTCAGAGTGGATCCTTCTGTCGTTTTCCTGTGCACACACAAACACGAGGATTGGATCTATGCAATGGATTTACATCCTACTTATTGTTTTTATGACTCGCCTTTTTTAAAAAAAATCAACAACGCATTTTGATTTTGGGTGTTTCTTCTAATTCTTTTCAGATCAGCACTCCCTTATTCTTTCTATATTAGTATAATCTTTCTTGGGAAGGTGATTTCTCAGCTTCAGTGTTCTCATCTGTACAATCGGCATGATGATAGAATCTGCCTCAGAGGTTGGCAGTGACCCTTTGGTATTGATAATGCAACCCCATTGTATGGGTGGGTCCTAGTTTGTTAACTAGTTCCTGATGGGTGGACTTCTAAGTAATCTTCACTGTTTGCTAGTACAGGTCCACAATCCCTTATCCAACCACCTGGAACCACCTGTGTTTTGAGATTCAGTGTTTATAGATTTTAGGTGGGCTTTAAGGTATATCTATCGTATACTATGTAATAAAACCAGAGATTGGAGGGGGCTCAGAGCAGCGTCCTATAATCAAACACATGGATAAATTCTTCAGTGCAACACATAAATATTCCCACCAAGTGGCATAAATAAAGACTATAAATAGCCTCACGTTTGTTCAGGGAAGGTTTTGTGCCAAGTAAATGTTGGCTCCAAACTTAGGATGGAAACACATTCAATTTTCAGAGCTTCTTGGATTTTTAAATTATAGATAAGTACATGACTACGTACTTGGGCAAATATTTCTGTAAGATAAATTTCTAGAAAAAAATGTTGGATTGAAAAGTCTGTTCATTTTTAAACCTTTTGTAATTGTTTATAAATTTCCACCCCAGATTGCCCTGTGAGCGGTGTTTGTTCTAAGCTGGGGCTGCTATGAAAGTGGACGTTCTCAAGCTCCTGCATCTAGGGGTGGGTGGAGGTCTGTGGGGGTGGGCCAGGGGGCCTTGAAGTCCTTGGAGAGAGAGATGCATGGATGCTGCACCAGGAGCCTGCCAAGGGAGTTGGGGCTATGTGAGCAGAAAGAGAAGCCAGTCTTGGAGAGACTGGAGCTTAAGGAATTGCAATCTGAGCTCCCCAAGGTCTGCAGAGAAGGCGTTTGAAGTCTCCAGGGAAGCTGGCCTCAGAGGCTGGAGCTGCTTGAGGCAGCTGGTATTGGAATGAGCTCTGGCCCTCTTCCCATCCCAGAGCCGTGAGCTCCGGGGCAGGACCTGGGCTGTGTTTCCTTCCAAGTTTCTCCATCTGTTTTCATCAGAGGGAAAATGATTGTGTGTGGAGATGGAAAGCCTGCTGCGGCCACAGCTGTTGGAGTGGGTGGCATGAGGGTGGTGTGAGGCGGGAGTCCTGGGTAAACTTGGCAGGTGTTGGGTACCTCCTTTGTCAGGAGCACAATGTAGGGACATGAAATAACCCCAACATGGTCCACGATCTTCCCACGGTGGGATTTGTACAGGCGCAGTGCCTGGCACTCAGTAGGTGCTTTATGTAGAATTAGATGGAAGGAAGAACAGAAAGGGAAAGAAAGAAGCCATGTGATTTTGGCAGGTCGGAGCTAGAACAGTCTTTGATGATCACCCTATGTCCCAATTTTACAGAAAGGGAAGTGGGAGCACAAAGAGGTCAAGGGGCTTGCCCAAGGTCACCCAGCTAGCAGACCTCCTCAAGTCTCCCTAGCCTCTTCTCTCTGGAGAATCCCAGGGTGGGGGATGCCGGAGGGAGAGCTGCTATCATGCCCTATTTCTGCCTGACTCGGCTGGATGTTGAGACACCCCATTTCTTTGGCCTCAAGCTCAACTGTCAAGTGTATGTCCTGTTCCTGACCTGCTGCCTCTGCTTGGGGGCCAGGGTTGGGGTAAAGGGGTTTAAGAATCAAAGCTGATGACATCCCTCCCCTGCTTGAAATCTTTTTGTGGCTCTACACTGCTCTCAAAATAAAGACCTGTGTCCCAGATGTGACTGTGTGGGCTGGCCCTGCCTGCACCCCAGCCCCTCCAACTCTGCCCTCTTGTTCTCCTGCCTGCTGGTGGTTTCTTCCCTATTCAGGCCCCTTCCCTTCACAGGGCCTTTGCATAGCCCTCTCCTTCTTGTTTGACCCCTTGATTGTGGAGCTGGAACACCCGCTTCAAATCCCAGCGCTGCCACTTCCCAGCTGGGCAGCCTTGGAAAAGTTACTTCCCCTCTCTGGGCATCGGCTTCCTCCTCTGCAAAACGGTGCTGACAATAATAAAACCTGACTCATGGGGTTGTGGTAATGAACAATTGCATGTTAATACACATGTGGGCTAAGAGCTCACATTCTGATATGATTTGGCTCTGTGTCCCCACCCAAATCTCATTTCAAATTGTCATCCCCACATGTCGAGGAAGGGACCTGTTGGGAGGTGATTGGATCATGGAGGTGGTTCCCACATGCTGTTCTCGTGATAGTGAGGGAGATCTCATGAGATCTGATGGTTTAAAAGTGTGCGACTTCCTTTGCCTTCTCCTCCTACTGCCACGTAAGACGTGCTTTGCTTCCCCTTCGCCTTCTGCCATGATTATTAAGTTTCCTGAGGCCTCCCCAGCCATGTTGAACTGTCAATTAAACCTCTTCCTTCATAAATTTCCCAGTGTTAGGTGTTCTTTATAGCCATGTGAAAACAGACTAATACAGACTCCTTCTTGCAGCCCTGGGTCCTCTCCTTTGCTGCTATGCCACGATTGTTATTTCCTCTGAAGTGTGACCATTTGACTATACCTGTCTCTCTGCCAGACTGTCATCTCTTGGAGGGTAGGGCCAAGTCTGTCTCATCCACAGCTGTGTCCCAGCACCCAACACATCCACTTACATAGTAAGTGGAAGCTCCAGAAATACCTAATGCATCTTGGTGAACCCTGATACGACTCCATTGTTGTGACCGTGGAACTCTGACTTCTCCAGGTTACATGTGTCCAGTAAGCCCCAGCTGCAGTTCTCCCCCTCCCCCGCCACTCTCTTTTTAGAAAGACAATTATCTCTGCAGGGACTGCTCTGTGCCTGGGTCCTGGGACATCTGACCGTGGCCTCAGTCTGCTGGGGTCAGTCCATTTAGTATGGTCACTGCTAGGCTAATTAGATCCATCAAGATGAAAACAGAGAAATGGCACATCCTGCATGCTCCCAATTAACTCAGGAGCACCTCCAGGCACCGCCGCTGACTCTGGGTCCCCTTCGTCTGGGTTGGCTGCCTTTGGGAGCTAAGAAATGCAATTATTTCCTGGCCACGTGGTTGGAGGGAGTTGGGTGACCTGGGCCAGCCTGTCCTCTCTGTCTACTCCAGACAGAGCCATAGGGTAGTGGTGGGGTACAAGAAAATGGACATATGGTCAAAGTGCCCAATACTGGCCTTCCCATTGCTTGTGCTTTAGTTTATAAAAACAATGATGGCCATAAGTTTAATTACTTTCCCGTAAATGGCTGTTGAAGAAGATATCCTCCAAAACATTCTCAAACCCTGCAAGCCTTTGCCACTTTCAGCTCATCACCTTCTACTCATCATTCTGTTTCCACTATTACCCCACAGCAAACTGTGCTCTACCCTGCAGCCAGGCTGATCTTCCCAAAGAGCAATCTGTCTCTCTTCTGTTTATAGCCCTCTATGGCTCCCTATTGCCATGGATAAATCCCAGACCTCTGATAAAGATCTACAAGGCCCTTTGTGATCTGGCCCCTCCTGACCTCTCCAAGCTTAGTTCTTGCCCTCCCTCCATCTCTGCCTCAGTGCCTTTCACCTTATGATTTAGGTAAAAGGAATGTCTTTCACTTTCTTGACTAAGCTTTGTCACCACTGGCACCTCCAGGCTTTTGCACATGCTCTTCCCTTTGCCAGGAACACCATCTCTGTCTTTCCTTGGTTCAAGTCAATTCATTTTTGAGAGACTTTCCTGATGTCCCCAGGGAGACCCTCACTGGATCACACATCATTTGTCCAGTGCTCTGTCCTTTCTCCTAGACGTTTAACTTTGGAAGGTCAGGAACCGATGTTTATTTACTCATTACATCCTCAGTTTCTGGCACACAGTAGGTGCTCAATAAATGTTTGTAACATAATCTAAAAAATGAGTGTTTCAGATTGTATGATACCAATGGTTCCTGATAATACTGATGATGATGATGATGATGATGATGATGATAAAAGTGGAAAGCTAAGGTGGATGTTACCATTCTCATTTTATAGTTGAGGAAATGGAGGCTTACAAAAGTGGAATGCACCAGTGCAAGGACCTTCTAGTTTTAGGAACTCACAGAACCAGCCCCACCTCCTCTTCTCTGTGCATATCAATCTGGGAGGCCATGCAGCCTGGTGGTGGAGGTCATCAGCCCCTTCTTGGTGCAGGCACATTGCAGTTTAGGAACCTTCTCCAGTTATAGCTGCCCTTTCCCAACTCATTGTCCCAGTACGAGCCTGGAGTCTCACGTGGACTATTGTAGCAGCCTCCTACAAAGATTTCTATAATAGGCCTTCCTGCTGGAGTCTGCCCTCTATACACTGTGGGGAATCAGAAAATCCAACTGCTCTCATGTTGGATTTTCTTAACAGCCCTCAATGGCTGCTTTCCGCCAGTGAAATGAAGTCCCAGGCTCCTTTGGGCTGACATCGAACACCCTGCACAATCGGCCCCCAGCCCCCATGAACTGTCCCGATCCCTTGTCCAGCTTTCATTTTTACTCTTACATTTGCCCCACCCTCCATCCTAACCAATCCACTCCTTGTTTGTACCGTCCCCCACCAACTTCCCAGCCCCATGTTTTTTCTTGTGCTGGTCCTTTTGCTTAGAATGCTTTTCTCTCTTATTTCATTGTGGGAAATGCCTCTTCACTCTTCAGGGCCCAGGCCTAGACACCCTCCTCCTCCAGGAAGTCTGCCTTGATTTCCCCAGTGAGAAGTGATCTTTCAATTCACAGAGCACTTTCTCTAGTCTTTTTGAGCATATGCCTCCCCAAACTTCTGTTTGAGCTCTGTATACATGTGCTTATTGCCCCAAAACCCTACCACAAAGGAGGCCCCCAGAAGGTGTGTCCAGGCATCTAACAGAAAGTGGGCATTGTAAAAATGCGTATTTGCCTAATTAATTCATTCATTAATGAAGGATGAATGAGTGAACGAAAGACCATGAAGTTGCAAAAGTTCAGGCTTTAAAGCCATACAGACCTGGGTTTGAATCTACTTCTGGCACTTACCAGCTGTGTGGCTTTGGATAAGTCTCTTCACCCCTCTGAGCTTCAATCTTCTGGGTAACTTTTCAGGAATATTCAGAGGATTGCGCATAATACAATAGAGTGACCAACACATAGTAGGTGCTCAACAGATTGATGTGTGTTTTTTTTTTTTTTTCCTTTTTGTGGAGAACAGGGTCTCGCTATATTACCCAGGCAGGTCTCGAACTCCTGGGCTCAAGCTATCCTCCCGCCTCTGCCTCCCTGAGAGCTGGGATTACAGGCGTGAGCCACCGCGCCCGGCCTGATGTGTTTTTTTGAATGAATGGATGAATATGGAGGGTGTTTGAAAGATCATGGGTTTTGAAACCAGCTGGATCTGGTTTGAACCCACCTCAAACCAGCTATTTTGATTGTATTTTGTGGTTGTGATGAATTTGGGAATGATCGTTCACCTGTCTGATCCTCCGTTTCCTCCTCAGTAAAATGAGAGTAACTAACAGTCCTTAGAGGCAGGGTTGTGATAGGGGTAGAGATGCTTCATTTACAGTTCCAAGCTCATAAAAATAAGCAGTACTGCCATGATGATGATGGTGGTGGTGATGATGAGGATGATGGTGATGATGGTGGTCATTGTGGTGATTGTGATGGTGATGATAGTGGTAGTAATGGTGATAGTGGTGGTGATGATAATGATGATGGTTGTGATAATGGTGGTGGTGATAATAGTGATGATGATGATGACTGTAATAGTGGGGATAGTGGTGATGATAGTGGTGATAGTTGTAATGATAATGATTATGGGGATGATAATAATGGTGATGGTGATGATGGTGGTAGTGATAATGATGGTGGTGGTAATGGTGATAATGCTGGTGGTGATAATAGTGATGATGATGATGACTGTAATAGTGGGGATAGTGGTGATGATGGTGGTGATAGTTGTAATGATAATGATTATGGGGATGATAATGGTGATGTGATGATGGTGGTAGTGATAATGATGATGGTGGTAATGGTGATAATGCTGGTGGTGATAATGACGATGGTTGTGATAATGGTGGTGGGGATAATAGGGATGCTGACGTTGATGGTGATAGTGGGCATAGTGCTGATGATGGTGGTGATGGCTGTAATGATAATGATGATGGGGATGATAATGATGGTGATAGTGATGATAATGATAGTGTTGTTAGTGGTGATAATGGTGATGGTGATGGTGATGGTAGTGATAATGATAATGATTGTGATGATGGTGGTGGTGATGATGGTGGTGGAAAAGGAAGATTAGGGAGTGCTTGACAGTCTTGGCACAAATTTCCATGCCCAGCCAGTATTATTCTGGGCTGCCCTCCAAGCTAGTGACCAGTGTCTCTTAGTTCCCCGAGGTTTCACTGTAATGTCTTCCTCCTAGCTAGCAGCTATCTTTCCATCATCTGCTCTTCTTCCTCCCTCCCCATCAGGTACTTTAATGAGGGGCCAGCACCATCTATAGCCAGGCTGGGCCCCATGTAGGGTGATGGCTGACAATGGAGCCAGGGCAGGTCTAGTGAGAGCTGCCAGTGCAGGCTCAGTGATCATGGTAGATCATGGAGGCCGGTGAGCCCAGGGGTCTCACACACTGAGCCCTGCAGGGGTCTTAGTTGTGTAACAGCATCAGCACCACATGGGTGTCGCTTACAACAGCTATTCCTCAGTGTGATCTTGCCTAGGGGGAGTGAAGAGGGGCTTTTCTTCGGTAGAGGCTGAATCTGCCTCCCTGAAGCTCCTCCAGGTTAATGCTGGCTCTGACTTCTGGACCCACACAGAATATGGGTGTTGTCTATTCCCCAGGATTCTAAACCTCATAAAACAACAACAGAAACTGAAATGTTATCTTAGCTTGGGTTCCCCTGGAAGCAAAGCTGGAGACAAGGATTTGAGTGCAATAAGTTTATATGGGAAATGAAGGAAACAGAAGGGGAACAGGGAAGTGAGACAAAGAAGGGAAGGAGCCTAAAACACATCCATTATTAAACCAGTCATCACTGTGGGTGGCTGGAGTCCAATCCCACTAGGAGGCTCTAGGAAACTGTGTGGAAAACATGCCTCAGACTTATCCTACCTGAGGAGTTGGGGAGCTTCAGTATTTGATCATTGGGGATGTTGCCAGGAGCCACCGATACCCCAGCATTTCAGGCCAACCTTGGACCTGAGAAAGCCCTTAGGTGCTGACAAGAGAGAATTGGGGCAGTGTGCCCTGAAGTGGTGAGGGCAAGGGGATATGTGTGGGCACCAGAGGGTCTGTAACTCATGTGTTGACTCATGGATTTTTCAATTAAGTCCTAATGATCCCTGACACATTTTATGTGTCAACTTGGCTGGACCAAAAAATGCTGATAATCTGGTTAAACATTATTTCTGGGTGTGCCTGTGAGGATGTTTCTGGAAGAGATTGTGTTTAAACAGGTGAACTGAATAAAGCGGATCGCCCTCCCCTAGGTGGGTGGGCATGAGCCAACCCATTGAAGGCCTGACTAGAACACAAAAGCCAAGGAAGGCTGAATTTGCTCTCTGCCTGACTGCTTCAGTTGGGACATTAGTTTCTTCCTGCCCTCAGACTGAGACTTACACCACTGGTGCTTCTGGTTTTGAGGACTTTGGACTCAGGCTGAACTACATCGCCAAACGTTCTGGGTTTCCAACTTGCAGATGGCAGACTGTAGGACTGCTAAGCCTCCATTCTCTCTCTCTCTCTCTCTCTCTCTCTCTCTCTCTCTCTCTCTCTCTCTCTCTCTCTCTCTCTTTCTCTCTCTGTCTCTCTCTCTGTCTCTCTCCACCATTGGTTCTGCTTCTGTGGAGAACCCTAATATAATCCCTTGTATTGATCCATTCTTGCACTGCTATGAAGAAATACCTGAGATTGGGTAATTTATAAAGAAAAAAGGTTTAATTGGCTCACAGTTCCATAGGATGCACAGGAAGCATAGCAGCATCTGCTTCTGGAGAGGCCTCGGGGGCTTCCAATCATGGCAGAAGGCAGAGTGGGAGCAGGCATCTTATGTGGTGGGAGCAGGAGGAAGAGCAAGAGCGGGGAGGTGCTATGCACTTTTCAACAATCAGATCTCCTGAGAACTCTATCTCGAGAATAGCACTAGGGGGATGGTGCTAAATCATTCATGAGAACTCTACCCTCATGATCCAACCACCTCCCACCAGGCCCCACCTCAAATACTGGCAATTACAAGTCAACATGAGATTTGGGTAGGAACACAGATCCAAACCATATCATCCCTATTTTACAGATGAGGAAACTGAGGCTTGAAGAGGTAATGTGACCTGCCCCTGCCCAAGCTCACATATCTTGTCAGTGGCATCACTTCTCTCCCCAGGAACTCCCTTATGAGTTGATTTCATCCAGGTCATGTGTGAGTAATCATGATGGAGAAGCTGGGGGACTGGGGTGGGAGGTAGGGATGGGGCAGGGCTCCTGCTGGGAGATTTCAAATCTATTTCCCTAAGAGTATTTCTACTCTCTGATTGGGATGTGATGGGTCACAGGAGAGTGGATCCAGGCCCTTCGCTTGGGCCCCAGTGAGTTTCCCTGCACCCGAATAATGCTCCTGCCTTTAAATAATTCATATCTGCAGATGGTCTTCATTTAGCACCATCCATCAGCCAGTTATTTCCAAATAAGCAAAAACCTCAGGCATAAATTATTCCTGCAGGGTCAACGGGTCTGACAGAGCACACCCGCTACCACCAGCCGAGTGTCATGTGACCAGGGGACTGCAGCCTGGGGCCTACATTTCCAGATGTGTCAACCCCACATCACACCAAAGAGTGAGAAGGATAATGATTTCTTTCTTTCTTTCTTTCTTTCTTTTTTTTTCAGAATTTGGGGTCATGAGTTTTAACTCCAGATCTGTTTGTCATTTATTTCAGCCTATCCAAACCTTTATATCTTATCTGGAAAACAGGACAATCAGTTTCTCCTCACAGCACAGTGAAATTTAAATAAGATAAATGAAGACTTTTGTTATAGTACCTGGTAAATAGTAAGTGCTCAGTAAATAGTCCTTTTTCCTTCCTTTCTCTTTTCTTTCCTGTTTACATTCTTCTGTTTTACCTCATTTGCTCTCCCTCCCTCTCTTCTCTTTTCCTTCCTTTCTTGTCAAGAATTATTCATGCATCCTGTAGCAAATGCTGTTGGGGTCCCACCTGCAGCCCTCCAGCATTCATGGACCCTGAACATGTTCACAGACTTCTGTGGCCAGCACCCGAGGCTTCTTGTCTGAAGGCATTCTTCAGCCATATGCATACTCAGTCTGCAATGGGGCTGGCCAGAAATGCTGGGGAGACACAGCCCTTCAAACTAAGCAAGCGTGGTTAGTTGGTGGATAAATATCCTAGCTCCCTCACCTTCCAAGTGAGATCACTCTGAGCGTATGCTACACTGTCTCCCAGAAGCGCCCAGTGGGATTAGCCCCAGTCACCCATGCCCTGCTCATCAATGCCCTATCTACTGGCTTCTATCCTTCCCTATCCCATTTTCCTACTTTCCTACCAGTGCTTCTTAGCATCACTTCCCAAATAAATAACTGTGCCCAAATCGGTCTCAGGGTCTGCTTCTTGGAGAACCTAAACTAAGTCAGATGCCAAGAGGCTGTATTTGATGGGGCCACTGAAGACTTCAATTCAAACAAGTTGCATTCCCAGATTTTCGGCCTCAAGGACCTGTCCTCGAGGCCCCACCCACAAAATTCTGGCCCTCATAGTCTGTGGTCTTGAAGGCTGTTTAAGATGAATGAAGACTATGCAAGAGTCACCTAGTCATTCCACCAGGGAGTAGCCAGAGTGATCTTTCTAAAACAAAACAAAACAAAACAATGACAAAAAAACACAAAAAACAAAACCAAAAAATAAAACCTGACTATGCCCTTCCCAGAACCCTCAAATCCAAAGTCACCTACATGGCTCACAAGGCTCTTCATAACTAGGCCTGCAGCCTGCTGTAGTCTCATCTCTCATCCTACCTCCACATGCTCCCTTCCCTTCAGCCAGGATGTTCTATTTCCATGAAACACTCTATACTGTCTGAATCCTCCTAGCCCTTGTTCACACTCTTCCCTCTTCATGGAGTTCTCTTCTCCTCTACTTTGTTTGCCTACTAAATTAATCATCAACACCCAGCTCATGTTACCTCCACTGTGAAGCCTTTTCCCCCTCCTGTTCCTCCTCTGTGCTTGAGTAATCTTAATGGTGGCTCCTACTCCTGTGCCTTTTCAGTACTGAGGCCAGTGGGAAGGAGAAGTTGACTCTGTCCCAGAAGTCTCTGTAAAACCTCTTGCCATCTCATTGACAGATGGAGCCATGTGTCCCCACCCCTGACCAACACCCTGACCAGAGGAATGCAGGACTCAGACTGGCCAGGTCTGTTCACTGGGACTCCTTTAGCCATGCATGATCATAACACCTAATGGATTAACAATGAGGAGGGAGGAGTTCAGGATGGTTAACGCTTTGCCACAAATGTTCCCTCCATGGCTTCAATAACTTTCTTTTCTAATTCAAGGAACTCACTTTAAAAGACGAGTTTTATTGATTTAAAATTTTTGAGCTAAGTAGTCATGTCTAGGAAAATTTTGTCTGCTTATGTGCAGATAATCTAGCTGTTTATTACTCAATAAGACTCAAGGCCTAAGACTAAATCTCCATGGCTCTTGGCTTACCCTTTGAACTCTTGGTTTGATTACCCAGTCATCATTTCTTCTCCATGAAGGTAGCATGCATGAAGATGAGATGTATTTTTAGCTTACTTTTTTTCTGTAGATGTGGCGGGAGTGTGTCTAAAGTTCTCTTTTTAATTTGTGCAGTTTATGCTTCTTTCAATACAAATGGGCTGTGTTTCTGCAAATATATTTCTCTTAAAAATTTTGTGGGTCTTTTGTGAATCTCATTGGGGGCTCATTTAATTAGAAAAAAAGCCACAGTCATGAATCTCATTGGCATAAACTTTTCTTTACCTTGAACTTCTGCTGAGAATCCCAGTGCAGTGGAGGCACAATACCCTTGCTTATTAAAAGTTGCATGGTTTGACTGATTGGTTACCTTAAGTCTTTATGAGGCATTAATAATGAATTTTAGTCACACCCTCAACTTTATACTGTATTTCCTGACAGTGTCCTGGATTCAACCTTTGCCCAGAGATATTTCTCAATTTTTGCACCACTTGCCATCTAGAGACACAAGCAATTTTCAAAACCAGCAAGTCCTGGCTTCTTTTTGTTTATCAGTCATTCCTTCAGGTTATCTCTTGCCTCTTGCATTTTACTATAAGCAGCAAGAAGAACCAGGTGTCATCTTCAACATTCTGCCTGGAAATCCCCTTGTTTAGATAACTGAGTAGACTAGACATATTACTAATTTCCATTTTACTACAGGTGACAGTATGGCTAAACTCTCTGCCACTACATAACAAGCATCCCCTTTCCTCTGGTTCATTATTTATTCACACATGCACTCACTCATAAGATTATGAACTCAACCAATATTTATAGAAGGAAGACATGTACTTACAATGATAACACAATCTCAGGACCTGCTCTCATGAAGCTTACCTTCTATCAGAATCTCATGTAATTCCCTTCTCCTCCAGAACCCTATGAAATTAGTGTTGTTATTATTTTGATTTTACAAATGAGGGAGCTTGAGCTCAGAAAGGTAAAATCAATTTCCTAGGGCCTGCCAGATAGTAAGTAGAAGGTCTGGTGTCTGAACTCAGTTCTGTTTGATTGTAGAATTCTTATGGGTAGGTGCTGCTATTATAATTCCCTTTCCTGGAATTCAAGTTCCACTGTCCTTGTCAAGGTCTGAAGTGGTGTCCATTTCTTCATTGAAATTTTCTGAGAATCAAGCTGTTGACTTTCCTCTATAGATATGTTTTTTTAAGGTAGAGATGAATAAATATGTACATTTAGAACAGCCAAGTGCCTAGAATTGCTGTTTAATAGGGGGGCTTTGGGAGCTTCTCACAAGACCTCACTGCCCCCTAACGCTCCATTCAATAAACAGGAATGACAGAGGTGCTCTGAGCTTCCCCTTGGGAGGGTAGGCCCAGGACAGGTTTGCAAAGGGTTGAAGTCATTGACTTTTGAAGGACGCTTGGAGGAAGAGACAAGAGACAACGATTCAGGCAGGAAAACTAAATTATATGGTCATAAATCCCCCCAAAATTGCTATTTTCTCTCTTCTCCCCCACACCATGACATCTTACTAAGTCACAAGATGCTCTCAAAAGCTTAATAACACCATGTGATCTAGGGCAAGACATGTGTTTAAGGAAGGGCAGACCCTGTTCCCTGGATGCTGCAAAATGTGCTGCATTTTCTTGATCTTGACCTTCAGTTAGAAATAGGGGGAACTTTCAAAAGCTGTAGAAAAATTTAGTTTTCTGAGCAGCCTGTAAGACACTGACCTCAGCTTTAGCTGCAAGTGTGGGCTTGGTCTGCAGCCTTGGTGGCTTCTTACAGTGAAGGAGGCCTAAGGCTTTTGCTGTGGGTCTTGAGGACCCAGGAGGGGAGGCTTTCACTAGCACCTGAAGTGTTCCCCAAGGATTTAGTTTAAAACACAACCTGTTTGCTCTTCTCCTGCCTCATCTCTACTGTTCTTCCCTCTCTCACTCTACAGGAGGCCACGTTGACCTCCTTGCTTTTCCTCAAATATAATCAACTCTCTCCAACATCAGAGCTTTGGAACTCTTTGTCTCTTCTGCCTGAAATGAATGTCCCCACATTTTCCTACAAGTAGTCCCTTCTCAACCTTCAGGTGTCAGTTCAATTGTCACCTCCTCAGGGAGGCCCTTCTCAACCACCTTATTTAAGGTGACATGTGTTCTCATATTATCTTTTTAATCATATACTGTTGATCTTTTCTACAGCACTTACTGCAGTCTGTAATTCTTTTAAAAACTTGTTTACCTTTTCTTTTTAACCTGTTTACTGCTGCTCACCAGAAGAGACAAGAATAGAGATTTAGGTTCCTGGATTCTTTAAGTCTAGAAGAACAGACTCAGGACCGGGGCAATGAGGGTGATCCCCCCTGTGCACTGCAGGGAGAGCTGTTTACTTAGATTGCTGGTTCTCAAGTGTAGGTGTTTTTGTTCCCACTCATTGGGGATGTCTGCCAGTGTCTGGGAGATGATTTTGATTGTCATGACTTGAGGGTGGTGGGGGGTGTGTGCTTACAAACGTTCTGCAATACATGGGAAAAATTCCAGAGTTATCTGGCCCCAAATGCCAACAGTGGTGTGACTGAGGACCCTTGACTGAAACTATAATGTCAGCGTCACTCATACATACATCTGCCTTCACACAGATTCAGGCATTTTTCTTGGGATGCCCAGAGGCTCGGAGCTGTCTGTGGTGCTGAAGCAGACCACATTCCAAGCCCTTCCTTTCTTTTTTTTTTTAATTATAAAAATTAGTGCTTATTATATGTCAAAATTACTTCACAACAAAAACATTCAGAAAGCTATAAATATAAGGAAACTTCTCAACCATTATTAAGGGCATCTAAAAATAATACTGTACTTAACATCGTATGTAATTGTGAAAGCTTCACTTCTTTTTTTTTTATTATTATACTTTAAGTTCTAGGGTACATGTGCACAACGTGCAAGTTTGTTACATATGTATACGTGACTTTCTTAATACCATTTAGATCCCTGTTTCTGACCCCACTCAAGACTGTTGTATATAGAATCATACAACATTGAAGCTGGAGGGTTCTTAGAAGTCAGCTAATCTAATTCCTCTCTTTTGTATGAAGAGGACACCGAGGCCCAGAGCCCAGATTTGCCAACGGTCACATTGTACCTGCAAGTGCATTTGTCTCCCTCCCCCTGTGAACAATGTCCCTCCCAGGACATCTTGGCCAATGACATTTTGCCATCTGAGGGTTGTTAATGGAGTTGTCCCCCAGTTGAGGCAGCTTGTCTCTTAATCACATCGGAACTAGAAAGAAAATGACTTTGAAGATTTGTTCCCGTGGTGCTTAGGGTGGCTGGGGCAGGCAGGCCCTCTCTGGGTGCCTGGGGTGAGACAGCTTGTCTGGCAGGGAGCTAATTGATTCTTTAGGTTAGTGCTGTTTTGTGTGCACAGACAAATCTGGGCATCCATTCTGCCTAATGTGTCACTGAGCATTTCCTCTGAGCTTCCCAGCCCCAGTCTTTTGCTGCTGACTTCATGGAACTACGTTTTATGAAACTTCCCTCTCTTCTCTACCTGTCAGGAAAACAAATTCAAGGAGGCTATTCTGTTGGTGGTGGTCTTCATTGAAAACCTTATTTTCAAGCACCTCGAGAGAACTGTCACCTAGAGCCGCCCTCTATCGACAGCCTGTTAAGTATCAGGTACTTTTTCTATTACCTCTGATCTTAACAACTCTGTGAAGTAGACATCATTTGCCGCATTTTAAGATAGAAAAACTGAGTCTCAGAGAGGCCAAGTAGCTTTCCCAAGGTCACACAGCAAAGAAATGGCAGAGCTTTGATCTTAACTCCATCCCCCCATCTTTCCTATAGATTTATTATCCTCCAAGTGTGGTCCCCAAACCAGCGGCATCAACATTGCTTGGGAATTTGTTAGAAATACACATTTTCAGATCCCCCATTCTTGGGTTTGGTTTTGGGCAAACCCAAGATTTCTAACATTATCTTATGGAGTTGTAATCCCCATTTTGCAGATGAGAAAACTAAGCAGAAGTCAGCTTGTCCAAGGTCCTGCAGGGAGGGAGTGGCAGGGCTGAGGGCAAACCCTGGTCTCATGCTCCCTCTCATCCAGTTCTGCTCATGATTCTTGTGTGCCTGATTGTTTCATCCTATTTCTTAGGCAGGGAGGGTGATAAAAAGGACCCTATTCTACTCACACAACTGGGGAGTGGTAGAGGTAGGGTTTGGATCCAGGTCTTTCAGAATCAAAGCCTGTGTGTTGGGGTCTAGTCTACCAAACTTGGGGCTTGGTCTCAAAAACTCCATAAAGGAGCCAAGGTGGATCTTAGAAAAGAGCAAAGTCTTCAGTGTATGTGTATGGCCTTAGGCAAGCCATTTCACTTTTCTCTGCCTCAGTTTACCCATCCTACGGTTATACAACACTCATCAACCACACGTATTTGTTGTTATACTTGAATGCAACAATGACCCTGAAAGATATTTTAACAATGACAACAGCATTGGCTATGTTTTATTGAGCGTCTGCTTTGTACCAGGCATGGTGTCTGGAGATTTATAAATTCTAACTCCTGAATTCTCACCCCATGAGATAGATGCTTTTGTTCTGTTGGGTGAGCTCTTGGCTTCAGTTGCTTCATCTGTACAATGGGAATGATGTCATAACTACCACACGGTGTCATTTGAGTATTACATGAATTAATGTATGTAAGTTATTTAAATGGAAGCTGGCACATAGTAAGCACTAGGTAAGTATCATGTCACCATGCACATCTTGGAACAGGGAAACTGAGGCTAAGAGAAGCAAAAGACTTGCTCAGGACCATATAAACAAGGAGTAGCTGACCCCAGGGTCTTACACTGGTGTGTTGTGACTTTTACATCTGTTCTTTCTCCTCCCTGTTCAGAGGATCCACTGGTTTGGGTGTCCATTCTCCCTTGCTCTGCCTCAAATATCAGGATGGGATACCCCAGCCTTTAAAAATTTAGTCTGTTCCCTCTTGGCCTATGGATGTGCCACACCTACTCTCTGAGCCTCAAGGGCCATGGAAATAAACTGCAGAGCCTGATAAATAAATAAAAAATTAGCTTCATGATCCTGATGTCCAGAGGCTGTGGTGGGTGTTGAATTATTCAGGCTGTTTGGGTGTGAGCTGTTAGTTTTCTACTGTTCTCGTCTTGACGGCTGCCCTGACAGATTGATGGATGAGCCAGTAAAACACTTGGAGGCCAGAAAGAAAATTCTTAATCATAACTCACTGGTGGGAGCAAGTGTTTTCTCTACACTGGCAGCTCCAGAGGCTTGGCCTAGTCCCAGCTCTCTCTTACCTTCTGCCCTAATGAGGCTGGAGGTACCAACTGTAGAGTCATCCTTGGCAACCGGTTGAGGGCTTGTAGCAGGACTTTTAAGAATAGAGCTGTTCATTCATTTGACTTCATGTTTTTGCTTTTAGTAAGGTGTAATTTACATAAAAGGCATAACATTTTAAATGTACTGCTTGGTGAATTTTTACATTTGGGAATGTAGTGTAACTACCACTCAGATAAAGATCCAAAACATTCATATCCCTCTAGAAGGTATCCTTAGAAGGCAGCCTTATGTCACTTTTTAGCCATTACCAGCGTTACTCCTAGACAACACCTACCCTGACCTCTATCATCATAGATTAGTTTTTTCTACTCTGGAGTTTTATTTTATTTTATTTATTATTTTTTTGAGATGGAGTCTCACTCTTTACCGAGGCTGGAGTGCAGTGGTGGGATCTCGGCTCACTGTAACCTCCGCCTCCCGGGTTCAAGTAGTTCTTCTGCCTCAGCCTCATAAGTAGCTGGGACTGCAGGTGTGTGCCACCATGCCCAGCTAATTTTTGGTATTTTTTGGTAGAGATGGGGTTTCACCATGTTGGCCAGGCTGGTCTTGAACTCCTGACCTCAGGTGATCCACTAGCCTTGGCGTCCCAAAGTGCTGGGATTACAGGCGTGAGCCACCGTGCGTGGCCTGAAGTTTTACTTTTTACTTTTTATTTATATTTTTTAGAGATAAGATCTTACTCTGTCACCCAGACTGTAATGCCCAGATTGCTCTAGTGCAATCATATCTTACTATAACTTCACATTCCTGGGCTCAAGTGATCCTCCCACCTCTGCTTCCCTAATAGCTAGCACACCACCACACCCAGCTAATTTTTAGTGTTTTTTTTTTTTTTTTTTTTTTTTTTTTTTTTGTAGAGTCGAGGTTTCGCTATGTTGCCCAGGCTGGTCTTGAACTCCTGGCCTCAAGTAATCCTCCTGCCTCAGCCTTCCAAAGTGTTAGACTTACAGGCATGAACCACCACACCTGGCCTTTGAAATTTTATGTAAATGGAATAATATAGTTTGTGTTTGGCTTCTTTCACTGGCTTTTTTTTTTTTTTTTTTTTTAGATTCATCTATGTTGTTGCATGTATCAGTAATTTTTCATTTTTATTGTTGACTAGCATTCTGTTATAGGAATAGGCCATAATTTCTTTTAAAAAATAGTTTCCACTTTTATTTTAGATTCAGGGAGGACATGTGCAGGTTTATTACCTAGGTATATTTTGTGATGCTGAGGTTTGGTTACAGTCGATCCTGTCACCCAGATACTGAGCATAGTACCCAATAGTTTGTTTTTCATCCCTTGTTCCCTTCCCTCACTCCCACCACTGGTAGTCCCCAGTGTCTATTGTTGCCATCTTTACATCCGTGAGTACCTATCATTTAGCTCCTACTTGAGAGATAATGTGGTTTTCTGTTCCTTCATTAATTTGCTTAAAATAACGGCCTCCAGCTGCATCCACATTGCTGCAAAGAACATAATTTTGTTCTCTTTAATGGCTGTGTCGTATTCCATAGAGTATATGCACCACATTTTCTTTATTCAACCCACTGTGGTTGGGCACCTAGGTTGATTCCATGTCTTTCCTATTGTGAACAGTGCTGCAATAAACATAGGCATGTGTGTGTCTTTTTGGTAGAATGATTTATTTTCCTCTGGGTATATACCCAGTAATAGGATTGTTGGGTTGAATGGTAGTTCCAAGCTCTTTGAGAAATCTCCAAACTGCTTTCCACGGTGGCTGAACTAATTTACGTTCCCACCAACAGTGTGTAAGCATTCTCTTTTCTGTGTAGCCTTGCCAGCACCTGTTGTTTTTTGATTTTTTAATAACAGCCATTCTGACTGATGTGAGAAGGTATCTCATTGTGGTCTTGATTTGCATTTCTCTGATGATTAGTGATGTTGAATATTTTTTTTCATATGCTTGTTGGCCACTTGCATGTCTTCTTTTGAGAAATGTCTGTTCATGTCTTTTGCCCATTTAAAAAATGGGTTCTTTGTTTTTTGCTTATTGATTTTAGTTTCTTATAGATTCTGGATATTAGACCTTTGTTGGATGCATAGTTTGTAAATAGTTTCCCCCATTTTGTAGGTTGTGTGTTTACTCTGTTGATAATTTATTTTACTGTGCAGAAGTTTTTTAGTTTAATTAGGTCCCACTTGTCATTTTTTGTTTTTGTTGCAATTGCTTTTGAGATCTTAGTCTTAAATTATTTGCCAAGGCCAATGTCCAAAATGGTGCTTTCTTGGTTTTCTCTTAGGGTTCTTATAGTTTGAGGACTTACATTTAAATCTTTAATCCATCTTGAGTTAATTTTTGTACATGGTGAAAGATAGGGGTCCAGTTTTATTCTTCTGCATATGTCAAGCCAGCTATCCCAGCACTATCTTCCCCATTGCTTATTTTTGTTGATTTATCTAAGATCAGATGACTATAGATGTGTGACTTTGTTTCTAGGTTCGCTATTCAGTTCCATTGCTCTGTCTGTTTCTGTATCAGTACCCTGTGGTTTTGGTTACTGTATAACTTACAGTATAGTTTGAAGTTGAGTAATGTGATGCCTCCAGCTTTGTTCTTTTTGCTTAGGATTGCTTTGGCTATTTGGGTTCTTTTTTTCAGTTCCATATGAATTTTAGAATAGCTTTTTTCTAGTTCTGTAAAAAATGACATTGGTAGCTTTCTAGGAATAGTATTGAATTTTTAGGTTGCTTTGGGCAGTATGGCCATTTTAACTATATTGATTCTTCCAATCCATAAGCATGGAATATTTTTCCATTTGTTTGTATCATCTCTGATTTCTTTCAGCAGTGTTTTGTAGTTTTCCTTGTAGAGATCTTTCACCTCTTTGGTTAGGTATACTCCTAGGTATTTTTTTGTGTGTGTGTGTGTCTATTGTAAATGGCATTGCATTCTTGATTTGGCTCTCAGCTTGAATGTTATAGTTGTATAGAAATGCTACTTATTTTTGTAGCATCCTGAAATTTTGCTGAAGTTGCTTATCAGTTCTAGGAGCCTTCTGGCAGTCTTTAGGCTTTTCTATGTATATAGTCATGTCATCCACAAAGAGAGATAGTTTGACTTCTTTTTCCTTTTTGAGTGCGTTTTATTTCTTCTCTTGCCTGATTGCTTGGTTAAGGACTTCCCGTACTTTGTTGAATAGGAATGGTGAGAGTGGGCATCCTTGTCTTGTTCCAGTTAACTCATCTTTGTCTATGATGAGTACAGCTGTTATGAACATTTGTGTACAAGTATATGTGATAATATGTGTTTTTATTTGTCTTGCGTAAACACTCAGGAGGGAGACAGTTGCATCTTAGAGCCAGTGCTTATTTAGTTTTATAAGAAACAGCTAGATATTTTCCCAAAGTGATTGCAAAATGATTATATTGCCACCAAGGATGTATGAGTTTCACTTGTCCTCCATCTTTGTCAACACTTGGCATTATCAGTCTTCTTAATTTTAGCCATTCTAAAGGTATGAAGTGTTATCTCATTGTGGTTTGTTATTAATATGACTAACACTGTTAAGCATTTTTTCATGTACTTACTGGCCAACCTGGGGGTGTGAAGGAGTTAACACCCCAGGGACCATCCTCAGTCATGGGAATGGAATTTAGTAGATAAACAATGCAGCTGCCCCTTCCTCCAGTAGGTTGATTCTGGGGCGTGTTTCACAGTAATTCTTAGAAGGGCGCCTGTGGGATTTAGTCCCAGTTGTCCACAGTAGTAACCCATCCTTAACGCATCCTTTATCAGCTGTTTTCCTTTCCCTATCTCACTTCCCCTCCCCGTCATTTGTGTCTCCCAGGATTACCTTCCAAATAAATTCAATGCATTCTTGTCTATTTCAGGATCTGCTTTGAGGGTAACCCAATCTAAGATAGGAGACACTCCAGAGATTGGCAAGAGCATGAAGCTCCTACATCCCTTAGGGCTAGAAGAATGTAAGGAGGGGTGGTGTTACTGCTCTCTTGGGGCTGGGGTCACCTGGCAGAAGTTGTAATTGCGGTGGGCTTGTCCAGGGGAAATTGATGCCAACGAGGAATCCAACACTGTCAGACACACTGCCTGTTATGGTTTGAACATTTTTCTTCTTCCAAACTTGTGTTGAAACTTAATTGTAATCATAACAATATTAAGAGGTGGGACCTTAAGAGGAGATGAGTCCATGAGGGCTCCAACCTCATGAACTGATTAATGCTGTCATCATTGGAGTTGGTTGATTATAAACAGGCAGCTTCAGTGCCCCCCCCTTCCACTCCCTTTTCCCTTCACCATGTTATGACATGGCAAATAGGTCCTCACCAGATGCCAACACCTTGGTCTTGGACTTCTCAGGCTCCAGAACTGTGAGAAATAAATTTGTCTTTATTATACATGATCGAGTCTGTATAACAGCACAAAATTCTGTTGTATTCTGGTGTAACAGCACAAAATAGTATTCTGTTATAACAGCACAAATAGACTAAGTGCTATTCTGTTATAACAGCACAAAATAGACTAATGCACTACCCAAATCAGAGAAGGAAAGGGAAAAATATTCTGGTTCTGCCTTTTCTCCACCCTCATATCTCCTGTCTGGGCCTCCCATTGGTGGAACCCAGAGAGAACCCAGTTGACCAAGGAGCCTGGGAAATTCAGCCCACAGGGTCAGGCCCCCTGAGATACAGAGTTGGGCCAGGGAAGGGTGAGGTGTGGATATGAAGACAAACAGGCGCAGACCCAGTGGGAAGCAAGTTGGCAGGGAGTCCTTCTCAGGTGCCTAGATGAGCCACCATCCCTCCCCAGTGGGTACCCAAGACTTGGTTGCCAGGCTGAATCTAGGGGCAGTCTCTGTCTTTTTTTTCTCCCCCAAGGTTCTGTGTAGGATGCTCTGTTTCTTAGTCACTTGGATGGCTGACCACGACGACTGTCCCTTTGTACTCAGACACAGGGCATTTTCTTGAGTCCCCTTCTCCTTCCCTAGTTACTTTGAGCTTTTGCTTTCCCCAGGGTGGTGGGATGCTTTTGCTTTCCCCAGGGTGGTGGGATCTGTTATCTGAAAGATTAAAACCCACCAGGTGGAAAATTGCAGGAGGAGTGCCAAGCCAAAGGATTCCCTGCCTCCACAGCAGGAAGACAGTCCTTTGAGCCAATGCCAGGGACTCCCGGGTGCCTCTGCTGGCAAGACCTGCTGTAGCAGATGGAATTTATGGACTTCTGTGTCCTGAATGGGAATAGCTAGACACAGAAGAAAGAAATCCAGACTTGAGCTCACATGCTCATCCACTAACAGGTAAAGTGGCCTTGGGCAAATCATCTAAACCTCAGCCTCGGCCTCTGCCTTGCCATCTGTAAAATGGGATCATGGTACTAGTTTTACTTTCTTCACAGGGTATTGGATAGATTTATGTACAAAGGAAGTATCTGTGAAGTCTTGTTAATAGGATGTAGGTAAACAACCTAACTGTTGCCCCTACACATTCTCTTACTCAGAAGGGATAATATTGCGAGGAGGTATGCCAGAAAGCCCAATTTGTCTTTGGCATAGTCGTGTGGTGGACAAACTCCAAAGTGGTCTCCCTGATCCCCACTTTCTGCATTCACATCTTGTGTAATCCTCTTCCATTTGGTATGGGCAGGAACTGTGACTCACTTCTAACCAAGATGGTGGGATATTACTTCCATGATTATACTACATACAATTCTAAGGGCTGTCTTTCTAGTAGACTCTCTCTATTGCTTTCTCAGTTTGCATGCTTGGATGAAGGGCTGTGTTGGTGAGGTCCACATGTCAGGGAATTAAGGGCAACCTCTGATCAACAACCAGCAGGGAACTGAGGACCTCAATCTGACATCCCTTGAGGAACTGAATTCTGCCAACAACCAGAGCCAGCTTGGAAGCAGTCCTTCCCCAGCTGAGCTTTCAGATGGGACCTCAGCTCCAGCTGACAACTTGATTGCAGCCTTGGGGGAGACCCTGAAGCACGAGGACCTGCTAAAGCATGCCTGGATTCCTGGCCCATAGAAACTGTGTGAATAAAATATATGTTTTTTAAGCTACTAATTTGTAGTTACTACTAATTTGTAATTGGTAGTAATTTGTTATGCAGCAGCAGATAATCAATACAGCACACAAAATCTTACATGATCTGGCCCATTTCCTCTCTTATCTCACTTCCTAGCACTCAACATTTTACTCACTTTGCTCCAGCCACTCAGGTCTTCTTGCTATTTCTCAGACACACCAAAAATTTCAAGCCCTGGTTCTTTGTACTTGCTGTTCCCTCTACCAGGAATGTCCTTCCTTCAGAACGTTGCATGTCCCAATCCATGCATTTATAGCTATGTGATGTGTTATTTTGAGGAGGGAGAATAAAAGCATTAATTTGATTGAGAGAGAAATAATTAGAAATGTCCTGGGGGGCAGAGGCTCTGTCTGGTCACTTCGTTACTTCTATAGCTGTGGTTCCTAACTTAGGGTTTGGCTTAGGATGGTCACTCAGTGAATATTTGCTGAAAACATTCTAGAAAATGAGAAGCAGACAGGAGTTTTGTTGGATGGCAGGATGAGTAAATTGAAGGCTCCCAGAATCTGGGTAGTGGGCACTAGGGGAGAGGAGCCAGTCAGTATCTGTACTACCCAATAGTGCCTCATGGGGCTCAGGAATGGAAATGCAGGTGCAAATTCTCAGCCTCTTAGTCCTAAGCAAACTTGAAAGGTGATGGCCACTTTGCTTCCAGCACCTCCATCCTTTTGTTCATCCCCCATAGGGTCCTCAAGTTCTGTCAATTTTAACTTTTCTGGAATCTCTATTGCTTTCCTCTCTATCCTCATAGCTATTGCCTTATGCCAGGCCATCATTATGTCTCCTGGACTGCAGCAATAGCCTCCTAATTGATTTGCTTCCTGTTGCCCCTCTACAACCCATTTCCACCATGAAAGCCAGAGAGATATTCTAGAACACAAATCTAACCATGTTGCTCCTGCTTTAGAACTCTCAATAGCTCCCCATTGCCCTCAGGATAATCCCAGCTCTTTGCCAGGTCCTGTGAGGTCTGGCCCAGGCTTACATCTTCAACCTCACCAACCACATCCCACTCTCTAGCAACACTGTGCTATATTAAATTCTCCAGATATGCTTATTTCTCTACTATCTTTGGGTTTTTTGTATATTCTATTTCCTCTCTCTAGAATACTCCTCCTTTGCACTATTTTCACATTCCCACCAACTTGATTACCTCCTACTCATCCTCAGAGATCATCTTGGGCATGATCTTCCCTCCACAGTGGAGGTTATACATCTTCCTACCTCTCTCTGCCCCATCATAGCATGCCCATCATGACTCCTATATAACTGTAATATAATTACCCTCTAAGTATAGGACCTTTGATTTTGGTTTACCATTGTATCCCAAGTACCTAGCACAGGGCCAGGTACACACAGCAGGTGCCTAATAAATATTAGCTAAATGGATGAATAAGTCAACACCAGCCCCCTACCACTTATTAAATCAGATCTACACTACACTAATACTTGGTGGTCAAGGCCCCCATGATCCATCTAGGTTCTCCTACCTACCTCTTTTCCCACTGTTCCCCATTATGCAGTCCACACCCTACCAATGTCTGTCTTTTCACTGCCCTGCTGGGCTGTGGCTTGGCTGCATCCCCCTCCAGAAGGCCACAGATTCTGTTGCACAGTTCTGAGTTCTGGCAACCAGTTCCCTCATACCCCCTGCTCCTTCATTCCTTGCCCAGACCGACTCATGCTTCAAGCACTTGATCCCATCCTTGGTGCCTGATGGATGGGGAGGATTTGACTCAGTGGAAAGATTGAGAGTGATATTCTGGAAAGGGGGCACAGCTTACACAAGGGCTCAGGGGTGGGAAGAAGTAGGAACTTAAACGGAACAGAAAGGAGACAGAATTGATGAAAGGGGTGGGTGGAGGGTAAGCTACCGAGGACCTATTCTGTGCCAGGCATGGTACCAAGCTTACCATCCACACTCTCATTTCACCTGCTTATTCATCTTAGAACAGCCCCTGCATTACAGTAGCTAAGATCCCAGGCTTTGTATCAGGCAGCCTGGGCTCAGATCAAAGCTCCTCCACATCCTGGTAGTATGAACTCACAAGAACTTAACCTCGCCACCCTTCATTTTCTCCAGAGAGAAAACAGTGGAAATAATGTCTATGTCATAGGCTTCTTATGAGACCTAGGAGTTAATATGTGGGAAATGCTTGGAGCAGAGCCTGCCACATAGTGGCACATCTATGGCTCCATAGATGTTAACTATCATTAGGGTTACTATACCTGCACCACCCTTTCAATATCGTAGCCACTAGCCACAGGTGGCTCTTTAAATGTAAATTTGTTAAAATTCAATACAATTAAGAATTCCGTTCATAATCACATTAGCCACATTTCAAGTGCTCTACAGACAGTGTTTTGGAGAATGCAGATATGGAATGTCTCCATCATTGCTGCCTGGCAGGGCTGCTGTTGAAGGATGTGTGAGAAACTGGTAGTGGTGGTCACAACTGGGGAGATCTTGGGAGGTAGAGGGGACAGGGAGACAAGGGTGGAAGAAAAATTTTCCTCTTTTGTTCATGTGGAATGTTTTGTCTTTTTTTTGAGACAGAGTCTCGCTCTTTGGCCCAGGCTGGAGTGCAGTGGCACACTCTTGGTACTCTTGGCTCACTGTAACCTCTGCCTCCCAGGTTCAAGTGATTCTCATGCCTCAGCCTCCTGAGTAGCTGGGAATACAGGTGCGTACCACCACACCCAGATAATTTTTGTATTTTTAGTAGAGACAGGGTTTCACCATGTTGCTCAGGCTGGTCTCGAACTCCTGGCCTCAGGTGATCTGCCTGCCTTAACTCCCAAACTGCCGGGATTACAGGCATGAGCCACTGTGCCCAGCCTTATTTGGAATTTTTTAAAATCCATTTATTACCTAGCAAAACACAAGAACAAAACACACCTTACAACAAACCCTTTTTAATAGAGGAGAAACAGACTCAGGAAAAGTCCAAGGCCACAGTACTGGAAAGTAGAGGGGCTGAGGCTGGAACTTCCTGTCTGACCCTGGGACTTGAGCTCTCAAGTACTGGGCAGCAGAGATGGGGGCTCCAACAGAAGTGGGGGGATTAAATGCAGGTGATGTTTCAGAGTCCAGCCCCGGAAGTCCCCAGGAGCTGACTTTCCTCATTTAGTCCTGACCAGGGGACCCCACCTTGTGAAGACCCTCAGGGAAAGATGAGCAAGATATGTGGAGCCTGAATTACATGCCTGAATTACATGGACTGTGGTGAAGGGCTCAGGCTCTAGTACTCTGGTGTCAGAGGGCCCTGGCTCAAGTCCAGGCTCCCCAACTAAATCATTGTATGACCTTTTTCCTTGGTCTTTTTCATCTGCGAAATGGAGATAATAACTGTTTCATGCTCGTAGATAGGGCCGTGGCCAAGATGAAGTGAGACAATGTAAAGTCCCTGGCTTCTAGTGAGCTCAGAATATGGGGAAGTTAATGTACCATTATTATTACTATAGTCAATTTTTTTTTTAAATTTTTACTTTTTTATTAAAATAGAGATGAGGGCTCACTATATTGCCTAGTCTGGTCTCAAACTTTATGAGTTCAAATACTCCTCTTGCCTTGGCCTCCCAAAGCACTGGGACAAAAGACATGAGCCACTGCACCTGGCCTCTGTTCAATCTTTAAAGCTGGTTTTTGAAGAAAAAAATACAGGAGAGGGAGCAATCTGTTGTCCTCCCTGAAGCATCTTCTCTTCCCATACCCCTGGGAAGGGCAAATGGAGGCCCTCTCCATTTGCCCTTTGCTCCCAGGAGGGAGAAGGGGCCCTGAAATTACTTTCAATTATACAATCATGCCCAGTCCCCAGCATGTCCCTTGGCCTTGCAAAGCATGAGCAGAAAAACACTGGGATCCTACATTCTGATAACAAAGGATGTGGCAAAAGGCAGGAGTGGCCTCAGGGAATATTTATGGGGCTGTTGCATGGGTGTTCTCCAGATTTCCCTCACTATCCCAAGGTGAACAAGCAATTTTGTATTTGCCATTAATCTTGCAAACAAATGCATGGAGTGACCACAGCTAGGAGTTTTCATATTAATTGATTGTGGCATCAGAACTGAGTTCAGAGCCCATTAGGCAGGGCTGTAAGCAGTAGACCCACTGGGCTCATTTTGCTGTGAGGTTGCTGTGTAGTATGTGTAGCATGTGGCAGCCCACTCTGGCTCTGGTCTGTTGGTGGGTGATGCTTGGAGCTTCCCACCAGCACTGGCACTGGAACTACTGCCAGAACCCAAGGGAAGCTAGAAGGGACCATGGGGTTGGAGAACAGCAAGCTGGGGAGGACCCAGTGTGTTTCAAACATTTTAGTGATTCCAGGGTTATGAGAGAGTGTGCTGCCTGGATTGGGAGACAATCACGGATTGGGTTTCAAGTCTGAACACAGCCCCCCACCCCAAAGTCTCTGTGTTTGAATTTTGATCATTGTCCCTCTTTGAGTCTCAGGTTTCTCATCTTTGACTTGGAGATTATACCAATACTTTGTGCAGAAGAATGCTTAAGGGTTACATAAAACTATGCCATTTTCTTTAGGTCAGAGATGCTGCTCCCAGGATTTAATTATTGGGTCTTAGAAGAACTCTTTTCTTCAAATTGCTTCATCTGCTCTAGGATGGCTAAAATACTCCCATTAATGCTATATCTCTGTGTGTGTGTGTGTGTGTGTGTGTGTGTTGGGGGGGGCGATGTGAGGGGTGGTGGGGAGAGAGAAAGAAAGAGAGATGGAGAGGTAAGAGAGAGCTGTGATCCATCACTGACATTCCTAGATGGGCAAAGGATTGAAGAACAGAAGGTTTGGGGGAAGCAGTGGAAGAAGAGAAAACAGGAGGGACTGGAAGCTTGGAGGGAGAGGGGTAGACTCTTGATGTGCGTACTGGATTTTACAGTTTATATAGGACACTCATATTCATTGGTTTATTTGTTCATTTCGCTGTTCAAGAAGTTGACAAACAGGCTCTGGCAATAGCAACTAATAGTTTTTTAAACCTTCACTTTTACTGAAATCCCTGAGTGAGCCCCACTTTTCCCTCCTTGTCTTGCCTCTTTCTTCCTATGTGCACTTTATGTCTGGAAGCCTTCTCCAACACACTACATATGCAACCACTAACTCACTCATTTGTCCAGCCAGCCAGTTAAAGAGCCAGCCAATGAACTAACTAAACATCTAACCGACCAGCTAGCCAGCCAGTCAATAGACTGACCATCTAACTAGAAAACTGACCATTCAACCAACTAACTGAATAACAACTAACCATCAACCAACTAACCAATCAACCAGCCAAATAATCAATGAACCGACGGACCAGCCAATCAACTACTTAACCATTCACCGAGCAACTAATACATTATCCAACTAACCCACAAAGTAACTAACCAACAAATCAACCAAAGTGTGCTGGTGTTAGGCAAATACAACCAGACTCTGACTTGGCCCAGGTGAAAGGCTGCCTCTTTTCTGCTCAGGTTTTCAGCACCGTCACCTGGGAAGCGGCCTCACCTTTGCGTCTTCTCCTTGCCAGACATTTTCCCTTCTGGGCCTGTTTCTCCATCTGACTAGAGTAGTGGTTTGCAAACTGGGTTCCTTGTGGCACTAGGGTTCTGTGGAAGGGCCCTGGGGCTGCTTTGGAAGGAAAGAGGAAGAGAGTAGATGGGACTGGGTTTCTCATTTCCCCTTTCTCCCTTTCATCTGTTTTGCTTGTTGGGATTTTGAGTAAGATTTTGTTTAAAGAAAGGCTTTGATGTCTTAAGTTTAAAAACCATCACGTTGGGTCACCTTCTCAGTACAGAGGCGAACATCCACATATCTCCCTGGGATGTAGGACCACTGAGTTCTGAGGCAGAACTGTTGGATGCCTGATGCACTAAGTTGCTCCCAGAGAGGCCTGCATGTTGGTGAAGGGCTGAGCATAAGTAGCCCTGACAGCATTTCCTTACCCATTTCCAAGCAGAGTTTGCTTCCCATGATCCAAGGTTGGTTGGAACTCCAAACAGCTCCTGGCAGGGCATGGGATGTCCTTGCACATGGCATCCATTAGAACTGACTCCATAGGAACTTCTGGCCACGGCCGGAGCTGACCATCTGCCAGTTTCTCAGAGTTGCTACATGGGAGGAAACACAGAGCTGGGGGTATGCGTAGGAAGACCGTGTGAGTCATATCAATCTGTTGTAACCCAACCCTCAGAGGCCCTGGGTGGGGTGCATGGCCTGGGACTTCCTTGTGGGCTCTAGTCCCCAATAGTAAAAAAGCGGCCAAATAACACGCAGGGTTCCCACTACTTCTCTCTGCAGGAGACAAGGCACAGCACTGGACTCATGCCTTGCCTTTGCTGAAAGACCTTGGATGAGTTGCTTCACGTTCTTGAGTGTCTGTTTCCTATTATATTTGTATAAAATAGGGCTAGTCGGTGCTTATCACCAAACCGTGCAAGGCCAAGGGAAGGACTCATCTCTGTTTAGTGGAGTCCCCGCTTTGTAGATGGAGAAACTGGCCAAACAAAATTTTTAGAAAAGTTAGGATTGTCATTGAGGTTTCTGAGTTGGCATCTCTTTCCTTAAACCTTTATAGATTTTTATTTATTTATTATTTAGAGACAGGGTCTCACTTTGTTGCCCAGGTTGGAGTATAGTGGTGAAATCATAGCTCACTGCAACCTCAAACTCCTGGGCTCAAGTGATCCTCCTGCCTTAGCCTCTGGAGAATCTAGGACTACACGCACCAGCAACCATGTCCAGGTAATTAATTAATTTTTTTTTTTTTGTAGAGACAGGGGTCTTGTTAGGTTGTCCAGGCTGCACTCGAAGTCCTGAGCTCAAGTGATCCTCCAGCCTTAGCCTCCCAAAGTGCTGGGATCCATGCCCAGCCCCTTTACAGGTTTTCAAGATCTTTTAAGACATCATCAAATGATGTCTGGGACATCTTTTCCTCTCCCTCTGGGAAATATTTTCCTTTTGGGCAAGGCAGAACCATGCCTGACTGGGAGAGCTCTTTTGGGTTTGAATCTGTGCAAATACCCAGGGATGACTCTGGGGACTCTTGCTCTCCTTACCAAGCCCCCTACCTTCTCAGCTATTCTCACCTCTTGCTTTCTTTACCAAGCTCCCTACCTCCCCACCCAAGCACGGCATGGGTTTAGGTGTCTCCCAGGGTACATTAAACATCTCCAGTCAGCCTGCCTGACGATCTAAGTGGCTATCATTTATTCAGAAGCATCACTGAGAGTTTTTGATTTATTGGTGATGGGTCAGCTATGTTCTTCAGGCAGCTGATGGTCATGCCATTAATTTTCAGAGATTAAGAGCATGATAGGGAAGATAAATTTAGTGACTTGGGGAGATCTGCAGAGAGCAGCTCCTGGGAGGGTCTCCACACACCTTCACGCTCAAGCCGCTGAGAAGCAATTCCCTTTCTGCTGCTTTTTGAGAAGGTGATGACGTGAGCATCCTGTGTGGAGGAGACTTGCTTTCAGAATGACAGGATGTCTGTTCCTGGACTCAGAGGGTGTTCTCATGCTAGAATCAGAATGTTGGAATTGAAGAGTCACAGGCTGTAAGATGAGTTCTCTGAAACCGTGCAGTCCAGCCTCTCGTTTTACCGATGAAGAAACTGAGGCCTGGAGTGGGAAATGACCTAATCAGGGGGAATTCAACCAGAGGCTGCATCCTAGCTCTTCCTCCATTGCTCCTTTTTCCTAGAGTTGGGGATTAGTTGCACAGCGTAAGGAAAACACTTTTGGCAGGGCATGGTGGCTCACGCTTATAATCCTAGCACTTTGGGAGGCCAAGGCAGGCAGATCACGAGGTCAGGAGATCAAGAGCATCCTGGCCAGCATGCTGAAACCTAGTCTCTACTAAATACACAAAAATTAGCTGAGTGTGGTGGTGCGTGCCTGTAGTCCCAGCTACTCAAGAGACTGAGGCATGAGAATCGCTTGAACCTGGAAGGTGGAGGTTGCAGTGAGCCGAGATCGTGCCACTCACTGCACTCCAGCCTGGTGACTGAGCGAGACTCCGTCACACACAAAAAAAGACTTTTGAGGGGACCTTACGTCTTTATGAGTACCCTCACTTTACAGAACAAAACCCCTGAGGTTCAGAGAGGGCACTTGACCTCCTGGCTGTAAATTTCACAAGATGTGCTTGGTTTTGTGCTGCCTCTCTGGCACCCACCTCAGTGCTTACAGCATCACAGATGCCATAAATATTTTCTGAATGAATGAATGTTTATCAGCAGATCAGAAACTAGGATTGTGTGATGTAAAGGCTTCCTCTGGGGCTCAGTGGCCAATTTCAGGAGTGGCAGACTCCCTGCTGCCCAGCTCATGCCTGTTTTGTGTATTTCTCACGTGGAAATGAACAGTGCATGGGGGATCAGGATTCCCACGGGTGGAAGCTCAGCATCTCAGGCAGTGGGAATTTTCTTGTAAGGGCTTTAAAAGCCCCAAGAAAAGGAAAAAGATTTAAACAGCACCCCCAATGCTTAGCTTTGGCCAGACAACCACCTCCTCCCCATTCAGGTGAACTTTGCAGTGAGAGAAGTTACTCTGAAGGCTCCAATGCTAAGAGAGGTTCATAGGGATGCATCTGAAATAGACCCGGAAGGTTTAGTTGTAGCTCAGGAGGAAGCCATGAGCCCACGAGCTGGAGGAAGGCAGCAAGATGTATAAGAAGCAAGAGACTGCAGAGACAGGGGAAGAAGTGGAGGGGAGGACCAGGCTCCTTGTTTGCAGATGGTGCCTGGGTGACTTAGCACTTACTAAACACAGTGATGAGGACATTACCCGGACAAAGGCCCTGCCTTAGCAGAAACCATGGCCCAAAACAAGAACACAAAATCAGTGGGAACAATAGCACCCGATTCCAACAGATTCAATTCATGGAGACTTTGCTTCAATGTAGCAGTCATTCCCTGAGCACCTCTATGGGCTAAGCTCCATGCAAGAAACTATGGGAGTTAAGAGAGGCAGGACTGTGTTCAGCTAAGAGATTGTATTCTAGAGCCAGACTGTCCAGGTCTGAATCCCGGTTCAATCACATACTAGCTGTGTGACCTTGGGTAAGTCACTTAACTGGGTCTGTTTCCTCATCTGCAAAGTGGGTACCAGCAGTGCCTATCTTATAGGGTTGCTGTGAGAATTAAATAGGTTAATATAAATAAAGTCCTTGGCACAGTGTCAGCACATAGTATGTGCTCAGTAAGTATTGTAGCTATGAAAATGTAACTGCAGCAAATGTCCCTGGCCTTATACAAATGGGGCTGCAGGAGCAGAAGTGTCCAAATGACGTCGCTTTCAGTTGCTACTTGTGAGACCTCAGTTTTTCCTCAACATCTCCCCCAGTGATTTCAGCGGGTCCCCAGGGGCACCTCCTTGTGTTCCAGAAGCTGTCCATCCACGTTCTGCTTCGAGCTCCCAGAGGAAGTCCCTGGCCACAGGCCACATGAGGGAGGCCTCTCCAGAAGGACCCAGTTGCCAGGGTCTTCTTGAAGGACATTGCTTCCCTCCTGGGCCCTGGGTAATTCCACTCCTGTCTGCTTTCCATAGCCCACACTGGAATGGGGTGGAGGGACTTCCTTCTCACTCAGGCTTGCCTCAGTCAGCTGGGCCCCAGAGAAGAACTGCTTGAACCCAGAGTGTCCCCAGATTTTTCATGAAAGTGACTCCATGAGCTTCTGATTCCAACTGTTCTGTTTAGGGGGGTCTCTGCCATGAACTCCATTTCCCTGGTGGTACCTTCTGAGCATCTCTCCAGGATTGTGTTCTCTCTCTCTTTAACATACACGCATGCCGGGCGCGGTGGCTCACACCTGTAATTCCAGCACTTTGGGAGGCTGAGTCAGGCAGATCAGGAGGTCAGGAGATCGAGACCATTGGCTAACACGGTGAAACCCCGTCTCTACTAAAAATACAAAAAATTAGCCGGACGTGGTGGTGGGTACCTGTAGTCCCAGCTACTAGGAAGGCTGAGGCAGGAGGATGGCGTGAACCCGGGAGGCAAAGCTTGCAGTGAGCCAAGATCACGACACTGCACTCCAGCCTGGGCGACAGAGCAAGACTCCATCTCAAAAAAAAAAAAAAAAAAAAAAAAAAAAAATATATATATATATATATATATATATATATATATACACACACACACACACACCCCACACCACACACACACCACACACAACATCACATACACACCACACACATACACACAAACACACACACCACACACACTCGCACACACACCACATACACACCACACATGTACATACACACACACCACACCCCCCACACATCACAAACATACACCGCACATTACACCGCACATATACTCACACACACACCACACACCACACACACGACACACACCACACCACACACCACACACATGCACATACACACGTCCACACCACATGCACCACACACATACACCACACAAACCACACACGCACCACACACAATCACACACCATACACACGTACACACGAACACAACACCCACACCCCCCACACAAAATCACTCACACACCACATACAAACACACCACACACACGACACACACACCATACCACACACACCACAGATACACCACACACGCGTACACACACACCACAGCCCCCCACACATCATACACACCACACATATCACACACACACCACACCGCACACACCACACACACACACCACACACATGCACAACACACCTCACACACTGCGCATACACACCACACACAGCCACACACACTACACACACACCACACACGTCACACATGCACATACACTGTGCACATGCCGCACACACATGCCACACACACTACACACACACACCACACATGCCCCCCCCACTCCACACACGCACACCATGCGCACACACAGATGCATACACACACTCTCTCAGCTCCTTCTCTGGAACAAGCTTGACCGTGTCAGGTCTTCTCTTCCACGGTTTTTCCAAATCAGTTTGAACCACATTTCACTTTTGTTGCTCTTGTCAGACCAGGCCCCATGAACTGCAGGGAGTGGGTTGTTCTGCCCATGTTGGGGGCGGCTACATGGTGCCACGGCCATCCGTGGCCATCCTTGAAGGGTATGGATTTGCTGGATGTCTGGGGTGTGGGGAAGTTAAGCAATTCACTCGTGTGGCAAGATGGGATTCTCTGTCACTTTCACCATCTCACTCTTCCTCTTCCCCACCCCTTATGAGAAAGAGGGCTCTTTTACTAGAATATCACGTTAAAGTTATGCTTTGGGAGGTGGTTTTATTCATCAAACATTTACGTAATGCTTACTAGGCAACAGGTCTAAGGCCTTTAGATGTGTGATGTCTCTTAATGTCCATGACAGCCCTGTGAGCCTTGTGACTCCCATTTTACAGATGTGGATACAAAGGCCAAGATCACACAGCTAATAAGGGATGGAGCCTGGATGAAACTCAGGCTGTCTGGTTCCACAGGAGTTGTGTTCTTAACCACCTTGCTCTGCTGCCTTTCCAGTGAGCTTGATCATCCTAAGAGGAAAACTTGCTTGTCTTCTAGACCAGCCTTACAGTTGGTCTGGGGCAAGAGGTGCTTCCCTGGGCAGTGGAAGACAGAAGCCTGCTCTGATGCTCCTCTGGCCATGCCCTTCCCCAGGGAAGTTGTTATCCAGAGCTCACTTCCTCCTCCTTTAGTGCATGTCCTGAATATCTGGGAGTGGAGAATTCCCTGCCCAAGGGGCTTGCAGGCCTTCTTCCTCGGATCTTTTCTCCCAAGAGCAGTGCACTCAGGCCAAAGATGGCTAAAGAGTGACAGATTTTGGATCTGAGCATTGCAGTGTGTGTGTTCATCTGTGGGTGCAAGGCCCCTCTTACTGTGGGATGAAGCTGGGGTGGGAAATTAAGAGGAGTGGGAAATAGGTGGGTAACCAGCTTTCTCTCTGCTGTCTTCCAGCATGAAGCACTGAGAAATCTGAGTTCCTCATTAGATTCTGGGCTTCCAAGTTGTTGGGAAATGTCCATTTGTCAAAGTAGGAGGATAGAACATTTTCTGTTTAACGTTAGCGAGCTTGATTGATAATTTTAAGCATTTAGACATGTGCTATGTGGACCTCCATTTGCCCTCTTGCCCCCAGGCCCACAGATGTCAGGGTGGACTTGTGACGTGGATGCGGGACTGAAAACCTGTTGTCCCAGCAGCTGGGGATGCTGCAACTATCAGCCTCTGCAGAGGTCCCCTCTGATGTAGAAATCACTCTTGCTTAACTTGCTCAAAGCCATGTCCCTTCGGGGAACAGCCCACATTGATTACAGTGCAGGAGTAGTAAGATCTTATATCTTGTCCCCACTCCACTTGGTTCTGTAGGATCATCTCAGCTCCAGCATTCTCTGTGGGGTTAACAGAAGTCCCACTGAGGCTATGTCCCAGCTGGATCTCTCCCTTTGCCAATGCAGCATCCTTCCTGTCATGTTGATTCCTTTGTCATGTGTCTTTGCAATGCCTTCACCGGGGGCAAGTCTACTCCACCCCATTGGTGTTGGGCCTGGGTGCTATGAGGAACTCTATAGAGAATATTTGGGGTAACAGACTGCAGCCTCACCTGCCGGCTCCCCCGATCTAGGGAAGAAACCTTGGCCAGGCAAGGATAGGACGATGATGCCAAGTGAGTCATTCACTGTAGTGACATTACTGGGTCAAGACAGGGGGTCGGTTTTATGGAAAGCATTAAGCTTGGAGGAAGGGTTTGAAAAGTATTGGAAGATATAAGGGACCACTGTGATTATTCACTTTCTTCTACACATCTATGGGGTGTGGCCTTGTGACTTGCTTGGCCAATGGAATGTGGGCAGAAGTGACGATGTGCCAGTTCCTCACCTGGGCTTTGAAAGTCTTCATGGGCTGACTCTCACCCCTCTTGAATTTCTGCCATCACCTTGAAAAGTACATGCCCTGGCTAGCTGACTTGACCAGGGAGAGTGAGTGGCACCTGGAGCAGATTGGGATCCAATCAATGGCTAATAGCCAAGCTTGACCAAGCCCATCCAGGTTAGCTGATCACCCCCCAGCTCACGAATATGTGAGTGAGAATGAAGTATTATGGTTTTAAGCCACAGAATCTCAGGTGCTTTGCTAGACAGCATTAGGTGGCAAAATCTGGACACAAAAAGTACCTGTGCTTGTTTTGGGGAAAAATGATGTGTTTCCACTCCCTAATTCCTGAGTCAAATAGACACTGAAGGCAGAGGTTCCACAAGAACGTTTTCGTTAGCAAGCCACTGGGGAATTCCAGGGAAGTGAGCTCCAGGCTGAGAAGCGTAAAACTGGGAGGAAAAGTTTGAAAGGTATTGGAAAGCATAATGGGCCACTGTGATGACTCATTTCTCCTACACATCTGGGTCAAGCCCAGGTTCTGGTTGGATGCCCTGATCTCAGCAGATGCATCCACCAAAACCTCAGGGGCTCCCCACAGTCCCCAGGGAGGAGGTCTTGAAGTCCTAATGTGGCATTGTATGTGTGGATGTTGATGAGAAAGATGAGTGCCCTGAATGCTCCAAATACAGGGACAGCTGCTGACCTGGGGACCATAAGGAACCCCATAGAGAATGTTCTGGCATAACAGACTACAGCCTCATCTGCTGGCTCCTTTGATTTAGGGAAGAATCGTTAGCAATGCAAAGGTGGGAAAATGACCCCCAAGTTAGTCACTCAGCTACTTTACTGGTCCAAGACAGGGGATCAATAATTGGCTTTCTGCTACTCACTAGCCATGTGATGTTGGAAGCAAGCCTGGCCTCAGCGTCCTCATCTGATCAATGGGCACAACAATGCCTCATACATTTATCTTGATGATGAATGAAAAGAATTCAAGCTCAAATTCACCTCAGGGTGTCTGTCTTGGTAATTTCCTCTGGTTGGTACAGTCCATCCTGAGATTTTGATGGCTGATAATTGCACCCTTCAGATTCAGGGAGCCCGCCCTGCCTGCTCACACAACTGCTTCCTGAATGCCATCATCACACCCCCCTGTTTTTTTTTTTTTTTTTTTTTTAAGATGGAGTCTTGCTTGTTGCCCAGCCTGGAGTGCAGTGGCGTGATCATGGCTCACTGCAGCCTCCACTTTTGGGACTCAAGCAATCCTCCCACCTCAGCCTCATGAGTAACTGAGACTACAGCTGTGCACCACCACGCCTGGCTAACTTTTCTATTTTTAGTAAAGTTGGGGTTTCACCATGTTGGCCAGGCTTGGGGTTTCACCATGTTGGCCAGAGTTAGTCTTGAACTCCTGACCTCAAGTGATCCTTCTGCCTCAGCTTCCCAAAGTGCTGGGATTACAGGCGTGAGCCACTATACCTGGCCAACGACCCTCTGTTTTACGCACCTTTTAGTACTTACCACTATCTGAAATGATCTTGTGGACTTCCATGTTCATTGCTCCCATTGACGACCTGATGACAGCACATATAGCAAAGGGCCTGAAAAATAGTAGCTGCTCAGTTAGTCTTGTTTGAATGAATAAGCAACTGGAGAGGTGGATGCAGGGTCTGCTGCCAGTAGGCATGATGTGAATATGCATTCTCTTTCATCCTTTCATCGGAGGACTCCCAGAGAATCTGATGGGTTCGGGCTTAAATTAATTGGAAATAACTTTTCATTTTCCAGGTAATTCCTCCAGTCTCTATTTCAGAGGTTACACATTGGCGGCATGCACTCCATATGTGGTTCTCTAATATATTCTGATGGATGGCATGGTGTTTCCAAACCATTTGAGACAACTTCTATAAATCAGGATATTTCATATTTAAAAGAATCTTACTTTCAGATATTTTCAGAAACCAAAAGGGAGATCCAGCAAAGCCAGGCCTGCATTTCTGCTGACAAGGAGGGACTGGCACTGAGTAGCCACCCTCTGGGGTCAGGTGGACCAGTCCCTGACTGGTCTACCATTGCTCCCATTGCTCCTTCAACGAACCCCCGTCCAGTCCACCGGTTCCCAGGCAGAGACCTGCCTGGTCTCTGCACGCGTTTGTGTCCCCTGATCTATTCTTTTCTGGTTCTGCTGAATGGGCCAGGGCTGACTCCACTGTTTCCTCCTGCTGTTCAGTTACTCCCGCAAGAATTCATGGCCCTGAGCTCAGCTCCAAAGCCCTTTTGCTTTCAACTCCCACCCCATCGCTTGCCCTTGGTGTACGGATTTTAAAACACGCACAATTGATTTGCAAAGAATGAGATGATTAATTAGAAACGAAGACTGGCTGTGGGAGAGCCTCAGAGGCCGTTTTGATCTCTACGCTTCTTGAATTTCCTTGCCTTTGTTCTGGCCCCAGATGGGGAACTCGTTAGGCAGCGGGGGCTGCTGGGCACAGACGGTTTGCTATTTTTGAAAACCCCCGACCCAGCACCCCCTCCCCAGCCCTTCTCTTTCTTCTTGAGCTATGCCCCATGTTCTGAAGGTGTGTGCTGGGAGCTGGCATGGGGATACAAGCCCACACCTGGCAGGCTGCGAGGGTGCATTTCCTTCTTTCCTTAAACTTAAGAAAAAAATCATCTCCAGACAATGCTCAGCCTTGTCAGAGTGGTAGAGACATGGTGGGGAAAAGTAGCCTGGATCTGAGAGATTTCCTTTAGAATCAATTGCCACCCAGGTGTGGTTCTCAGTCCAGCAGTATCTCAGGTATGCGGGGAAGCTTGCTAGGAATGCAGACTCTCGAGCTCCAACCCAGACCTACTGACACAGAATCCGCACTGAGGCTCCCCAGGCAATTGGTGTGACCAGAGCAATTTTCATCTTTATCTTGGTTCTAGTGCATACTTTGAAAGTGGGTGCAGTCTTCCACACTGTTGTTAAACCATAGTGGGATCCGATTCTCACAAATCTCCTCTCCACCCCCAGCCCAGTGCCTGGCACACAGTAAGTGCTCAGTGTGTCATTGTAGATTTGCATCCACCACAGAGGTCAGGTTCCTTATGTGGTTCTCAGCCTTGGCCACACATTGGATTCTCTGGGGAGCTTTATACATTACTGATCCCTGGGCTCCACCCCCAAGAGATTCTAACTAACTTGGTTTGGGTGTGATCTGGGCTTGGAGATTTTGAAAGCTCCCTAGGGAGTCAAAAGTGCAGCCAGGGTCAAGAACAACTGTTTTTTATATATTTTTAAAATGTTGGTGCATCTGATGAAAGTTCTGAGTGGTCACAATCTTTCTTTAAAATCCCATGGGGGTGGGGACGATGAGGAAACCCACTCAGCATCCCTACATTTTTCCTCAGTGTTGGGATCAGATAGCTGTTTTCTTACTGAAGAACAGATACCATTATTGGATTGCATTTAGGGGTCAAGACAAATGAAATGCATATCTTGGAATCCAAGAGTCACACTCACAGGGCGAGATGCTCACCTTGTGGGCTGCTCATGGGATGCGAGGCCACACCCACACACGGAAGCACCTGCCCGTTCACATCCCTCAACTCTCCCACTTTCCCTCATTCATTCCTATTCTTTCTTCAGATCTCAGCCTGATGCTCACTTCCTCCAGGAAGCCTCCCCTGACCACCCACCCCTGGGTGGCAGGTTCCTTTGTTAAACGTGTTCAAAGAATGGGGCTGTTTTCAGAGCCTAGTTGGCAGTTAGACACTCAGGCAAGGGAGGCTGGGGTTGAAGTCGGGGACCCCACCCTGGACTGGAAACTTGCTAGGGGCAGTTGTCAGGCCTGTGTGGTCCTTCACGGTGTTCCAGCGTATCTAGCAGGGACCTAGTAAAAATTGCAATGAATGACTGAGTGAATGAATAAATGAATCATTAAAGTTTTTGAGGGTGTTAGGGGAAGGGTTCTTCCTTTCCACACAACCTCTATGTAGATGTGGTTTATCCAATTACCATGAGCTATTCAGCCAGCCCTGCAGCGCGCAGTGAGGCATAGCTGTATTTCTTAGGTCTGTAATTTTCCAGTAATTAGACTTTCAGGCACATATGTCTTGTGGTTCGAATATGATTCTGTTATACCTCTGTTGCTAAAGTAACTGCTATGTAAGACTTCAAAAATTTGCTTTAATAGTGATGGGCTATAGCGGATTTGTGCTATTTAGGTAACTTGCAATCTACCTTCAGGACAGTATAATTACATGGCTGGGCTATTTTTAATTTCATGGGACAGCATTTCTCAAGCTTCAGCCATCCCAATGCCACCTTTTTTATTTTTGCCCTGCTTGTATACCATTTCTATGATGTCGTGAATTTAATATTGTCCTTTAAATCTACTCATTAAAAATGTCAGTGAATGTATTCATTAAAAATATCAGTAAATGTAGCTCAAAAGGGAAATTTATATGACCACAGTAAATAGAAAACCAATATCAATTTCCTCAAATAGAAAGTGACCATAAAATACCACCCCTACATAAACAATGAAAATAAAACACGGTTATTAATGTTTGGTTGATACTGTTGCTTGCCCAAGGCTTTGAGCCTGAGGCCTGCTCTTTCTTTGTTAGAAAGGGAGATTGGCTACTGTTGAAGAAGGTGTTAAAGACCCGGTAGCATCAAATTGAGATCTTCCCTGGTATAATTAGAAGGATGGAAAAAGAATTGAAAAAGCAACTTTCTCGTGTTGTGATTCAGTATTTATTTAGTGTCTTGTCTATGTTATAGGCTATTGTTTTATAATACAAATTGATTTGTCTGAGCTCATAGCTTGCTCTTATAAAATCAATAGCAAGTTTTATGTTTTGGCATCAAGTTTATTGCAATTTATTTTGCTTTTCTCCAGTTATTTTTTATAGCTAGATCAAAAGGTTGGAGATCAGATGGAGACTTCCAGACCCACCCCATTTTGAAGTCCTTTGTTCTGCCTGGACTGTGAAGTTAAGAACCACCGACAAATCACAGGTGCCTTTGAAGTGTAACTGATCAGGGTCAGAACCCTGGCCTTACCACATTTGCTCCCTGGTCTGGCACAAAGCACTTCACTTCTTTAAGGCTACATTTTCTATGCTGTAAAATGTGAATGGTAGTATCAGCCTCACGGGGTTGATGTAAGGTCTATAAGAAATTGTTGCATGTGAATCCCCCTCTCACATGGCAGGTGGTCCTTAATTGGTGGTCACTGTGGATCCTGTGAGCTCTGAGCGAGCAGGGCAGTATCTGTCTTATTCGCTGCACAGCACTAGGGCCTGGCACTTGGTCTGCGCTCAATACATATCATCACATTTGAGGAAGTTTGGGGGTACAGAGGGTGGGGAATAGTGTCTGCTAATGCTGCCTTCTTAAGAATGTCTTCTCCAATTAGATGGGTGGAAAAGAGGCATGTGTCAATTTAGAGACTGCCTTTTGGGGCAGAATGGTTCTTGAGATTCCTGGGGGACAAGGGCTGTGCTGGGCAGTCAAGATGAGGGGCTCCCTCCTCTTTTTTACATGAATGGTGGAAACGAGGACAGCAGATGTAAATCCACAGAATCGTAAACCATCAGAAGGACCCAATTCCCTTGTTTAATAGAGGGGAAATCTGAGGCATGGAGAGAGGAAGTGACTTGACTACGGTCATCAGCTGTTTGGAAGCAAATCAGAAGCTTGAACCCATGTCTTTTAATATCCAGTCCAGAGATCTGTCCCCCATGTCATGCCCAGCCCTTAAGTGCCTCCTCTAGTTGTTGTCATATAATGATCATCTGCTTTTTTTTTTCTTCAGAATATTGCAAAGGCTCTGGCTTTATCTCCTCTCTGGGAATAAATCCACTTTCTCTATCAGCACCTGCAGAAAGCAGGGAATGCTGGAAGCTTCCCTGTGTGCACACACGTCCCGCATAGGGCTCAGTTGTGATGCGTGGGGCATGAGGTCAGGGTGTGTGCATCACAGTGCGGGCTGTGCCAGGTGGTCTCCAGAAGAACATTGCCTGATGTTTCCCTCTGGGACCTCAACTGTTGAACCAAACAATGTTTATTCTGTAATATTATGAAACATTCATTAAGACTATGGGAAAGGAAAAAAGTATCAAGAAGAAGAAGAAAAAACCAATTGTAATCCCACTACCCAGATAGAGATAACCACTGCTAATATCTTGGCACATTGCCTTCCAGTCATTTTTCTCTACACACACACACACACACACACACACACACACAGACAGACACACACACACACACGCTTTATACATGCTTTAGTTTTCTTTTTTTCCTAGACCACAAATTTTATTCATGAATTTGGAGAAAAAATTATTTTTATGTTAAAATTAACGTGGCCACATTTTGAAATAGAAGGAAAAATGTGCCCAAATTTTGTAAAAGAAATTATGAGGCTTCACTGAAAAATGCATTAGTGTCTTGGGCTTCACCAGAGACCTGCAGAGCTATGCATTCATTCACTTGGTAGGTAGGTGGGAGAAGTATTTCTCTCTCTCTGTAACTGATATGGTTTGGATGTTTGTCCCCTCCAAATCTCAAGTTGAAGTGTGACTTCCAGTGTTGAGGTGAGACCTAGTGGGAGGTGTTTGGGTCATGGAAGCAGATCCCTCATGAATGGCTTGATGCTGTCCTTGGGGTAAAGAGTGAATTCTCACTATTAGTTCATGTGAGAGCTGGTTGTTTAAAAGTGTGGCATCTCTCCCTTCTCTCTCACTTCTTCTCTTGCTATGTGACATACTAGCTCCCCTTCCTTTCTGCCATGACTAAAAGCTTCCCGAGGCCTTACCAGAAGCTAGGCAGATGCTGCACCTTGCTTCCTGTGTAGCCTGCAGAACCATGAGCCAAATAGACCTCTTTTCTTTATACATTACCCAGCCTCAAGTATTCCTTTATAGCAACACAAAATGGACTAACACAATCACCAGGCACCATGTACTTAATATGTACCATGTAAATATACAATGTAATATAGGTTTAACATATATTATATAGTTATATTTTTAACATACATATACTTCTATATAACAAATTATACTAAATGATAATACATAATAGTTTTATCTATATACAGTTCACATGCTATACAATTCATCCATTTAAAGTGTACATTTCAATGGTTTTTAGTATGTTAACACAATTGTACAACCACTACCACAGTCAACTTTAGAACATTTCTTTGCCTCAAAAGACTTCCAAATGAAACCCTGTATGTGACTGGGCATGATAATCCTGTAATCATGGTAATCCTGTAATACATGGAAACCCTGTAATCCCAGCACTTTCAGAGACCAAGGTGGGTGAATCACTTGAGGTCAGGAGTTTGAGACCAACCTGGCCCACATGGTGAAATTCCAGCTCTACTAAAAATCCATAAAAAATTAGCTGGGCATGTTGGTGCATGCCTGTAATCCCAGCTACTCAGGAGGCTGAGACAGGAGAATCACTTGAATCCAGGAGGTAGAGGCTGCCGTGAGCCAAGATAGCACCACTGCACTCCAGCCTGGGTGATAGAGCAAGACCCTGTCTCTTAAACAAGAAGAAGAAAAAACCCTGTATGCATTGCAGCCACTCCCCATTTCTCTCCAATCTCCCTCCCACAGTCCAAGGCAACCACTAATCTACTTTCTGTCTCTATAAACTTGCCTGTTCCTGACATTTCATATAAATGGAATCATACAACATGTGGCCTTTTGTGTCTGGCTTTCTTCATTTAATGTAATATTTTCAAGGTTCATCCATGTTGTAGCAAGGATCAGTACTTCAGTCCTATTCTGTTGGAATAAATTCCATTGTGTGCATATAGCACATTTTGTTTAACCTTTCATTAGTTGATAGACATTTGGGTTGTTTCTACTTTTTGCCTATTATGAAGGATGCTGCTATAAACATTGATGTACAAGGTTTTGTATGGATATATAGTTTCATTTTCCCCAGGAATGGAATTGCTGGGTCATAAGGTAACTCTTTGGTTTTTCTAAGGAACTACCATACTGTTTTTCAAGGTGACTGCACAATTTTACATTCCCTCTAGCAGAGTACGAGGGTTCTGATTTCATCACGTTCTCTCCAAACTTGATAAAGTTCCTTGGGGAGCCTGCTTCAACAAACAGGGCACTAAATGGCAATTCTGCAAACCCTCGCTTGCTGACAAGTAGGCACCCTTCAGCATCAGTCACCACTCATTCTTGTTTGCACCATTAATTGACTTCTTTTTTACCTTAGTGACCAAAGATATTCTGACAAGAGTTCATTCAAGTGACCCTAAAATTCCAGATTAGTGGAGTTTGACCATCCAGGAAATCTCCTATCAGGCTGTTTGCTGCTTTCAGCTGTCATCAGTTGATTCATTCATTCATTCAGCAAACATTCTGTGAGCACCTATCATGTGCCAGCCACAGTGCCAGGCATTAGGTGCACGAATATGAATCAGACTTGTGGTTTTATGCTTATAACCACCTAAGATTCTGGGATCCTTTTGAGAATCTGATGAAAATTTTGGACCTCCTCCCCAGAAAATCTTGTGCCCACACAGACATATGTGCATGATTTTATGTGTTTATGGCCTCCTTGAAGATGATCAATAGATTTCTTAGGGAGTCTTCTTGAAAGTCATCCAAAGATTTCCAGGTTCAGAGTCATTGTTATATTCCAGTAAATGGACAAAAAATATGGTGTCTGATTTGTGTCATTATTATTATACAACACCTTGAAGTTTGATTTCTAATCAAAGATTTCTTCCTCCCACTGCAGGATTTGTGGACTTTGGTATTTGAACATGGGTGCCTAGGCTGTATGCATGGGATATTTGGGGTGCTGCGGCTTCAGCAGGCCGCTCTACAGGCATGCTCCCTGCCCTCAGGAAGCCTGCAATCTGGGGACGGACTCCTGTTCACACCTAACCTAGGCTCTCTCAGAAATAGTTGACGGATCTCACGAGATCATCTGAACTCTAGCTTTCATCAATGGTGTGCCAGGGCTGGGCACAGTGGCGCATGCCTGTCATCCCAGTGCTTTGGGAGGCTGAAACGGAAGGATCGCTTGAGACCTGGAGTTTGAGACCAGCCTGGGCAACATGGCTAGACCCCGTCTCTAAAAAAATGAATTTGATTTTTTAAAAAAGCAAAAATAAATAAATAAAATAAAATAAATAAAAACAAAGAAATAAAAAACAAAAACAGCGGGCCAGGAAGAATCAAGGATGAGATGAGCACAAGAGAGGCATGCAGGCAGTGGGGGCCTTGCGGTGTCAGCATGCCTGGATCACACCAGCCTTGGGAACCTCCAATGAAGACGGGTGTTGCAGGTTACTGAGTTCAGCCTGGTCTTTTAGATGACATCAGGGCCCAATTAAGGGTTTAGGAGCAGATACACCTCGACTGGTGGAAACCAAGGGGGGACATCTGAGGGCATGGAACAAAGCCAGCCAATGTGGCCACAAATACCTTCAACATCTGGAAGGTCTATGATGACATTTTGTGGTGTATTCTACATCACACAACCAAAATCCTATTAAACCAAGGAGAAAGAGCAGATTCTCTCACCTGTGTCCTGAAGGAGTGCATCTGAGCAGACATAGGAATCTTTCTGGGGTGATTTCTGGGGTGAGTGATTCACAGGTTTATTTTGCTGAATGCTAGGTAACTTCTTGGGGCTCCCATTTCCTTTCTCCTCAACATCACACAAAAGGAATGTGGAAATATATGGACCAGGAGGCAGCCAGCTGCTGCAGAGCAGGCACTAAAGCAGCACAAAACAAAACCTTATTTATGAACCGTGGGTGTCTTGGAGTGGACTGTCTGAGGACAGGTAAGCCTGGGAAAATGGAGGCAGGTGTTGATTTCAGCATGGGCCAGCTCCTCAGATGCTTATGTTCCTGTGATGATGGGCTTCTCATCGGTCACAGCCTCCTTTGAAAAGCTCTGGACTCTTTCCCCATATACTATGGCAAACAATTTGAGGGGAGGTTTGAATCATTGTGGGACAATCATGGATCACTGGGGTAGTCCCTAGAAAGCAAACCTTGCTTTGTGTAATCCACTGAAGGAGCTGAAATGTGGTATGTACTGCAATTATTGCTTTATTAAAGCAGCTTGTAATAATCAAAATGAAGTGTTGGCAAACTTTTTCTTAAAGGACCAGAGGGTAAATATTTGAGGTTTTTGTGAACCATACAGTCTGTTGTTGCAACTTCTCAGCCCACCGTTGCAGTGTGGAAATGGCTACAGACATTGCATAAATCAATGGGCATGGTTGTGGGTTCCAGTAAAACTTCCCTTACAAGAACAGGCAGTGGGCCAAATCTGGCTCTTGGGCTATAGTTTTCCTACCCCTGATAATATTATAATAGTTTTTAGGAATGAACACTCACCATGAGCCAGGAGCTGAGCTATGTGTTTATGGTATTATCCCCATTTCACAGACGAGGAATCAGTTTCAGAGAGGTTTCACAACTTGCCCAAGGACACGCCGCCAGTAACTGATGGAACAGAGATTCTGATTTCATTGCTTTGTTCCTAAGAAATGGTTACAAAAAGTATTATGAAGGATGGGAGGTTAGAGACATAATGATATTGTTATTAAATTAATGTAAGTATCAACTAATAATACATAAGAACATTTCTCAAGGGTCCTCTATGTGCTGAGAACTATGCTATGTGCCTCCTACAGTGCTAATGTCTGAATGCTGTGTGTCCCTCCAAAAATTCATATGTTCAAATCCTTACCCCCAAGGTGAGCGTATTAGGAGGTGAGGACTTTTGGGAGGTAATTGTGTTGTCTTGATTAGGATTAGTGCCCTCACAAGGGACCCCAGAGAGGACCTCCCCCACTCTGACCTGAAGTTACAGTGAAAAGATGGCTATGAGGAAGGGCCCTCACCAGACTCTGAATCTGCCAGTGCCTTGACCTTGGACTTCCTAGCCTCTAGAACTGTGAGCAATAAATGTTTGTTGTATATAAGCAACTCAGTTATGGTATTTTGTTACAGCAGCCCAAATGGGTGAAGGCATACTGATTAACACAAATCATTCCCACCACAACCTGCTATTACTATTATTGCCCATCAGGGAACTGAGGCACAGAGAGGTTAAGTCACTTGCCTTAGGTCACACAGCTGGCAAGTATAAAGGCAGGATTCAAACCTACACTGTGGACCGGGCGCGGTGGCTCAAGCCTGTAATACCAGCACTTTGGGAGGCCGAGACAGGCGGATCACGAGGTCAGAAGATCGAGACCATCCTGGCTAACACAGTGAAACCCCGTCTCTACTAAAAAATACAAAAAACTAGCTGGGCAAGGTGGCGGGCGCCTGTAGTCCCAGCTACTCGGGAGGCTGAGGCAGAAGAATGGTGTAAACCCAGGAGGAGCTTGCAGTGAGCTGAGATCCGGCCACTGCACTCCAGCCTGGGCGATGGAGCGAGACTCCGTCTCAAAAACAAAAAACAAACAAACAAAAAACCTACACTGTGCCCTCTACCTCCCCCAGGTGCTATTTTGAAGCCCACACAGGTTACAATAATATCCCATTTATCATCTGATAGGGCTTGGGCCCTGACCAATAACAATGAAGCCCTACATGAGGATCCTGGGCTCCCAGCTAACAAGCGATACCCCTTTATTTCCTGGATTATGGGTTGGTCCTAGGATACGATTCTGTTTAACCAACTGATCAGGAAATATTTTAATATTTACAGAACTGGTACAACTCTCCTAGCTGTGCCGCTATAAGCTGAGGGCTTTCTAAGGAGGCCAGCCTGGGTGGTGGGGTGCGTGAATGAGCAGAGCAGGAGGCCCAGGTGGTGACCAGAATTCCCTGGGCGTCAGGTTCCTAGTGCAGATGCCAGTAAGGGATCTGAGGCCTGGGACCCCTGAGCAAATAAACTCAGTCCCTGAGCCTCAACCACCCAGGCCCAGGGCCAGCGCCCCCACTCCTCCCATCTCTCTGCAGAGGCAGCAGCCTGAGTCCTGAGTCAGAGGCTCCCACAGGAAAATAAACTTTCTGTACTAAGAGGGGGAGGGGGAGGCTTACTTTTCAAAAATAGGAAAGGCAGCCCCGTTGCTATGACGAATTCCTCGTGTTGCTCCGTGTTTTTGAAATTTTTTTATTTTTTTTTATGACCCACATAAAAAGGTACATACAGTCTCGTTGTAAAAATACATGGAAAAACCTCCATCTTATGCCTGATTCAAGTGAGGATCAAGGAGATGTGAGGCAAGGAGAGCTTGTTTTAAAGCCTTTGAAGGCTCTGGGATCTCTGACATTTGGGGGCCCCACCCCACATCATGGTGAACCTCAAAATGTGTGTTTCTTATAAAAATATCTGGAAAGGTTTTAAAATAGTTCATGCAATCTGGGATTTTATGAAAAATAAATTATTCATCGTGTTCTCATGACTTGTGCTCTTCTATTTCCAATGACAGGAGGACTGTGGAGGTGCAGCTGATTCACTCATGTGAATCAATTAATTGCAGACGTCGAACCAGACGTTTATTAATTTTGATGTCGCAGTTTCCTTTTGGTGTTCTAGGGCCAACTCACTTATGATTACAGGTTTCAAATATCTCTTCAGGCCCTTAACAAGTTGGTGGGCTCCAGGTTCTGGGCCCCAAGTGTGGGGCCATGGGGGCAGGGCCAGGGTCAGGAGCACCAAGCAACTCCTGGGGCCTCAGTTTACCCATATGCAAAATGGGAGTGTTTCAGGATAAAATATGTAGAAAGTTGGAGATAGAGAGGGAGAAAGAGGAAGGAGAAAGAGGATATAATGGTGAAATCAATGGGACAAAATACAAATAATTGGCAAATTATTTATATTTGGTAAATATAAATAATTTATATTTATAAATAAATATAAACTTACCAAGTTATTTATATTTACAAAATATATTTATATTTATATATATTTATATTTACAAAGTATAAATAATTTGGTAAATTGGTAAATATAAACTTAAGAACTTCTTAAGTCTGTATTTACCCTGAGTTGCCAATTATTTATATTTTAATAAATAAATATAAATTCAAAATAGTTTAATAAATATAAATTTAAAATAGCTTATTAAATAAAATATTTAAAATATTCTAATACATAAAATATTTATTTAAAATACTTTAATAAATAAAATATTATTTTAAATACTTTAATAAATATATTTTAATAAATATAAACTCCCTATAATGGAGTTTCTTATACTATTCTTGCCACTTTTTTGTAAGTTTGAAATTACGTAAAAGTGGAAAGTCCTCCCCCTCACCCCAGGTAGGGGTGGGAACAGGGGGTGTCGGATTAATTGGGAGATTTTGAGTTGCACTCAGATGAAGCCTGGGAGGACTCCAGGGCACCCAGCACGTCGAAAGAGGGAGTTCCATGGTCCCCGTCTTCCTTAACTAAGCAGGTCCATTTCTGTATGCCTTGTATTTGGAGCTCCATGTGGATTCTTCGGGGAAAAAAGGGGTCCTTTAGAAAGAAAGCCAGAGTCTGCTGGCTGTGGAGGTGCCCCAGGACTTGGGCCTAAGGATTTTGATGTGCTTTGGCTCTGTGTCCCCACCCAAATCCCATGTCGAATTGCAATTCCCAATGTTGGGGGAGAGACCTGGTGGGCGGTGATTGGATCACGGGGGAAAACTTCCCCCATGCTGTTCTCATGGTAGTGAGTGAGTCCTCAGAAGATCTGATGGTTTCAAAGTGTATGGCATGTCCCCTGTCACGCGTGCTCTCTCCTGCACCACCAAGTGAAAAAGGTGCTTGATTCCCCTTCTCCTTCCGCCATGATTGTAAGTTTCCTGAGGCCTCCCAGTCATGATTCCTGTACAGCCCATGGAACTGTGAGTCAATTATACCTCTTTTCTTCATCAATTGCCCAGTCTCAGGTAGTTCTTTATAGCAGTGTGAGAATGGACTAGTACAGACCTGAAGAGTCTGAGTCTAGCCATCTCGGAGGCTGTGGGTTTGCCTAACAGAGGCAAGAAAAGAAACCAAGTGAATGATTATAGATTGGTGGGTGGGGCTGGGGATGGGAGGAGAAAGAGGGAGGACAAAGAAGGGGCTGAGGTGGTGAGTCCAACATTCTGACTACTCCCTTGCCTGCCAGCACTCAGTAGGTGCCAGGCACTGCTCAAAGGACTTTACAAGTACTAAGACCTTTCCTTCTCACAGTACCCTGCCCGGCAGGAATTATTACTATCTCCATGTTACAGAGGATGAAACTGAGGCTCAGAGAGGTGAAGTCACTTTCCCAAGGTTACATAGCCAGTGAGTGGACATGGCTTTACTTCCTCCCTGGTAAAAACAAGGCAAGAACAGGCACTTTGGTGAATGCTGCAAGACCAGGCTCAGAGGGAGAGGTGGGGAATAGGGGTGTGGGAGATAGGCTTCCAGAAACAACCCACAGATATATGGCAACACTATGTACTAAGTGCTTACTCTGCGCTCTGTGTGGTACATGCGACATGCATCATTCCAGAGAATCTTCCCAACCAGTCCTCTGGTCCTCTGAGGTCAGGATTACCATCTCCATTTTGCAAAAGGGGCAAGGGAAGCCCAGAGAGGGAAAGTGACTTGCCCAAGGTCACACAGCAAGAAAGTTGCAGGGCTTGGGTTGGAACTCAGACCTTTCTGACCTCAAAAGGTTGTGTTCTTGTCCACTAGGCTGACTTTCCTAAAATGCAGTGACTTTGGTGCTTCTTGTCCATTTCCAGTAGCTCATACTAACAGCTGGCCCTGGGGAGGGAGGCAAGAGAGTAGGGATGGCTCAAGTCATCAAACACTTCTGGTATGACTGTTAGGTCCCGTGTCAGGGCCAGGGTGATGGCAGTCCAGAGGGCAGAGACAGATGTGCACATGGTGAAGTGAAAAAGCAGTGTGATTTGAGAAAGCATGAATGTGTTGGCCAAGTACAGATCTGCTTAGCAGAAGGGATGATCCCAGCGGGGATGGGGGGAGAAGGGACAATCCTGGAAGGCTGCCTGGAGGAGAGGACATCTGAGCTAGATTTTGAAAGATGACCAGGAGGTTGCTGGATGGCTGGGCACATGGTAGTGAGAGGGTATTTCTGGCCAAAGGGGCAATTCTAACAAAGATGTGGAGTCTTTAAATTGCATGATAGGTTCAGAGTAGGAGGGGAAGAGGTAGGCCATGCAACTGGGGGGATGGCCAGGGGCGAGGCCACCAGAAGCCCCGGGGTCTGTGTGTGTGTGAAATGGGGGCTGGTGGACTTCTCTGGGAATTGGGAGATTAGATCAGCTGCTCAGGACTTGCTGTGTGACTTTGGGCAGTCACTAACCTTCTCTGGGCCTCCATTCCCCATGTCTCTCCCCACTGTATCTCTCTCGCCCCTCAAGAATGGAAGCTTTCCCAGAACGAAGCTACGTGCAGCTGGACATCACCTGAGTGTTGGGGAATAGCCACAGGTCTCACCAGCTCTGACCTCCTCCCATCCCCATCTGGGGTCCAGGAAAAATGCTCTAGAACAACCTTGCCCAGCCCTTCCACCCCTCCCAGGCGTCCAGGGTGGTCCCCCCACCCCCAGAGTGGAAAACTGCCTTTTTCAGAAGGGGTTGGGTAGGTGGGGTCCCCAGGGCTCACCAGGGAGCAGTGGGCTTTGCCCACCTCCATCAGAAAAATCCCTCTGCTGGCCTTAGAATTGGGGCCTCCTGACTCCCCATCCCCACTGGAGACTGTTAACCCTTCAGTGCTGTTAACCTTTCCAGCTTGGACAAAGTCCAGGGGCCTGGATGCTCATCTAATGGACAGAATAGACTAGGGTGCCAGTTTTTTCCTTCTGTTTCTCTTTCTCAGTTCCAAAACCTCAACTTCACAATTGTCCATCTTTCCACTTCAGTCTCCAAGTCCTCAAGAAACTCCCTCCTCCTTCCCCCTCCTTCTCTGAGCCTGGTCTACAGGACAGAAGTAACTCTCATAGTTCCTCAGACACACACTTCCCGGATATGAATCCTGTTTCCAATAAAATGTTTGTCTGGGGGCATAGCACATGTCTGGTGACAGCTCAATGCTCCACTTTCCTGTCTTGGTAACTCTGCAGTCCTCTCCGTGGTTAAGAACTAGAATTCAGCCCTCAGGAAGGCTTCCCCGGCTCCTTGGCCTAGCCGGCCTGAACTGCTTGCTGACTTCGGCCATTCATTTATTCATTCATTTAACATACACGTGTATTGAGCAGCTTCTTGATCACTGGTCCCAGTCCCTGTCCCGCTGGAGCTTTAGGTGTGGATTGAGAAAATATACATTGCACACATCGTCATGGCATTATGGTTGAGGATGGTGCTGCAGTAGAGGTCAGGGTGCCATGAGAGGTTGGGAGAAAGTGACATATCAGCTGACCTCTGAAGGTCCTGCTCCCCTTAGATTTCTTTCCAGCTGTGTCATCCCTTTAGTTTTTCTCCATCTTGGGAGATGAGGTTGGCATGAGCCAGCTTATGGGGGATTTTGATAGACCAGAATCAAGACACTGTAATAGGGAGCCATGGGATGTTGTTGAGCAGTGGAGTGACACAGAACAAAATGGAATGTCAGGATGGCTAGTTTTGCAGTGTCCCAAGACACAATTGAGGGCCTGCATTTGGGAATGTGGCCTTTTTCCCCCTCATAAAACCCACCTCCTGCACAAGGTATGTGGCCTTTTTAATGCTCAATAGAAGGGGGTGGAAATTCAATACTTACTATATGACAGTTGTGCTACACTCTTTTCTAAGCAGGTTATGTGTATCAACTCTAATTTTCCCAACAACCTCCTGAAGTAGAGACTCTATTACTCCCATTTGCTGAGATTCAGAGAGGTTAGGAAATTGCACAAAGTCACACAGCTAGCAAGTGGAGCAGAGACTCAAATCCAGATCTGTCTGCCCCCAAGCCCAGTGTTCTGGTCTTCTTTGAAACAACTCTTGTATTAGATTTCTAAATGCTGCTATAATAAATCACCACAAACTTAGTGGCTTAAAATAATACAGATTTGTATCCTTACAGTTCTGGAGCTCAGAAGTCCAAAATGAGACTCATGGGCTAAAGTCAAAGTTTTCGTGGGGCTGGTTCCTCTTGGAGGCTGCAGGAGAGAATCTGTTCTTTGCCTCTTCTGATGTCTGCGGGCTGCCCACACTCCTTGGCTTGTGGCCACATCACTAAAATCTCTGCTTCCTTCATCACCCCACTGCCTTCTCACTGCTCTGATCTCCTGCCTTACTCTTATTAGGACTCACATTAGGATACTGGGCTTGTCTGGATGATCCAGGCTAATTTCCCCATCTCAAGATCTGTAATTTAATCACATTGCAAAATCCCTTCCCTTTTACCACCTAAGGTAACATAGGTAACATATTCTCAGGTTCTGGGGATTGGGATGTGGGTATCTTGGCAGATCATTATTCTGCCTGTCACAGACTTCCAGCCTATTTTGCCCTCTGCTCCTTTAAAGGCTGCTTCCATCTTCAGGACATGTTAATTGCCTGAGAATCTTTTATTTTTATTTTTATTTTTTAAGACAGAGTCTTGCGTGGTGGCCCAGGCTGGAGTGCAATGGTGCCTTCTTGTCTCCCTGCAACCTCCACCTCCTGGGTTCAAGCAATTCTTGTGCCTCAGCCTCCCAAGAAGCTGGGATTACAGGCATGTGCTGCCATGCCTTGCTAATTATTTTTTTTAGTAGAGACAGGGTCTCATGATGTTGGCCAGGCTGATCTTATACTCCTAGTCTCAAGCAATTGTCCTGCCTTGGCCTCCCAAAATGCTGGGATTATCAGCATGAGCCACCATGCTTAGCCTGCCTGAGAATCTTTCCTGGTAATTAAGGGGTTCTTAGAAATAATCATATCTCATTTAAAATGGGGAATTTCACTGGGCATGGTGGCTCACCCCTGTGTCCCAGCACTTTGGGAGGCCAAGGCGGAAGGATCGCTTGAGGTCAGGAGTTCGAGACCAGCCTGGCCAACATGGCGAAACCCCGTCTCTACTAAAAGCACAAAACTTACCAGGTGTGATGGTGTACATCTATAGTCCTAGTCACTTGGGAGGCTGAGGTGAGAGAATCGCTTGAACCCGGGAGGCTGAGCTTGCAGTGAGCCCAGATCTTGCTACTGCACTCCAGCCTGGGCAACAGAGTGAGGGAGACTCTGCCTCAAAAGAATTTTTTTAAAAAGTAAATAAATAAATAAAAAAAATGAATTCTCCAGCAGGCCAGCTTTCTGAGCATGGGGTATGGCTGTCTTGTTCACCAGCCTGTGCCTGCCACAGAGGTGGGGTCCGGTGAGTATCTACTGACCACTGAATGAACCAGAGAAGGTACGGGACTCGCCCAAGGCCACATGGCCCATCTTTGGCTGAAATAGAGGAGCTGTCATTCCCATGTGGCCTGTCTATACCTTAAAGAAAGTCCAAAGTAGGCAGAATTTGGACTTCAGAGAGGATCCTTCATGTGGCAGGAAGCATCTTTGAAGGCCTCCTTTGGTTGGGAGCCTCTCTGGTGAACCTGGTTTAACCACTGGTGATCAGGGAGGCTGGGGAAACCGTTCAGCTTTAAGTAGAGGGTTAGGAATCTGTGAACACTAAAGATCTGTTGGAAGGAGCTACCCAGTGGCTTGGGAATGAGACATAAGCTCCATTATGTCAGGCACAGCCAGTACCGGGAGGGTGTGGTAGGGGTGGAACCAGTCCCTGCTGAACCAGTCCACCCTGCGCCAATGGGACGGACTTTAGTTGGAGGACAGCATGGGATGAGAAAGGCAACCCTCCTCCCAACCCCAGGTCCAGGGCAGGCATTGCTCACAGATCACTGTGCTCCCTCCAGCCAGGCCAGGATGTGGCCTCAGATTCCCTTTAACACAGAGCTCCAGGAATCAAGAACCAGTCAACCTGAGCTGGACCCCAAAAAGAAGCCTGACCCTCCATCTTGATTCTATGTGGAGTTGCTAGGGGTGTACACAGAGATTTCCTTGAGGGTTCTGGAGGAGACTGCTTCTCTCTCAAGTCCCAGTATCCCCAGCTCAGCCCTTAGATTTCAAAATCCTATTTAAAACAAAAACATAAAACCCCCCACAACCAACAACAAACACTTTTTGCTCCAAGAAAGAAAAGCCAAACTGTTTAGCCCTGTTCAAAAGCGTGACCAAAGGCCTGTGGCTTCAGCTTGTCCCACAGCCCCCAGGTGGAGAGTCATGAGCCAGGTAGCCCCACGCCTTCCTCACTGGCCCAGTGGGGCTGTGGGTTCCCACCTCCTCTGCCAACTGCCAAGGGGCCCAGCTGGCTGGGGGACCAGTGTCCTTGCTCTGCCAGTTGTGGCTCCTAGCTGATGAGACCCGAGCCTAGGGAGGCCAGAGGCAGAGGGAGGCCTGCCACAGCTACAGCCACCTCCAGGGAGGAAGAGGCATGTCCAGGAGTCCATCCCAGGCTGGATTTACCCAGCTCCTCTTCCATAGCTCCCGTGTGCTCGATCTTCCTGAAAGGCTGCCTTCTAGCCTCCTTCTCCTCTCTCCCACTCTCCCTCCTCTCCCCAACTCCTTCTCCTCCCCTCTCCTTTATCTTTACATTTCCTCCCCCTCTTCTCTTTTCCTCCTCCTCCTGACCCCTCCTCCTCCTTCCTCTTCCCTCCTCCTCTCCTCTTCCCTCTTCTTCCTCTTTTCATCTCCCTCCTCCCTTTCTCTTTTTCTCCTTAACCCCTCCCCCTCTTCTCCTCCTCCCTCTCCCCTCTCCTTCTCTTGGCCCCTCCTCTTCCCTCCTCCTCCTTCTCCTCCTCTCTTCCTCCTTCCTCCTCCTCTTTTCATCTCCTTCCTCCCTTTCCTTCCTCCTCCTTACTCCCTCCTCCTCATCTCCTCCTCCCCCGCCCTCTCCTCCTCCCCTTTCTTTCTCTTCCCTCCTCTTCCTCTTCTCTTCCCTCCTCCTCCTCTTTTCATATCCCTCCTCCCTTTCCCTCCTCCTTCTTAGCCCCTTCTCTTTTTATCCTCCCCCCACTCCCCTCTCTTCCACTTGGCCCTCCTTTTTCCTCCTCCTCCTCTCCTTTTTCTCTCCTCCTCTTTTCCTCTCCCTCCTCTCCTTCCCTCTTCCTCCTCCTCCTCTTCCACGGTCCACAGCATATGAGGAAACTGAGACTCCAGAGGTGAAAGGTCTTGCCCAAGTCACACAGCTTACAGTGACAGAGACAGGGATTCAAACCAGGTCCGTCTGCTATCAAAGCCTCTGTTCTTAGCCACTATTCTGTGCATTGGCAAGGTGACTTGTTCCAGGACCCATTTCAATGGATTCCTAATTGAAATGCCTATATCAGTGGATCTCAAACTTGAGCAAGCATCAGAATCCCCTGGAGGGCTTCTTAAAACCCAGATGGCTTCCTGGAGTTTCTGATTGCCTAGGTCTGCAGTGAGGCCCAAGGGTTTGTGTTTCTTTTTTTTTTTTTTTTTTTTGAGATGGAGTCTCACTCTGTCTCCCAGGCTGGAGTGCAGTGGCCGGATCTCAGCTCACTGCAAGCTCCTCCTCCTGGGTTTACGCCATTCTCCTGCCTCAGCCTCCCGAGTAGCTGGGACTACAGGTGCCCGCCACCTCGCCCGGCTAGTTTTTTGTATTTTTTAGTAGAGACAGGATTTCACCATGTTAGCCAGGATGGTCTCGATCTCCTGACCTCGTGATCCGCCCGTCTCGGCCTCCCAAAGTGCTGGGATTACAGGCATGAGCCACCACGCCCGGCCAAGGGTTTGTGTTTCTAACAAACTTCCGGGTGAGGCTGCTGGGGCTGGTCTGGAAACTAGGCTTTAGGAATCTCTGGTCTCTATTAGATGGTGATATACAGGATCCCTGCCACGTTATGGAAATATCCTCTCCTTTTACCAGGAGAACTTGGGGAATGACGTGATTTGGCTCTGTGTCCTGACCCAAATCTCATCTTGAATTGGAATTCCATAATCCCCATGAGTCATGGGAGGGACCAGGTGAGAGGGAATTGAACATGGGGGTGGTTTTCCCCCATCCTGTTCTCATGACAGTGAGTGAATTCTCATGAAATCTGATGGTTTTCTAAGGGGCTTCCCCCTTTGCTTGGCACTCATTGTCTTTCCTGCCACCCTGTGAAGAGGTACCTTCCACCATGATTGTAAGTTTCCTGAGGCCTCCTCCGCCATGCAAAACTGTGAGTCAATTAAACCTTTTTTCTTTATGAATTACCCAGTCTTGGGTATTTCTTCACAGTAGTGTGAGAATGGACTAATACAATTACTAGCTTCTGGTGACCTTGGGTGAGTCCCTTGCCTCCTCTGGGCTCAGCGTTCTTATCTGTATAGTAAGTGTTTGGATAAGGGGTTTTGTACCCTAGATAAGCCCAAAGAAGAAGAGAGGAAAGAAGACAGTTGGGTAGACTGGGCTAGACTTCTGACTGTAGAGATCTGTGTGACCTTGGGCAAGAGACTCAATCTCTCTGGGCTTCAAGTTATCTGTACAATGGAAGAATGAAATTAGATGGTTTCTAAGTGTAAAGCTCACTGAATTAAAGGATTGAGGATGGTGGGGAGAGGTTAGTGGGGTTCTAAGGCTGATCAGACGATGAGGACATATTCCTCCACCTGCCAAAGACTTTGAGGCCCAAAACACAGGTTTCTCTCCTTCTCTCCCTCCCTACCCATCTCCCTCTCCCTTCACCTTCCTCTCCTCCCCATTACCTTCCTCCCTGCCCTCCCTTTTCTTCCTTTCTTTCTTCTCCTCCCTTCCCTTCTCTTCCCCTCCCCTGCTCTTCCCTTTTCTTTTCCTTTCTAAAAATATTATTTTAGGCAGTCGTAGGCAGTCTTGGCTTTGGAATCAGACAGACTCAGATCCAGCCATGGCTCCGTCAGCATGAGCTGGGTGCCTTGGACAAAACAACTTCTGCTCTGTGGCTCCAGCATCCTCATGTGTAGAATGGGCAAGTGATGCCTCCCTGATGTTGATGGTGGTTCACACGGCTTACTCCACAGAAGCACTTGGCACAGGGGCCCACAGTGGGCACTTCTGTTATTTCTTCAGTCTGGGGCCAAGGGTGGGCCTTGGAGCCAGACAACATAGTTGGAATCCCAGCTCTGTCAACTGCTGGTGGTGTGGTCTTGGGCAAGTGGCTTAATCTCTCTGTGTCCCAGTTTCCTTATTGGGAAGACTGGGGTAGTAATAATCCCTGCTATCTAGAGTGTGAGCACATCGCCTAGCACCCTGCCTTGCTCGCAGTTGTTTTGATTATTCCACTAACGATGGTGGCCACACAGTTGATGAACCAGCACTTAGTGCCTGGCTAGGGCAGGGAACAAATACAGTTATTTCCCTACAGAGTTCCTGGTGCAAGGAGTTCTTGGTGCAAGGAGAGAGACATCTTAACAGGCAAGGACAGCACTGCATCAATGAGGTGATGGGGTGACCCTGAGGAGCAGAGCAGCCCCTGAGGGTTGGGGAAGGCTTCCCTGGGAGGTGATCGTCAGTCTGAGACCTGAAGAGGCAGTAGGAGACCATCGGGCCACGAATTAGGGCAGGAATAGCATCCAGGTGGGAGGAACAGCGTTGCAAAGGCCCAGGGTGAGAGGCAGCCAGTCTCTCGGTCAGCGTGGAGCTGGAGCCCCTCACCGGGAGCAGAGGCGCTTGCATTTTCCCCAGCAGCTGGGGGTCGCCTGTGCTCCGGTTTGCGCTCAGTAGGCTCGGCTTTCCAGCTAAAAGAGGCTGCCTGAGGGGCGGGTGGTCCCCAGCGGGCCCCCGCCGCCACCCACGAGCCCAGTCCCCGGCTGGTAGGGGCACCCTCCTCTCGCAGCCCCTTCTCCACGCAGCTAGCCGCCCCCGCCCTCGGTCAGCCCAGTTTCCTGCCCCTCCCTCCTGCTCTCCTCCCTCCAGCTGTTTTTCTGGCTGTGTTCTGTCCCAGTCCCATTCAGGGAAGCAGCCCCGCGGCCAGGAGGTAGCTCAGCACAGAGCCGGCTCCCTTGGAAGCCTCCGGGTGATAGGGGTGCTCCAGCCGCAGCGCTCTGGGGGTTCGGAGGGGGATCTTGAGTGAACAAATGAATGAACTGCTTTCTGGGCAAACAGCCACAGCCAGAGGAACCTGTGATTTGGAGAAAGAAGCCAGGGTGTGCAAGTCTCCCCAACAGCCTCCAGTGGCCTGCAGTCACAGGGAACTCTCAGGAAGACCTTCCGGGCAGAGACCAGAGGGAAGGTATCTTCGCACACTTGCCTTGGGTGTCTTCTGAGAGGGGCCAGAGAAGGGGAATGAATACTAACAGAGAGAAAAGTTTGTTTCCTTTTATAATTTCATATTTGTCAAAAGGAAGAGTTTTGTTATTATCTTCAGATGTCAAAAGTAATGCATGCTCATTGTTTAAAGGAATAGCAAGGACACACATCTAGATATATGAATGTGCATTTCCACATCTAATTGGATAACCTGCGTAACCACAGACTGTGAACTTTCTTCCGTATCACCTATATTCTTCCAATATACATTTTTCATGGCTGCATAGAAAGGATATCTTAAGATTATTTGACTTTTCCCTAATCGACTTGCTTCTCCTTTTTTTTTTTTCCTATTAGAACACTTTATTTAGTATGACATCTTTGTGTGTGTGTCTTATGAATACCTTTTAGAAACTGCTAGATTTAAGGTTTGCCTATTTTTGAGACTTTTTTGAGCTTTTGGTCACACTGTATCCTGGAAGGCTGTGACAGCTTGACCTCTCTATGATGTTATACCAGGGCACAGTATTCTCATGTCCTAAACCCACCTTGTTGCTACCCATCCCTTAAAACTTCCCTGATGTGAAGTTGAGAATAATATCTAGATGCTTCAATAGGCATTTCACTTATTAGTGTTGATTCTCTTTTATAAACTTATTTTCCACATTTCTAGTGTGACTCTCCTGCTCAAGTCTGTTCCCATTTTTTTCCTCCTCTGGGGGCATGTTTATCTTTTTCTTATTGATATCTAAGGGTTCTTTGTATATGAAGGACACAAACCTTTTGCCAGCACTCTCTGTTGGAAATATTCCACTCCCTCCTCTGTTTTCAGACTAGCTCATTTTAAATGGGCAGGCCAGCTTTGGCAAAATTATAAACAAACAACACACTACAATATCAGGGAACTACTACTTGGTATAAACCCAATCACTCAGACTTGTGCGGTTCAGAGATGCCAGATCACTGGTCTGAGGTCATACACCTGAACGTCCAGGTTCCGAGTCTTTCTTCTTCTATTAGGGAGAGCCCTCAACTTCCCTTTTGCATCCCTACCTCCTTCTCAAGACCAATCTTCCCTGTGGTTCTTGCCGTCTCTCCTGCCTCTTCCAAACTGGTTTGAAGGAAAGATTCCTCTAAATGCCTTGGCTGCTGAGGTGAGTGTGACTGGGTAATTCAGGTGCAGGAGGAGGCAGCTTGGCCTTTGCTTTAATCTAAACCAGTGACCCTCAAATGATGATTGTCAGACACTTGGGAAGTCCACAGGAGAGTTATCTCTTGATGCACAGGGGCCTTCTTTGGACTCCCCCAAAACTTCAGGGAATATATAACCTTAACTTTGGGCAAGTCATGCCCTTCTCTGGCTTGACTTGTTCTGAGAAGTCCCCTACCCACACTGGGTCAGGGCTTGTCTGCTAGGCTCTCCCAGGGCCTGTCTCTCCCTTATCACGGCTCCTACCACACCGTGTTCTAATGACCAGTCATCTGGTCTGTCTCTCTGGGAGGCTCCTAGAGGCCAGATCTGGGATATTACTTTTTTTCCTGCATCCTCAGTCCCCTGCACAAGAGCTAGCATATATTAGGGTCATTGAATAGTGTCCATTGAATAAAGTAACCAGGTCTCAGTTTCACCGTCTGCAAAATGGGGTGGGGGAAGCTGGACTGAAGTCTTATCTCTTAGATGTTTACCTAATAACTCCTCTCAGTTTGCAAACCACTTTCTTGAGATGATTTTATCAAATCCTCACCATGGCCATATGATGAAGGTACTATTAACATGCTCATTTTATAGATTAGGAAACTGAAGCCTAAAGAGTTCTGATGCTAGACCTCCTCACAAGAGGGAATACAACGTTGTGCAAGAAGGGGCAGCTTGGTCTTAGGCAAGGTACTCCCACTCTCTGGCCACAATAATATCATCTGTAAATAAGGATGGTATTATTTGATATTGTCATCATTCCGGGGGTGGGCTTGAATTGGTCTGCCACTGGCCAACTGAGTGACATGGAATCAGTTATTCCTTAGCTTTGTGCCTGAGTTTCCTCATCTATAAAATGGGAATATGATCAGAAACTGCCTCATAAGATTATTCTAAAGAGTAAATGAGAACATACATGTAAGCAGAGGATTTGTTGTAAAATAAGGTCTCTATAAACATTAGCTATTGTTCTGATGATCATTTCTATTCCACTCTGCCTGTCTATACCTGTGACACTCATCTGAGCCAAATGGAAATTATTATTGATTTCTTTGGTGGATTATTAATGCTGTTATTCCCACTGATGTACAAGAAAACCAAAAGCCTATTTCATTCCCTTTGATCTACACCACACAGGTGCAGTCATTACCACCAGTTGTGAGGCTATGAAGTAGACTCAGAGCTTCTCAAAGTGCAATCTCTAGACCACCTGCATTAGAATAATCGCAAGTGTTTCTTTTTCTTTCTTTGTTTCTTTTTTTCAAGATGGAGTCTCGCTCTGCCACCCAGGCTGGAGTACAGTGGTGCAATCTCGGCTCACTGCAAGCTCCACCTCCTGGGTTCTCACCATTCTCCTGCTTCAGCCTCCCAAGTAGCTGGGACTACAGGCGTCCACCACCACACCTGGCTAATTTTTTGTATTTTTAGTAGAGATGGGGTTTCACCGTGTTAGCCAGGATGGTCTTGATCTCCTGACCTCATGATCCGCCCGCCTCGGCCTCCCAGAGTGCTGGGATTACAGGCATGAGCCACCACGCCCAGCTAATTGCAAGTGTTTCTTAAAGCTTCAGTTAGGAAATCAGAATCTCTGTGGATGAGACTTCAGTGTCTGCATGTTGAACCAGCACCCCAGGTCATTCGGATGCACCCCAAAACTTGAGAACCACCAACCTAGAGTGCTTAAAAGTCTTTGCTTTTTGCCCTTTGTTCACACTGAGGTCTTGGGTTCTTTGCTGCACAATGAGGTTTCTTTTTTCCTTTCTAAGCAAATATTCATGTACGTCTGTGAATCCACATGTTCTGTGTCAGCAGCTGAGGCCAGAAGGTTTGGCAGAGAAGAAGCGAAACTTTGTCTTATAGTACCACAGAAAGTCAGATCGTGTTAGCAATCCCCCAGCATGGGGGCTTTGAAATTATTTTCAGTTGCAGAATCCTTTCCACAAATGAAAGTCTTATGGGGAAGTGCAATTTGAAAACAGATAAAAGCGGTGTTATTCTCGTGGAAACAGAAGTGGAAGACTCCAGGCTGCCACTAAATCTCACTCTTGTTGCTGAAGGGCCTCTAAGAATCTTTGTGGCTCCATAGAGCAGGCAGGAAACTGCAACTCCTCTGCTCCAAGGAGTTAAGAGACCAAAGTCTTAGACATCTGTTGGGCTTACTGTGTAACCTTGGCAAGGCACTCTCACTCTCCGGCCACAATAATTTCATCTGTAAATAAGGAGGTCGAATGGAGTATCAGCTAGGGTAGTAGCTGCAGTAACAAATAGGCCCCCAAAGGCATAAGGGCTGAAGCAAAACAGCTTTATTATAAGGCAGGTATTTCTGAATGGAGGGTGGGCCTCTTCTTCATGTTACTTCAGTGACTCATCTGGTGGTCCCACTCTCTCCTCGGATATCCTCATTGTCTGCAGTCAGGTGCAGAAGACAAAAGAAAGTATGGAAGTGGCATATTTGCTTATCTGCTTTGGCCTGGAAGCAGCAGACATCACTTCCACTCACACATGAGAACTATCATGTGGCCAATCTAATTGCAAAGGAGGCCAGGACATAGAGTTACAAGGATATGAGGTTCTTGGCAAAGAGCAGCTCTTTCCCAGCCACAGTCGTGTATTGTGGACAGGGAGAATGAATTTTTGTGGACAGCCACCTGTCTCTGTCACAAATGTGGTGACCTCTTGGGTTGCTTTCATTCTTCCATTCTAAGTCTACATTTTCACTAGTCAATCTTAGTTAACATGGTGATGTTGGACTCACAACATCACCTGTCCTCAAGGTAATTCCCATCAAATATACTAAGTACATTTCCAGGCTCCAGGCCCCTAAACATGGATTTTTCTGAAACATAGGCAACTGCCATTCTCTTTCCCTTCTGGAAAAAGGAAATAAGAATAATGATTTGATAGAGCATGTTGCGGGTTATTAAGTCAAAGGTATTTATATTCATTATCTACTTGAATCTCCCTACAAGCCTACATGGAAAGGCCTCAGGACTATCATCCCCATTTTATAGGTGAATACAATGAGGCTCAGAGAGGTAAAGGGACTTGCCTAAGGTCACACAGCTCATAGCAAAAGAATGGTATTTGAACTAAAAACATCTTATTCCTGTCCTAGGGCCCCACTGCACATTTGAATGGTGGTGTGCATGTTTGTGTACATGGTGTGGTTAGAGTCGGGATTTTCCTGGGGCTGGGCTCCCCCAGGGCTGGGCATGAGGGAAGTGAAAACTCAGGAATCATGTTCAAACTCCCCAGAATGGGCCAAGGCTGCTGACTGTAAGGCAGCTGGGTGGTTGTCCTAGGTCTTGGGGTGCAGAAGTACAGTGTGACCAAGTATTACAGTCACTGGCTGTGTAAAAGAGAAGGGACAGTGCATGAAGGTATTGTGTGGTCCATGGAAGACACTGAGGCTTCAACTGGGCTGGCCACATAGTGGGTGCTTGGGAGCAATTTCCTGTGTGAATAAATTCATGTGGGAGTAACAGCTGCAGCACTGTGAGAAAATGAGATGAATCAGACCTGCTTCCTGTCTTTGAGGCCCTCAGGGAGGAGAAACAAACTTGTAACATATACTTTTATTCATTCACTCAACAAACATTTATTAGCATCTACTACACGTCTGGCTCTCCACAGGGCAAGAACAATGGAAAGACACGATTCCTATCCTTGTGGAACCCATTTGAGAGATGAGGAAAGTGAGACCCTGATTGGTTACATGACATTCCCAAGATCATTTGGCCAGATTAGGACTTGAAACACCTGGTTTCCAGCCCAGGACTTTCTCCATACCCGCTGCTGAAGAGGTGGCCCTAGGCCAGGACTGACATGCAGTGAAGAGCCCCTGTTATTGGCAGCCACTTTGTGCTGCTGCTGGCCTCAGGACATGCTGGTTTCAGACAATAGCAGGAAACCAGTTATTTCTTTTTAGAACTTCTAGATTTTTGCAGCAATGGACACAGGTATGATTGAAAAAAAGTAGAAATCCTCGCACTGTCAGATGGAATCAAGACACAGTAATTCTACATGGTGCTATCAAAGAAAGAAATGTTGATGTTTGGGTGGCGTTGGCTGGCAGCACACTAGTGATAATAGATCCCAGATCCAAGTGCTCCAGGGTTGAGAACCCAGCTCTGAACTTTAACCTCCTGAGCCCCTCAGCTTCCTCACTCATAAGTGGGGCATGCTATGAATGCCTGCCTGGCAGGGTTATGGTGAGATTAAATGAGTCCATATCCATCAAGCACTGAGTACAGCACGTGGTCAGTTCAATGAAGGCATTTCTATTTTTATTTTTGGGACAGTGAGCTTTGAAATTGGTCTTTGCACATCTGGGTGTCTGGTGCCTTGTGATCTTGGGTTCCCAGACTGGAAATGTCATTTGGGCCAGTCTCTTCTCTCCATGTCTGGCCCCAAGGAGAAGTCTTGGGCTCTGCTGGTAGAGAGTGCCTTGGGTCTCGCTGTCTCCACCATAGACAGTCTCTGGCATTGTTGGAAGTACCAGTGGCTGACTCAGCAGGGAGGTCAGCTGCTATCCAGGCAGAGTGTCGGAATCGGTTCTGCTTTCTTGGGGTATAGGACTTGGGTCCTCAGATTCCAGCCCTGGGTTCCTGCTGAGGGTAGCTCTTGTGCAAGCAGGTGGGTGGGTGGGGAGATGGGTACAAAAAACAACAGTGAGCACACTTGGTTTTTCCTCCTGGAAATCAGGGGTCAGAGAAACAGGAAGTCAATGGGGAGAGGGTGTGGTGTAGTGAGAGGAGGGCAGGGCCTGTGGTCAGGCAGATGTGAGTTCTCATCCTGGGTTTGACACCTGTTGATTTAATTTTAATTTTTTATTTTTTGAGACAAAATCTCATTCTGTCACCCAGGCTGGAGTGTAGTGACATGATCACAGCTCACTGCAGCCTTGACCTCCTGGGCTTAAGTAATCCTTTCACCTCCTGAGTAGGTGGGACCATAGGCATGCACTACCATGCCTGGCTGATTTTTGTATTTTTTGTAGAGATCGGATGTATTAGTTGGGTTCTCTTAGAGGGTTCTCTTAGGGTTCTCTCTCTACATATATAAAGGGGAGTTTACCAAGTATTAATTTACATGATCGCAAGGTCCCACAATAGGCCATCTGCAAGGAGAGTCAGTCTGAGTCCCAAAACTGGAGAACTTGGAATCTGATGTTCAAGGGCAAGAAGCATCCAGCATGGGAGAAAGACGCAGGCTGGGAGGCTAGGCCTGTCTCTCCTTTTCAGGTTTTTCTATCTGCTTTATATTTTCTGGAAGCTAATTAGATTGTGCCCACTGGATTAAGGGTGGATCTGCCTTCCCCGGCCCACTGACTCCAATGTTAATCTCTTTTGGCAACACCCACACGGACACATGCAGGATTAATACTTATTATCTTTTAATCCAATCAAGTTGACACTCAGTATTCACCATCACAAAGGATCTCACCATGTTGCCCAAGCTGGTATCGAACTCCTGGACTCAAGTGATTCACCTGCCTTGGCCTCCCAAAGTGCTAGGATTGCAGGTGTGAGCCACCTCACCTGGCCACCTGTTGTTTTTGTGAGCATGTGCAAGTCACATACATGTAACCTCTTTAGGCCTCAGTTTCCTCCTGTCCAGGGTTGTTGAGAGAGCGTCTGCTATGTTCTTTGGCCTGGAGTAAGTGCTCAATAAATGACTTGGGGTGGGGAATAAAGGCAGGGGATGCTCAAATGCCAATCCTTTGTTACCTGAATTGGTTTGAACAGTTATCAGAATCTATGAATTCCTGAGTGTTAGATGAAGTAAGAGTTCAGGTAGCAAGTGTATACGTTTCCGGTTACTGCTGTAACAATAACCATAAACCGAGTGGCTTAAAACAACACAAACCTGTTATCTTATTATTCTGGAGGTCAGAAGTCCCAAATGGGTTTCACTGGGCTAAAATCAAGGATTGCATCTCTTCTGGAGGCCATAGGGGAGAATCTGTTTGCCCTCCTTTTCCAGCTTCTAGAGGCTGCCACGTTCCTTGACTCATGGTCCCCTTCCCCAGCCTTCAAAGCCAGCAACTGCAGGTTGAATCTTTGTCACATCAAATCACTTTGGCCCCCCTGCCTCCCTGTCTCATTTTTAAAGACCCCGGGCTCACCTGGGTAATCCAGCATAATCCCCCCATCTTAAGATTCCTAATGACATCTGCAAAATGTCAAAGTGTCTTTTGCCATGTAGGATAACATATTTACAGTTCTGGGGATTAGGATGTGGACATCTTTAGGGATCTGTTATTCTGTCTACCAGTGACATTGGTCTGCATCTGATTGTTTCTTGAATTTGGAATTTGGATATTGGGAGTTCAGGTGGCCATCTATTGACAGTTGGTTCAGCAGAGTATTGACCAATTAGAATGGATGCAAGTGTTAGCAACCAGTGAGGCTTTACCAGGGAGTATTCAGTGATTATTAGGACCAACCCAGGAACCAGGCTTTAGCATCATTTAGACTGCGTTCAAGTCCCTGCACTTATGAACCTGCTGACTCTGAGTGAGGGGGTTCTCCCATCTGTGAAATGGGGATGGCAGCATGTAGTACATAGGGTAGTTGTTAGGATGGAAGGAGATAGCAAAAGTTAAGTGCCTGGCAGCTGGTAGGAGGCTCAACATGAATGAATGATCCCCCAGCAGTTTAACTTCCCAGCTTGAGTCTCTCCATCCCAGGTACTGGTGACTTCTAGTTATGAGAACCTTTCTGTCTCTGCCCCATGCTAGAGAGACATGCTTGTCTGGCTCATGGGCTGCAAGGAGCATGAGGGCTCCTTCTCTTCCCCCCATAAGAAAGAAGGTTCGTTTTTGAGGATGTGGATGTTAACTAGGAGGGGAGAAAGTGCCAGCTGCCCAGCCAGGCTTGTGTTTGACCTGGAAGGTTCTTGGGATATGAATTGGCTTGAGGGATGGATTATCTTTGTCCCCTAGGCTGCAAGAGCCTGCAGCCCCCAGTCAGCTGTTCTACTATCAGTAGGGCTCAGTGTCTCCCATTTCTACCTCTTTCTGCTTCCAGTCCTGCTACCAACTGCTCTACTTTCTTTCCAAGTTACTGTTTCTTTGCCCCAAGAGGGGCTACCTCATGGGTTCATTTAATCCTTCCAGGGTCCCCACTGGATGCCTGCTGGGGTTCTCTCTGATGGTGGATGAATTCCCTCTGAATCTGGAACTTGAATTTCTAGAAGGCCTCAGAAGAATAATGAATTGACATTGAATTGAATTGGCATTGACCTTGACATGACCTAGTCCAGGTATGGAAGTCCACATGCCTCACCATGTGCTGTGGCAGACATCACACATCAGTCATGACTTTTCCTCTAGTTGAGCCCAGATGTCTTTGTTGTTTATCTTTGTGGATCAAACCATCCCCAAATTTAGTGGCTTGAACTGATTTATTCATTTATAATTATGCAACTTAGTAGAGTTCTGCAGGGACAGTGCATCTCTGCTCCATATAGTATTGGCTGCATTACTCATGGGCTGCATTCAGCTGGGAGCTTGACCGAGGCTGGGATATATAAGATGATCTCACATCCCAGAACTTGTGTGCGCTCGCTCTCTCTCTCTCTCTCTCTCTCTCTCTCTGTAGCCCATCTCTCTAGCAGAACTGCTTGGATTTTTCTACCAGGAGGCTCAGGGCTCTGCAACAGTGATAGCAGAAGCTGCTGGCATCGAGAGATCTAGGCTGGGACTAGCACAGTATCACTTCTACCACTTTCTGTTGGTCACAGCAACTCACCATGCCAGTGCAGATTCAAGGGAAGGAGAAATAAAGTCCATTTCTTGATGGGAGGAGTGACATGTGAGTATTGGGGCAGGGTGGGATGTTAGAGTCTGTCTTTAAAGACCATCTACCATCTTCATCTTAAAACAACGAATGACAGTGGCCATCTGGAGAAAATCATTTGTCACCCTAAGTTAGTCTACACTCCCATTCTTCAGATGGGAAAACTGAAACTCAGAAAGGATTTGTCTAAAGGAGCCTCTGTTCACTTCACAAGCATTTACTGAGCACCAACTGTGTGCTAGGAGCATGGGATACAGGGAGCTCCCCATTGAGTGGGAGACAGGTGAGTAAACAGAGTGGAGGCCCATCTAGCCAGAAGGTTGACTTTAATGTCAGTGCTTGGGGCAAATTTTGCTCACAGGTTGCAGTCACCCATGAGATTCAATTCATCATCCATTCAGAACAGTAAGTGACTACTGGGCCATTTTTACTGAGTGCTTATTGATAAATATCTTCCCATTTATGCCTGCTTGATACATTTAGTGTGCAAAGTACTGCAGGAGTGGAGTGGAGGTAGCTTTCACTGGGGAAGCCAGGAAATAGTGCTTCGAGAAGGAAGCATGTATTCGAGCTGGGTTCTAAGGGTGAGTTGGCCTTGAGTTGCCTATAGGAGCAGTTGGCTAGACATGAGAGAGATTTTAGGCAGGGAGAGCTGCATGAACACAGATCCAGAGACTTGATGACTGCAGGGAGTCTGGCACAGTGGGCAGGAAACAGGGACAGCAGGAGGAGGTCGGAATGCTCCTCAGGGCCTTGAAGGCCCTACCCAATTTTCCAGGTGGTCCACATTGTGCTTCATTTCATGGGAACAGCATCCTGCTGTCTCCAACCCTTGCCTTCTCCAAACTCAGTTGATTAAATTTGAACATTTGGGCAATGGAAGATTCCAGACAACCCGAAGCTAATTAAGTTTGAAATTCCAGTGGGCATGCTGGTTTGTGGCTTTATCTCATGGGTTGTCTGGCCCATCAACCAGCTTGGAGAAGAGAATCTTTCTCTCCACTGGTGACTTCCTTGATTGAATGGTGGATCCCCCTTCCACTACTCCCAGGACTTGCTGATGGACCTAGGCATAGAGGCTGGGAGGAAACAAGGTGTTTCCTTCAGGTTTAATGCTAAAGGAGAGTTGATTTAAGATGGCACCTTTGGGTTGCCCAAGGCAATTTGGTGATGTCTTTACTGGAGAAAGGCAGACTTGGCCACCAGCTGCGGCAGCCAGACCAGTCCAGGCTGGGCACTAAAGGGTCCCCTGGCCTCCTAGCTGTGGGGAGGTACGGCTGACTGATGTCAAGAACAGGTCTTCAGGGAGTGCAGGCAATTTGCAGTCTCTTTTATGACAGACTCAACTCACAGGGGGCCTCTTCAACTGTCAGCGATTTAGGTCATGAAGAAAAAGGGTTTCCCTTGAGTCAGAAGGGATGGCCACCGGGTGGATAGAGGCAGCTGCTCTGCTTTCTCACAGACCTCTTTTGAAACCCATTTCAGCCGCGTGCTGGCTGGGAGGCCCCAGAAGGGTTGCTTAACTGCTCTGAGCCTCAGTTTCCTCAACTTTACGAAGAGGATCATAAAAGGGCTTTCCTCACTGGGGTGTTGTGGGGCTTACACGAGATCATGTGTGGCCCGGAGTTGGGGCCTCAGTGTCAGGGGCTGGCCTGGTGGGGAAGGGATGAGGGAGACCAACACTCCTGAACCATGAAAGGCTAAGAAATGCTCGTTGTAGGCAATGCCAAAGTCCTGGTTTCATTCCAAGCTTTTCCCTTTGGACTTCCTGCCTTGGCTAAAAGACATGGTACGGACTGGGTGGAGACCTTGACTTGCTGGCCTCACTTCTCCTGGGGGCAGCTGGCCCTGTCTGGCCTAAACAGGCCTTTCTTTTACTGTTTTTCCCTCTCCTCCCATGAAAAGTCTCAGATGTGAAGGAAATCAGGAAATTAGAAACATGACTCTGGGGAGAGGAGAGAACTGCTGTGAGCAGCCTGTGAGGCCAGCTGGTGGGGAGACACCCTCCCCTCCCCATCACAGGGTTTCTGACCTCCACGTCTTGGAAGGCTGGCCTCTGATCCACACTTTCTCAGCCCCGTCCCACCCCGTCCGGTGTTTCACATTGTCCTGGGGCCCAGGAAGCCCACTGCACCTCCTCATTCTTCCTTCCAAGAGCCTTTTGTGTTGGTTCCACCGCCTGAAGGGACAGGTAGCCTTCACCCGTGGAGTTCAGGCTGGGCTGCTGCCCAGTCCTGCTTCCCTCCTCCGAGACTGTCCTCTGGGACCAGTCCTACCTCTTGGCTGATCACAACAGGCTGTTTATAAGCCAAGCACCCACCCGCTGGCTTCACAGACACTCATCAGATGTGTGGGAGGTGGGAAAAACAGTCCTGTTTTATAGCCAGGGAAACGGAGACCTAGAGAGATGACATGTGTTCACTCACTCCTTCGTTCTCTAATTCACAACATCTCTCTCTCTTTTAAGAGACAGGGTCTCACTCTGTTGCCCAGGCTGGAGTGCAGTGGTGCAATCATAGCTCACTGTAGCCTTGAACTCCTGGGCTCAAGCCATCCTTGTGCTTCAGCCTCCCAAGTTAGCTAGGGCTACAAGCATGTGCCACCATGCCCAGATAATTTTTAAAAGGTTTTATAGAGATAGGGTCTCACCATGTTGCTCAGGCTGGTCTCAAACTCCTGGCTTCAACTGATCCTCCTGCCTTGGCCTCCAAAAGTGAAGGAGTTATAGGCATGAGCCACCGTGCCCGGCCTCAGGACATCTTTATTAGCCAATCCCCCTCTCTGTCTTTGAAAGGCACCCACCCTTTAGCAGCTATAGCTCTTTGCTCTTTGATGAGTTCTATCGTGTTACAGTTCCACGTTAGGAGTTACACCTGAGTTCAAATCCTGAGTCCCTTGATTACCAGCTGGGTGATCTTGGATCAGTTTCTCTCTCTCTCTCTCTCTCAGCCTCAGTTTTTTCACTGTAAATTAGAGTTGATGACAGGATCTGCCACGAGCTGTGTGGTGAGGATTAAATCAGCGAATCCGTGAAAAAACACATAGCAGTAGGACCAGTGCTTGGTAGAGCCCTTGTAAAAGAAGCATGCTGAAGACTTCCTTGCACTTAAAATAAGGCAGGGTGCATGCGAGGTCATTGGGAAGTACTTTCTGAAATGCGACTGAATTCTGCAATCACCTCCTCTGCTCTAGCCCCCAGTCCCTTAGCAGCCAGCTTTCCCTGTCCTTGATGAGGCTCAGAGACTGAGGCTCAAAGACATCAGCTGAGTGCCCAAGGCCACATCGCCCAGGCTGCCCCTGTTCTCCCAGCTCCCTTTTCCAGAGTCCATGAATTCTTCTCCCCTGTGATTTCCAGGTCTTTCCCCCGTTCCTCTGCTGCAGACCCCTTCTATACTGATTATGGCCTTTATGATGGGACTGTCTCTTCATCTTCCATGGCTTGACTCATCAGTGTCATGGCCCATTGCCTCAGAAGCCTATTCTCATCCAGATGGCCGGTTGGAAACCAAAGCAATACACTCATTCACACTGAGGTGTTTGCAACTGATGGTAGCTTGCCGGAGTGGAAGGTTTGCGAGCAGGATGCCTTCAGCCAGCAGAGAGTGCTCAGGATGGGGGACATTCAGATGCTGCGGACATAAGCACAGGGAAGGGGCAGCTTTTGGTTGGGGATCTTCCCAGAGACAAGCAAGCCACAGCCTCCTCTGCTGCAAGGACCTGAGGACAGAAAACTACTGAGTCAATTTCATAGGAGAAATTTGTAGTTCCAACTTCCTCGCACCTCCACTGGAGCCTCTCTGTTCCTCCCTTTTCTTGTAGACAGAATGGCCAGAATTGGGTTGCCTTAAAAAAAATGACAGAGCTCCACATTAGCAGAGTTCAGAGAAATAGGGCAGGCCTGGGAGGTCACAGAGGTGAGTGTCCCAATCTTAGCACACTCATGTCTACACTGCTCGCCCACCCTCCAGCATTTCTGACAGAGCCTGGGGGTAGGAGTGGTTACCCCAACATGTCCCGTGCCCTGGATGAGGAGCCTGGGGTCCTTGCCACTCTCTGTGGAACTGGTAAAACTGTTTTTCAACTGACTTTCCTTCCCTCCTTGTGCAGGGAGTGGAAGCGGGAACTGGGATAGGATGTGGTGTTGGTGGCTGGGTTGGTGTGGGTAGAAGTGCGTTTTATCCAGGTGTGTTTAGAGAGGCAGCATGGCAAGATGGTCAAAGCTTCTGGAATTTGGTGGCTTGGCTTCAAATTCCTTGACTTCCTTGCTTGATTGCCTCAGTTTCCTCATCTGTAAAATGGGTGTAATATTGATGTTGCCTCATAGGGTTGTCTGGGTGGGGCAGGGGGAGATGGATCTGTGGGAGGGTATGTTTTATTTCTTTACTTGTTTTTGGTATTTGCCACAGCCAGCTATTTAAATATTTGTGGTATTTGCCACAGCCAGCTATTTACCCATTGGGGAAATTGGAATTGGGCTGATAACAGTAGGGGTGCAAGTTGCCTTGCACCTGCCAGGAGCACCCACAATGTGGACAATCCCCAGTCACGATGTGGATTTAGTAAGAAGCTCTGTGGCTCTGATCTTCATCCTCTCAGGTGATTGAGAGCAGACAGGGGTGAAATGAAAGAAGCCACAGTCCAAGGCAGGCCCCCAGAACAAATTTCCAGAACGACCCATAAGGTTTGTCTGGGTGTCTTCTGGCTCCCCGAGGGGTGGTGGTGCCTGGGAGCCCTCTGGAAATGCTGGGGGCATCTCCAGGCTGCCTGATCCCTGTCCTCCCAGTGCACCTCCCACTGCCCCGACTCCGCTGCCCTGTCTCCACTGCCCCGTCTCCCTCTTTCTCCTCCTTTTCCTCTCGCCCTCTTCCTTCTGTAGCAAGTGCTCTGAACCAGCTGTGGTCTTCCAGAGGTTGGGTGCAGCAACTTTGGGCAAAACCAAGCACTCACCTATTCCCAGTGGGAGGGTTCTTGAGGCCCTGGGTGTTGACAGGGTTCTTGTTGGTTTCTTCCCTCTGGGAACTGGCTGTGGTCAGACTGGAGGCTGTGGGAGGAAGCGTGCTCAGGCCACCCACCACCCCTGCACCCAGCACATTGTGGGTGCTCAGTAAACACTTGCAAGGAAATGAACAAGCGAGCCCCAACAGCAGAAGGGTACACCCTCAGCCCTCAGGGAACAGGATCTCTTTCCCTTAGGGAAAACCAAACCCTCACTAAAATTATTTCAAGGCCGTGTGTTTTATTTTTAAACTGCATACAATTATTTTGAGGGCACTTGCTTTAAGAAAATAGCTTGAGAACTTTGCATTCAGCGCCATAATAGACCCATGCATTTAAAGATGAAAATGGAGCCCCTCGGAAGTCTTTGGGTCGGCTCCAGGGAGAGGCACCTTGTCTGTGCTCTGGCTTCCTGTCTGGGTGGCTTGTTTGGAGAAACTTGGAGTAGAGAACTCATGGATTGTCAGGTCTGAGGGGAGTGCTCACACATGATGGGATCCTCTTCCCCTCACCTCTCCATTGTATATTGGAGGGAATAGGGACACAGAGAGGTTAAGTGACTTGCCCAAGGTCACACAGCTGGTAAGCGGCAGAGCCAAGGCTTGAACCCAGGCAGCCTCACTACAACACTTAAAAAGATGCCTCTTTGGTGAGCCCTGTTCCCATGTGCCCCCCTACATCTGTGTCTGGGCAGCCAGGACACGTTTCCTGGACAGCTGAGACGTGCTTCCTTCTACAACAAGTGTGATCACATCCAGCTCCCAGAAAAAAGAGACCACCAAGAACCCATTTGGCACTAGACACCCCAAGCACCTTTCCATTGGGGACAGGTAAATGCCTGGCTTTGCCCAGAGATGTAAACTCTGGGGGTTCCCAGCTGGAGTCCTAGACCTCTGGCCTGGGCTGGGTCTCTGACAGGGAGGGGACCTGCCAGGCCTGGACTGTAGACCCCTGGTCTCTCTGGAGCTGGAAGAAGTCCTGTGTGCCTCTTATCAGAGGCCCTTGGCTGTGGGGCCAGCCTCTTCCTCCAGGTGGCTTAGCTGTTGCCAGTTCTCTCCCCTTGGCCCCTGTGCCACTGTCTGTGTGGCAGTCTGGAGTTGGCAAGGATCAAAGAACTCATTTCCAGAAGAGGAAACTGAGGCGCTAGATTGGGTATCAGAGAAAGAGGACTGGCATCCAGTCCTTTTTCTCCAGCCAAGCTTGTTTGTGAGCTCAGGCAGGGACTGCACCCCAAGTCCTACATGTTGGACCAGATGGCAACTTCCAGGTCAGTGTCATCTGAAAGATTTGCAGCCTTGTGGTTCAGAGAGGAGCAGAAACTTGTGCAGGTTCACAGAAAATCTGAAGCAGAGTCAGGACTGAAACCCAGGCTTCCTGTCTCCACTGCACCTCGTTCATTCCTCGGTTTTCTTCAGGGAAACATTCAAGGACTAGGGTTTGAATGGGGAAGACAAGCTGTCCTTTGGTCTTAGTTTCCCTGAATGTCAAACAGAAGGGTTGACAGCCCCAGCCCACCAGAGCCTAGCTGTGTCCACATTTTTACCAGTCTGCAGATAAGCAAAAAAAAAAAAAAAAAAAAAAAAAAAAAAAAAAAAAAAAAAAGTAATAAATAATAATAATAATAAATAAAATAAAAAAGGAAAATAACAGATAGCAGAGTAAGCTTTTCATAAAGTGAAATATTTTCAACTGAAAAGGATGAGTCTATGTCTCACCTATTTTCCTGGGTATGTTTCTTTTCTGAAGTGGTGGTGATGGTAAGGGATGGTTTTAGTTTTGCAAAATCCTTACTTGGCAAATGTAGAAAGGTGGCAACTCTATGACAGTCTCAAAAATTTTTGGGAAATGTAACCAGTTCATGAAATCCTAAGGCATGATGTTGACTGAGCTCAGCTGGTCTCTTGGGCTTCTTTGAGCTGAGTGGGGGATTCAGGTGGGCACTGTCTGGCTGAAGGGGGAATCTGAGAGAATGAGGTATGGAGGGAAAGGTATCTGCTGCCAGATCCAAGGCTAGGTTGCAGGGGCAGAATGCACCTGGCACATAGTAGGTGCCCAGATGTGGCAATTGGATGAAATGATTACCATGTGTCTTAGTTCATTTTGTGTTGCTATAAAAGAATACCCAAGGCTGGGTAATTTACAAAGAAAAGAGGTTTATTTTGCTCATGGTTCTGCAGGCTACACAAACAGCATGGAACCAGCATCTGCTTCTGGCGATGGCTTCAGGGAGCATCCATTCATGGTGGAAGGGGAAGGGGAGCCAGCATCACATGAGGAGAGAAGGAGGGAGAGAGGAAAGGAAGGTGCAGGCTCTTTTAAACGATCAGTTCTTGTGGGAACTAATAGAGTAAGCCCAGGGTGCTAGGGGGACCTGTTGGCATAGTATCAACTCCGGTTGTCAAGTCAGGGAAGGCTGTCTGGACAAAGTGAAATTTGAAGGACAAGCAGGAGTTGGCCAGTGGGCAACCCAGGCTGAAGTAACTTCAGAGGCACAAAAGCATTGCACTTTTACGTGATACAGCTGGAGAAGAAAGCTGTGAACTGAGTTGGGATTTAAAACTGTGATGGTGGAAACTCAGGCACTGTGTGGAGCAGAGTTAGAGTTTCAGCCGGAACATCTGGAGCCCAGTGTCTCCCTAAAATCCCAAAGGGTTGGCATGACTAGGGGATGAAACCCCAAGCTTTCCTCCCCAAGCCCTGGGAGGTATGTGCCAGGCAAGGGGTGCTTTCTCCTGAGCTCCAGCAGGAATCCCAACCCGCTCCAGGGATCCGGGACTCAGAATTAACTTCCCAGCCCTCAGACTGTGAATACTTCTCCCTCCACATTTAGAAAGAGCCAAAGTGCCAGCCCACCTCCCAAGCCCCTCATGTAACATATGCCTGATTTCCCAAAAGCAAAGATTTATCCTTTCTCCCCTCCCTCCTTCTTCCACCTTCCCCTCGACCTCTTCCTTTTAAATAATCAGTTCTTGTGGGAACTAATAGACAACTCACTCATTACTTGGAGGATAGCACCAAGACAGTCAGGAGGGATCCACCCCTATGACCCAGACACTGCCCTTAGGCCCTACCTCCAACACTGGAGATCAGATTTCAACATGAGATTTGGAGGGGACAGATATTCAAACTGTATCACCATGTGTGCTCAATTCCCAGTTCTGCCAGGGCAGTAAGCAGAGGCAGAGCCTTGGCTGGAATGGGGCTGTGTGGGGAGGAGCTAGGGAAGGACATCAGGGTCTCTTAGATGTGGAAATACAGAGGAGAGGAATGAGTCAGAGTATGTTCTAAGAACCCCTGCAATGGGTTCTGATCTGGATCCCTGTCTCAGATCGAGTTTCCCGAAGCAGAGCCTGAGATAGGGATTTGGGTGCACGTTCTGTGTTAGGGTGTGCTCTCCAGCAGAGTCAGGATTAGGGGGTGGTGAGTGACGCAGGCGCATGAAAGTGCAGGATGGGGGCCGGGCTCGGTGGCTCAAGCCTGTAATCCCAGCACTTTGGGAGGCCGAGACGGGCGGATCATGAGGTCAGGAGATCGAGACCATCCTGGCTAACACCGTGAAACCCCGTCTCTACTAAAAAATACAAAAAAAAAAAAAAAAAAAAAAAAACTAGCCGGGCGAGGTGGCGGGCGCCTGTAGTCCCAGCTACTCCGGAGGCTGAGGCAGGAGAATGGCGTAAACCCGGGAGGCGGAGCTTGCAGTGAGCTGAGATCCGGCCACTGCACTCCAGCCCCAGCCCGGGCGACAGAGCAAGACTCTGTCTCAAAAAAAAAAAAAAAAAAAAGAAAGTGCAGGATGGAATCCCATCTTTATTTTGATGTTTTGCTCATCATGCGATTTTTTACATTAATTTTGATTATTTATTTATTTATTATTATTATTATTTTTTGGAGACAGGGTCTCACTGTCATCCAGGCTGGAGAACAGTGGCATGATCATAGCTCACTGCAGCCTTGACCTCCTGGGCTCAATTGATCTGCCCGCCTTAGCCTCCTGAATAGCTGTAACTTTGATTTTGAAAAAATGTTACATTACATTATTATTTTTTGGATGAGTGAGGTTTTTGGCAACTCTCCTCCCTAAGTTTGCACTCAAGGCAGGTGCCTCACTTGCCTCCTCCAGTCCAAGCTCTGCTCTCAGGAGAAGGGGAATGAGGGAAGGGGTTATTGAGCATATGGCCTCAGGTGAGACTAGCTTCAGTCTGATTCCCGGGGAGCCCTGGAGTGAGCATTGTGCCCTGTGGCAGCCAGGCAGAGGCAGCTCCTGCTCTGCTAAGGGCAATTCTTAGGAGGAGAGGGCAGCCATGAGCTGTTAGCATCTAATACTCCCTGCAGCTGGCAGATGGGGGACCCTGCTAGTGAAAAGGACCCAGACTGGGTACGAAAAACATCCACTACAATACCCTTCTATTGTTCTTTGAGAGGTGGCAGTAAAAATTTCAAAGGTCTACAGGAACTTTTGGCTGTTGGACTGTGTTTCTTCAAATATGGCTGTGCTGGAGTTTCTGGGGTCCATTTTCTATTCCCCTTGTAGAACGAATGAATGAGCAGGAGGGTGGGTGGAGCCAGTGTGGATGTGTGTGTGACCTGATGAGCTGGTTTGTCCTAAGCTGCTGGCTCAGGTTCCTGGAGGGTGGGAGCTGGGGAGAGGAAGGCCAAAGTGGAACAGGTGTCTGTGATTCGGCCCATGGAAGGAGATATGGAGGAGGAAGAGGCTGAGGGGAAGGTGGAAGAAGCAGGGAAGGAAGGAGAAATCTTTGCTTTTGGGAAATCAGGCATATGTTATATGAGGGGCTTGGGAGGTGGGCTGGCACTTTGGCTCTTTCTAAATTTGGGGGAGAAGTATTCACAGTGTGAGGGCTGGGATGTTAATTCTGAGTCCCGGATCCCTGGAGTGGGTTGGGATTCCTGCTGGAGTTCAGGAGAAAGCACCCCTTGCCTGGCACATACCTCCCAGGGCTTGGGGAGGGAAGCTTGGGGCTTCGTCCCCTAGTCATGCTACCCCTTTGGGATTTTAGAGACACCAGGGTCCATATGTTCTGGCTGAAACTCTACCTCTACTCCACTCAGGAAGGTACCTGAGTTTCCTTCCACCATCACAGCTTTAAATCCCAACTCAGTCCACAACCTTCTTCTCCAGCTATATCACGTGAAAGTGCAATGCTTTTGTGCCTCTGAAGTTACTCCAGCCTGGGTTGCCCACTGGCCAACTCCTGCTTGTCCTTCAAGTTTCACTTTGTCCAGGCAGCCTTCCCTGACTTGGCAGCTGGAGTTGATACTATGCCGACAGGTCCCCCTAGCCCTGGGCTTACTCTGTCATGATTTACTCATTGTCTGTTGCCCTTACCTGGCTTTGGGTTTCTTGGCAGTGGGAACTATATCTTTGTATTCTCTCTCCCAGCCTGACACCTGGCAGGTAATCTGTGCTCAATAAAGTTTATTGAATGTAAGAAGGAGAAATATGTAATAGGTCATCAGATATTTATACCTCAGTGTGAAAGAAATTCTGAGAGGAGGTTTTTGTTTTGATTTGTTTTTAAATCATACTCCCTTAGAATCATGCCACATTTATGTCTGAGGCCATGTCATATAATGGTAAGATTCATAATTATACTCAACAACAGCAACAATAATAACAATGGCTAATATACTGAGAACTTACCATGGGCCAGGTATTATTGTTCTAGTTGTTTATATTCCTTCTCTTACATCCTAACACCAACTTTAGAAGGTATATACTATTTATGAGGTATGTTCTTTGTGTGGTATGTATTGCCCCATTTTACAGATTGGGAAACTGAGGAAAGAATTTAAGCAACAAAGAGGTCTTACAGGTAGTAAATGACAGAACTGGCTTTTGAACTCAGGTGGTCTGGTTTCAGAATCTATACCCTTAACCATCACACATTGAACATGGCTTTTGGGTTCAAGTCCTAGCTCCTTCATTTTCTAGCTGTGTGATCTTGGGCAAGTTGCTTGACCTCTCTGAGTTTCAGTTTACTTACCTGTGAGGCAGAGGTGGTCCTCAACGTTGTTGGGAGGCTGGAGCAAAGTAAGGGATGGAGAGGACCCTTGATGGTTCTCATGGTTCAGCGAGGCGGCGGTTTCAAAGACCTCTGCTCGTGGTTACAAAATGAGCCTTGGAAACCTGCATCAGCAGAGACATCATGGCCAGGGTTCTTGGCAAAGGGCATGGAGGCCAGGAAGAGGGAGACAAAGGCTCCTCTGTCAGCACCTTGGGGTCCCAGGGGAGGTAAGTTGGGAAGATGTGAGTGCTGCAAAGCAGGAGATGAGGACTCCTGCCTGGAAGTGGGGCAGGCACCCTGTTGCCCACCAGGATTTGCTCTGCGTAAGCCATGGGTGGAAAATTCCTTTGGATCCTTTCCTGAGTGGCTGGAAAAGCTGAGACTAATTCATGGAGGGGAGGGGTGTCTCCACACCCTGGGAATGTGATCACTGTTTTATTCTAAAACAGAATAAAAGCAGCTTCAACTTGGCAGTTCTCAGGGCTGCTTGGGGCCACCGAAGGCACCTCCAGAATACAGCTCCTTGTGGGCTCAGAGCGGCTGCTATGGGATCAGGGATCACACTGGAAACTTGTCACTGGCGGGTGGCTGCTCTGTTTTCTGCAGAGACTCCCTCCTCCAGCCTGACTGGCATCTTCTCTGGGAACCCACAGAGTACAGATCTGCCCTCTGGGATGACAAGGAGGCCTCAGGCAGAAATCTCCCTCATACTGTGGATACTGTCATATATTCACAGAATTCTCTCCTGATCCCTGCTCCCCACGGTGACCCTGCAAACAATTGTCATTTCCCTTTGATAAATGCGGAAACTGAGGACAGGGAGTTGGAACAGCCAGTACAGCTGAAATAGGAACCAAGGTTCTCTGACTTCCCGTGAGACAGACCTTGTGCTAAAGACATGGCCCTGGTTCTACGGGGGACTGAAGGTCTAAGTGGCTCTAAAAGATATTCTTGATGTATCAAAACACAGCACAGTCAGTGCAAAGGGAGTGCTTAAAGTCCATTTGCTCATTATGAAAGACCAGGGCTTGAGAACTCCAGACTCTATTAAGAATATGTGGGAAATGATACATATTTGTAGTTAATTGTAACGTTGTAACACACACAATGATTTATTACAACATTGTAACAATGAGAAACTGGAAATAACTCAAGTGCCCATCCCTGGGACTAGTTAATCAAATGCTAGCAAATCTCCCAATGGAATACTATGCAACTATCAAAAAGGATAAGATTCTTTGTACATATGAATATACTAATAAGAAATCATCACCAAGATAAATTGTTAGGTAAGAAAGGCCAGTTGCAAAATAGTGTGTTCAGTATACTACCTTTTATACAAAATGAGAGAAATGAAATGAAAAGAGAATGTATTTCCCCAAAGAAACTCTGGAAGGAGACATAAGGAGCTAACATAGGAAGGTGGGTACAGTGGAAACTGGATGAATGGTGGCAGGTAGGAGCAAGATTTTTCATTATAATCTTTCTATAGTTTTAGATGGTTTGAACATCACCAGTTAGATGGAGTTGTGATGCCTGGTCAGCAATTTAAATTCAAAAAGCCTATTAACATTGTGGATGGATGGCCATTAGGCTAAGAGTGTTATTATGTGAATAGCAGATGTGTTGTAAACTCTAAGGCCCATGGTCTTCATTCCTATTTTCTCCCTGACTGTGACATAACCACATTTGGGGTTTTCAAACTAGCTGGATTTATTGTCCAGCTGACTACATCTTTCCTTGATGTCAGAATGAGGCCACCTTTGGCCCACTTTGAACCAGCTGAGAGAGTCCTGTGGGGTTTACACAGAGCCTACCTCTCCCTCCAGTGTCCACATCATCCTTGTGACTGTGATGCATTCCTGGTGGCCTCCTGAGGCCATGGGTAGTCAGTCAATACCTATGTCTCATAGTGGACCTCCCGTCTCATTCCAAGAATACCCTTGAGCTCTGGGTGAAATATTTGTAGGGAAAACAATATGTTCTTGTGGGCTCTCCTTGATGCTAATATCCATGGATGAAGAGAACCTCTAGAGCAGATAATGACTGAAACCCGTGCTCAATAAAGAGAACTGCCTGGAATAGCTTTTAGCTCATCTTGTGTCTGCCAGACCTTCCCAAACTGCCTCTAGCCCATCACCAAACAGGCTGTGTTAAAATCAACCAGTGACATTGAGGCTGGATGCAGTGGCTTATGCCTATAATCCCAGCCCCTTGGGAGGCCGAGGTGGGGGGATCACTTGAGTCCAGGAGTTAGAGACTAGTCTGGTCAACATGGCGAAACCCCATCTCTATAAAGTACAAAAAAAATTAGTGGGGTGCGGTGGTGTATGCCTATGGTAGTCCTAGCTACTCAGGAGGCTGAAGTGGGAGGATCACTTGAGCCCAGGGAGGTTGAGGCTGCAGTAAGTTGTGATTGAGCTCCCATTGGCAATTCCAACCAGTGCGTGGTCTAACCCATTGCCAGGTAGCTCTGGCTTTCCATCTCAAAGCAAAACCCCACCCATTTCTGCTATGGGGTTGACACCTTGCCCATAGCTCCCTGATCTTTGGGAATTTTGGAAATCCCCAGCACTGCCTTTCCTGTGCTTTTAAATGTATGCAAATGCAACAGCAAACGGCCCCCACCCCAGGAGGACAGTTATTCCTGGGCCCTCCCTGCCCAAACTAGGTGGCTCCGTGGGGTCTTGTTAAACCTTCTCAGAAGCTGGCAGAAGACTCCTTTTAGCCTTGCCCTTTCCTCTTCCCTCTGGGTCTCTCTTCCTGGGGACTTTCTTCGCTCTGCCTTCGTCTTTCTTCTGCCACTTTGCAGCTTTGCCCTGGCCGCTCTGTCTTCCTTTTTCCAGTCCCTCTGCATCTCTCCTCTTCCTGCTGGCTTTCCTCTCCCTGCCCCTCCTCCCCATCTCTTTCTGTCTACGTTGAGGAGGTGCCATTCTCTGTTCTCTCTGCTCTTTCTTGGCTGTGCTGCTCCTTCCTCCCTCCTAAAATCACACACCCCGCCAAGCCCCTGCCCTGCTGGGGCCTGAAATGAAGAGGGCTCTTCCCTCAAATTCCCCAGAGCTGAGGGGCAGGGCCAGCATCTCGGGCTGGTGACCAGTGCAGCCACACAGGGTTCAGAAGGCCTGCGCTTGGTTTAACACTTGGCTGTTGCCGTCCTGAATTCTCAGTAATTTTTGAATAAGGGGCTGCCTCTCATTTTGCTGTGACTCCATGAAGTATGCACTGGTTCTGCTGAGGACTGTGAACTTCCTGGGGGAACACATCCCCTCCTGGTAGAGCTGTAAGAGCTGGGCTGAGGCACAGGGTCCAGGTGCCGGTCCTGTGTTTACTCCTCATTCACCCAATAGTGAGTTGCAAGATTCAACCTCATTTTACCGATGAGATAAATCAAGGCTCAGAGAGGCCATGTCACTTGCCCAAGGACCCACAGCTCATGAGCCTGGATTGAAGGAAGCTGACTCTGAAATTTGGACATTCTGTGGTCCTTTCCTGGCTGAAACCATAGGGGCTTTGGTAAGGGCCTTAGTTCACCCTTTTATTGGTGAACTAAGGCTCAGTCTTTGCATCTGAAAAATAGAGGTAGTGAAAGTAGCCGTCTGTGCAGAAACAACTGGTGTTTAAATCCTGGAACGTTCCTGGCACGTGGCTACCTCCTGAAACAGCAGCTGCAGCCTTTCTGAGCCTCCATTTTCTCATCTGTTAAATGGGGATCATGGTAGTACCTGCCTCACCAGACCCTTATGGGAATTTAATGACACAGGACATGTGCTTAGCTTAGGGCCTGGCACAAGTAGGTGGGCAAGGCCAGGACACAGGAGCTTCTGGGCCAGAGGAGGGAATGATCTATGAGTAGGGAAACTAGGATTTATTGTCCAGACTGGGGCACTTTGAGAATGGAAGGAGCTTGACAAAAAGCATAAACAGGGATTGTCATGGGCAAGCCAGGATGGAGGGTCACTCCACCTGTGTGTCAAGTGTGTCCTTGTCAGGATTCTGTTTCATAAAACATGTTCACAGATAAGTGAGTGTAAGGATGCCCCAGGCCCACCCCCAGCTGGTGTAGAGAAAGACTGTGTTCGGGTTAGGTGCAGTGGCTCATGCCTGTAATCTCAGCACTTTGGGAGGCTGAGGCGGGTGGATCACCTGAGACCAGCCTGACCAACATGGAGAAACCCCATCTCTACCCCATCTAATACAAAATTAGCTGGGTGTGGTGAAGCATGCCTGTAATCTCAGCTATTTGGGAGGCTGAGGCAGGAGAATCGATTGAACCCGGGACATGGACGTTGCGGTGAGCTGAGATTGTGCCATTGCACTCCAGCCTGGGCAAAAAGAGCAAAACTCCGTCTCAAAAAAAAAAAAAAGATGGTGTTCGAGCCTGGGCCATGGAGAATGATGTCCCTTGGGCTGGGCCTGATGGATCATGCTGGTAAGCCTAGAACTTTGGGAAGCAAAGCGGGAGGATAACTTGAGGCCAGGAGTTCAAGACCAGCTTAGGCAATATAGCAAGACCTTATCTCCAAAAATTAAAATAAAATAAAATTTAAAAAGGGGAGGGGGAAAAAAGAAAGAGTAGTGTCCCGCTTACCACTGCTACTGCTACCAAGGCTTCAGTTCTGAGAAAACAACGTCAGGGAGAATGACTTAAAGGCCACGGTTCAGGCCCCTTCTCAGATATTCTAGAAAATTCTTTGGCTTATACCAGCAATGCATGTAATCCAAAGAATTTGGATTCTTTGGTTGTGTAGCCTGAAACTCACAGTCACATCTAGGAAAAGCGGCTTTTACTGAATTGCAGTTTGGGGCAGTGCTGTCCGTCAGTGAGTGTTTGGTGCCTCCCTTAAAACATTCAGGAACTGGAGGCCCCGTTCTGTGATCAGATCCCCCATGTCTTCTCTCCACAGGCTTCTGGAGACAGTCCTTCTGCTCCTAGCATCAGGAGGCCTTGCCATTCCCCCTGAGTGGGTTTGGTTTTTCACAAGGAGCATGTGACTCATGTAACTGGGTCCCCCTTTCAGGAAGCTGGGGGTCCAGTGTGTGGTCCAGCCACTGTCAGCATTTAGGACATTTTTTGTCCCCTGCATTTCACCCTTAGCCATGGCTCCATTTTCTGACTCTACACACGTTTCCCTTCCTTCTTTTACTTTAATTTATGTTCTCTGTATAAGTGAGCCTCTTTTGAACCTCCCACCATCCACAGCTGCATCACGCCAGTATATAAGTGAACAAAAATAAAAAATCAACAAACCTGCAAGCAAAAATGTATTGTGGCACCCCTCCCCAACCCAGGAGAACAGCTCGGATGGCCTGGTGAGGGTCGGCTGGCAAGGGGTTAAGAATGATGCAGAGGAAGTGCTGGCTGAGATTAAAGGGAGGAAGTGGCTGCTGCCTGGGGAGGGAGGTGGCTGGCTCGTCCTGTGTGACTCCAGGGGCCTAAACCAACACTGACATGAATGTGGCAGGTTGCTCAAGGTCAGTTTAGCGAAAAAAAGGAAGAGCTTTCTAAAGACTTGACAAGTCTTTCTAGAAGTTCTGCTAGTGGGGGTTTCAAACTCACTGATAGCTGACTCCAGACATAGCTCTCTTTAAACATAATAGCCAAAGGGCAGGTTTGGTGGAGCCAGTCTCTTCATGTTCACAGAGTGACCGGCGGGCCCTGATTTGCTGGGACATTCCAGTTTGAGCACTTTACATTCTGCATCCCAGGACACCCCTTGGTTTCTGGCAAACCAGGACAACTGGTCGGTCACCCTATGCACCCTACATACATGATCTCATGAAATCTTTACATTGACCCCCCTTACAGATGAGGAGTCTGTGATTTGGTAACCCAAATCATAGCATGGGAAGGGCCAAGCTGGGATTCGTGTGTGGATTTGCTGTAACTGAGTGAGGCTTAAGCTCTCAGCCACACTGAGCCACTTCCCTTTTCCTGTAAGATGAGGGTACAAGACCCCTTGATCCTAAAGCCTCTCCAGCAATGACTTTTAGGATTCTGGAATTTCCTCTGGTCTTCAAGCAGCTTTTTGTTTTCCATGGAAGGTGGGGTGGGGTAGGGTGGGGGGCAATTTTTCCGGCAAGACCCCTCCTAGGTCAAGGCTTGGGCTTTGCCTTGGGAGAAGTGACAGCCTGGTGACGGGGTCAAAAGGAAGGGCAGCCTGTCCCTCCTTCCCTGTGCCTGGGAACAGGGTGGGATCTCATACTCCACCGTACTGATTGCTGGCAGTGGTGCCAGTCCATTTGTCAGCAGCCTGGGCTGGAGCCAGGGAATTCCAAGGGGCCAGAGCCTGCCTGAGCGCTCCAAGGCCTCTGCGCTTGGGGCTAGCAGCCTAGGCAGGAGGACCCTGGGGCAGCTCAGGGCTCTGGGATTTTTCAAAACTCCATGTGGCTGGACAGGCCTCTGCAGCGCCCCCTGCCTTGGGAGTCTGGCCAGCCTGTGGAGACTGTGCAGAGGGGGAGTAATTTGGAGTCTCTGAGTACCCCAAGTCAATGAGGTAGGGTTGCGAATGTGCAAGGTGGGGACAGATGCACAGGTGGGGACAGCTGATACAAGATGGCAGGGCCCTGCGTGCAGCAGGCAAGCCACAGAACATGAAGGACAGTGACCGTCACTGAAGACGTGGACTCCGGAGTCAGGACAGCGCAGATTCAAACCTCTCCTCTGCCCCTTCCTACTGTGGGATCTTGGGCCAGTGCCCTTGCTTCTCTATGCCTTAATTTCCACATCTGAAAAATGGGAATGAAAATATCTACCTTGAAGGTTTGTTGTGAGTGGAGGCACTGAGTATTGCCATCGGTGCCTCATAAGCAGGGGGTGGATTCCATCAGCCCCAGACTCTCAGTTTTGGTTCCTCTCACCCCAGAGCTGCACCCGAGGACCCCGTGACAGTCAGCGGGTGAGGGCTGTTCCCCGTGGAGAAGCTGTGCTGGCAGGATGTAAGGGAAGTCCTAGGGAGGAAGGAGTGCTTTGTAGCGAAAGGGGCCCGTCAGCCTATCCATGATGCTTGGAAGTGCTGTGATAGGGTATAGATGCCTTGGGTTCCCACAGGTCTGAGTTCAAGTCCTGGCTCCACCAGGCACTGGGTGGTGATCCTGATCTCGTTCCTTTCAGAGCCTCAGTTTCAACATCTGTGGAATGGGGGTAATGTTCTTCTGCTCCTCAGGCCAGGGGGAAGATGGGTTGTCAGGACACAAGGAGATGAGGGGAAGTCAAATTCACAGCTAGGTGCCTGGCACGTAGCAGGATGGCTCTCTTTCCTCCTGTCACCTTGCTGCCTGCTCTGCCTGGATTTGTGCACGTGAGGCTGGGAGGAGCAAGGGGATGCTTGTGAAAAGCACACCCCAGGCAGAGGGACCTGCAAGAGCAGAGGCCCAGGTACTTTGAACCATGCTCAGGGGTACTGGGCTCCTTGAGCACAGGGAGCAGGTTGGTTTGGAAGGACTTGGCCTTGGAGGTCCCCCCAACAGTCCCTCCCTGTCCCCAGCCTGGGACTTCCCATGAGTCCTGCAGCCCTGTCCTGGGTCAGTGGCCTTGGGTTACTGACTTCACTTGGGCTCTCCAAGGGGAAGGGAGGCTAATGCCCATGCTCAGTGGCCCACCCTTCCTCCTGTTGCCTCTTGTCTCCACCAGCTCTCCCTCTCTGCTGCCTTTTCCCCTTAGCATCCTTTCCCTGGCACTTTATTTCTTTTTTGGAGGCAGGGTCTTGCTCTGTTATCCAAGCTGGAGTACAGTGGTGCAATCATAGCTCACTGCAGCCTCGACTTCCTGTGCTCAAGCAATCCTCCCACCTTAGCCTCCTGAGTAGCTGGGACTACAAGGTGTGTGTCACCACACCTGGCTAGTTTTTAAAATTATTATTATTATTTTCCTACAGACATGGTCTCTCTCTGATGCCCAAGCTGGTGTTGAACTCCTAGCTACAAGTGACCCTCCTGCCTCAGCCTCCCAAAGTGCTGGGATTACAGGCATGAGCCACCCTGCCCGGTCTCCCTAGCACTTTTAAGTGTTAATATCTCACACGCACACATACACACATTCACGTCAACCACTAACTGGATGTGACATATTTGGAATGGTTTTGGCATCTGAGTCCCAGTCCTGCCGCATTCTGCTGTATAACTGTGTCCAAAAGCTCCTTCCTCTTTGTGTGTGGGCCTCTGCTTCTCCACCGTCATCACGACATTGACTTCAGTTCACTGGGGGGAAAGTTGAAAGCAGGACCCTGATGGTGGAATTGAAGGCATAGCAGCAGCGTGTATCTGGCATCAATTTGCAGTGGGGGTTGCCTTTCCAGAACTCCAACACCAGACCCCAGAGACTGCTCCTTCATCTGCACCTTGCTCATCTCCTGGGTGGGGGCTGGGGAGGCGGTCTTCAAACTTACCTGCCTCACACACATGTCCTGGGATGTGCCTGGTAAGCTGCAGGTTCTGGCTGCCCCTCAGCACTGCCTCCCTCCTATCTCTGCCTACTCCCCCCGGCTGAAAGGCTCTGTGGGTCCATGAGGTCCAGGGATGGGGACTCAGTGTTACCATGGTAACCATAGCTTATCTGTGGCATCACGGACTCCAGGGAAAGATGGCTCCTAGCCCCCAGGACTGGATAGTATGGGCCCCTCTCTGTGACCTGGCTTCTCCCATGAAGACCCATCTGAGTATCTCTGGTCCTCACTCCTCCACTCACTCAAGACCTTTCTTGGAGCATTGGTGGTTGCCATGGAAATGGCTTTGGAAACAAACCAGTCCCTGTGGGCTGAGGAAAAATCCTCAAGAAAAATAGAGATTGCTGGGCTTCCCGGCTCTCTGATGGGATATCCTGACACCCGGAGCCTCCAAAAACTGCGCTTTCTGGGTCAGCCTGGAATTGGCAGAAGGGCCCTAAGTTCACCAGGCCTCTTGCTATTCTCCTGCCTCCAGCCTCTCCTCTTCAACACAGCCCCCACATCAGCCACCCAGGTTAGAAGCTGGAATCTTTTTAGAAAGATGGCACCCTCTGCTTAAAACCATCCATGGCTCCCTATTGCCCATAGGATAAAGTTGATGGCTTGCAGGGATCTCACAATCTGAAACTCTCTTCTTTCCTTAGCCACATCTCCTGCCTTCTCCCCTCCCCTAAGACAAACACACACACGCGCGCACACACACAGCCCCTATCTACACTTTATCAAGCCTCTGTGCCTCTGCAGGTATGTCATTTCCCTCGGCTGCTCCATCTGGCAAAGCCTTCATACTCTTCAAGGCTCAGCTCAAATGCCGCCTCCGCCAGGAAGCATCCCCTGATTTCCCCAGCCCTTTCCCTTTACTTTGTGCAGAGCCAGGGCCACACACTCAGTGACCAACAGGGCCAGGCAGGAGACCCAAATGACCCATTTATGAACACTTTTCATGCCCACAAAGAAATATGTGCTCTCCTATGAAAGCTGAAAGTGGGAATGACTTGGTTCCTCTTTCTCTCACTGGATTGCACTTATTTCTGCCACAGCAGAGACCCTGGACTAACTCAATGGCAAATTGCAACTGGCTTATTACCCCAGGGGAAAATAGGGAGGGGTGGGGACTGTGGATAACCCTGTTCTGTAATGCAAGCCCAGCATGGCCGGTTTGCTGGAAGCCTGGCATTTAGGTGACGTCTCAGAATACTGACTGTGCCATGATCTGTTCCTGCACCCACTTTCTCTACATGAAGGCAGTGGCTGGGCCGTCTTACTCCCACAGCATCTGGCAAGGAGTGTGACCCTTAGATGTTGCCCACTACTGGCATTTTTTTTTTTGGAGATGGAGGTCTCATCCTGTCACCCAGGCTGGAGTGTAGTGGTGCAATCATAGCTCACTGCAGCCCTGCTGCTGGGCTCAAGCAATCCTCCTGCCTTTGCATCTGCTCTTCCCACTGACTACCATGCTCTTCCGCAACACCAGCCCATGTCTCCCTCTCTGTGTATTCAGGTCTCCATTCAGAGGTGGGACAGGGCATAAATGCTGGCAGAGGGGAATTCTATTTTAGAGAGAGCACTCCAAGAAGCCTCTCTGAAAAGATGACCCTCTTTATATTTTATTCACAGCACAAATCACTGCCTGCTCTTATATTCATTTTATTTTTTCAGCATTTACGTAGAGCTTCAGATGAACCAAGATGCTTCTAAAACATTACCAACATAAACCCATTACCAACATTTAATCCTTGTAACAACTCTGTGAGGGAGGAGCAATGATGACTCCTATTTTCCAGATGAGGAAACTAGGCACAGAGAGGTGTGGTGACTTGCCCATGGTCACACAGCAGAGCTGGGATTCAAACTCAGGCAGTCTGGCTCCAGATGTGTTTGCGCTCCTTATTATGTATTTGTTTACTTGACTGTTTAGCATCTGTCACCCCTGACAACCCCCCCAACCCCAACTCCAAGGGCAGGGATGTGTCTGGTTTGTTCCCTGCTGCAACCCCCAGTACTCAGATCCAGGCCTGGCTCATAATCGGAATTTAATGACTATTTCTTGGAAGGATGGAGGAAGGGAAACAGGAGGATTAGAGGATTGGAAGGAAGAATCTTTGGCCTTCAGAGCTGAGCCCAACGTCAAGATTGTCTTGTCGGAAGCTTCTCAGCCTCCTGAGGGATTTGAGTCAGCCTGTCTGGAGGGGCCCCTGCCCTACCCGTCCTCACCCTACAGTAGAACCTCTGTTTTCTGACCTCTCCCAAGAAGAGGTGCCAAACCTCATTCCCAGCTCCTTGGGCCCATGCTGAGCACACTTCCTACAGTAACAGGAGCCCTGGAGGGGAACAGTCAAGACCGGGGCAGGAAGTCTCCAGAACGAGGTGGCCTGCTGTTGAGGGAACAGGCTGTTGAGTGGCCAGTGAGAGGTCCAGGTGGGGCTACGCTGGACCGGATGTGCTCAGGGAATGAGCAGAGGAGAGAGCTGGGAAGGGGCTTGTGCCCTGCCAAATTCTCCTGGGACCCTAAAACAGTGGGCTTCACTGTGCGAGCAGTAGAAACACATCTCAGTTTCACCCTGTGAAAGAAATCCCCTTTCCCTATTAACGCAGTGGCTGTGGTAGTGACAAGCACTTCACCAGCCTTGTTGCATTGAATCCTCACAACTCCTTGAGACAGATGCTACACATGAGGTTCCTGAGGCTGAGAGAGGTAAGTAACCTATATGACGTCACACAGCCAGGAAGTGCTAGAGCTAGATCTGAAACCTAGTTCCAAACGATATGTAACATGACTCCATGGAAAACCAAGGGAGAAGCTGGAAGCCCAGCCTGGGGCTCCGGGTTCTACCCACGTGCTCACTTGCTCACTTCACTGACTCTGAATCTCAGTTTTGTCATCTGTGAAATGAGAATAACGGGAAAGTGCCATTGTGTGTGACCTGACAAAGGGCTGGCTGTTTTTCTAGGTGTGCCACAGAGGTTATTTTCCTTCATCATCATGGTATGTTGGGTGGTCCACATGCCCCAGAAGTGGAAAAAGAGACTTGGAGGTGTGGAGAGCGGGTCCAGGTTACCCAGCCAGGGCCACCTCCTTGTTAGGTGTTAATGCCCTGTCCTGACTGAGGCCAGACAATAGCTTGGTTTCAACTGAGGGACTTGAGTAAAGTGAAACATGCTTTGCAGAGCCTCTTGCAGAGGATGTAGGGATGCCGGGGAGGTGAGAGGCCAAGCTGAGGATGGGAATGGCAGAAGCCATGGCTTCCTCATCCAGCCCGGGGCAGAAGAGGCCTGGGAGGAGGCTGAGAGGCATCTCTGTCCTGCGGCTTGGCTCTCCCCCCGAGGCTTCTAGACATTATCCAGGCTACTCTCTGAGCTCTGTTAATTTCTGGAAACAAAGCCCTTTCCTTTGGGCAGAATCAGCCAGCTGGACTCGGCCTTGTCCTCTCTATTGTGGGACAGGGGCTCACGGAACATCACAAGCTGGTTTTTCTATGCAGACATTTGCTGAGCTCCTGCTGTGTACCAGGTGCCATGTCCACATCACTGTGTCATGACACGCTCATGCTCACCCCAGGAAGGAAGTACTAATAGCCCATTTTACAGATGGGGCTCAGGGAGGAGAAGCAGTTTGTCCACTGTCACTGAGCTAGGAAAGGTCTTTGAACCTGGTCTAGCTGACTCCCAAGAGTGGGCTCTTAGCTGCCGTGCAGCTTGGAATGAGAGATGCATCAGACAACCTTGTTGCAGGCAGCCAGGACCCCAGTCTCGCTCTTGGAGTGGCGCACAGATGGAACATAAATCAACCTTGAACCTCTGGCCCAGAGATCTTAGAGCTGTCAGGGTCCCAGAAGATCCCTTTATCCAGACCCTCCCGCTGACCTGATTTCCTGAAAGGAAGGTTTTATTATTGCCATTTCGTAGGTGACTCCAGTGCAGCTCAGAGAGGTAAAGCAACTTGCCCAGGATAACACAGCATGGAGCAGAGTCGTGCTGTGTTTTTATATTGGCCCCATGGCTGGAAATAGACACTTGGTTCATTCAGTTATGGTGTCTTTTGAAAGCTGAGAGGGAATTTTGAGATAATCAACTCCAACCCTCCTTGTTTCGTAGATGGGGAAATTGAAACGCCAAAGAGTCAGGGATATATTTAAGGACATTTGCTAAGGAGAGCCTGTGCGTTGCAAAAGAAAGAGCGTGAGATTCTTCATCTGGGTTCAAATTCCACCTCTGCCCTTCACCAGCCACATAACCTTGGTAAGACTCTTTTTTTTTTTGAGATGGGGTCTTGCTCTGTCGCCGAGGCTGGTGCAGTGGAGGGATCTCAGCTCACTGCAAGTTCCGCCTCCCAGGTTCACACCATTCTCCCACCTCAGCCTCCTGAGTAGCTGGGATTACAGGTGCCCACCACCACGCCTGGCTAATTTTGTTTTTGTATTTTTAGTAGAGACGGGGTGTCACCGTGTTAGCCAGGATGGTCTCGATCTCCTGACCTTGTGAGGCAAGACTCTTAACCTCCCTGGGGATCAGTTTCTCAGCTCTAAAATGGACAAAATAAGGGCCACTGTCTCATGGGGTTGGGTGAGATGATGCTCAAAAAGGGCTTCTCAATGTCCTAGCACACATAGTAGGTGTTCAACAGAATGTAGTTACTACGGTGGTTATTATTGATATTATTTAACGCAGACACTCCAGGGTCTAATGCTCCTTCACAGGATGGCTCCCTGCATCTAGTATACCTGGCCAGGGCTCTTGTGTGAGTCTGGGGGACCCGGTGCAATGTTCTTCTCATTCATCTGCCAGAGCAACAGAGAAGGAAGGAGAGAGGCATGGGACTTAAACACAAGGGCTGCAGAGCAGATGAGTCTGGGTTCTCCACTTCTGCGCCCTTCTCCCTGCACCCTGGCAGATTGGGACCCTGTGGCTGGGGAAGTTGCTTGAGTTGCCACTTTCCAGGTATCTCAGGATGCCAGAGAAGAGAAGCAAGGGCAGAGGGTGAGCTGTGCTGACCTGGTTGTAAGAGAACAGCAACTTCTCGGGGGCGCTTCTGAAGGCATGTGGGGCCTCCGTCACCTCCCAGAGTTGAGACTCCAAGCCCACACTCAGAACAGCACACCAAGTGCGCACCACAGGCTGGCCCCCAGGATGGGCAGAAGTCACTCACCCCAGCTGCCTTCTGGACCACATCCTGAGCAAGCCGTGAGCAGCCCCAGCACCAGCTGCCCTGTAGCTACAATGTGTTTATAGCTTGGGGATTATTTGCGTGAGTGGACCCAAGCCTGACGTCAGGGGATTAACAAAATATGGTGCTGGGCCTCCCAGTCCAGTGGGATATGCACAGGGGAGAAAATTTGTTTGTAGGGCAGCTTCAGGGGCTGGGGCAGTGTTTATGGGGAGAGGCACAAGCTGGGTGGCTGGGAAGATACTTAGGGCTTGTGCGCGGGACCCATTACTGGGGTCTACAGGGGCTTCCCGGCCTGGAAGGACAGATGTCCATCAAGTGCTCTTGTTGGGGACCTTCTGTGGCTAGGAATGGCTGCTGGGGAGATGGTAAAAGGGCAGCTAGGTGTCCAATAAGATAATGAGGCTGAGTTTGCAATGACGTGTTCTCATGGAACTTGGTCGGAGTTCAGTCTGGGTCTGGGGTTGAGCCTCAGCTCAGTCCTCAGGTAGGCAGGGTCTAGATTGCTCCGGCCATAGTAAGGCGTTGGTCTTGATTCTAAGAACAAGGAGGTGCTAAGAGGTTTTCAGCAAGGAGTGACACGATGTGGTTTGCTTCTTGAAAAGATTTGTCTACTAGGAATAAAATTGTCTGTGTACTGGGTAGATAGGTTTCTAACCAGTTAGGAGTCCCAGGTAGCCACATAGGTAAGCAGAGGTGATGCTCAGATTTGTGAGTTGTTGGGAAGACAAAATGGGAAGAACTTGTTGATAGATGTGGGGGTAAGTAGGGAGGGGGAGGCGTGGAGAGTCTGGTTTCTGAGTCAGAGTGTTGGCAGGAGACAGACAACCCACTCAAAGGAGGTGATTAATGAGAACTTAGTCAGGGGAGGACTGACAAAAGGGTAGACAGTACAAGGGATCCCTACCACACTCTGGGTCCAGTGAGGGCGAGAACTCACTGCCCCTAGACCGAGGCGCTAGAGCACCCAAGGAGCGTGACTGTGGCCGCACACCCCTGACAGGGAGGGAGCTGGAGGGTTTGCACCCAACCGCACGCTCCACGCCTGCAGTTGTAGATCAAACCAGAGGTCAGAGGGCAAACAGCCTATTGAGCTTTCAAGCAGGTCAGCCTGTAGGGCACAGAATAGACAGAGATCTGGAGACAGAGATCCCCGGGGAGGACGGAAACGCTTTTAAGGCTCAAGGAGTAGTGTTCTAATGGGAGGATGCCAGGCAGTGGCGTGAATATTTTGGGGGGTCTCCCTGTGTCCGTGTGCTCATCAGCTGCTCTTCCTGGTGGGCTGTCTGAGTTCAGGGGCATAAGCTCCTTGTTTTTGCCCGTTCTTATGGAGTCCTAAGCTCCGTCATGGCCCCTTCCAAATCCTAAAGAAAATGGGATAGTCTGTTAGGCAGCCCGTGCCACTGTGCCCTGCTGCAGTGACTCAGTGCGAGCTCCCGCATGTGGGCGTGGGACCAGGCAGGAAATTCTGTCCTGACACGGAGCTAATTCTGTCCTGGGGCTGGCAGCCAGGCCTGTGGTTGGAACATCTGCAGGCACTGTGTGGTTTCCAGGTTCCCGAGTCACTCAGAGCCTGGGGATACAGGGATGTGGAGGTGTCTCTGGAGCCATCCTTGGGAGATGAGACGCCCCTTCTCTCTGCCCTGGAGGGTAGGAGATCTGGTGAACAGGACGAGCCCAGAAACTCTGGCAGCAGGCAAAGGCATCAGCACCTACAGTCATCCAGGCCTGGGGGAGGCTGGTATGCTGCTCAGAAGAGACGTGTTTGAGGGCAAGAGTGGTGACTGGCAGGCCTCATTACATTTCAGCTGCTGGCTGAGGCAGGGATCTTGTGCTTTGGGGTCAAAAAGTCCTTGGTTCAAATCCTGAGCTGATGCTTAAAGGCTGTGTGAATCTGGACTAGTCACTTCACCTCTCTGATTCCCTATTTGCAAATCTATGCAACAGTATGTGGACCACACTGAGGCACAAGTTACGGAAGTGCCAGGCACAGTTCTGGGCTCTGGGGATACAACATAAGCAAGAGAGACCAAGTCCCTCCTGTCTATGATTTAGAGAGGGTCATGCACTCTCTGGGCCTTAGTTTCCCCTGCTGCAAGAGATGTCCTCTGAGGGGCCTCCCAGCAACTTTTAGAGGCTGACAGAACTGGAGGAGAGGTGTCTGAGCCATCTGGCTGGACAGTCAGGGTGGGTCATGTGGGGAGAAGATGGGGACAGGAGCCAGGCCAAACATGGTCATTTGCAGAGCGAGGAATGTTTCCAGTTTCCCTGATGGGCTCTTACGCCCACAGGCCCTGATAAAGCCCCTGCATTTGGCCTGTGGCCTGCTTTCAGGAAGAGGTTAGTGGTAGGCTCCGATGAAAGAGACAGCAGATTGACAGAGCGGCTGCTGGAAGCTTGGGCTGGCTGGGCACACAGGTGAGGAATGTTGCAGGTGAGGGGCAGCTGAGCCTGTCAGAGGGGGAGGGCTGACCAATGACCGGCATGCAGGAGCTGGAGGCAACATGGGAAGAGAAAGAGGAGGAGGTGGAGACGGAGAAGACAGGGAGACTGCAGAGAGATGGAATAGATGGAGAGGGCCAGGAACAAAAAGAGGCAAACACAGAGACCGGGGGAGAGAGAGAGGCAGAAAGAACAAGTCAGATATGAGACAGAAGAGAGTAAGAACAGGACAGAGGAGGAAGTAGGGAAAGAGACGAAGGACAGACAGACCAGGGCAGAAAAGCAGCCAGTGCTTTGCGACATAAGGAACCCACTGGGCAAAGGAGTTTAATCGAGGAAGCAGAAGGCAAATATCTGCTGCCCAGATGGCCCCCGGCTCTGCTGTACACTGAGCCCCTAGGACACACACCGGCAAGGGAACAGCCAGAGGAGATGGGGCCCTGGATCCATATGAACTTGGTTTTTGAATCCCAGTCCTGGTAATGGCAAGGAGAACTCACTGTCCCTAGGCTGAGGGGCAAGAGGGAGCAGTGGTTCTTGGTGCCTGGAGAGTGTAGCTGTGGCCAAGTCGACCCATGGAGACCCTACAGGGAAGGAGCTGGAGGGTAAACACCCAACCTTGATCTCCTCCAGCCCTGCAATCCCTGCTTGACACGGTCATCGATCAACCAACCAGGCAGGTGTGAGGCAAGCTACTCGCTCCCCTGCCTCGGCTTCAGACATCCCCGTTGGTAAAGTGGGACTGATGCCAAGACCTTGCAGAGTTAGGGGGAGGCTGCAGAGAGAAGAGGTGTGCTCTTACCCACGGTGTGCTGCATCCCAGCAGCCATGCCAGCACTGGGGCGCAGAAGGCTCCACAAGTCCTTGGAGGATGGATGAATAAATGAATGACTCCCGCCTCCAAAGGGCTTCTCCTGTAACCGAGATTGGAGGCATTTCGCATTCAGGCTATTAACCAGAGGCAGACAGACCTGGGGGAGAAAATCGCAGAGGACCCGGAACTTTGCTTTGCTCCGTCTGTAAAATGCATACCCCAAATCTTGCCAGATTGATTTTTTGGGGGCCCTTGGGAGGTTCCACTGGGGCAAAAGCTAGAGTTTTCTGGAATGTTCCAAGGAGGCGAGGCAGTGGACAGAGTGAACTTGTTAATTCAGCAGGCTTTGGGTTTGAAGCCTGTCTCTGAGCATTCTTTCAGCATGGTTAATTGGACTTACCTTACTTGCTTGAGCCCTGTATGTGACCTTGGGCACCTTCTCTATGCCTGTTTTCTCATTAGTAGCTGTGTTTAGAATAGTGGTTGAACCATACAGAGGACTGTATGTGTATTTGTTTTATAAAACTTAAGCCGATAATGTCCATTCGAGGGTTTTGTTCTGCATGGCAGGAGGAGCCAGATGCGACCTTGAGGCCCTGTCCCTGTCCCAGCAAGGGTCCAGCAGCGGGGGTGTGGGTAGGACACGATCATCTGCCTGGTGACCATCCCACCCTCTGCAGGGGCTGGGCTTGGCAAGGAAGGACTGGGGCTCAGGACTCTGCACAGCCGCTCCTGGCTGGGCTGACGTTACTTCCGTTGGCTGGTCCAAGTTCATTCCCGCCTAACGGGGAAAATGGGTGGGGTTCTGAGGGTTGAGTGTTTGGCCCCCTGCCTGGCTATTGTGGCTTGGTCAGGGATTCAGTAACCAAGACTCTGAGTTGGGCACCACCCAAGCATGAGCCCCAGGCAGGGATTGGAGTGTTTGATTGTTTTGGGGTTTTCTGGACCTCAGGAGAGGAGGGACGGTTGACATAATTATATCCTTCCATCCCTCCACTTCTCCATCAGGGGCCCCCAGAAGCCTCTGCACTTGTATTTTCTTTCTTCATAGCGCTCATTTCCCAGTAGCCCTATTTCCTAGTCCCGTGACCCCTCCCACCCTCTCTCCCATGGAGCCGTTCTAATGTGTTCAATGTGCATCTTGCTATTTGGCTGGATTCTTGCAAAACATGTGTTGCTGCTTTGCAGACACGTTCTCAATGTAGGGCAGCACTATTAGGGTCCCAAAAGCCAGCACCTGTGGCTCTTTGTTGGTGAACTGACCTCAGAGGCTGGGAGCGGCTGGGAGTGCGCACTCCAGGACAGGGTGGAGGCATGCAAACACTCCTGGAATGTGACCTGCACTGTTCCCAGGGTCCTTGATGGGCGTGAGCCAAGGCCACCCTCTGTAGGACTCTGTGGGATGCTGCACCCCTGCCTGGCCTCCTCCCACTTCCTCACTCCCTCACCAGTTTTTCCTGAAATGCTTCCTTAATAAATCACTTTTGCCAGAATCGTCAGTTGAGAATTTGCTTCTAGGGAAAGAAGACATATCTGAAAACAATGCACGTGGACACCTCCCTGTGTACTTCCTTGCAGGGAGGTGGGGCACTGCCTGGGTATTCACTCAGGAGCCATCACAGGGAGTTCGCAGGTACCTGCAGCACGGCATGAGGTGCCTGTGCTCCCACCTGGCCAACCTGGGAAGCGTGCAGCTTTCTAGTTCTTGCCACAGTCTAGAAGGTGTAGAATGTCATCTGGTCGTGGTTTTCATGTGCATTTCTTTGATCTTCAATTTGTCATATGCCTGGGTTTGGGGATTTCCCTCCTGTCAATGGCCTGTTCCTATCGTTTGCCCATTGTCCTGTTAGGGTCACTGTTTTTTGGATTTGCAGGAAGGGGCTCCTTGAGTACGCTAGATAGCAATCCTTTTTGGGTTTGGAGATTGTAAATATCTTCCTCCGTTGGAGGCAGGAAGTGTGTGTGTGTGTGTGTGTGTGCATTTGAATGTGTGTGTCTGTGTGAGCACGCATGCCTGTGTATGTGTGTGTAGCCCATTATAAGGGTGGGATCTGGGCCCCCGCATGGGCTAAGCTTCAGGGCAGAGAGGTGGAGTTCGGATTCGCAAACACAAGATGAGCAATTGAGTGGAGCCACAAATAGTAACACTAACAACAACAACAACAGCAACAACATGGGCATTAAGCTGTATATGTTTCCAAAACCTCAGTCTCCTCCTCTGTAAAATGGGGAAGAATACCATCCCCTTTGCAAGGTTGTTTGGGAACAGTCTGTGACAACATTTCTAATGGGCTTGGCTCCTACCACATAGTAGGTGTTTAATAAATTATGCTGCCAGCAATGGTAAAGCATGTGCTTATTATGTGCCTACTATGCACCAGGCACTGAGCTGGGGGCTGGTGGAGGATGAGCACATGTTACATAGTAGGGCTTTTTTGTGTGGGTGGCCTGGGTAGCATTGTCAGGTAAGACATGGTCTGCAGCAGAGGGAGAGGCCTGGGGAACTGGACAGAGTGAGAGTCAGAACCAGGTACTGATAGAAAACTTGGGTGGACACGGACGGGCGCGGTGGCTTATGCCTGTAATCCCAGCACTTTGGGAGGCCAAAGTGGGCGGATCTACAAGTTCAGGAGATCGAGACCATCCTGGCTAACATGGTGAAACTCCATCTCTACTAAAAATACAAAAATTTAGCTGGGCATGGTGGGATGTGCCTATAGTCCCAGCTACTTGGGAGGCTGAGGCAGGAGAATCACTTGAACCCCAGAGGCAGAGGTTGCAGTGAGCCGAGATTGTGCCACTGCATTCTAGCCTGGGTGACAGAGTGAGACTTCGTCTCAAAAAAAAAAAAAAAAAAAGACTTGGGTGGACGCTGATTGTGGTCAGAGCCACTGCTGACAACAAAAATAACAACATTGGCTTTCTGCTCTACAGTGATGCAACGTGCTTCACAGGGCTTATTTCAGCCCCCCGAGCCTCTGTGTCCCTCCCTGTCTGAAAATGCTTACAATTGTGTCCTAACCCTGTAGGGTGATCATGAGGCTTGGGTGAGATGGGATAAACTCCTTGGCTCATTGTCCAGCACAAAGGAAGTACTTTATTAATGATTAATGTTGAACTTCCTTATGCTAGGCAGTGCTGCAAATGCTTCACCACTACCACTTCTTCAATTCTCACAACAGCCATAGGAGGTGGCTCCTTGGATTATCTCCATTGCACCAATATTGAAATGGAGGCTTTAGAGAGGGCTAAGTAATGTGCCCAGGGTCGCACAGCTCACAGGTCATGGAGCAAAAGTCTAGCCCTGATGGATGGGAAGCAGTATTCTGGGCCCTTCATCCCTTTGTTGTGTTGTTCTATGTTCTATGGCATCAACAATGTCACTGTTATTATTTGTAATATCCAGACAGACCTAGTGAGATAGAAAAAAAAAAGCATTCATTCATTTGTTCATTCATTCATCAAACAATATTCTGGGTAATGCACTAGAGTTGCATAAGATATTACTATTAGGGAAATTAGGTCATAGGTACATGGGACTTCTCTGTACTACTTTTGCAATTGCTTGTGAGTCTGTAATTATTTCAAAATAGAGTTGTAAAAGGAGTATGGCCGAAGTGACCCCTATGTGATTTCCAAGCACTGACTTTTGCAATTGCTTGTGAGTCTGTAATCATTTCAAAATAGAGTTGTAAAAGGAGTATGGCCGAAGTGACCCCTATGTGATTTCCAAGCACTGACCCCCAAGGATAGGTTATAAAAGACCATGTTCCCTGGCACACTTGCTCCTGGAGCTCAGGGCTGCCAGGCAACAAGCCCACTCCCCTGAAGCTACCATGCTGTGAGTAAGCTCAAGCCACATGGCACCCTGGTCCATAGTGTCAGAGAAACAAAACGAAACCGAAGAAAGCCCAATATCCAGAGGACCTGTCTGGTGCCTGGATTCTGCTCCAGTCTGAGGAAATGGAGCTGAATAAGACCCAGTTCTTGTCCTCAGATAACTTGTTATCTAATCAGATGCATAAGCCAGCAATAATCACATAAATGCCATGTGCCCCACCTAGGTGAGGAGGACCCTGTAGGAGCCAGAATGGGGCGTGTATTTGTTTTCCAGCACTGTCATACCAAACAGTCACAAACCGAGTGGCTTAAAACAACAGGAATTTATTCTCTCATGGTTCTGGAGGCCAGAACTCTGAAATCAAGGGCCATGCTCCTTCTGAAGGCTCCAGGGGAGGATCCTTCCTCGCCTCTTCCAGCTTCTAGTGGCTCCAGATGTTCTTTGGCTTGGGGCAGCATCCCTCCCATCTCTGCCTACATCCCCACATGGCCTTCTGTTCTCTGTCCATGTGAAATCTTCCCCCTGCTTTTCCTCTTACACGGTGACTGTCATTTGGGGCCCACTATAACCCCAAAAGACCTCTTCATGAGATCCTTACCTTAATCTCAGCTGCAAAGACCCTTTTCCCAAACAAAGTCGCACTGACAGCTTCTGGTGGATGCACATTTTGAGGGGGTGGGGAGTGCAGAGTGCATCCTTCCACTTACTACAGGAGGCAGAGGGGATCCTTCCTAGGGAGGATCCCTGAACCTGGTTGCTAGGGATGAGGTTGGGCTTAGAGAAGGAATTTAAAAGGGAGTGGAAACTTCTACACTGAAAAAAAAAAAAGTGATTTTGATTTTTAGAGACTGCTACCTAGTAAATGTGTTGGTCAAGAAAAGTTTCAGTTGTTCCAGTTCATGCCTGTCCCACAAAGCACAGCTCTCAGACCTCTGGGGCCTTGACCTTCCGGGGTCTTTCTCTGACATTCTTGGCAAGACTGATGAGCTGGGAGGAGCACCTGGTGCAGGCATATGCAGGGCATCCCAGAGCTGAAAGTGTTCTCGAGACCGTCTGCTGCCCAGTCCTGACTCCAAAAACAAATTCCTGTCATCTTAGCTCATTCTAGTCCTGCAGCACAGGTGAGGTGAGTATTGTTATCATTCCCATTTTGCAGATTGCACATCTGAGGCCCTGAGAGGAGACGCAGCTTGCTCAGGTGACACAGCAAGTCTCCTGCCGCCCACACGTGGGCCTTGTGCTGCCACCTCCTCCCTGGCATTCCCTTCTGGATCCCTCCTGGGACTGTCCCAGGGAATGGACCAGTATGACTGGCTTAGGGAGTTCTAACTCAGGAGGCTAAGGGTGGAGTGGCTTTTGCCCTGGGGCCAAATCCAGTATGAGTTCAGGGTCTCAGGCAGAATCTTGGTGCTGGGCCTGGAGAATGGGCTTCCCCTGGGTTCTCTGGGCAGCTGAGGGTGGAAAGGGAGGCAGACTGACTGCTGTCAGGCCAGCCTGCCTGCCTGGGCTGTGATGAATGATGTGGTCTCTGGGGAGTAACCCCCGTGTGTGTGTGTCTGTGTGTGTGTGTGCACCCCAGACCTCAGCTAGATTATCCTGAAAACTGGGAGGGTGAATTCCCTGAGGGGCTAGGAAAAGTGGAGCAACAAGGAGGGTGTCCCTGTAGGGTGGAGCTGGAGGGCCTGGTGCATCAGGAAAGGTGTGAACAGACATCGGTAAATGTGTTCTCCTTTCCAGTAAGCAGTGTGGTGAAGAGCAAGACTCATAGTCAGAGTAAACCCAGATGTGGGTCTGTCACTGGCTGAAGTCTGTGACACTAGCATCACTTCCTCCCTTTACAATGGGAGTGATAGCAGTACCACTCTTGGAGGTTGTTGGAGATGCATGAGATGATGCAGTGCAAGTGCTTGATACAGTGTTTGGGCTCTTATGTGCACCCAGTCAATTATTACTTATTACAAGGAAGTAAAACCAATGTAAAGTATAATTGGATGTAGACATAAGGACCAACCAAAACCAGTGCAGAAACCTGTAGCCTAGAGGTTTCTGTGCCTTTGACCAACAAACATGACTCTGAGCTTCCTTGTGGTCATATTAAAAAGGGAAATGTGATCAGCTGTAGACCATGGATGATTAAGAGCGAGAAAGCAACCCGGTTCCTCAGGAGAAGCAACATTGTTCCTTACCCTGAATCCTCCAGAGTATTTCTCATATTTCTCACTGGGCAGAGAGCTTCATAAAGGGTAACCCAAGGGAGTCAGTGAGCAACATCATTGACTAGGAATTACACAGCACTGCAGGTGTGATTTTCATGTGGTAACTGACTGCAGAGGCCTTGAGGAGGAGATGAAGGGAAATCTGTGAGGGTGGCTCAGAGAAGGCAGCTCTGTGGCAGGACCAGGAGTTTGACAAAGGTTTGGGCTATCAGGATTGAAGGTTGAGGCTTACAGAGGTCAGAGTGGTTGGGATGAGAGCTGATAATCCCTCAGGGAAACAGGAGGAGCCCAAGAGCCTTTTCACTTGGGATCCTTGGAAGTCAGCCTCTGGAGTCAGAGCTCCCTGCTGTGTGGCCCCAGGCAAGTGTATTCACCTCTCTGAACCTCAGTTTTCTTATCTGCAAATAGGAGTTATTTTTACAGGGCTATTATGGAGTCTTGCAAAGCACATACAGTGAGAGATCAAGCATATGTTAACTGTATGTATGTACATATTATGTACACTGGACCCTTGAACAAGTTAGGGGCTAGGGGAGCCAACTCACTTGACAGTCAATAATCCACATGTAACTTTTTACTCCCCCAAAACTTAACTACTGATAACCTCCTGTTGACCAGAAGTATTGTTACTAACATACACAACCAATTGACATGTATTTTTATGTTGTATGTATTACATACCTTACTCATACCATCAAGTAAGCTAGAGAAAAAGAAAATGTGATTAAGAAAATCATGAGGAAGAGAGAATATATTTACTATTTATTGAGTGGAAGTGGGTCACCACAAAGGTCTTCATCCTCACTGTTTTCACATTGAGTAGGCTGAGGAACAGGAAGAGGAGGGATTGGTTTTGCTGTCTCAGGGGTGGCAGAGGCAGAAGAAAAATCACATATAAGTGGACCCACGCAGTTCAAACCTGTATTGTTCAAGGGTTAGCGGTATATATAGTGACACATACTTTTTTCATAAGCTTCCTGGTTGTGGAGAATTTAAAGAATTTGGGTAACTAGAATTTGACAGCTCTTTACAATTCACAATTGGCAAAGGCTTCATTGTCTTCACACGATTCTCCCAGCAGCACGAGGGAGGTGTTCTTACCCCGACTTGAGACATTAGAGTTTAGAGAAGCAAAATCCTTCCCTGTGTCCCTCTTTTTTGTTTTTTTGAGACAGTCTCACTCTGTCGCCCAGGCTGGAGTGCAATGGCATGATCTTGGCTCACCACAACCTCCACTCCTGTGTTCAAGCAATTCCCTTGCCTCAGCCTCCTGAGTAGCAGGGATTACAGGAATGTGTCACCATGCCCGGCTAATTTTTGTGTTTTTAGTAGAGACGAGGTTTCACCATGTTGCCCAGGCTGGTCTCAAACTCCTGGCCTCAAGTGATCCTCCCACCTCAACCACCCAAAGTGCTGGGATTACAGGCATGAGCCACCGTGCCCGTCCTCTATGTCCCTTTCTGACCTGCCCTTGATCCCACAACTGGAGACACAAGTGGGCAGGAACTCACTGGTCCTCTGGCTTCCTAGCCTCATCCCAGCATCCCAGGCAAAGACCATTTTAGAAGGGAGTTAAGAGTGGAAGCCTGAGAAATAATAACAATGACAATAACAACGATATAGTGCTTACCCCATAAAGGGACCTGTTCTAAGCACTTAATCCTCACAACCATCTTCTTATGACATAGGAGCTATTATTATCAAGTCCATTTTACAGATAAGACAACTGAGCTGCAAGGAAGGTAACTGACTTGCCCAAGGTCACAGGGGAGTTCCTGCAGATCCAGGATGTGGATGCAGGCAGTCTGACTGGGCCCCAGAGTCTGCTCTTCCGCTTGGTTTGGGAGCAGAAATGTGCTCAGGACAGGAGGGATGTGTGTTAGGACAGAGCAGAGGCTCAAAGCAAACCCGTGACTTGTGCCTCCCTTACACTTCCAGAGAGAGAGAGGGGTCTTGGGATGGAGGGGAATGCACCAACAGGGGACACGAATCCACTCAATTCCTGGAAGGATGAGGAGTCAGGGGTGGAAGGACAGACATGCCCGGAGGATGTCAGCGCCATTCTGTGCCAGCCCAGCCTGGCCCCAGGTCTAAGATGAAAAAACATGGCCTCTGACCCCAAGCTGCTCCCAGCCCAGCCAGAGAGCCCGACAGGATGTCATCTGCTTCAGGCTGTATCTCTGCAGATGCTGTGCAAAGCACTCAGTCCTGAGTCTCAGATCCTCCTTGACCTCCTCTCGGGACTCACACACCCAGCCACTGTCAATGAGGGAGGGAAGGTCAGAGATGGGGAGACGCCTGGCATGCCCTTCCTCCTTTCTGTGCCTTCCATCTTCTTAACTCATACTTGTCCTTAAAACTCAACTCAGATGCCATTGGCCCCAGGAGGCTTCAGACTCCCAGGCTGGGTAACAGCCCCTCCTCTGGGCTTCTGGGGGGCATTCTAGTCTTGCCCCAGCCTCAACACTGTCTCTTTGTCTTGTACCTGTGAGCTCCTTTTGGGAAGGGACCCTAGTAAGGCCATGTCCTTATCCCTGGTTCCTGCATAGTCTGGCACAACTTCGTCATTTCTTCCAAAAGGAATGTTGGTGATGGTCATCAATCTGAGCAGATCATGGTCTCAGGGGCAGTGTGGAGTGATGGTTAAGAGCCCAGGCTTTGCAGATGTGGTTCATATCCCAGCTCTTCCAGCCCCTGCCTGTATGCTTGGGCATGGGTCCTGATCTCTCTGAGCCCTGCTGTAGCCCCTCATGGGGTTAAAGTGAGACCATCTGGACTGAGAGCTCAGCATGGTCCCTGGCATACACAAGAGCTCAATATGCATTCCCCACTACGGTCATGCACGCCTGTCAGGTTTCCTGCAGTCACGGGAGGCCAGCTCCAGTGTCCCCATTTTCTCTCTGCATTCCAGTGCCACAGGAAACCCTTGGGGACCCCGTGGTGGGCACTACTAAAATATTGTCCCAGCATAGAGTGGGATGACACCCAAGCTTTAATTGTGAGCCCTTTGAGTGCAAAGCCCTCAATGGAATTTTCCAAGTGGCTTTTATTTAATAAAAGCAAAAGATGACTTCTATGTAATAAAGTATAACCTTAAGCCCGTAAGGATCAGTAATGAATTTGTGTGCAGGAAGGTTGGAGTTATTTATAATGAAGCATCGATTGGCAGTCTCACCAAGCTGAAATATCTGGTTTGGAGCCCATTTGACAAGATGGGGAGATCTTGAGCGGCAGAAAAAAGTGCATGGGCTCTGGGGTATCAGAGCCCTGGTTTTAAACTCTTCTAATCAGTTGTGCACCTCTAGGCAATAATGCAGTCACTAATATTTATTGAGGGCTTACTATGTGCCAATACCAAGCTAAACGCTCCACATTCCTGATGCTTCTAGTCTTATATCCACTCTGTGAAGTGAGAATTCCCATTTATTGACAAGAAAACTGAGATTCAGGGAAGAGAAATCACTTGTGCAAAGCCACACAGCTCGTAAGGGTTTGGGGTTAGGTATGAACCCTGCATGCAATCACTGCCTCTAAGATCTTGCAAACTTGCAAACTCCTCAGAATATGTTTGTTCTCCTGTCGATTGGAAAAATACTCAGCAAGATTGTTATGGGGCTTGCTTGAAGTGCCACTTAAGTTGTCTGCACAGCAGAGGCTTGGTGGATATATTTGTGTCTGTCTTCATACCAGACTGCTGTGGCCTCAGAGCCTGCATCTCATTCATGGTTCCCATCGGGCCCAGAGAAAGTCCAGCGAGAACGATGCTTCTTTCTCTGAGCCTCAGTCTCCCTAATTCTTAACACAAAAATAATAACAGCTGCCTGGAAAAGTCCCCAGGAAGACTAAATAACAAGAAGGAATAAAAGTTCTTGGCACATAGCAGGTACTCTGTGCGGATCTTCTTCTATTTTCTCTGTGCTCACACTGCCTGAAACAGTATTTTTTGGGTCCTGCTCTGGTAGTGGATTTGGGTCCCAACCTGGTAGGGGATTGAGCCATCCATGCTCCTCCTCTGTGTCTTCCTTTACTCATGCCTGACTCCAGCTGTCAGCTAGGGATGTGCTGGGGGAGAGGAGTGGTTAGAATGAAGGGTCCAGCACTTGACCTGGGTAGAGTCAGTTGACCTAGGTTCAAGGGCCTCCATCCCTTTCTCGCTGCATAACCTTGGCTGAGTAACAGCCTTTCTGAACTTCGGCTTCCTTCTCTGTAAAATGGGAATAAGAATAAACAGATCTTATTTCTGGCTGGGTCCCCTCAACCCTCTGGTTCTTAGACCTGGATCCAATTGCTGCTTTTTGTTTTGTTTTCTTCCCTGCAGGTGTTTCTAGCTGTGTACTGGGACTGATTGGCTGAGGACTCACATTGGAGAGGTGCAGACAACACAACAGTGAATGGTGAGGAAACCTTGTGGTCTGAACTCCAAAGGGGACCAGTGATCACTGACAGGTTGGGTGCACAGAGGTATCACAACGAGGCTGTCCACTCGGTTTTAGAAGCATGTTGGAATCAAGTTCACAGCACCACATACCTCTTCTTCATTGCACTTTCCATTATTGCAATGTTCCCATTATTTGAGGGACTTTTTGGTGAAAAATTGTCTCCCCCACTAGGCTCTAGAGGAAGAGAGGGCCCCAGGCAGGCAGAAAACATGGTTGTCAAAAGGATAGACTCTGAAGCTTGGATTCAAGTCACAGGTCTGCCTTTTCCTAGCTGTAGGACTTTAGACAAGTGATATAAGCTCTCTGTGCCTCAGTTTCCTCATTTGTAAGATGAGGCTCATAACCTACCTACCTTACTGAGTTGTTGTGAAGATTAAGAGAGTATAGGATGCAATGCCCTTAGAATAGTGCCTGGCATGTGGGAGGTACCGGAGAGGCATTTGTTCAATAAATAAAATAGCAAAGAAGGAAATGGTTAAATCACAAAACTGGACTTGCTCAGAGTCAGGGAGAACAGTTTTGGTCTTGCTGGTGTTGGTCAACCTCTTAAAGCCAGCTCTAGGGTTCCTCTAATGGTGCCTGTCTTCTCTTGCAGAGAATGGAGGATGAAGATTACAACACTTCCATCAGTTATGGTGATGAATACCCTGATTATTTAGACTCCATTGTGGTTTTGGAGGAGTTATCCCCCTTGGAAGCCAGGGTGACCAGGATCTTCCTGGTGGTGGTCTACAGCATCGTCTGCTTCCTTGGGATTCTGGGCAATGGTCTGGTAATCATCATTGCCACCTTCAAGATGAAGAAGACGGTGAACACAGTCTGGTTCCTCAACCTGGCAGTGGCAGATTTCCTGTTCAATGTCTTCCTCCCAATCCATATCACCTATGCCGCCATGGACTACCACTGGGTTTTTGGGACAGCCATGTGCAAGATCAGCAACTTCCTTCTCATCCACAACATGTTCACCAGTGTCTTCCTGCTGACGGTCATCAGCTTCGACCGGTGCATCTCTGTGCTCCTCCCTGTCTGGTCCCAGAATCACCGCAGTGTTCGCCTGGCTTATATGGCTTGCATGGTCATCTGGGTCCTGGCTTTCTTCTTGAGTTCCCCATCTCTCGTCTTCCGGGACACAGCCAACCTACATGGGAAAATATCCTGCTTCAACAACTTCAGCCTGTCCACACCTGGGTCTTCCTCATGGCCCGCTCACTCCCAAATGGACCCTGTGGGGTATAGCCGGCACATGGTGGTGACTGTCACCCGCTTCCTCTGTGGCTTCCTGGTCCCAGTCCTTATCATCACAGCTTGCTACCTCACCATCGTCTGCAAACTGCAGCGCAACCGCCTGGCCAAGACCAAGAAGCCCTTCAAGATTATCGTGACCATCATCATTACCTTCTTCTTCTGCTGGTGCCCCTACCACACACTCAACCTCCTAGAGCTCCACCACACTGCCATGCCTGGTTCCGTCTTCAGCCTGGGTTTGCCGCTGGCCACTGCCCTCGCCATTGCCAACAGCTGCATGAACCCCATTCTGTATGTTTTCATGGGTCAGGACTTCAAGAAGTTCAAGGTGGCCCTCTTCTCCCGCCTGGTCAATGCTCTAAGTGAAGACACAGGCCACTCTTCCTACCCCAGCCATAGAAGCTTTACCAAGATGTCATCAATGAATGAGAGGACTTCGATGAATGAGAGGGAGACCAGCATGCTTTGAGCTTCACCGGGGAACCCCTCAATGGGCCCTCTCAACCCAGGGACACCCAAGGATATGTCTTCTGAAGATCAAGGCAAGAACCTCTTTAGCATCCGCCAATTCCCACTGCATTTTGCATGGGGATGAACAGTGTTTTATGCTGGGACTCGAGGGCCTGGAACCCCTTTCTCTTAGTGGACAGAACATGCTGTGTTCCACACAGCCTTGGACTAGCAATTTATGCTTCTTGGGAGACCAGCCTTGACTGACTCAAAGCAAAAATGGAAGAATTCTCAAAAGCACTGCCATGAACTGGGATTGGCATAGGGCAGTGGGATTAAGCTGCCTGCTGTGTGCACCCCAGAAATGACACTCTCCAAGGTCCATTCTTGATGTGAGCAGTGGGGAGGTCAGAGCAAACCCAGTGTGATGCAGATCACACCTGGCCCTTGTATACCTATTATCAGTAGCTGGCCAGAAAACCCTACCTTCAAGTCACTGCTCTGTGTTAAAGTGTGTGGAAATGCATAGGTGACCTGGGAGAGGAAGGTGACATATCAGCCCATGAACTCCATAGGCCATGAATTTAGCTTTCGGATCAGCTAGGAAGACAGATAACCCATTCTGAGAGGTCATGTGGGCTCTTTGCAAGGGCAAGACAAGTGAGGGATGCAATGAGGACTTGAGATTTGGCAAAGGAGTGAGAAAGGAGAAAAGAAACTTCAAAGGATGCAGGCATGGAGCAGCTCACCCTAGAACATTGCAGGCTGATGGTGCTTTAGGCTGGAGCTATTTGGGGGGTCAGGGTGGTGCCAGCCCCTGATCTCACCTTGCCCCTCTTACCTGGGGGTGGGGTTGTGGCAGGCATCTTCACCAGCAGCTCTCACCCCATCACAGGGATTTTTTCTGCCTTTCCTAATCCACTCAGCTCTGGCTGGAGGTGCTTAGAATAAGACACTGGTGGTGGGGCTTCTTATTCTGGTTAATTTCCTCAATGCCTTTGGAGACGGGTCCAAAATGCAGTTTGGGAAGCAACTCCGGAGAGTCCCCTGGGAAGAAGATTATGTCCGAGGACTTAGTCACTTGAAACAGAATCTGAAGCTGGACTCCTTGAACTGTGTTTCCGAGCTGCAGACACCAAATACCTCCTGGATACGGGTGCCTGGCATGGCTTTTCTCATCTAATACTGACACGTCCCTGTGAAACAGAGTGTCATTGCCCCATTTACAAATGACATAGCTGAGGCCCAGAGGGGGAAAGTAACTTGCCCAACATCACACAGCTAATCAGTGGCAGAGTTAAGATCTGAACCTGGTTCTGTCTGGCTCCAGAAGCTGTTCTTCGATTTGGAATTTATCTGTGGAGATTATTCTAGTGTATTGATAACCTACATTTATGAAGATTTTAGCACATTTTATATTACACACTTTATGTATGTTTTCTCATTTAATCATTACAGCAACGCTGAGTTAGGTACGGTTATAACTTCCCTTTTACATAGGAGGAATCTGAGGCTAAGAGAGGTTAAGTAACTTGCCCAAAGGTACCCAGCTAGTCTCTGCCAGAGCTGGGATTTGAACTTCAGTTTGCCTGACTCAAATGAAGCTGCAGAGTTGGGAAGGACCTAAAAAGTTTGGAGATTTTTACCATAAATATTGATTCTTCTGCAAATGAATATGAACATCTTAATGGCCTTTAAGAAACTTTGCAAATAGTTTTCAAAAATGATGCAACGTGGCAGAGAAAATGCACTTGGCTTCCAGCTCCTTCAATGGCAATTAACAGCCTCCTACCATGGCTCCCACCTCCTGTGTCTCCAGAGAGCAAGGCAATGGGGAGGGAAGGCTGGCAGGAGGCAGTCCCTTGTGGGCCCGAGGCCTTTTGGCTCCTAAGCGTCCACATTCTGTTCTCTTCCAAGTCCCTTCATTGTTAAGCTGATTCTCCAACAAGATGCAACGAACAGATGCAATGTCTACCCCGCGCTGGGCGAGTTCCCGAGGCCACAGGCTGTTTGGAATCACACTTCATTAAGAGACAAACTGTTCCTTCTCTTATTGTGCCTTAATGCCTATGACAAGGAAGCTCTGAACTGACCCCAAGCTGGAGTCTCTGAATGCTTTAAAGAGTTTGAACATAGACGGTTTGAGAGCAAAAAGGGAGCTTTAAATATTGCTCAGTGGCCCCCATTTCCCCTCTTCCCACATTTACTGAGGCACAAGATGGGATGGGATCTGTCCCAGGTCACAGCAGCAGTCATCAGTGACTTGGGCCTCCTGGCTCCTAGGATGCTGCTTTTCCTGGGCTTCTGGCAGTTCAGGCCAGGCTGGGGGAGCCAGGAATTCATGTTGTCATTGGAAAAGCTGATAAACAGAAGCACAATTCATACCAGCTGTTTTCCTCCTTAGAGTCTGGCCTCCCTCTTTCTGGCTGCTCTGCTGGTCTTCCTGTTCTGACTTAGGTTCCTGTCAAGTACTTAAATGCAGCCTTAACGTCCCATATAGTCTTGTCCCCACAGCTTCATATGAGCATCTCCATGGGTCATGCATGCATCGTCCCTGCAGTGTGCAAAGTGTGCTCACCTGCATTGCTGCACAGGCAACCAACACACTTAGTGCCCAGAGCCTTCTCTCTGGGCCCAGGACTCAGCCATGGGGGCTTACTTAGCCCTGCCTCCTGAGTGGGGTGGGTGGGCTGAGGGATTGTGAGGACAAGAGGTAGAGGGGAAAGAAAAGAAGACAGTGTTTGAGGTTAGGGGAGGGACAGGAGAGGGGACAGAAATGTCCCAGAGCACGATGATGAAGGAAAGGCATTCATGAAGTACCTATGATGGTTCAGGCACAAACATCGAAACCTCAAATTGGCCCTGGCAGATGGGAACATCATAGCAAGGTGGGGGTGGGGGGTGCAGAAGGTGAGTTTCTGTTTCAAGAGCAGACTTCAGTAGTTCAGAGTTGCACAGTGAGTGAGGTATGGAGCTGGGCTTTGAATCAAGTCAGCTGCCTCAATGCCCAACTTCTTCAGCCCTTGGAAGGAGAGGTTGGGGGGAAGAAGAAGGAAAAGGAGGAGGAGGAAGAAAGAAAGAGAGAAGAGGAGAGGAATGGAAGTCAAAAGAGAGGGAGGAATTGGATTTCAGAACCATCTCCAGCTGACCCTTGAGCCAGCAAGGACAGGGAGCAGGGAAGAGCAAGAACACGAAGGGCCTGAGGCACCAGGATGCCTTTGCCAGCCTTAGATAATTCCCAGGGCACACAGAGCCCTGCAGGTTCTCGGGGTCCCCCTCCAGAAAAGAGGCACAGAGATTCTAGCAGCAAGGTTCAGAAGGGGTGAGGAAACTGGCACTGACAAAGGGAAGGGATTGGCTCAAATTCGACTCCAGAGTCAGCTCTGGTGGGATTGGGAGCCTGGATGGGTGGGAGAAGATAGAATCCAATCGTGAGAACCATAAGGGACCTTCAAACTTATCTTGCCCAGATACCTCCCATTTCACAGACGAGGGAACTGGGGTTTTGAGAGCTTCCCTTGAGGACTCTGCAAAACGAGTTGGTGTTTGGTTTGGATGGAAGTGGTTGGTGATTCCTCAGCTCCTGCCCTGCCACCATCTCTTGTTCCTCCCTAACATGTTATGCTCTTGCTGGGGCTGGGATGCCCTAGGCCCATGGTTACCAAATCCTGGGTTTGGAAAATTGCTGCTGGGTTTGGTATCTAGGACCACAGAGGAATCTACTATTTCTACTGTGAAATAATTCAGCATGGGGTCTGCTTACTTCCTCCCTTTGAGTACACAGTTTCTCTCGAATAAAGAGACTGAAGCGAGAGTGTGTGGCTCAGTTCTGGAGGTTCCTGCCTTCACCTCCCTGTTGCCTTCCCCACTGACTTCACAGAGCAGCAGCTGAGGCTCAGAGAGGTGACGCGGCCAGTGCAAAGTCACAGAGCTATGTTGTGGGCAGCAGGAGAAGCCCTGAAGTCCCCAACCTGCCATTCCCAAACCTTTGAGCTCCAAGAAATTTGCATTTCGAAAAAAGTTATTTTCACTTATTTTACTTTTCTAGCAACTGAGGTTGTGAAAGGGGTAGTTACTCACCCAAGATAATATAGCAAACCATAGCAGATAAGGGACACAAACCAGGCCTCCTCACGACCAGGTCTAGACTCTTTGGCACTGCATCAAGTGGCGCAAGGACAGATGCTCCTGTGATACATTCATCCATTCATCTTTTCACCAACCCATTCACCCTAACATCCACCCACCTGTCTACCCACCCATTCACTCTGAGATCTACCCATCCACCCATTCACCCCAAGATCCACCCACCCATCCACTCACCCATTCATCCCAATATCCATTCACACATCTACCATCCATTCACTTTAATATCTGCCACACATCCACCCACCCATTCACCCACTCATTCACCCCAATATCCACTCACACATCCACCCACCCATTATCCCAAAATCAACTCACCCATCCACCCCAACATCCACTCATCCACCCACTTACCCACTGACTCCGACATCCACTCACCCAGCCATTCATCTCAATATCCACCTAGCCATCCATCCACTCACCCATTCACTTACATAACCATCTATCCACCCATTCATCCATTCCATTAAAATGCATTTAACACCTCCTTTTTGCCTAATTCTGTGGTAGGCACTGAATATAGACAGATGATCAAGACATGCACAGTTCCTGTCCTCCTGAGCTCATTCATTGACTTATGGGACAGACAGCCAATAATCAAAATTATACACTTCCCCCAATGAAAACAACCCCAGTAAATGTTACACACACACACACACACACACACACACACACACACACACACACACAGAGACATTAGAGAGAGAGAGTCTCTGTTGCCCAGGCTGGAGTGCTATGGGACGATCGCAGCTCACTTTAGCCTTGACCTCAGATCTGCATGCTGGAACAACGCCCCTAGCTGCTCTGGCGAGGACAGGTTGGACAGGGGCAGCGGGGGAAGCCTGGAGGCTGCTGAAGCCTCAGATGAGCCATGGTGGATCTGGACTGAGTAAACAGAGGTGATGCTGGAGAGAAATGGACTATTGGAAAGATATTTAAAAGCTACCCAAGTTTTCTCAGGGGAGTGGTTAGTGGGAAACCAACCCAGGGCCCATTCCTGCTGCACAGAAGCCTCTGTGCATTGCTTTATTGTCAGAAATTAATTGTAAATATTATTCAAATGTACCTCCCAATGCACAATTACATTTCTCAGGGGAGCCCTCTGAGCACATAATAAAGCCCTATAAATAATACATATATTAACCTAAGAGGAACAGAGGCGTATTAAGCTGCAATTGCAGGTTGTGCTGTGGGGACTTTATACAGATGAGATGCCAAGCACTTGGACTTGGGGTTGAATCTTGGAGGTCACCTGAGTTCTGTCCTGGGGAATCTTCCAGAAGTCTCTCCCCCTGGGATATGCGGATACCCCCAGACAAGTCAGGCAGCTACTGCTCTGGATATCTAGACAATAGACAGGTGGGGGCAAGATGACAGTTGGTAAGGGAGGAAGAAGCACAGGTCTATACAACACTTCCCTTGTGCTCAAAGATGAAGAAACAGCAACAGCAGTAATAATAGCAAATATTAACTGAGCCTTGTCCAAGTTTTGGGCAAGCTCTCCAGTTTCATTATCTCATTGAATCCTTGAAACAAGGATTCCGTGGTAGGGGCTATTGCTATCTCCATACACAAGTGAAGAGATTGAGGTTCAGAGAGGTGAAGTGACTTTGCCTGATGCCACACAGCTGGTAAGTGACAGAGCTGGGATTCGAATCCCAGTATGTTTATCTCGAAAGCTCCTGCTGTTTTCCCCAGAAACGTGCAAATGCAAAATGTCCTCTGTAGAGACCCTTCCCTGGAGACAGGAGGAGGACAAGCACATATTCTCTCTCCCATGTCAAATTTTGACGATGTGGGAGTTGGGGAGTCTGAGGAACTGCTTTTACCTTGAGAGGAGGAAATTGCATTTGATTGGGCTTATCACTTTCTCACAACCCCGAGACTCTTAGGGTTTTTGAGTTTGGAAAAGACTCCACTTCCTCAAGTTTGTCCCTTCCTATTCCTCCATTTCACAGATGGTGAAACTGAGACCTCTTTGCAAATACGATGGAGACCACCTGCCTCACTGACTGCCGGGAGATGAGAGGTGTGTGAAAATGCTCATCTGAGTCACTCTTAAAACACCATCACCCCAGAGACCGGAGCATTCACCAAGCCACCCTGCTTCACTTCTTAGTTTATTGACAAGGGCTTTGGTGCTAATCTGCTGTAAAAGATTTCTGCCCAGGGTCTGGGCTCCCCTGAGGAGTTTCCAGCAGAATCCTAGCTGAAGGGGAGGCGGGAGATCTTGGCAAAAACTGCTGTAGGGCAGACATGCTTTGTTTGGGGGCATAAATGTTACTCTTAAAGATTGTCCTGAATATGAGTGAGGGATGCTCCCCATCTTGACCTAGATAGTGGTTACACAGGGTAAGGGGTGGGGAGTGGGGTTTCATCTGTAAAAACCCAATTATCTGTACATTGAAGATAAATGCATTTCACTGTAGTAAGTTATGCCTCAGCAAAAGTCTTTGTAAAAATAAAATAATTCATGATGTCTGCAGAAATGAGTTCCCACCTCCACTGGTACAGGTAGTGGCAGGACAGAACCAGGTCTGAGGGTTTGTCCCTGATTCAAGAGAGCATTTTAGAGGGCAGTGGCTTCTGCAGCGTCCATCCAAAGTGGCAGAGTTTCAGGAAGGACTAAGCCCTCCTGGGGGCCTCCCTGGCCTCACCACCTGACTCAAAGGGCCTTTGATGGTTATGACACGGGGTCAGGTAGGCTCAGGAATCAGACTGCAAGGGTTTGAATCCAAGCTCTACTATTTACGTCAGCTAAGGTCAGGGTTAGAGTTAGGCTCTGTGACCTTGGGCAAGCTATTCAATGCCTCCGAAGCCTCAGTTTTCTCCTCTGTATGATAAAGGGCATGAAAGGTTTGCAGCTCTCAGGGTTGCTGAGAGGATTCAATGAGATTGCCACACTCTAGCGTTTAGCAGGTGCCAGGCTCTTTCATCTGAACATGAACTGGCCTCCTCTCTGGCCTCCCCACTTCTGTCTTTGCTCCCTCAACCCACACTGTAGGAAGCAGCCAGAGTGAGCTTTTATCACAGAATACAGTCATCCAGAGCCCTTACTATGGCATCAAAACCCCTATGGGATCGGCTACCCCCTCCTTCTCTAAGTTCATTTCATGCTGCTTTCCAGCTAGGTGATCCTTTCTGCCTCTCACAAGCAAAACAAAACAAACAGATCAACAGCAACAACACACCAAGATTGGTCCCACCTCAGGCCCTTGCACTTGCTGTTCCTGCTGCTCCTGGACCCACTTGCCTCTTCCTTTTGCATGACTGATTTGTCCGCCTCCTTCTGGTCTCAGTCCAGATGCCATCTCCTTAGGCCATGCTAAGGTAGCCTCCATCGCTGCTCACTGCCTATCGGATCCCTTTCTTTGTATTAGTGTTTTCTTTATATTAGTGACTGCCATCTGAAATCATGTTATCATGTGTGTATTTAGTGGCCTTAAGTCTGGCCCCTACTTGGATACAGCAAGATGGCAGTGATTTTGGCTATCTTATTGTATCCCCAGCAGTGCTTAGCCCAGAAAAGCTGCTCATAACTTCTGGTTGAATGAATGAAGACATAACCATAAGCTGACATTATTTTTGCCATCATCATCATCACTGAGTTTCATGATGATCACTTTTATAACACACCATTTCCAAAGTATTTTCACATTTTTTTCCTATCTCAATGAAACTTGACGAGGGTGGGATTTTTCCTCATTTCACCAACGTGGAAACTGAGGTCACAGGTCACTTAGTTCAGAAGTGGAGGAGCCACAGTTCTTTACTTGTGCTATTAAGAGTAATCACAGGCTGGGCACGGTGGCTGATGCCTGCAATCCCAGTACTTTGGGAGGCTGATTCGGGCAGATCGTCTGAGGCCAGGAGTTCGAGAGCAGCCTGGGCAACATGGAGAAACCCTGTCTCTATTAAAAATACAAAAAAAATTAGCGGAGCATGGTGGCACATGCCTATAATCCCAGTTACTCAGGAGACTGAGACACAAGAATTACTTGAACTTGGGAGGCATAGGTTGTAGTGAGCCAAGATCGCATTACTGTACTCCAGCTTGGGCAGCAGAGTGAGATCATGTCTCAAAAAAAAAAAAAAAAAAAAAAAGGAAAAGAAAAAAAGAGTAATCACAGTCAAAGGAGGTTTCCATTAAGTGCTTCCACCTCCCTTGGCCTTTTCTTTTCCCTGTTGTCTGAATTATTACAGTCAGAAAATAAGGAACCAGATGCCTCCCTCCTCCTCATATTCTTTTGTAGTTCTTTTCTGGACCAGGGTTCTCTTAAGGGTTTGGCTGGTACCACTGTGACCACAAACTTCCTGTGTTTATCCCTTCACTTAGAAATCACAGAGTAATCAACTGGGTGTTAAGGTCTGTGCTGGGCACTGGATGACTCTAAGACACCAACGCAAGGCCAAATCCCTAGGGCCCCCGTGGGACTCAGACGCCTAACACAGAAAGAGGCAGATCCAGCATATCTTTGCCTGGTTTCCACTTTTGCAGATGTTTGCCACCTTCAGAGCAATATGCGGATGACTGAACAAGTCTCCAGTTTGCCTCCAGATGTTGGGACTGGTTATGGAGCAAGAGCACACAGAGGGAGGTGGAATGGAGGCTCTCAGCCTTGTCTGGTGGCAGATGATAGCCTGGTTGATGGCAGGCAGTTTACAATGCCCAGCCCACTGCCTGGGCAGCAGTGCCTGACTGGGAAGGATTGACTTGTGATGGGATTTTAGGGATGGTGACAGGCAGCCAGAGGGAACTCCACAGTGGTCAACCTAGTTCACCCTCATCAGAAGCTTCAATGGTAAAACCACCTTGTCTTCAGAAACGAAGAACTGCTGGGTCAGCTGAAGTTCGAGCCCTCACTGTCAGAGAAGCTAAGCAGAAACATCTCTGAGGTGGGGGCGGGGTACAAACTTCAGACAAAGATCACGGTTAGGACAACCCTGCCAAGAAGGCTGTTCATGAAGCCTCAGATCAGAAACCCGATGGAGTGGATGTATCCAGGCACATTCTACTACAACTTTGAAAACAGATCCATCCTCTCAGGTTGGAACACCACCTGGCTGTGCCACAAAGTGAAAACCAAGAAGGACCCCTCAAAGCTCCCTTTGGACACAAGGATCTTTGGAGGCCAGGTCTATCAAACTTAACACCACCCAGAGATGAGATTCCTCGATTGGTTCTGCAACTGAAGGCTGCATCATGACTAGGACTACCTGGTCATCTGGTACGTCTCTTGGAGTCCCTGGCCAGAGTATGCAGAGAAAGTGGCAGAGTTCCTGGCCAAGAATGGCAAGGTCACCCTGACCATCTTCGTTGCCCACCTCTACTACTTCTGGGAACCAGATTACCAAGAGGAGCTTCACAGATGGTGGTGTCAGAAAAAACAGTCCACATGCCAGCATGACGATCATGAACTATGATGAATTTCAACACTGTTGGGACAAATTTGTGTACAACCAAAGAATGCGATTTGATCCTTGGAAGCAACTGAATACAAATTATGCATTACTGCACACTATGCTGGGGGAGATTCCCAAACACCTGATGGATCCTGACACATTCACTTACAACTTTACCAATGACCCTTCAGTCTCTGGGCAGCACCAGACCTACCTGTGCTACAAGGTGGAGTGCCATGACAATGATACCTGGGTCCCTCTGGACCAGCACAAGGGCATCCTACCTAACCAGGCTTTGAATAATCTCAGTTGCTATTAAGATTTCCATGCAGAGCAGTACTTCCTGTACCTGATTTCCTTTTGGAAGCTGGACCGGGCTCAGTGCTACAGGGTCACCTGGTTCATCTCCTGGAGTACCTGCTTCAGCTGTGCCCAGCAAGTGGCTACATTTCATTGGGAGAACAGATGTGTGAGCCTGCACATCTTCGTTGCCTGCATCTATAATTACTTCCCAGGATATGAGGGGCTGTGCATGCTGCAGAGGGCTGGGACCCAAATCTCCATCATGACCTCTGGAAGTTCAGGCACTGCTGGGTCACCTTTGTGGACCACCAGGGACATCCTTTCCAGCCCTGGGATGGACTAGATGAACACAGTCAAGTCCTAAGTGGGAGGATGCAGGCCATTCTCCAGAATCAGGAAAACCATAGGATGGACCTCAGTCTCTAAAGAAGGCAAAAAACTTGTGTTGAGCAGCAGAATGGAAATCTTCTTTCAAGAAATGCAAACAGGCCATTCATCACTATCTCCGGCTGATCAGTGGACACTAGCAAAGCAATGAGCTCCTGACAAGTAGATTTTTTGTTTTTTTTTTTGAGGTGGAGTCTCACACTATCATCTGGGCTGGAGTGCAGTGGCACGATTTTCGCTCACTGCAACCTCCGCCTCCCAGGTTCAAGCAATTCTCCTGCCTCAGCCTCCTGAGTAGCTGGTATTACAGGTGCCCACCACCATGCCTGGCTAATTTTTCGTATTTTTAGTAAAGACAGGGTTTCACTATGTTGGCTAGGCTTGTCTGGAATGCTTGTCCTCATGATCCACCCGCCTCAGCCTCCCAAAGTGCTGGGATTACAGGCTTGGGCCACCGCGCCCGGCTGACAAGTAGATTTAATAAAAATCAGAGTGAATTACTTTTAATAAAAAATTTATACCATGTTTCAAGGATACAGTAGTTAAGATTATGGTCAATACACACAGAAAGTTTTCAAATTTACTAATCCAGTGACCATTTGATTTATATGTAGAAGAATAAAATGAAATACTAAATAAAAAAAAAAAACTTCTAGAGTTTGGTGAAGACAGGGCTTGGCAATGCCAAAGAAACTTTTTTCCCCCTTGAAACAGGATCTCGCTCTTGAGCCCAGGCTGGAGTGCAGTGGTGCAATCATGGCTCACTGCAGCCTCGAGCTCCTGGGCTCAAGTGCTCTCCCCACCTCAAACTCCTAAGTAGCTGGGACTACACGTGTGCACCACCATGGCTAGCTAACCACAGAAACTTTCATCAGTTTATTCTTTCTTTAGGCACCATTAATACCTAAGGCAGGTAGAATGGGTCCCAGAAAGACACAATTGGTAATGGCTGATTGTTGGCTTCAGTCATTGCCTGCAGATCAGGTGGTACAGGATGTCTTAAGGTGATAAGAGGTGAGGGTGCATGAAGAATAATAGGCACGGGGAAGAGAGAAGCAGAGCAAAGTACCAGATAAAATACCGGCCAAGCACAGATGAATGTCTTCAAGGAGCTCTTATATTTATCTGCACAATGTAAATACCCTTGCTATTTCAGGATGGCGGCTGGTCTGCTCAGTAACACACATATTCCAAATAAAGATTTTGCATAAAAGTTAAAAAAAAAAAAAAAAGAAAGAAAGAAACGAAGACGAGAAGAAGTGAAGTTCAGTGGGAACAAGTAAGCTTCCCAGAACCACACAGAATCTACACATTGATTTGTGTAGAGCATTTACTATATGGCAGGCCAATATGCTAGGCTCTGGGGATACAGCTGCAGATGCCATCCTGACCTTCATGAATCTTACAATGTATTGGCATGCAGCAGAGCTGGGATTTGAACCCATGGCTGTGTAACTGTGTGGTTTATACTCTTTTACTACATATCCTTGCTGAGTTAAATAAATTAGATACAGAGGAATTAGGACAGAACAAAGAGAAAGACTTCATGTTATAAAGCCTGGAATCTGTCAGGAGTTAGAGAAGACTCACATTTTGGCTAGGGATTGCTGAGTTGAGATTGATTCTGGGTTTTATGATGCACCTGTCAGTAAGTGCTCCCCCATCTCTGAATTCTCAAAACAGAAAAGTGATCTAATCCAATAGCTTTTCCCTCCTTTGTAAAAGCAGCAAAAGATGATGCTGCTTAACCCAAGTGAATGGCATGCCAAAGGTGAAATTGCAGGAACCGAGGCAGGTTAAAGGATAAAGTAACAGAGAATGGGTGGAGGCTCCCTAGCTTCTTCCATTCTCCCCATAGGGACGATTGGCTTTGCAGTTTATTCGAATCTGAAATGTCACCACTTTCTGATTCCTGAATTCCTCGGGCATACCATCCTTTCATAAACCTCATCTCGGTCTCCTGGCCACAGAATCCTCACAGATGTAGATAGATCTATGGAAACAGCTGGTTCAGTCTTAACATGTCAGAGATAAAAAGCCCTATAATCAGTATTGTCAAACCCATCCCAGGATCTCTGATGAAAAATTAGTCTCACAATACATTAGTAGTGAGACATGGCAAAAACTTGGATGTGTCCATGCCCCTGTTTCCCACTCCACGATGTGATTCTCCATTTCATTCAACTGCTCAGTCATCTTCTTACATTTTGGTTTAGACACATTAATCTCTGCAAACTTGAGAAGCAGAGAAACAGAAAATCAGTATATCTTTAAAGGCTAGGAATATACATTACATGAATAAAACCCTTGATACCCTATGCTAGTTAACATTTATCTTAGGAATCACAGTTTGAAATAAACCAAGAAAAGTTTGGAAGAAATAAGATTATCTCAGTTAGAATGCATTGGACTGCAAGTAACAGGGACCTCATTCAACATGGTAGAATCTATAGGAAAAGTGCATTCATTTGCATACTAAGAATGCCTGGAGGTTGAGAACTCAGCAGCTGAATATTGGCATGAACCCAGAGTGTTTCCTTCTGTTTGCTCTGTCTTCAGAGGATTGGCTTTGTCCCCAAAATGACATATCTCCTGGTCAAAAGATGGCATTCACAGTATCAGATATTGCAGCTGCCCATGGCATCAAGCAGAAGAGCCATTATTTCAGAATGTTGCAAGGAAACCTGCCCCCCCCCCCAACCCCCTAGCAGAACTCCCCTCACACCTCTTTGGCCAGAACTGGGTCACATGGTTACTGGCAAACCAATTGCTGATAAGGAAAGAAGATTGGCTTAGACCAATCAGGATCCACCCAGGGGATACATGAGAAAGAAGTGGACTTTCAGACAAGATCAGGGTTTCATTTACATGGAAGAAGGGGAATGGGTTAGGGATAGGCACTGAGTGGTGTCTCCTACAGAGGAGACAGGAGACACTTAAAAAAATAATGACCAACCTGTTCAGGCCAAGGATTCACATTTTTATTAGGAGAAAACATAAATTATCAGATCTGAGCAAAATTACGGTGTTTGGTGGGGTGGGCTCTCCTAAAAAGTAAGAACTTATTTCTCAGAAAATCAGAATGCCTTACCCCTTGAGAGTAATAATTTTTCTCTTTTCTTTACGTTAGCTCATCATATTTGGCAAAAAATTTAGTATATATAAACCAGCAAAAAGAGAAACAAAGAAAGAAAGAGAAGAAAGAAAGAAAGAGAGAGAAAAAAAGAAGAGAAAGAAGGGAGGAAGGAACGAAGGAAGGAAAAGAAGGAGAAAGAGATAAAAGGGAAAGAAAGAAAGAAAGAAAGAAAGAAAGAAAGAAAGAAAGAAAGAAAGAAAGAAAGAAAGAGAAAGAAAGAAAGAAAGAAAGTGAAAGAAAGAAAAAAGAAAGAAAGAGAAACAAAGAAAGAAAGATTAAAGGAAAACTAACTATGAACCCAGGAATAAGTACTATTATCATTTTAGTTTATAATCTAAAGTCTAGTTTATATGTTTGTATCTTTTAATATCTATCTGTCTAGTAAAAAAGATACTCTGTTTTATAACATTTTTATTCATTTGAAAAAATCAATTCACTAAATATTCCTCTATGCAGGTTTGGTTATTCAAGTGATTGCCTAGTAGACATAGTAGGAGTTTTGCAATTTATCTGGCCAATCCCCTATTGATGGACACTTAGGTTAGTTCCTTTTGATTGTTGTTGTTGTTGTAATTCCTTGATGGATTCTTGTTCCAGTACAGCTGAGTTTCTGAGGCCCCACGCTTAAGCCCTGGAAAGCCAGCACATTTAACTAACTGAGGCTTTCTGCACACAGCCTCTGGGTCCCTGCCTCCCTCTTAGAGCAGAGGGAAGAGCTCTCTGGAACCTTTAAGAAGAGGTCAGCCAGCTTGAAAAAGAGGGGATGGTAGGCAGGCAGTGATCACATGCACAGGCTCTGGAATCAAGCCACTATAACTGGGTAAATAATTCTCCCTCTTTGAACCTCAGTTTTCCCATTTGTAAGACTGGGAGTGTAATACAAACATTTTGTGGGGTTGCATGAGGATTCTGCAAAATAATCCATTTATAGAGTCTATCACGCGGTCTGGAAAACCATATGATTAAAAAGTTGCTAACTCTATGGGAGGCCAAGGTGGGAGGATCACTTAAGCCCAGGAGTTTCAGACCAGCCTGGGCAATATAGCGAGGCCTTGTCTCTACAAAAAAAGAAAAAAAAAAAGAAAAAGAAAAAGAAAAAAAAAATAAATTGCTAGCTCTTGCTGTTGTAATGTTTTATTCCTTTTTTTTTTCTTTCAAAAACTGAAGCTACAAGATTGCATTTGCTTTGTTATCAATTGTTATCTCTGGGGGGCAATATCTAATCCAGGCCATTGATTCAGGAGACTGCACAAATCTGCCTAAATTATGTATTTGGGTTGCATGTTTAATGCTTGCTTCAATTTGGTTGTGTGAAGAAAATGTATTTTATTTGTCTGTAGCTGATCTGATCTTCTCTTCCCTCTCTGACACACACTCTACACTGGCAAAAAAAAAAAAAAAAGAAAGTTTAAAAAATTAAGCTATACCCCTGTTATGAGTTGAATTGTATCCCCTGTCTCCCAGTTTATATGTTAATAGCCTAACTCTCAATACATCACAGTGTGACTTTCTTTGGAGACAGGGTCTTTATGGAAGGAATCAACTTAAAATGAGGCCGTGGAGGTGAGCCCTGATTCCACTGTGACCGATGGTTTTATAAGAAGAGGGTATTTTGGGCACAGTCACGTACAGAGAGAAGATGGCATGACAAGACACAGAGAGAAGATGGCCACTTACAACCCAAGGAGAGAGGTCTGGGACAAATCTCTTATAGTCCTCAGAAGGAACCAGTCCTGCTAACAGCTTGATCTCAGACTTGCAGCCTGCAGAACTGTAACAATAAATTTCCATTGTTCAAGCCACCCAGTTTGTGGCACTTTGGTATGGCAGCCCTAGCAAACTGATACAACCCAGTTTTAAAATATTTGTCCTAATGATAGTTTTACAAGTTCCTAAGGCAAATCTCCTATGGATAAACATATGCCTTATCTCTGAAACTCTGCCCTCCTCAATTTTCTCCTGGGGAGGCTTTGGGCATATGGAAGGTAGGCATGGTTTGATGGTCCTAGGAGAGTATGGAGGAGTGAGGGGCAACTAGGGTCCTCTGTTCTCCCCTGTGCTGCTTGCCATGCCACAGGAGGTAGAGCACAATGGATGGAGGGAGCTTACTCTGGGCTTGGCCAACAAGCTTCCATTGGGCTCCCCTATGTGTAAACCCTGTCATTCAAGGCTCCCCTGCCTTGCCCTTTGTCTTAGTCCTTTTTCTGTTGCTATAATGGAATACCCAAGACTGGACAATTTGTAATGAACAAAAATTTATTTAGCTCATGATTCTGGAGGCTGGGAAGTTGAAGAGCAACATTGGCGTCTGGCATGGGTCATTCCATGGTGGAAGGGTAGAAGGAAGAAGTGAACACAAAAGACAGAGAGGTACCAGGGACTGGACTGGCTTTATAATAACACTGCCTCTATAACTTATCTGCTCCATCAATAAGGGCATGAATCCATTCATGAAAGCTCTACTCTCATGTCCCAATCATCTTTTATTAGATCCCATCTCCCAACACTGTTGGATTAAGTTTCCCACATATACACTTTTGGGGGACACACTGAAGCCATAGCACCCTCCATCCAGCTTTGATTGAGATGATGCATCCCAGGAGGGTGGGCATGGTTGCTTGAAGGTCACCCATCCCTTTCCCATGGCTGCCCTGCTGACTGTCAACCCCACATCCATGTCATGTGAAAACTGAGGGGGCCCAAGAAAGCCAGGGAAGTGGAGATGTGATCCAGAGAGCCTCTCCTGCATTCTGTGCACCTGAAACAAAGAGAGAGGGAAAACCAAGCAAGCACAACTGGCCAATGTGCTCTTCTGCTTCTGAATTCCCTTCCTCTTATTCTTTCACTACCCTGGGTTCTGCAAAAGGGTCAGCTTTTCTCTGCATCTCCCTTTGTAACGTTCTCCTACCATCTAATGGTAAGTTCCAAAGTTATAGATGGAAGGCAGTCAGTTCCTCACTCTGGCAGAATCCAGAAGCCAAGCCTTTCTGGCTCAGCTGTCATGTGTCAAAGGAAGAGAATAAAAGCTGGAAAATCCTCCCTCAAGGCAATAGCATGGCTTCAGTTGATAGCCTTGCTGCACAGTTCTATTTTGCATGTCAGAAACAGAATATCACATCATTCTTTCTCTTATATAACAGATCTTATTTTCCTCCCACACACATGAACTCTGGGGGCCGTTGGACAAGATCATGCACTTGAAACTATACGAGTTCCTTCATAATTTCCAGAAGAGTCATCAGATACAATTTTTTAAAATTCTTTCTGCTATTCCCAACAGGCTTTGGATCTTAAATGCTAGAATAAAAAGCCAAATGATCATTATTAAGATAATTATCAAAAATTCTTCAATCATTATGAACAATTATTCCACCTTTCGCAGAGAAGGAAATGGAGGCTCAGAGAGGTGACATCACTTGCTCAAGGTGGCCCAGCTGGTGAGATAACATGAAGGAGAGCATTGAACACAGCTTTGTCTGACTTCCAGATGTTGATCATTGCAACACAAAGAATCTCATCCATGGACAGCCTGGTATTGCTGTACTCAGGTTCCTGTTCAGTTGCAGACAATTTTTCTGCTCACTTATGCGGAGTTGCTTACCAGACTTCTGAGAACCTGGGGACCGGCCAGGGACAGAATTGGAAAATATCCCTGGAAAGGGTGTGCTGGGTGCAATTCCCTAAGGTTCTTAACGCATTTGTAGTAGGATTAGTGTTGCCTGGAACCCTGGGCATCTGTCCTCCTCTCCTGTGCTCTGTGTGCCCCTTGTGTCTGAGGATTGCCAGGAATTAATAACCCATCCGGGGTCTTTGAAGACTAAGAAAATAGATGCTCAAGCTGTTCCCCAAATGTCCTGTATGTGATGCTCTTCGTAGTGGGTCTCTGGATGGTACTTTCTGGCTTACGTAGGGCTTCGTCTGCCTGACCTCATCCCACTCTACAGGTTCGCTGGGACAGGAGTGATGGGCTTCATTTTTAAAGAGGAGGACCAGGTGCTCACAGAGGTCAGGCTGCGTGCCCAAGCAACACAGCTAAGAGACAACCATGCCCAGGACACTGTGGCTACCAAGCTACTGTGCTCAACACTGAATCCAGTGACGCTGGGCAATTGGTTTCTACACTGTGTACCTCAGTTTCCTCATCTTCAAAATGAAGAGGCAGCACAGGGTCTGAAATGGAATGCCAGACCAGGAGGCAAGGACTTGTGTGCTTAAGTCCTGGGACTTAGCTCTGTCCCAGGGTCTTTGTGCAGTCTTGGAGAGGTCATTTTTCCTATCTGGATCTCAGCCTTCCCTTCTGAAAAATATGGAAAGGGAAAGGGAAGGAGATGAGTTTTGACACCAGTGAAGTTATTGGAAGTTAGCATATAACAAGCATCTACTATTCGCCGAGTCCTCCTCTTGAGACTCACGTTACTTCATGGACTCCTCCCCAAAACTTGGGAGGTGGGCACAGTAGTGCATGTTTTACAGATGTGGAGACTCAACTTGGTGTGTTGCCGGAGCCATCCTCTTGGTCAGACAGCCTCTCGGGACTCTTTGATCTCTGACATTCCAAGATTCCAGGCAGAGGGGCCAATCCTGCCTCTCCCACTTTCTAGCTGTGTGACATTCTGGAACGGCTGCTTCACTTCTCTGAGCCTCAGTTCTTTCATCTGCAAAATGGGTCCAATAGTGCCCACCTTGTGGAGCTACTGAGATAATTAGATGACATAGTGCAGGTTGCACTGTCCGGCATATGGCAAATGGGCTCTCTTTGCCTTCTCCCACCCACATTCAGAAAATGCTTGAGAGGAGCCAGGCTAAGTGAACAGGTCGAAGGACCTCCTCTCTCTCCAGCAAATCCTGCCTCCCCCTCCCCCACTTCTGTTCTGCTCCGCCAGACTCAAGTTCCAGCTGCAAGTAATTGGATTTAACTTAATAGTCTTATGGATGCCTTTTGGTTCAGGCAATGCAGAGGCCTCTGGGTAATTTGCATGTTTTAAACAAACCAAATAAAGAGCTGATAAGCATAAACAAGTCCATTTTAATTGGATTAAGGGAGGCTTGGTTTGGTGACCGTAAACCACAGAGGGGCTGGAAATAAAGGGCTCTTGGAGATTTCAGATTTTCTGCTTCTTTGTACAGTCCTCATCCACCCCCTTCCCCCGGCCCTGGGGCATTCTGCACAAGGCGTTGGCTTCCTGCTGAATAAAGTGTGCGCTATTGTATTCATGTCCATGTTTTACACAGACGCACATGAGATGGTGATGTCTTTCCTGCACTCTCCCTCCCCACCTGCTATGTACAGTTTGACAAGTGGTGGTTCTTCCCACTGGCTTTGGTCTGAGATCAAAGGCCCAAGCCCTGACCCTGTCACTTTCCTGCTTATCTTGAGCAATTTATTTAATCCTCTGAACCTCAGTTTTCTCCACGGTGGACAGGGATGGTGCTGGTTTCTGCCCTGTAGGTTTGACATGAGCATTACATGCTGGTAATTTGCCCGCCACTTAATAGGTTCACCAAAATGGCAGCCACTAATAACATGAGCCAGTTGGAGCGGTCGCGGCCCCTGCTCCCATGGGAGCAAAAATCTAGCTGGGGTCCCAGCTAAGTAGAGACCACCATCTGTAAGTGTAATATGTACTGAACGAAGACTCACCTAACCCAGCCAAAGGGGCCAGGATGACTTCCCGGGAGGTGGGATTTAAAGAACGAATAGGACCTGGCTAGAGCTGCACTTCCCAAACTAATATGTGTGCAAGTCCCCTAGGAATCTTGTTAAAATGCAGTTTCTGACTCCAAGGAGCTGAGGCAGGGCCTGAAATTCTGCACTTCTAACCGGCTTCCAGGTGATGCTGACTGGGCTGGTCCGAGGGCCACATCTTGAGTTAGTAGAACTTAGCGAGTTGATGAAACCAAGATTTGAGGCCGGCAAGCTTGCCCCCAAAGCTGGCCTTTTCAACTCTGCTCTGCCTCCTCAAGAGACCAGCAGGAAGATGGGGAACAGGTATCCTCAGGCATCTAGCAGGGCAGTTGGGTCTCGGAAGCTTGTAGCCTGGGTGGGAAATTATATCAACATTTCCTTATTTTGTCTTACACTTTCATGGCTGTTTTGCATTTGACAATGTGCTATATTTGAGCCTGTTCTTATGTAAAAATAACACTCCCCTCTCTGAATATATTTTTTCTTCTATATTCCAGTAAAATTCATGTCCCAAGCTGTGCCTTCCCACATGGTCCCACATGGTCCCTCCAGGGAGTGCTGGTCCTATGTGATCACTGGCCTGGGCAGCAATTCACAGATGCTTTTGGGGATGGAACTATCTGACCTGGACTCCACCATGGCCTGACTACTATGGCATGTATCCTGAGGTGTGGTGGAGTTTTGTTTACACACAAATTCTTATCTCGGGAAGGAAGTAAAAATCCTGGTATCATGCCTCCAGTTGCATCAGAGCAGGGCATTAAGGTGGAGTCTGGTCTGCAGAGACAGCCAGGCCTGGGATCCAGGGCTGGTCTTGCTTTTTCACGGCTGTGTGATCCTGAAGACATTATTCACCTCTCAGCCACAGTTTTCTCATCTGTCAAATGGGGCTTGTACTAGCGCTCTGTCAAAGGTGGTTAAGAGCAATTGTTAATTTCTTACTCTCTGGGGGCCCAATGTACTCAACTGTAAAATGGAAAAGTTGAGTTAGTCCAGGGGTCGACAAACTATGTCCTGTGGACTGCAGCCTGTTTTTGTCATTACAGTTTTAATGGCACATGGCCGTGCTCCTTCATTTACATATTGTCTATGGCTACTTTTGTGTTACAGAGACAGAGGCGATTAGTCATGACAGGCTTTATGGCCACAAGCCTGAAATATTTGCTATCTTACCTGTTATATAAAAATGTTTGATGTTCACTGGGCTAGTCCAGTGAATTGCAAACTTTTATTAGCTCTTATAGGGCACACTCTTGGTTGCCTACCTGTTGCATGTTGGATTTTTCAGATAAGTAGACTCTGAGATGGAATTTATTGTCCAGGACACTTTTTTTTTTTTTTCAGGGAGTGCCCTTGGATCAACACCTGTGGAAGGATGGGGAAGGAAGTGGAACCCGCCAGAGAGAGAAGCTGAACTGTGATGCAGGTTCAATGACAGTTTCAGCTGAATCCTCAGAGAGATAGAATGGCTCTTTGGGAGTTGTCTTAAGTTATACTGTGTGTTCAGACCTTTTACCTTACATCAATTAGTCCTTTGATAAGGGCTACCCCAGGAAGGGCATGACCTTGAAAGCTGAGGCAATCCCTGAAGTAATTGACAGTTGAGCCCAAGGCCTTCACTGAAAGGAGCAGTACATTCTAGAGTCCCCCACCCAGCCCCACAGCACTCCCAGCCTGTTCATTGCTGACAGAAGTCTGATTTGCTTGGTGACCAGCCCTAAGGGTTAAATCCTGACTCCCTGACTTGTTAAAGCCTTTCATCTTTCTCCCTTTCCCCTTTACCATCTTTTGCCTTTTCAGGCTTAGAGCTAGCAGTGATCATGGAGCCAATTCTGGTCAATAAATTATAAGGAGAAGTCTGCAGGGATGGAGGAGATAACCTGTAGAAATAGTGGTCCTGAGAAAGATACTTTGCTTTCTGATGAAAAGTGACAGGTTTGAAAGGACAATCTGACTGACAACCCCTTTCCACTTTCTTCCTTCCTACATTTCTTCCAAATGTAGTCATTGATGCCTGGGGCTGTAGAAGCTGTGTTGAGGCCGTGAGGAAACATGACTTCAAAAGATTAACACACTAGGATGGCAGAATGAAAATTAAATAAATAAACAAATAAATAGAAAACAGATAAGGAAAAGAAAAGTAAAAAGAAGAAAAGAAAAGAGGAAGGGTCTAGACTCCGTATCATTGTTGAATCATTGAATTTGGCCTGGAACCATTGATCTCCAGTCTTCTTGTTAAGTGAGATATTGTATAAAGTACTATGAGTCAGATATTCTATTACTTATTGTCCACAGCATTTCAAACTAATAGGGATTGTTTGGCCTTATGAAATCCTGCATGGAACATTATATGTGAAGATGGAATCAGAGCTGTTGTAGTTAAAGCAAAGCTGGAAGCTTAGACCTTCCCTCCTCTACTCACCTCCCTCTGGGCACCTCTGCAGATCTCTGGAGCTCTGGGGAATCCTGTTTTCAAATTGAGGATGGAGGTGTATCAGTTACCTATTACTGCAATGATGCTGTGTAATAATCACAAAATTTCAGTGCATACAGCAATAAGAACTTGTTGCTCACCATCTGGGCTGGTTAACTAGAGAACTCTGCCAATCTTGGCTGGGGTCACTCATATGTCTGGTACACAGCTGATTATTGGCTGATCTAGAATGACATCAGTTTGGCAATTGGGTCACTAAGCTTTCCTCTCTAAGTCTCACCTTTCAGCAGAGGTGATAGACATGAAAGACAGCAGTCAAGCCTAATTAGGCAAGCACTTTTCTAGCCTCTGATTATATCATATTTGCTAACAGCCCAGTGATCAAAGCAGGCCACATGGCCAAACCCACAGATGGAGTGAGAAAGTACTGCAAAGTCACATGATGAAGAGTGTAAGGGGGGGTGAGAAACTAAGACCATTTTTACAATGTAACACATGTGGTATCTGAGGATCCTCCTGATTTTAAATGTATGACCTTGAAAGAGTCACAGAAACCCCATTTTAAGGAAGTGGCTTTTTCCATTTTAATGATTAGACCACGGTTTAGCAGGTTAGTTCTTAGGGCATATGCTACAAAACACCTGGGCTTTAAGACCTTCAGATCAGCTAGATGTTGATCAGATAGCTGATGTTGTCATTTGTGATGACAAATATGGATACCTATAGTGGGGATTCAGTGGATTACAGCTATATCCATACATTTAAGAATTACACTAGGAGAACCAAAGAGCCTGTGGTTCCCACCCAAGTGTCCCTGAATGGGGAGAGGGGTGATTTGTAGCTCAGAAACATAAGGGGATTGTCAAAGACTTATGAAATCAGTCATATGAACAGTGGAAAGTAAGTTAAAGTTCCACTTGTTCCATGACCCATAAATTTCGTCAAGATGAAAAGAAAAGCACTGAGCATACTTATGTAACTAACTGAGGTTGGCACACCACGTTTGCGGCATATTGGTGCTTGGTTCACCCTCCTGTGCTCAAGGATTTGTTTATTTGTGTGGCCACCCACACAGCTCTGTGCCTCTCAATACACATGGTTTCCACTCTTCTTCAGTTATTTGATTTTCTAGTCATGCTCACATGCAATTTCTTTCCTGGGAGCTGCTACCACTTGAGTTTGTCTAAACAAAAGCCTATCTTCACCTAGTCAGTTTTTTCAGAAAACCATCAGCCTGTATGCATTTCTGTGTCTTACTTTTGTTCATGTCTTTCTTTCTCTTTCTTCACCTGAATTAGAATTTCCAGAAGGGATGAATTGAAGTTATTAGCATCTTTAAGGAAACAATGGTGCCTAGGCATAAACGATGTTTCAGGACCACGGATAGAGCCCTTGACACAGTAGACACGGTATGTCTATCACATAGCCTGTGGAGGACCAATCTGTTGCTTAATTTTCCTCTGTGTAGAGCACTATTTCATCAGGAAATGGATAAGTGGTTGAGAGCTGGAGTCTGGGGTTAGCATGTCTCAGTGTCATTCCACTCCCTGTCACTACTACCTGCTTGACACAGCCTCTGTTTCCTCTTCAGTAAAGTAGGAATAATAGAAGTGTTGGCCGGGTGCGGTGGCTCATGCCTGTAATCCCAGCACTTTGGGAGGCCGAGGCGGGCGGATCACGAGGTCAGGAGATCCAGACCATCCTGGCTAACACGGCGAAACCCCCTCTCTACTAAAATGCAAAAAATTAGCCGGGCGTGGCCGCAGGCGCCTGTAGTCCCAGCTACTTGGGAGGCTGAGGCAGGAGAATGGTGTGAACCCGGGAGGTGGAGCTTGCAGTGAGCCGAGATTGCACCACTGCACTCCAGCCTGGGTGACTGAGCGAGACTCCGTCTCAAAAACAAAAACAAAAACAAAAAAACAGAAGTGTCTAACTCCTAGAGTTGTCAGGATTAAGTGGCATGGTAGGTTGAATTACTGGCTCTAATTCTTCATCCTTATTTGTTTTCATGCCATGTGATTTGGCAGTTCATTCTACTGGAGTCAGGGTATATTTCTCCATTTCTTGATTTTGGGTTTGCCATATGACTTGTTTAGCTAATAGGATATTAGCAGAGGTGTTATAAGCAGAGGATACAAATGTGCTTAGAAATTCTCTCCTGTGCTTTTGCCATTGTCATGAGCAAAGCTTCCCCCAGGTAGTTACTGCTTCTTCAGCTTGAACCCCAGAACCAACCTACATGGAAAAATTTGAGCTCAACGGTTAGTCTGGAGCATAAGACCTGGAGTCCAGCTTGGCCCTACCATGTTGTAGCACACACTTAAACCTGCAAAATAAATGACTGCTGTTTTGAATCACTGACCTGGGGTGGTTTGCAATGCAGATTTGTCAAGACAATAGCTGGCCAATACAAATAAGATAAAGCATGGACAGCACTTAAAACAGTGCCTGCAAAAAGTAAACGCATCATAAATTTTGACTTTCAGGGACATCATTATCGGGAGCAGATGGAAATGTCAGTGGTGCATGACCAAGGTCTGGCTGTCCAACCCCAGCCAAGTTATTTAACCCACACTGATACTCAATTTCCTCATGTACAGAATGAAAACAGGAATACCTCTTCTGAGTATATTTGAAATAATCAAAGGAGGAGTGAACCTAAAACAGTTTTGGAAACTATAAGTTGGTCAACAATAAAGGCAATGTGGTTGGGTTTTCCTAGCACATCCAATGAGTTAGAAACAACACTCAGATTATGAAATCGAGTTGAGAGACACAACCAGCACCATAGGGGGCAATAGCCATTAGCTGAAATCAACAAGCTACTAGCTTTAATCCAATTTGTCAACAATACACCTTCTACTGATTTGCTGCCAATTCCCAAGTACAGCCTCTGGCCTCATCCAGAGACATCCACAGGTGTGTTATACTTTTAGCATCAGGAGAAGAACCGAGTGGTTCCCAGCAGTCTGCTGTAATGACTGAGAAAAAGTGTTTCCATGAACACTGTTCTCTTGGGGTAAGGAGTTACCACCTGCAGGTCTCCTTGAAAAGGTAACTAAGTTACTAAGAATAGAGGCACATGAATAGTTATCCCTGTTTAAAACAGATTAGCAAGCTGTCCACCAACTGGGAGAGGGAATGAGGCAGAAGGCAGATATGTTTTGATGGTAAGAATGAGGTAGGGTAGAGAGACAGAAAACACAAAGCATGAAGCCATGCCAAGGAGAAGGGAACTGAGAGAATGGGAGAGGATGGGAGAAATGGACAGTTATGTTCTTTGGAAGGCACTAGCAATTAGGAGACCTTGATATGCCTGGGTTCACAAGAGCATGTGAAATTTAAACAAAGATCTCTTAAATAGACCAGAAAAAGCACAAATTAAAACAGAAAAATTGAGAAGTTGGACTTTGTTAAAATGAACATTTTTTGCTCTTCAAAAAATACTGTTAAGAAAAAAAGGGAAACTATCGACTTGATGTAAATATGTATATTCAGTAAAGCTTGTTATCAGAATATGTAAATAATGCTTACAACTCATTAATAAGACAAACAACCAACTAAAAAACAGGCAGAATATTTGAACAGACACTGCACTAAAGAAAATATAGAGATAATAAGTAAACATGTGTAAAGATGTGCTGTATCATTCATTATCAGAGAGATGCAAATACAAACCACAATGAAATGTCACTCAAACCCACTAGAATGTCTGAAAGTAGAAAGACTGACAATTCCATGGCTGGGCATGGTGGCTTATGTCAGTAATCCTAGCTACTAGGTGGGAGAATCATGTGAGGCCAGGAGCTCAAGACTAGCCTAGGCAATATAGCAAGACTCTGTCTCTACACAAAAAGTAAAAATAAAAAATTAGCCAAGAATGGTGGCATAAACCTTATAGTCTCAGCTACTTGGGAGGCTGAGGTGGAAGGATCACTTGAGTTCAGGAGTTCAAGGCTGCAGTGAGCTATGACTATACCACTATACTCCAGTCTGGGCAACAGAGTGAGACCCTGTCTCAGAAACAAAACAAAACAAACAAAAAACCAACGGACAATAACAAGTGTTTGTGAGAATGTGAAGCAACTGAACTTTCATACATAGCTGGTGGGAGTACAAAATGGTATAGCCTCTTTGGGAAACAGTTTGGTGGTTTCTTCTTTAAAAAAACAAAGTTAAACCTACAGTTAATTTTTGACCCAGCAATTTCACTCATAGGTATTTACTCAAGAGAATGAAAGCATATTTCCATACAAAGACCTATATGTGAATGTTTATAGCAGCTATTCTAAACTGGAAATAACTCAAATTGCCAACAATTGGTGAATGGTCAAAAAAACTGTGGTATGTCCATGTAATAGGGCACTGTGTAGCAATGAAAAGGAACGAACTGCTCAAACATGCAACAACATGGATAAGTCATAATAGCAGCAAGTTAACTGAAAGAAACAAGACTAGTTGTATAATTCCATTCATATGAATTTTTAGAAAAAGCAAAACTATAGTGATAGAAAGCAGATTGGTGGTGACCAGGGGGTCATGAGGCAGAGGAAGGGAATCAACTGTAAATGTCAGGAAAGAACTTTTTGGGAAAATGGTAATGTCGTATAGCATGATGGTGATGATGATTACGTGACTGTATACATGACTGTCAAAACTTGTCAAATCACATACTTGAAACTGGTAAATCTTGTTGTATGTGAAATACACTTTAACAAAGCTGACCAAAGAACATGACAAAAGAAAACACTAAGCCCATGGTACAGGATGTACTAATATTGACAATACTGATTAAATGGCTTGGATAGGCTAGGCGCTCCACATACACTTGTCTCATTTTCTAGGTTAGGAAACTGAAGGTCAAGAACATGAAATGACATTCCTAGGGGCCACACCATTGGGAAGTGGCAGAGTCATGACTTGAACCCAGGAAGGTGAGCTCGGAGCCCATCTGCTTTCCACAGGACCCCATTCAGGCCCTGAGACCAACCAGCCTGCCATCCTGTGGCTTGAGAATTAGGTCAATTGCTGGGGAAAGATGTAATCCTAACACTTGAGGGGCCCCTGGCTTCTCTTTGGAATTAGCTAACAATTACCAAATCCATGTATTTAATGAGGTGGAAAGCGGCCTATGATAACAATAATTAGCACTTAACTATCTCTCTGTAACACCAACTTGCTTTAAAGGCATGTTTATTAATTAAACCCTTTGCGCAGCACTGGGAGGCAAGGGAAGGGTGGATGGCTGGCTTTCTAGGAAAGCCAACAAAAGCGAGGAATTGGGTGCGGTTTTTCCCAGGTCAGGCTCCTGCCAGTCTCAGTTTGGGGCCCTGTGACCTTGGTTCACTCAGCCCATCAACATGCAGAGAGAAGGCACACAATCTTGCTGCCCCCTCTAAATCAGAGTTTTGACAACAGGGAAAGTAGGTGTGAAATATTATGTGCCCTTGGGCACGGCTCTTCGCCTCTTGGACCTTGTTTCTCTCAGTGAGTTGGTTCATGTGATTCCAAGTCCTATATACGTCCCTAGACTTCCCATTTCAAGGACACACACACTGAATCCTTAGGGGATCACTCAGCCCAGCACCCTGGGGTTACAGTGGGGAGGACTGAGTTTGTTGGCATAGTATTTCTTAACAAAATCCAGTTCCATGATTAGAGAGGGGAATACACAGATTTTAGCTGAAGAAAGAGTTGCTGGAAAAGCCACCCTATGGTTCAGTCCTCATGGAGGAGCCTGGATCTGGAGGCAGGGGTCTGTATGCTTTTGTGGGGTGTGTTGGATAAGTGGAGGGAGGGCACAGTGCCGAGTGAATGTGTGAGCCAAGGAATTGCCGAGGAGTGAGTGAACATGCAAATAAATGAATGATGGATGAATAAATGAATCGATGAATGAATGATATTAGAGAGGCAACTAGATGTCAGTCTCAGTATGTTTCTGTCAGAATCCCAGGAGGAGATTAGGATAATCCAAGGAAGATTTTATTACAGATGGATGTTTACGAAGGTGTCATCAGTGTGGGGGACCCTGAGGAGAGTGTGGTGACCTAGGAAACTGTTTCCACTTCCAGACTCAAAGGGAGGAAGGAAAGGGGCAGTTCCTGGAACCTGGAAGGAGAGAATGTGCGAAGAAGCAAAAGCAGGCCAGGCGCGGTGGCTCACGCCTATAATCCCAGCACTTTGGGAGGCCGAGGTGGGAGCATCTCGAGGTCAGGAGATCGAGACCACGGTGAAACCCAGTCTCTACCAAAAATACAAAAAATTAGCTGGCACGGTGGCATGCGCCTATAGTCCCAGCTACTTGGGAGGCTGAGGCAGGAGAATGGCGTGAACCTGGGAGCAGGAGCTTGCAGTGAGCCGAGATCATGCCACTGCACTCCAGCCTGGGTGAAAGAGTGAGACTCTGTCTCAAAAAAAAAAAAAAAAAAAGCAAAAGCAGGGCTGTGATCCAAGGCAGTTCCAGCCTACAGCTGCCCTGCAGGGAGGAGGGAAGAATAAATTTCCTACCTCCCTCTGCTCCCACCCCCGATCTCCTGCCAGTTCTTTTCTGACACAGCCCACACAGGTCAGCCTCTTGAGAAGTGAGTAAGGAGGAGAGGCAGGGGAGTGGATTCAGAGGGGCATACAGACATCATCCAGTGCCTTCTAGAAATTTTCTAACAACTCCCAATTCTCTTCTTCTGGTCCCCATGCATACGCTTTTGAGGCACCTTGAAGCAAATCATAAGTCAAACCAAGGGTGAACCCAGAACTGTGCCCCAGTTGGGGTGAGTCAGTTCTCCCCAAAGTGTCTCTACTCTTCCTCAACCAACATGACAGCTGATACTATTCAAAGATGCTACACCATGATCTCACATCCCATGTACTGTTTTTACAGTGGAATGTTGTCTCCCCCATCAGAGATAGGGTCTGTGTCCCCTCCCTTTGAATCTGGGTGGGCTTGTGACAATGAGGAAATGATGCTCTGTGGCTTCTGAGGCTAGATCTGTAAAGTCAATACACTTGCCTGTCCCCTCTCTCTCTCAGGACACATGCTTTGGGATCCCTGACCACCAATAAGAAATGCTTCCATGAACCCGCAATGCTGGAGAGACCACATAGGGATAGGGAGAGATGCCCAGGCGTTCCAACTCCTTGACATATGAGAGATGAGAAGTCAGAAGATTCTAGTTGCCAGCCAATGCCCAGTGGAACAGGGATGAGCTGTTCTTGTGCAGACTACACATTCATAAACCAATAAAGGGCACAGGGTCTAGAGGTGCTGACAGCCTGGGTGTGAATCTCTATTTATTCCTCTGTGTGACTTTTGGGCAAGGGACTTAACCTCCATGAGTTTCAATTTCCCCTTCTGCTAAATGCAATAGAATTATGAAGGTTAGTTGAGTTCATCTTTGTAAAGTGTTTAACAAAGTGGCTGAACGGGTTCAGTTCTTGTTTAATGTCAGCAATTTTTTACTCATCATAGCCACTGATTTTGCTTCAAGCAAGTTCTTCCCATTATCAGGGTCCCAATCTCACTGTGATAAATAAAAGGCTTGAAGCCAGTGGTCTCCAAGCTCCTTACTGGCTTTGGTTCTCTAGCTCTGGGACTAATTTACATACTCACCTGCTTGGGGGAAGGGAATTAGACCCTAGGCCACAGACTATCTCCCAGCAATCCAACACCAACCAGAGTTTGCAGTGCACAATCTGTACCACCATATACTGAGGACCTGTCTTCTAGATTAAAGATCAAGAAAGCCCTGTTCAGAGTGATCTGGAGGGTTCTACCTCTGGGGCAGAACCTTTATCCTCCCTCTTCAAAGCCCTGCCTTTCTTTCTGAGAGACCAGGCGCTATCCACCCCAGGGCATCCACTTGTTGCCAATTGCAGAGTTCGGGCCTCATAAACTTATTAGGGGGCAGAAGGAAGATTGAAGCGATGTATAAATCATAGAGAGTAAAATGTCATTGGTTTTGGGCTTCTCCAGTATAATGTTCACAAGCCAGCTGATCATGGGGCCACATGTAATCTATAAATATGTTTTGTTTGACCAGCATTGTGTTTTAAATGATAAAAAGGTAGGAGATTTTACTTAAAAGTCTCTTGAAAAAATCCGAAGCTCTGGAAACTGTAGCTTATGTAGGAATAATTGACTAAAGCTAAGTTGTAGCCATCTCCTGCATGGGATGTAAATTCTCCTATACAGCTCCACCATCTCCCTTCCTTACTTTGTGTTGTAGGGTCACAAATTATATTAAAAACACAACAATACTGGATTTTCTATTTACTTATGTGTTTACCTTTATCAGAGTTCATTAATCCTTCATGGCCTTGTGTTACTGTCTACTGTTTTTACATTTCAGCCTGAATGTATCCCTTTAACATTTGTTGTAGGGCAGGTCTACTAGCAAGGAGCTCTCTCAGCTTGTGTTTATCTAGGAATGTCTTTCATTTCTCCTTTATTTTTGAAGGATAGTTTTGCAGGATATAGAATTCTTTGTTGGTAGTTTTATTTTTCTCTCAGGACTTTTAATATCCCACTACCCTCTGGCTTTCATGGTTTCTGATGAGAAATTGGCTGTTAATCTTATTGAGGATCCCTTGTATGGGACAAATCACTTCTATTTTTACTGTTTTTAAGGTTCTCTTTGTTTTTGTCTTTTGACCATTTAATTATAATATGTCTCAATGTGAATGTCCTTGAGTTTATTCTACTAAGAGTTTATTGAGCTTTTGGATGTATAGATTCATGTATTTAATCAAATTTGTGAAGCTTTGGGCTGTTATTTTTTCAACTATTCTTTATATCCATTTATTTTTCTCTCCTCCTTCAGGAACTGCTATATGCATATGTTGTTATACTTGATAGTGTCCCATGTTCCTTAGGCTCTGTTTGCTTTTCTTTATTCTTTTTCCATTCTGTTCCTCAGAACAGATCATTCTAATTTTTCTATCTTCTGGCTTACTGATTCTTTGTTTCTGCCTGCTTAAATCAGCTGCTGAACCCCTTTAGTGAATTTTGATTTCAGTTATTTTACCTTATAGTTCTAGAATTTCTATTTGGTTTCTTTTTATAGTTTCAATATTGTTTCTGATATTCTCATTTTATTCATACATCATTTTCTGGATTTACTTTAGTTATTTGTTCATGGTTTCCTTTAATTGCTCATATATATTTGGAACCATTTATTTAAGGTTATTGTCAAGTTACTTCAATGTCTGGGCTTTCTCAGAGATGACTTCTTTTTTTTTGATTAAGTCATACTTTCCCTTTGATTAAGTCATACTTTCCCATACCTTTGCATGCCTTGTGAGAGCTGGTTGTGTTCAGTATTATAGAGTGGTAACTCTGGATATCATATTCTCCCTGCTCCCAGGATTTACTGTTTTTGATTGTTGGAGGCTGCAACTGTTCATTTGTTCAGTAACTTTTCCAGATTATTTTTGCAAAGTCTGTATTCCTTGTCATGTGTGGTCAGTGAAGTCTCTGTTCCACCATCTCAATGGTTAGACAGTGACCCAACAAAGATTTCCTTAAATGTTGAAATTCAACATTTTCTTCATTAAGCATTCCCTTGGTTGTTGTAAGTTTTGGATTAAATTCCCAAGTTCCAAAAAGTGTATTATTTCAGTCTTCACCAGCTTATGGTTGTTTTAGTGGAGAGACTGATTCTTTTAATTCCCTACTCCATGTTTTTCTGTGTCACTGAGACAGATAATCTCCAGTTCCCACCACTCCCTATTGGTTCTTCGACACAGAGTTAGCTGCCATTTAGTTCTGTGCTGGTATATTTTTCTTGTAGTAGAGAAGTACATTTCTCTGTATGTCTCTATCAAAAACGAGAATTGAACAAAGGCTATGAGAACCCCATGTTTCCTGAATATTACAGGGGTAGAATATCTTTCTTTGTGAAAATGAGAAGTGTTCTTTTGTGTTCAGTATGTGAAATTACTTCATACTTAACTCACTGGTGGTACACATCTAGCTCCTCTGGGCATGTGAATTTGAGACCCTCTACCAATTGGTCTGGTAGTTTCTTTACTTGGAAGAGTAAGTAAAAGTTTTTTCTGTTCTGTCGAGACAATGTCAGTTGAAACCTGCTCTGGATATTAACTACTAATAAGGACTCAGGGATGACTCTGATGAGGTCTTCTAGTGGAAGGTAATTATTGCAGCATTCATTTCCAAAGAGCCTGCTGTTGATGTTTCTCCCTTTATCCCTTGCCAATCTATTCTTCCTTTGACCTTTGGCCTCAGAGTTCCCCAGAGTCACCAAATTTCATTTTCTGGGAATTTACTCTGTGTCTAACATAAATCATGTCAAACAGGTTAGTGAAAGTGGAGTAGATTCCATACCCAATAAAAACTGCTTTGAGGCCAGGCCTGCTCCTCAGGCATAAGGGTAGCTCCTGTTTACAGAGCACCTACTGTATTTCAGGCGCTTCATAAGCACAAGCTTATTCCATTCTCCTAACAGCTCTATGAGATAGGAACCATTACTTCTACTTTACAGAAGAGAAATTTGAGACTCAGAGAGTTTCATATTTGGTGGAGGTGAGACTTAAACCCAGCAAGAACCCAAGAAAGTTTGTGTCCATACTATGTGCTGTAATATTTCATCTGGTGCTCTAACTTGCACCTGTCAGCCCACTTCTGATTTCAGTTGTGGCTGGCATAGACAATTTTGTGAGGCTTCCCATTCACTCCCTCTTTTGTATTTCACCTCAAGCATATGCCACACACCCTACTTTTGGCCCTTGGCTTCTCTAGTGTCATGAACTTCAGATGTATCTTGCTTGGGCCTATGCAAGGGGAGTTATTAGCCCCAGTGACAACCCTCAACTAGTAAAAGTGGAGAGCTGATGAATAGATACTCCCAACTCTTTCTGGCAGTTGGCCCTGAGAGGCACTCTATATACTTCTTGGGAGGTCCTAGTGGAATCGCACCCCCACGACCCGAAGTCATGACTTGATAATGCAGTGTACGTTGGTCTTTTTCTTTCTTGTCTCACTTCTGCTCCCTAGGGTCATCTCTCAATTAAACAACCTATACACAAATCCTTCCCTCAGGCTCTGCTTTCAAAGGACCCCAAGCAAAGACAGTCAACATACTTAGATTTCTTGAATCAAGATTTTTTCCAAGGTTGAATATTGAGGTTTGAATAGGTGAAAGTGGGAAACATATTCGTACAATTATAAAGTGAGGTTTTGCACGAATCCACCACACTGGACATGTCCACATGGGTTTTTCTGGCTTCTTCAAGGTAGTCCCTATGACAGGTTTCCCTACTTGATATTACTGAGAGAAGTTCATACCCTTTAGGGCTAGTTTATGAGCTACAGAGAAAAAAAGCCTCATGACCACACTGTTGTGCCAGGTTTTCAGCTGACAAAGCACTTCATGGCTTAATCATGTCCTTGATCCCTCAAGTTAGCCAATGGCAAACACTTCTCTGAGTTATTACAAGCTGATTTCCTCATTTGTAAAATCTTCCATGACACTATTAACAATAATAGTGATGATAATAAAGATAATAATACTGTCGCTCTTTTTTTTTTTTCCTGTGTATATAGCATGGTGACTAATACAACACTCCCATAAGTTAAACTCCATGATGACCTCCATTTTAGAGATGAGAGAACTAAGGCTCTCTGACATTTGACAGCTGGTCCTAGGTCACACAGCTGAGTCTAAATGTATATCAGGTTTGTCTGACACTGGAGGTGTTCTATCCCCCACTCCCCACCTTTATTTATTATATTACACCAGGGCTTGTCAGCATCAACACTGTTGACATTTTGTGTCAGATCACACTTTGTTGTGGTGGGTGCATTGGAGTACATTGAGCAGCATCATTCCTACCCGGTAGATGACATTAGCAACTCCCCCTTGCCCTAGTCATGAAAACCAAAAATATCTCCAGACATTGCTGAATATCCCCTGGGGTGCAAAATCATTTCTGCTTGAGAACCACTATTAGAGATTAGGATTTTGCACTTGGTTTTGATTAAAGACAGGGTTCCACTGCCCTAATTTGGAAACCACTGAATTCATTGACTTTTATTTCCTAATTTCGGTCCCAAGGGGTCCAAATGTTCCTTAAAACTATACAAAAAACTTTCCGTGCATGTGTATATGTGCTTGCACTTATTTTTCTGGAGAATCAATTCATGGTTTTCATTAAATTTTTAAGGGGTTCTGAGAATTCCTCTTCCTCTCCCAGACCCTTTCCAGTTGGATGATATGACTTTTGAGGTTTTAAGTCCCTTTTCTCTTTTTTTCTGCCTCCACTCAAATTTCCCTCTTCCGTTGTTGTAACAAAAGGGTCTTGGGCTATGGTTTCTTCTCCAGTGTAGTCATTCCTGGAGAAGAAACTGCCACCCTGCCTCCATGGGCTGGGGGGTGCAGTGGTAGAAGCAAGGAGGAAAGAATTTCTAGGGAACCACTGAGCTGTGGAATAAGAGATTATTGCTTGGCAGTTGCCATGGGAACCTATAAACCAACTGTGCAGCTAAGAACCCAAAGGTGTCTGTACCACCAGCTCCCAGCCTGCTTCCCTTGTGGTGGCCTGATCTTCATCTCACCTCACCCCATGGGTCCTCAGCCCCAGAAAGGCCAGCACTTTGCTGGCTCTGTTTTCTTCTCTCATCTCTTGTGTTGCAGGAGTCTCCTTCTTGTTGGATGCTACCATCGACAACCCTCACTGCTGCCTTGCAAGACCCACCCTGTCTTCTTGACTCTGGACACATGTGCCCCCCTAGGATGCAGAATAGTGGTTAAATATATGGACTCTGAAACTAGACTCCCTGGGTTCAAAGTCCATTATTTCCAAGCTGTGTGACCTTGGGAAAATAACTTCATCTTTTTGAGCTTTGATTTCCCCAACTGAAAAATAGGGGCAATAGGAGTCTCTGCCCCCCATGGATGCTTCAATGATGTTACATATATGAAACTCCCAGTATAGTGCTCAGCACAGAATTATTATTCAATAAATATTTGCTATTATCATCACTGTAGTTTCTTCTTTCCCTTTCTCCTTGGCCAGTCTCTGAGCAGGCAGATCTTTCTACCCACTGACTCAAAGATTTGTGAGGCCAACAGATTGGTAGATGGTGTTAAATATAATTGATGTATTCGTTCTTTATCAGCTGAACACTTGCACATCATCTAGTCTGTACCAAGAGGCACAATGGGAATCCAGAAATGAAGATTTTGTTTCATCATAATGAAGCTCATATCTTTGTAAGACACACACACACACACACACACACACACACACACACACACAAAATTACTAAACTAAACGGCCAAGTCCAGAGCTGTGATTAGGGAGGTTACAGGAGGAATCAAATCTGGTCTCTGTAGTCAGGGGAAGCTGCCTGGAAGAGGAGGAGGCTGAGAGAAGTTATAAGGAGGCCAAGACATCAGCCAGATAAAGGCTTTCAAGTGGAGGAGACAGTATGAATGAAGATATGGAAAAGAAAAGAAACAGCATAGTATGTGCCTTTGTGCTTTGGGCAGTGGTGTGCTGGTACTTAACTTTTTCTCCAGAAAGAAGAAGAAGAAGAAGAAGAAGAAAAGAAGAAGAAGAAGAAGAAGAAGAAGAAGAAGAAGAAGAAGAAGAGAAGAAGAAGAAGAAGAGGAGGAGGAGGAGGCGGGAGGAGGATGGTCGAGTAAGGAGGACGGAGGCGGAGGAGGATTAGGATGCAGGAGTAAGTAGGAGGAAAGAGGAGGAGTGATCAGGAGCAGCTGCTCCGCCTTCTACGCGGCGCCGGCTGCCCTCCGCCTCGGTAGCGCAATGAACCGTCTCCGGAGCCCTCCGCCCGCCTGCTCGCTGCGCGGCAGCAGATTTTGCGCCAGCCCCCCGAGAAGAGAAGAGAAAGGAAGGCAGGAAGGAAGGAAGGAAGGAAGAAATGAAAAGAAAAACCTGATTTGTAGCATTTGCCAGTTTCCATGGTGTATATTCCCACCATGGCCAATTTTAAGCTACCCATGGGATGCCATTGAATGTGAATTTGGGAAGAGATATGTTGGCTATTGAGAGCTGGGGTGGTGGACTGCACCACACCATTAGCTTTGGGGGTCCAAGATGGGGTTGGGACAATAAGAAACAATTCTGTATTACTAGAGGTAATATTCAGTGCAGCTAAAGGACTAGCTCAGGCCTGGTCTGGCAAGTGACTTGTGGCTTTTATTTCAATAGCCTTTAATATTCCTTGATTCACTTATTCAGAAAATCAACAGACATCTCCATAGCACTTACTATGTGCCAGGTACTATGCTAACTATAGGAATACATAGATCAAAATGCATGAAGAGCCATGGATGCACGGATAATATCAGCAATGCTTTGTGCTCTGCTGTCATAGCAGTGCCTACATTGGGGCCAGTAGTTATCAATAGGTCCATTGTAAACACACCTTTGCCTCACAGCAAGGATCATTGTAACCCACCCTCCTGGTGCACCGTCTCTTATTGCAGTGGTCCCCTATACCTGGGAAGCTTTGGGAAATACAAGAGGACTTCTGGTCCTTATATTTTAGAAAATCTGATTCAGGAGGTCTGGGATAACAACTAGGCATTGCGAGTTCTGGAAGCCCAGGTAATTATGGTAACAGGTTAGGTACCTAACTTATGTCTCGGAAAAGAATTTCTCTTCCTCCCTTTTGTCCCTCACTTTGAAAGGACACGGAAAAGTCTTGTTGCCATCAAGTGCTATACCCTCTCTCTCACCCCTGGCTGGCTGTTCATTTCTCCATAATTGTTTAGCAAATGACTCCAGAATACACAAAAATCATTTTGCTGCAACACATTCCATTCCATAATGACTGCTCATTTCAATTAGCTGTCAGAGGCCTGAAATAGAGCTGCCCAGCCTTGCTCGGATAAATCACCACCTTTGTTTGAAATTGGATTTAAGGCAGCCGGGGCAGAGGGGGTGGGGGGGATAAATATTTTATCATTTCTTCCTCCTCAGTGCTCTGCCAGTTTGTTCTCATTCTCGTGTTCCTCCCTGTGCTCACCGGCAGATTGCTGACTGTAAATTTGAGGGGCAACAGTAAACCTGCAAACATGATAAATAAACATGTTGCTTTTGCGAGGACGAATATTATTATCATCCAGATTTACAGCTCTCTGCACCTACCTGTTTTACTGCTTTTTGGGAAAGCTGAGCTAGGTTTCCATGTTACATTGATCAACTTTCTGCCCTCTGCCCCTGACATCCACTGAGTCATTTAAATATCAACATGGACTGGGGATACAATTTGTCTCTCTGGAAGTGAATGTGTCTTGACAGGTGTTTTCTTTGGGGACAGTTATTTATAACCGCCAAAGCTATCATACAGTGGGGCGCCTTTGTCTCCTCTGATTTCTCTAAAAGTGAACATATTTTTGTTTTCCCAGTGGGAAGAAATGCCAGATCAATGATGTAAATCTCTCTTTCTCTGCTTCTCTCTCCCTGTCCTTTCTCTCTCTGTGTCCTTTCTCTGCCTCTCTCTCTGTCTCTCTCTCTCTGCATATTCTGCCCTCTGCTGTCCCCTCCACCATCTGGATGGGCCTTGGATCATCCCCAGGTTCAAATCCAAGTGCTGCCACCAACTTTTGTGTCCCCTGAGCAAATTATTTAACTTTTCAGAGTTCAGTAATTTAAAACTGTACATGTTCCCTCTCCCATGTTCCTCATTGCCTATTTATAAGAGAGAATTGAATGAGATATTTCTGTCATCTCTTACCTTCCCTCCTCCCACCCTCAACTTAGGTGGCGAACTCTTGGGGACAGGGAGCCATGCCAAATCAACGTCTTTTCTCCCTTTCTGCTTGGCTCCTCTGTTCCCTCCCTGGAGCTGCTCAGGCCAGAACCTTGGGGTCCTCTTTATCCTGTCATCTCCCCATCCCCACATCCAGTGTGTTACCGTGTCCTGCAGATTCTTCCCCAGCTCTCTCCATACTCTGTGCCTCTCTCTGACCCCAAAACCCCACACTCTCACATTTTTGAGTGCCCCCAAAGTGCCAGGCACTGAGCTGGTCTCTGAGCACCGTCCCCTCTCATGAGGAGCACATAGCAGTTTCTTTACTGTTTTATGGCTTGCACCCCCACACCCCATTCTCTCTCTCTCTCTCTCTCTTTCTCTCTCTCTCTCTCTTACTGTAATAGCTAAGGGCTGGGGCAGTGGAGCGTGTGCCTGCAGATTCTGTTGCTAAGGAAACCACCTCCTTGGTTACCAGCCTGGGTAGCATTTGTCTCACTATGTCTGGATCCTGCTGAGTCGCCCCCACTCTTCAGGAAGAGAATGAGGAGATGGGAGAGGACAACAGGGGTGGGGGGCAGGAGGCGTAGAGAGAGGCAGAGAGCTCAGAGATCAAGAGGTAGAGATGGAGAGAGTTTGCACAGGCAGAAACAAAAATCAAGGAAGAGAGAAAAGGAGAAAGGGAGGGAGAGAAAGGGGGGCAGGAAGGAAGAGGAGAAGAGAGAAGAGAAGGAGGGGCAGAAAGGCAGGAAAGAAAAGAGATTTAATGAGCAGCTGGAGGAAATCAGAGACCACAAAGAAGGGAATTGAGAACAGCAGGCTGGGCAAAGAAAAACAGAGAAAAGGGGGAGGGATGAGGCGAGAAAACAATGAAGGAGAGAAAGGGGAAGAGAGGGGGGCTGGGCCTCTGGGAGGAGGTTGGGTCCCTGAGGATTTACTCCCAGTATCCTTTTTGCCTCCCCCTCTGCCTACTCCCACATTTTCCACTGGGATGTGTCTGCAGCCTCCTCTGGGGTTATAGGAGAATCCAGAAGGTATCCCCAAAATCAGCAGATTCTGAGCCCTGGTCTTTCTCCTGAGTGCTGGAGTCATAGTGAGCCCCAGGCAGCAGCAGGATGAGAGTCCAGGTGTCCTGGTTTCCAGGCCAGGCATGGATCCTACACTGGGGAATGCTTGGATCCAAAGCTTTCCTTCTTCTTTGGGTGCAAGGGCCTTGTCACTCTGTATGTGGAAAGGACTTTTAGGCCCTTGGAGAAGACAGCAGTGGCTCCAGCTCTGCTATAGCAACCTAGGCTTTCTGGGTTTTGGGGAATACACTGTGAACAAGTATCCACTTGTGACTGTTGCACCTTGAGTTCCTGCTGTTTCGAAAAAGTTCCAAGAAGAAGCTCAGCTCTGGAAAATCAAAACCCAGTTGGATCCACAGATGCCTGAGCTGGAGATGAACTTTGGCGAACTCTCCTCATTACCATACTAAACCCACACCCTGTCCAATCCCAGGGAGGAACTTATTGGCCATTTTCTATGCATGCGACATATGTGGAAGGATGATCCTCGACTGCACCTGTGTGGCCTTGACCCCATCTCTGCATACAATGGCTCGGCTCACTAGCTCAATACAAGCCCTGTGTTCACCGTTGTTCATGGAGGCACTGCTTGGGGAACCACCCCTAGTGTCCTACTTACTTGTGACGAGTAATAAAATCCCCCTGTTAAATCCTCCTTGGTTGTGGTCACCCACTAAACAATTGCACCCACGGGTTGTGTGTGTAACACTATTAGTTTGTGTGTGGCTTGGACCAGCCACTGCCTGCCTCTGAGCAACAATGTCTCCCTATAAAATGGAGTTAATGATCTCTGTTTTAACAACCTCATGGGGTTGGTCAGGAGCCACTTGAGTCCTTTTCCTTCTTTGTGTCACTATCTTCTCCCTGAAAGTTTTTTGATTACTTTGAGATATCTGCTCAGTACTGGTAAAACGTACATTGCTGTAGCATAGATTTTTGTCTGTCTTATTACTTTTATAGTTCCTAGAATTGAGAGCAGTGCCTGGCACATGGTAGATGCTCAGTAAATATGTGCTGAATGAATGAATGAATGAATGAATGCTACCTTGGTTTTTTCTGGGTCTGAAATACAAAGATTTTATTCCAGATGGCTGATGAAGTGTGATAGGAAGGGCAGAAATTCACCAAAGAAGAGGCTGGTAAACTGTCCAGCCCCACCTTCAGCCTAAAGGACTTTCGCACCACCCCCTCCCACCTGACAGTGATCTGTGGTTTGAAAGCACAATGGGCAGGTGGAAAGCAGGGAGTTGCATAAGGCACATAATCTGAGAATTCTGAGAAGGATCCATGAGAGCTTGGGGCTAGACGCTGCATGGCTTCCTGCACTTCCAGTTGGGAGGATTTGTTTGCGTGAATAATATTTAGAAAAATGAAAGAAAACTGGAACATTGGTTCACGGCTCAGCCTGTGACCTCTTGATCTGAGATCGGGGCAGGACCAGACCCAGGGCTTGGAGTGACCAAGATCATGACTTATGCAGGGCCAGGACTGGGGCTCCACCTGTGACCAGAATCAGAGCTCAGTGCATGACAGAGATTAGGACTCAGTCAGGAGATACTACCAGCATTAGTTCTGAGGCAGGTCAGGGCTCAGTCTGTGACCCAGGTTGGAGGGTAGTCAATGACTAGGGTCAAGCTCAGTATAAGTAGTTTGGGACTTAGTCCAATGTGACTCAGTCAGTGTGGGGCTGGAATGAGGGTTTGTGGATCAGTATGTGCACAGGATTAGGGCTCAGTCTGTGATCAGGTTCAAGGCTCTAGGA